>NC_136541.1:10574414-11247539 GCF_910591455.1 Pholis gunnellus
TACAGTTGTGCTTGTTTTTAGAGGCATACAGAAAATATAGTTACTTGCTTTCCTGCCGAGAGTTAGATGAGAAGAGTGATACCACCCTCGTGATTATACGTATCTGCAGCAAGAGCCAGCAGGAGGTTAACGTAGCTTAGCACGGAGGATGGAAACAGCAGGAAACAGATGGCCTGGCCTTCGGACTGCTCCAGAACTTACTAATTAACATGTAATATCTCATTCCTGTTGTGCTAAGAAAATTAAAAAAATAAAACAATCTATAAACCTCTCAGCAGAGCCAGACTAGTTTCCCCCTGTTTACAGTCTTCACTCAAAGCTAAGCTAACTGTCTGCTGGCTTTAGCTGCACATTTAGCATACAGGCACGAAAGTGATGTAACAATCTTCTCATTAACTCTCACAAAGAAAGCATTTCCCAAAATGTTGAAGTATTAAAGTTAAGCCTGTGCTAAATCTAATTTCTAACTTGACTTCTGGAAGATGCAGACATGTTTACTGACCAGGGGGTCTGTAGTTTTGACCAGACTGACGATTTTGACCGAATCCTCGTCGTCCTCCAGTGCGTCATCGGGTATTGGTGGCAGACTAGGCTCAAAGTCTCTCTGAGCTACAGCGTCATGGACAGACAGCAGACTCTGTGGAGGAAACAGAAATACAGTGAGGATGCTGATCTGTGTTAATAGTATCATTTAATCACTCTGTTTGGAAAAATGGTGCTGGCTAAGATCAACAGTATGATTAAAAAAAAAACTGTTAGCTGCCAAGCCGCTCAAATTCAGCATTGTGAACAAATGCCAGTGTAATCACTGCAAGAGTCTATTCATTTAATGGCGTCCATTCTAGATGGAAGTGCACTGAAGAACCACTGTCACCAGTTTTACCAGTGCAGGTTCAAACACTTTAGGCCAACTGGTTAGGCTAGAGATGGTTAAATGTAATTGTAAGGTTGAAAAATGCGAAGCACTCAAACAAAAATGGCACCAATCACTGTTGACTAATCAAAGGTCACTGAGATTGCGCAAACATTCCAATAAGTTTGACTTGCCTGCCCACACTAACTACAGTGATTTAATCCAAATATAACACTTTTTGGTTGCAAACCTTCAGTTTTGATGGTGCCAACACAGCCACATTTTATTTAGTCTGGAATGTACTGCCAGCCTGTGGGCCACCTGAAAGCAACCCCTATACTGCTGACAGTCATACTGGCTCACCTCAAACATCACACACGTCTTAGAAGAAGTTTCTTTCCAGTGATGGGACTGGGAATTGATATATAACTCACTATCAATGCCCAGACAGTTCATTTAAGTGTATTCTTTGTTATCTTTGGCCGTACTAAAGCTCCAGGTTTGTTTGCAGAAAAACAATATTCTGGTTAAATGTTAATCTCTCACTGTCAGCATGCACAAGGTACAAAAAAAAAGGGGATTTAATGTAATAAGAAACAATGAGAAGAGGGGAGGGGAGACGTGTACATCTGCTCATCCTTTTAACAATCAGCCAATCCATCTGTCAGTTAGTCTGCTTATCCATGTTGTCCATCAACAGTTGCCCCGCTCAGAAGCTGCCAACGCGTGAGCAATGTGTCTCTGGACACTTTCAGAGGCGGGTTTTCAAAAACAAACATTCATTCACAGAACGTTTTACCCTGAGTCTCTCATAAGTATGTGTGAGCTCCTGCGTTCGGGCCAAGAACATACAGGTCATTAAGACTCTTTAAACAAACCTGTTAGTTCTCGGCTGGCTTCGCCTCCTCATTAAGAAAAACCACGACTCCTGCAGCTCACTGGAAAAACCAAACAATGTGTGTGTGTGTATGTGTGTCTGAAAAATGACTGTCAGCAGAACTAAAATAAGGAAACATGCATTTGAGTAGTCTGGGCCTCTACATGAGTGAACACTAATAAACATGATTAGAGAGTAGATTAGCTTCACTTCCGGTGTGGTTAATATATGTCAGCACCTCTCAGAGGGCAAAATGATTACGGGAAATACATTTCATTAGAATTTGCAGTTGGATGAATTTGTCACTTCGTGTGAGCCATAAAGGCCTTTTGATGTGCGCGTCAGCTCCAAAGTTCAGTCGCCTGAACAGCATCAGAATAGCTCAGATGAAGCATTCCTGCATGAATTTATAGTTTCTCAGATTACACTTCTAGTGTTAGCTAGGTCAAAAGGGCCTATATGACCGAACACGTAACCACATCACTCATGAGTAGGTTTCTTTTATTGTTAATGATCCATTGGGGCGCTGAAGTAGTAGGAAGCAAAACAACATCTTCCGAGCTAATTACATTCTTGCTTCATGAATGGTCCGTGTGAATGGGAATTACAGGCCACGCTTCAGGGACAGAAAACTGCACTCTTGCACAGTTTGGGGAATGTTTATGTGAGCGTGAGTGTGCGGTAATGTTACAGATTTTAGGAAGTCACTTAAGGGAACCGTTTGTAAATACACATATTCACTTTCGTGCCAAGAGTTAGATGAGCGGAGCGATACCGCTCTCTGTTGAATACAAAGCTAGAGTTAGCAGAGGGAAACATTAGGCCGGCTCTGTCCAAATGTAATGGTTTGTCCACTAAAGACACCTCTAAACCTCACTATGTAACGCATTACATCTAGTTTGTTTGATTCGTACAAAAAATAAAGTGTGAAAAAAAGGAAAGATTGTGGCTTTTGCGTGAGTAAAGCTGTTCCTCTCAGCAAGAAAGTGGCCTAAAAAGATGGAAACGGCTTGTATGGCTTTAACCATCTCCTGTCTGTAGCTTCATTTTTAATGGTTTAGCTTAGTACAAAGACTGGACAAAGGAGGAAATAGCTAACTTAACTAGTTGTATCTCATTTTTGTTACAAAAAATGAAGTGTAAAAATGTCAAGTTGCAGTTTCATGAGGAGACCCTGGAAGAGCCAACGTCACTCGCTCTGACTTTTTATGTTGAGACTGGACTGTGTTGCATCTTTCTGTCGCCAGAGAATTTCATGTTTTAGGTCTTATGCTCCTGCTCACCTGTTCCCACTTCCCCACTACTCGGTCCCTGTTTATACCAGCCCAGTTATTTTGCTCTTCATCGGTTTGTCTTCCGTTATGTTGGGAGTTCTGTACCATATTGCCTTGCCTGCTGTTTCCTGTCTGTTAAGTTGAATTGGAAGCTTTTTTTAGAAATAAATCATTGCATTGTTTCGGCTCCTGAGTCGTTTTTGTCTGCGTTTGGGTCCATCCCCTGCTGCCTGCTCTCCAACCATGACAGCCAGGCTTTAGTTTCTTCCCTCTATTCTAGTCTTTGTGCTAAGCTAAGCTTACCGGCTGTGGGCTGTTACTTACAGGCAACAGAGTGGTATCCATTTTCTTGGCAAGAAAGCAAACAAGCACATTTCCCCAAAGGGTTGTGTGTGTATTCCATTGGTAGAAATGATGTGATTAAACTGGACAAAGGAATTGGCTGGGGGAGTTTTAGGTTGACACACATGTGTGAAGCTACAGCGAACACATGGAAGGAAATACTCTTCACCTTAAAGTTGGGTTTGGAAAAGAGGGCAACCAGTTCTTTGACTTCGTCTCTCCAGCCTTGGTATATCAGCTCCTCCGCCAACTGGAAGCAAAGAAAAAGAGGAGCGGCAGGATATGTATTTTTTTTATAATTAGAGGTGTACATTTATATCATGGCCTCAGAGGTTTGCTCTAGTCTACACTGTACGAGCCAAGAGAGACGGAGAAACGTGCAGAAAGACAAAAAGAGTTAGTGAAATTCAACTTGTGCCTTGTTCAGACTGCAGTGACACATACTGTCCTTATTTTCTTCACTTTCATGTGACCTCGTTCACCTCACAAAGACTTTGCTTGTTTCTTCATGATGATAACTTTTTTTTTTTCCGTGTTCCTGTTTTGTGCCTTTTAGCCACCGTCGGGGAAAAAGCTCCTAAATGTTCAAGGCTACACGACGGCTAAAACAAAGCAGCCTTGACCGTCATCGGCAAGTGAAGAGGCGGCGATTGACTGTGCACAGTCGCACCGTCTTGTCAAGCATAGTACTGTAATGACTTCTACTGCTTCAAGATGTCGAGGCACACTCCAGAGACACAATGCATGAAGGTCATTAGTTTCCACTGTGAGCAAACAGAAGCCTCTCTGAGAGGAAACAGACCCATGGTTTGGCCCTTCCAGTAGATCCTGATGATTTAAGCCAGGCGGAGAGTTGCTGTCTCAAAGAATCTGAAGCAAAGGGAGTGAAGAGAAGGAGATGGAGAGGAGTTTGGATGAGAGGATAGGGCTAGATAGACGGCATGGAAACATGGCAGGAATTACAATACACAGGGTATAAGAGAGAGAGAGAGAGAGAGAGGTGAAAGGATAAGGAAGAATAGAGATAATGGAAGGGGAGTGTGGTTTGGGGATGGAGACAAGAACAGACGGAAGCGTGGAGTAAGGGGAAAAGTCTAAAAAAAGAACATCCTTGTTGAACACGTTGTTCAGGAACAAGATGGGGAAATCAGGGAATGAAAGTGGAACATGACCAAAATGATTCAGGGAAGGTAGTGGGATGAGATGGAAATACAGGAGTGGTTGGTTGGTAACAGGATCGAAGAGGATTAATTATATTCCTCCAACCTGTAGACTCTAAATAGACAAAATGATTTGAGCAGCTTTTTGCTCGGCACTGTCCTTGTTGACCTAAGTCCTGGCATGCAAATGCAAAACGATATCTGCAATAAAACGCAGCCTTGTGATAATATCAGCGGTCACAGGGTTTTGATATGAGATTTCATAATTCACGACACATAAGTAGGACTGTGCGCTCCATTCATGTTTCTGTGTGACAGGCAAAGGCGTCTGCATGAAGAGGAAACAATTTGAAAGATGAAATAATCCCCCCCGTTCCCTCTGCTGTCAAACTGTCGTCCACGGTGGCGCGTCCATCTGCAAAAGATGTTTGGAGAGAGTCACTTACATCTGAGGCCAGACTCGCTGCGCGCTCTTGGACGGAGACGGGGCTACGCTTCTCAAAACGCCTCAGCCGCTCGTGGATCTGTCAAGTCAGGAAAGTATCACAATAAAGGTTTTCTCTGCAGTAAAACTCCAATTACACCTAATACTTATACTACTAATAACATTCATAATGATAAAATATTGTTTATTGAAGGAACTGCAATGGTACCATGGCTACAACACAACCACAAAATAAATGTAAGAATGTATTCTAGTTCAGTTAATGTGAAAGTGCATTTACGTGACATGTTTCTTTAACAAAAAGAGAAGAGAATACTAACTCAACTAAGTACATTTGTTAAAATATTGTACAAAATGTTGAGGTATTGTATATGACTTACTATAGAGATTAATATTTGACACACAAACTGTATCATCAATTTATGAAATATGATAAATGTTTATACATTTTATTACCCAACAGTAAATACAATACAGTCCAGTTGTTCAAATTAGCTGCATCCAGAAAAGCTGCAACATTGAAGTGCCACTTGCATATTAATGCATTAATAATAACATCTAAAATATATAATAGAGTAACAGTGACAGCAGCCATATAATACCATAACATGTATGGTGTTTAACTGTTACTTTGGATTATTTCGCTGACAATACTAATGAATTTTGCTTAAGTAAAGCTTTGATTGCATGAACATTTATTTGTAATGCAGTATTTTTACACTGGTATCCTCAAAAATAAGATCTGTATTTTGCTACTAAAACAGGTTTGAAAATAGATGCTGTCACTGAAATGAGTGGATGTAATAAAGCATGAATCCTTGAAGCACAAACGTGTCTTCACCTTAAAGAGCAGATGAAGCTTCTTCTCCATCAACATGCTGTGGAGGAACCTGTAGTCCTCCTCTCTGTCTGTATGAGACTCTGTTCCAGACATCACTGAAGATAGCAGCCTGCACACACCTGCAGGAGGAGGAGCAGAGCACAACCACATGTATAAACACACACACACACACACACACACACACACACACACACACACACAAACATACCTGCACCTGTTTCTAAGGTTATGAGGTGAGGTCAAGAACCCAGAGATAGAAATCAAAGGTTAAACAGAGGGTGTGATAACAAAAAAGAAAGACTCCAAGGGAAGCCCTAAAATGATTTACTGTTATGGGGATCATTGCTTTATTTTCCAGTATTACAGATATGTTATCTAGGGAGGTAAAAAGAAAAAAAACCTAATTGCTTACACATTGCCTCTCATGTACATATAACCTGTTAACCTGCTACACTTTGGATGTACCTCTGTGTTCAGTTCGGCTTAGCATCCTCCTCACTCTGAGAACAGACAAGAAGAATTCAACCAATATCGAAATCCTTGACATATATATAGTAACTTGATCCAGATTTCGTGTTTTTACTGGCAGCTAGGGAGACTAGAGCATGACAAAGAAGGTGGAGAAATGATGAGAGAAAGGAAAGAAGGGAAGATGCTTCTTCTGAGATATTACCGCCACCTAATGCTGATATGAGGTATTGCAACATTACGTTAAAACAATGTTCCACTTTCCATACAGCTATATTGGTAAACTATTCAATCAGTTAATGTTGTATCAATAATGATCTGGGTTCTTTTTATTCATTTGATTAAACTTAACACGACTGGTCAGTATTAATTACCTAAAATGACATTAGTAGATAAATATTGGATGTCCTCTGCATAAAATGAATAGATGTTTACCCTTTATTAGACCATAGTTTGATCAATTTAAGAAAATATATGCAAATGTGCAGAATTCCGTTGAAAAACATGAGGATTGGTTCAACGGAAATGCACTTGTTATATAATAGAACCTGTAAAGAAATATTGTCCAGAATCCCTCAATTAGCACATCTACAGAAATGCAATACTATATCCACAGATATATTAGGGTTTTTTTATATTCTAATGTCTAAATAGCAGATAAATGAAAATATTGTGAGAAAATAATTATTTGAACTAATACACCTAATCTGGGGTACAGATTAGGAGTGTAACACACATGTTTACGTCCATTCCAACACATTTCAAGTAGCACAACCACACAAAATTTAAGTTGCACTCACCAGAGACATTGCATTCCATAAATTCAGGCAGGCCATATCACTTAGTGCCTCATGAGCAACATTTGAACATCCACTTGTAGAGAGAGGTTGTGTTCGACTGGTCAGATTGTAAAAGAAACCGTCCCTCGTTCAGTGAATATGTGTTAGGTCTGACCTAAATCAAGCCGACGGGCAATCAATACAACAATCAAAGAGCATGGGGCGTAATGTTCACCAGTTCACTTTGCACATATGTCCCACAGATGAATCTGAGTTCAGCAGTTACATCCTTTCAGTAACATTTTATTAGACTTCTGTGTTGTGATCAATTACCAGGGTGTTCCGGTTTAATCCGTATAAAAACAAAAGAAAAGTGGAAAAAAGACGTGGAGGTTTTATGGGAGTTTGGGTGCTGGACTATTCCTTTACTGGACACAGTGACCTCATGGAGTCTACCGACAGCTGCCTCGGACAGATTCAGGCAGTTTCCTCCTGCTCCCATAAGATAAACTAACAAATATGAGATTGGTGTCGCTCTTCTCGGCTAGAAAGCTGCTTCCCAGGAATTTGTGGCACGAGTGGGATGGTCGCAACCATGAAATGTCAAAGGTCTAAAACTAAAGCATTTTCAATTTTTAATTAAGAGTGCAGTTTAGTTTTATGGGTACTTCCTTTTGGAGGAGACAGGGTTGAAGGTAGAGATGTGAGAGTGCTGAGGCCGTGAATGGAAGGTGTTGATGCCAATTAATCCAGATTAATCCTGGAGAGCGATCTCAGTTTACACTGATGTATGCCAGACAAATTGTTACTATGACTGGTTACTAGCTAGAATGACAATAGACATGCTGAGATGTTATTCTTTGAACACTTTATCCTGCTAAAGTGAAACAGGCAGCCAGGGAGAGCTTTGCAGACAAATTATGAATATATGTATGAATATAAGTATTTATATACAGTATAGTTTTTATACTGAGTAACATTCCCCAGTTCGTCTGGTATGATGTATCTTTCAGAATCATTGGCCTATTGTAAATTTACCTTGTGTTTTTAACCTCACATAGGTCTTACAACTTCCCTCCCATATCCATTAATAAAATCAGCTGAGCTGCAAGATAGACAAATTCACAAAGCCTAAAATAAATGTTACGTTTGTGATTAGTGTCTAGAAGTCTCAAATATACACTAAATCCATATCAAATAGATGTATCACAATAGATAGATGTAACACAAAAAATAATCTTTCTTAAATATTGTTTTACTTTGTTATTATACTTTTGTTATATAGTAATATATATTTAATATTAATATTTCAAATCTAACTTTTCCCCTCTAATCATACACTGTTTAATAAAATGGTCTTAAGAAAATTTAAATTGCATTTCATAGGCTAATTTAAATCAGTTGTGCTGATAATAAAATGTCTCTTTCTTTAGACGCCTTTATAAAGTGCATCACTCGTCGGTTCTCTCCGCCGTAACCATAGAATGCATATAACTAGGCTGTAACTATGTGGCACTGGCCAATCACAACGCTTGAATGCTACGCAGGGCGGGTCTTGCCAAGAAGAGCAGTGGGATCCATAATAACGCCGCTAACTTCCGGGCACAGAGGCACCATGATCCGCCATTGCTGTTAAAAAAAAAAGTCTAGTGAACGGAGATGACGCGACTCTCACGGCTCTGTCGGAAATGAAGCAACTTACTTCAAAGTAAGAGCGCAGACTTACAACTGTGGCAAAACAAATGTCACATCGAGGTCGTGTAATTTTTTTGTTCTGCTTTGTTATGCTAAAATGAAATTTTATAAAAAATATAAAACAATAACTTAAAGGCAAGTCCGGCTACCAACTTTACATTACTTGTCAATTTAACATAAAATGTGTCTGTTATATGAAAGCTCTGCGAACAAGGAAGTTTCCCGTGTTGATTATCATTTCATTATCATATTCGTTTTTGTTTCTATACGAGGGACTTTTCCAACAATCGCATTAATGTTTCAGTGCTCATTCCTTCTCATTTAGTGATACCATTTGTCTTTTTTTGTTGGTCGGTTTTGTTAGTTTACAGCTATCCATTGAGTTGTCTAAAGCGCAATGAAGTGTACCTCATGTAATCTTTCTTCATTGTGGTACTTTTCTTTACTCAATACGGTTGGAACTGAACCAGACTCGATAATCATTTTAATTTGAAAGACGCAACCGGAACTTATTTTTTCTAGCTAAACATCACCGAGGAGTTCGTCTGCGCCGTTTCCTCCTGACTCTGCTGCTTTTTGCTGAGCAACATCGGTCGAGCTAAAAGCGTATACCGTATATCTACATGTCAGGTGATGCACTGAGGGTGGTTTGCGATAAAGACCACCCGCTATGCAGTGCTGGTGCTCGGTGCACGGCTTGTAGGTATCTGTTTGGTAGGATAGATTGAGCCCAGATATATCAGGAAGCTGAAGAAAAAGAGAACTGAGAGAGCAGATAGACAGGAGGCCACGGTTCCCCCTCACACACACACACACATCACCACGGCCTTGATGGTGATGTATGCAAGGAAACCAACAAGAGTCAGCGATGGGTAATTCAAGCACAAACCATAACGTTGGCAAAGTTATTCGTGGGGTTTATCTTTTTTTCTGTGTGGATTAGTGACTCATGTTTTCCTGTAACGTTAACCGTTAACATTAGCTGTCAGTGCTACGAGCTAACAGCTTTTCCTGCCATTAGCTCTGGGTTCCGGATATTTAGCTTATCGTCTAACTAAATGTGAACGTAACGTTAGCTAACTAACGTAGTAATGGTTACCGTCAGTGTATAGGCCACAGTATGTACGATGTGATTTAAACACGATTTATTATTTTCTACTTGTGACATAATGAGCAAACAGCTGTTGCTAAGGTGGCAAATCAAGCTAACCTAGCTAACGGCAGCTATTTATCAGTAGCTAAATGGCGTTATGTTCCATAAAGTGTGTAGCTAGGGTAACAAAATCAACCTAGCCGTTAAATTGCCGTTTGTTCTATGTGTTTTCACAGGTGCAACGACAGAAGGGATTCACAATCCTATCAGGTACGACACATGCAATTGTTAAGTCACCTGTCATCATTTCCCAATAACGTAGCCAATCAAGGTGTAGTATTTCCCATTAGAGTGATACATTGGAAAATTCATGGAGTTATGTTGTAGATGCAGCAACCCTAAAAACTGTCAATAAATGCAGAGAACCGTTGCTCTATACTCATATTGTAATGTTAATTACAGAAACCGGTCACACAAATATTCACTCAAACAAAATAAGGAGAAGATGACACAAACTACCCATCCCAACAAGTCTTTTTTGCCATTTTTTTAATTCAATTTAGACCCATAAATCTCAGCCGAAGAGCCAGTCCAGCAGCCTTCACCGCTATGACAAGGTGCGCGATGGCTCATCAGACCCCACACCCCCTTTCAAGATGCTGCGACGCTCAGACGAAAGTCCTGTCAGCAGACATGGAGACGGCGCGGGGCATGGCAAGGCCAAAACCTCTCACGCAGTTAGAGGGAAAAATGGTAAGCCCGGATCTGGTCATCTTACACATGCGTGGAAGTTGTTATCGTAAGGGGTTGTTACAAGGAATAGTTAGCATCTTGGTCCTGCAATAACCTCAGACCAATACAGATAAACATCAGATCTTTGTGGATGCAGGCAAACTAATGGTTCTCAGCCTCAGCTTGCTGTAATCAATTTTGTACACAACATTCTTTTGTTGATCTCTGTCATACTGTGTGGACTTCTTTTGTCAAATATCACTCTAACCCATATTCCACTCTAACCCATATTTATTTTTAGCACACGTGAGTGCAGAGTTTGACAAAATACTCAGTATTTACACTAAAACTTTGATGGAGAACAAAGTGAAGCTTTAGATTATTGTCATCTCGCTGCCATCAGATCACATTAGAGCTATTACTGCTGTGTGAATGTGAACAATGCAAACCTCGAACAATCTGTTTATTATTTGCCAATTGCAGCTGTTACTAAGATTCAGCCCTCTGCAGAACTTTGTGTATCTTCTGTGACCTGATAAGTGGCGTTGTTTCAGGGACCAGCGGCTCTCCTCAGGAGAACTCTCACAACAACAGCTCCCACCATGGCTCCGACTCGCATGCGACTCAGAGCAAGCCTGCAGACAGGGTAAGACGTTGTCCAGTGTTATCTGATGATATACCCTCGGCTATCACGCTACCTTGGAACGCAGCATTGGGTCATTATGTAGCGGCGTCTCTCTCTTTTTGTCCCAACAACAATGCACGATTAAAAACGTCATATTTCTGTAACAAGCTCCCTTTATAGAGTAAAAGGTCTTATTTGATTTAAGACTTCCTCATTAAAATATTTCATTATTCACACTCAGAATCTGGTTGAACTGAGCAATGAAGCAAGATACTCGATGTTCATCATTGTCTCGTTGGACATTGGCTCATCAGCCTAATGGATACAGACCATCTTACTGATGGTGTTGATGTGTATACTGCTATACTGTGACGAATGTGTAGCCAAAAGGCGGGTTTTTCCTCATTTGTTGACCTTGGTGCTTCCATCATGAAATCCACATAGGGAAAGACTCAAGAGAGCCAGATTCAGTTATTAAACATTATCTTTTGCTACGTAGGCCGACTGATACTTATGCCTTCTTGCTCTTCTCTGCTCTACTTTACGGTTGACAGGCCCGGAACACTTTGATTAGCTGATGCTGCAAAGATAACTTTTGTTGTAGTTTATTGACTCAAAACCCCCCCTCACCACCTCTCTATGCTATACTCCGGGTAGCCGATCACCCATAAACATTTATGAGCTGTAGCGGACGACAGCAGTGTTTACGACGCAGGATAAATAAAAAGACGATTGAAAACGATACATTATGTTCCGTTTCTGTCGGGAGGTAATGTAAAACTGTAAACTGCAATTAAAAACCTGTTTTTGTGGCAGTAGTTGATGTAAATTAGTATCCTTTTTTGTTTGTTGTCATGCCAAAACCCTACTTATTCAACAATTACTACTAATGTCCATATGTATCTTGATTCAAGACACCTAGCTTTATTTTCTTCCCAGATAGCATGACATCATGTTGTTGTGGCTCAAGCCTCTTCTGCCGAAGTCACTTTTGAAATCAGTGCAATCGTAAATAGGAAAAACAAGATGAGGCAAAGTACATTGTCTTCCTGGAATAATGACTAGAATTGTCGGCATATACGTGATCATGAATATTAAACATACCAGGACCGATCCATAGTGAAATGCTGGTGTCCATTACTGAGGGTGGAAAGTCAGGGATGCTGACCTAATGCAGGAGCACGTATGCTTACTTATTCAGGGAACATAGACTTATGTATGCTTAATTCACATGAAGTGATACTTTTGCCTTGTCTCATGTTGTAATACTTTTTTAAAGTATCCCTAGTGGAGCATAGCCCATTTGTCTCCAAGTCATTACAATTTTTAAGTGTCATGTTTTCCATGTAGTATGAACATTTAAGGCTTGAAAAAACAATTTACTCCATCGCAGAGAATGTAAAGTCTGCTTTCAGCTTGGTAATCATTTCTTTCTTTTTTTGTTGTACTCTTCAACTTTTCCTAATATCTCTTATGTCAGTGTTACACTTAAGAACTTTGAGAGTTGTGGCCAGCTCCTGTGATCTCGATTGTTTGGTATAATGTAGTTCGAGCTGTCTTAAGTCGGTCTTTTTCTCGTCTTGAGATCAAATCAAACATGTTTACCAAAAGTCTTTAGTCTTGGCTCATGCAGATAGTGAATGTCAATGACGGGAACATTGTAACATCCAATAGGTGCGCTCACTCCAGACCTTTACCAGACTGTGGTGTGTGTGTATATAATATTATATTAACTCCCGTTCCTGAGACGAGTGGCATCCTCCTGCCTGCCTCGCACACACTAAAGAGGAGAGACGGAGACTTCACGCTGTTGGCTGAAGAGCTGGTCACTGCTCGGACTTTGAGGAGCATGCATGGGACTGACTGACAATATAATATATTTAATGCTTTTCCCCTGATGATCTGAATAAATCGCTAAATGTGTTGCTAGTTGCTTTTTAAAAAAAAATAAAGTCCTTAAGAGGGTCTGTAGTCATTGAACATGGAGAAGACTGCACAATAACGTGCACAGGTTGGACTGTGGAAGAGGAGGAGTAACTGGTAGAGTTGTGGAGTGAAGAAGAGTGACATGTCACTGCACACACAAGAGCAGCTGTGGCCCAAAAGCTGCTTCTGTTTCTGCTCTATTGTCCCAACAGTTCTTCTACTTGCATATTTTCACCGGCAGCAGGATGGGAAATAATCTCAAAGGGAATCTAGTTGTGGCTCACAATTGGTGCCCCTTGTGAGATCCCCAGTAGTCTTCCCAAACGTTACTAGTCTGTAACTGAAAACTTTGTCAGTTGTCTTTAGTCTTTTGAAAGTCTTCTAGTGTATGTAGACTATTGGTCTTGATAACGTCCCATGTCTTGTCTCTCTCAGCACCAGGACCCAGCAGATGACTGGACAGAACACATCAGCTCCTCTGGGAAGAAGTACTACTACAACTGTAGAACTGAAGTCTCTCAGTGGGAGAAGCCCAAGGACCTGTTGGAGAGGCAAGCCTCACATTACCACATACGTACACTGAGAGGCAATTCAATATTTAACCGGAAACAGTAATCAAGTTGCTCATTCTCATGCAGAGTCATACATTAAGTCACGCAGCGCACCGGTCTCCACAGAATATCATTAGCTTAGGATTCAGAGTCTTAACGGCATCCAGCACATTGTCACTGTTGCTTTCTGCTTAATCTGCTTCAGAGAACAACGACCGAAAGACCCAGTCAAGATGGCAGCAAATAGTTTCCCCAGGGACATGGACTACAGACAAGAGGCCTTGCAGGACAAAGCCTCAACAAGTAAGTATGGCAGAATTTCTGGAGAAATATTTAATATACAGACAGTTTTTTACTGTAATTTACTACGAATATTGTGTTAATGCTTTGCCCTCCTGCTCTGCTCGTCTCCACAGAGACCACACCAGGGGACCAGTCCACAGCATCCAACTCTGGCCATTCCTCCTCTTCCTCTTCTTCTCAGAGCCTGAACTCTGCTCCCGGGGCTTTAGGCTCCACCCCCTCCGCCATGTCCTCCTCCTCTTCCTCCTCTTCGGGGCAGGTGCCTCAGTCTGTCCAGTCCCCGTCACCAGCGCTGCTGCAGGACCCGGCCCTCCTGCATCAGCTCCTCCCGGCGCTACAGGCCGCTCTGCAGATGAACAACGGCAGCATGGACATGGCTAAACTCAACGAGGGTGAGCGGTCAACAGATGAGAGAAACACCAGGTCTCACTTTTAACCCAGCTGTCTTCCGAGGTGTCTTGATTTGTAGCACGTTCACACCCAGTCACGCAGCAAACAAGTGTCGGGCTCAAGTCCGTAGCTTCATGGCTTCTTGTATTCGGGCCAGTGCGGTAATATGTGTGCACACAGTATGGGAAAAAAGTCAATATCTTTCCATCCCTTATCTGTGTGTGTGTGTGTGTGTGTTGTGATCCTGTTATTAAATGGGTGACTGTGTTCTGCTGTTACTCACCAGGGCGTGCACTTGTCATTTATGATGAAGTTCTTGCTATTCTGTGGGAGGCTGACTTACATATGTGCTCATTGTTTGATGGCGGTTTGCTAGTAAAGTGACACAAACATGAACCGATTCCTGTGCCGGTGAAAAGATGAATCTTTCTATTGATTTTAGTTTTCTGACTTAACTGTGCGTGTTTGTGCACTCACCTGTTGTGTGTCCTTGCTCACTCACCTGTGTGTGTGTATGTGTGTGTGTGTGTACCTTTCCTCCCTCCAGTCTTGGCAGCTGCTGTCACCCAAGCTTCCTTGCGGTCTGTGCTTCATAAGCTCCTCACTGCTGGACCTGCTTTCAACATCACCGCGCTGCTCTCAGCTGCTCAGCACTCCAATCAAGGTACGGCGGCCTCGCTGGTTCTCACCATCTGCTACACAAACGCATTGTTATTGTTCCTGCAAATCAGGTTTTTAAATGCAGTGTAAGAAGCAATTAGTTGTTGACCTTCAGTCAATGAAGTTCTTCATTTTATGAAAGTGAATTGCGTGTGTGCCTTAAGTGACTATGGCTATGTGAAAAATGAGCCCCCTCTTTTGGAATGTGAGCTGAAAACCATATTCCACGAGTAGCCTTCTAAATGGCTTGAACCTCTTCTCTCCCCCCCTTCAGCCCAGCACTCCAGTCAGTCCCCCGTCTCCCTGACGTCTGATGCGTCATCACCGCGGCCGTACGTCTCACCGCGGAACGGCACGCCACAGAGCAGCCAGAAGTCTCTTCTGGGCGTGCACCCCGGCAGCATCACATCTTCACAAACGAGGGTGAGTCGCAGAACCAAAAGTAGCCGAAAAGTCCAATCATTTGAAGAATGGAGGAGTACTTTTCCCTCTCTCATGACTCACCCTCACTTTGTCATTCTTCACTTTCTTCTTCTTCCGTCTTCAGGGCAGCATGTCTTCAGGTAAACAAGGATCAGTGCCCCTCTCTCAGACCGCAGAGAAGCGCCCAGAGGACCCCAGAACTCTCCAGCAGAGAAGGTAAAAGACATCGTTTTGTTTGTGCTGACAAATTGCTTGGAGGTAAAGCAAACAAATAAAAAACGAGAAGGCTTTTCACATCTGAATTACAAAAAACACATTAGAAACTTCAGTAGCAGCATGCGTCAGGTTTCAAAGGGACCATTTGTTTTGGTAAAAGTTGCTCCAAAGACGTCTGTGTACTATTTAGAGTAACCGGTGCAGTGCCTGTTAGCGGGGTGGCTGTCCAGAGCGCCTACTTCTAAAATGTAGTTCTCTGGACCAGAAGTATGTTATGTTCTTTGACATACTATCATAGGGCCTCACTTTGACTTCTCCTGACATTGTTAAATACATTGGTGAGGTTTGTTAATCACCCAAATGTAATCAAAATATGATGAGGCGTGTTTGAAATATTCTATGATAATAAAAAGGGAGAGAGAGAAATGCCATGGACTGAATAATCCGTAGTATCCACACAGCAGTACTCCTCCATCATGAGGGAAACTGCAGTTGGATTTTATGTTACGCCGTCTGCACCTCGGTAATCTGTTGTCTCACTCCATCAGCCAGGAGATTCTGTGCACGGGATCAAACGCATCTGGTGCCGCGTTGGCTCATGTCCCCTCCGGCAGCAGCAGCCAAACCCATGCCGACAACCCCGGCACCTTCACCCCCTCCCTGGCGTCTCATTTTGATGAGAGCCTCATCAAACATATCCAAGGATGGCCTTCAGAGAACACTGAGAAACAGGTATTGTCCACCACAGAGATGCACACACGCGTTGCATAGCCGTGTTTAAGTGTTACAAGTTGGTTACCTCTGTATGTTCTAGCAGCGGCATCGTTACGGAGCTACCGAAGCGCAACCGCTTCCCGGGGCTGCCGGCCCAAATAGAGACTTTAAGTCGTCACGGGGTCCACTTACTTGTTTCTGAAGCGTTCAGGCTCATCTCGTGGCCTTTTTCTCAGAGGTTGCAATAAACCATAATCGCTAAATCATCTTCCTTTTGAAGAGGAAGCTCAGAGGAAGTTGTGGTTGAAAGCTTTGTAAAGACCAAGCAAGTGGTCCTTGTGATGGGGATTTTTCTCAAGAATAAATCTTCAGCTCGATGAATTCAGAATCAGTTTGTTTTCAAAACATTGATGTTTGTGTGATTTAAAAAAAATACTATCTACAGTCCTGACTTGACAATAAACGCTCATCCCTCTCCGTCAGGCGGCTCGGTTGCGGGAGGACATCCACAACATGGGCAGCTTGTACATGTCTGAGATCTGCACAGAGATGAAAAACCTCCGCTCCCTGGTCAGAGTGTGTGAAATCCAAGCCACACTGAGGGAACAGAGGTGAGGCGACTGTTACATTTTCACCCACATCACACGTTCGTATTGTTTTGCCGCAATAACGGAACATGTTCAATTCTGTATCGCTAGTTATGAATTGTGCGCTCTCCCTCTCTTCTTCTCAACGCTTCGCCACATTGTTGTAACGAGTCAAAAAAACAAAAGTAACACGCTGGCGTATGTGTTACTGTGGTTATAGAAATGTAGTTTATGGTGCTGTTAGATTGCTGCTAGACCACCCTGTTAATACAAGTGCATGCGGGAGAGTGAACAGTATTTGACTGCTGTAAAAATGTAGTTTTTGAAATGCAAAACACCAGAATGTATAGATTGAAGCAGAATAGATTACATCTATCTTGGTTCAATTAATCTTGACTTTTGGACTGAGACATTTACAGAGACGTGTGTTTGAGAGAGAGGAGAAGAGAAGGTAAAAGCTTTCTATGTTATAAATAATAATAATTTGAATGTCAACGTTATGAATGAAGCGTCAAACTATTCGGTACAGCCCGAGTAATTACCCGTGGAGCCCTAACTCCAGCTGGAAAGATGTCCTCTGAATGCAATTGCACCTATTTGGCGATTCTTTGGTTTTTTGACAAAATGAGAAATGAGAGTTGTGCAACAAACAAGTCAGAATTGAGGATAGAAACATCCCAAAGCTCCCCTCCCATCTTAAAAACCTCACCATCCAACAGGATACGTAAGTCTGCCACCGACTCTATCCGCAAAGAGCAGCGGGACAAAAAAACTCCTACCGCTGTGAGAAATCAACCCTTCATTGTCGCCCGACCTTTATTCACATACTCATTCTCTCCTCAACCACAGAATCCTGTTTCTGAGGCAGCAGAGCAAAGAGCTGGACAAGCTGAAGAACCAGAACTCCTACATGGTGTGAGGACCTGGGACGGACGGATTGAAATACAGATTGAAGAAGAGGAGTAGACATGGACGGCAAGCTGCTACAGCCTGTTTATTCTCCCGACCAGAGCAACTGAGAGAAAGCTGTTAGAAGACAAATAAAGACGTGGCTGACAAGGTGAAGCGCCATTATCCTGAACATGTCTTGTTCTTCTCTTCTTTTTTTTTTTGTTTTTTTAAATGTCTTTTTTCAGTGTCCACCACATGAATTGCTCTTTGCTGAAAGGTGAAACTGCCAGTTCACCGATTCGGACACTTTAACACGTGGACATAGAGGACCTGAGGCTCTTTTCAAACAGCACCTTCTTGGACTGTGAACCTTGGATTGTGTGTATTGTATTGGGTTAACTTGTTTTCTGGTGTGTTTTGATGTGTAGTGGTCAGGAAAAGATTACAATTCATTCTTGGGGGCGGGGAGGGGGGGGTGAACTAAAACAAACCGTGTCATGATAATTGGTGTGACACAGTTCTGGGGTTCCCCAATCTTCTGAAATGGACTTAGTCATTCATTGAAATGTATGGATTCAATGGCAGTGATGTTACTAATGTTATTTTTAATTCACTATACTTGTCCGTGGTTTTTCTGCCATCCCAGTGTGTCTACGAGCTGGTTGGTTTTTTTACATGTCATGAGATTAGCGAAGACCTTTTCTGACGATGCTTAAATGTGCTTCAGTCCTTTTTAGTCCCAGTTGATGGGAGTCTGCGTTCTGGTTCCAGTGGTACGGATTCACTGGGGGCGTTTTGGCTAGCTGTCAAAACACACTCCAGATTATTCAGAGCCATTTTGAAGAAGCCTACGTTATTGGACCTAGGTCGGCTGCTAGTACATACGAGGGTTGCATTCATTTGCAGCCCCGCTGGTTGTTTTCGTATCCCTTCCGCTATTTGTCTTTTTTTTTTTTTTTGTAATTATAATTTTGTTTCTCTCCCAAGTCAGATTGGAGAAATATTTCATTCCTGTTGTGCAGCTTAGCGAGAGATTTTGTAAAAGAATGGAAAGGCGACTGAATCTACAGTCATGTAAAGCTAAATTATTGTTGCACATGATTGAACACTTAACTTGTAGTCATAATGGAAAAGATCGATGGAAAGAAGTTTTATTTTTACAAAAAGGAAACTCGTGTTTTGTTAAATAGTTTTTTTTTTTCTTCTTCTTTTTGTTCAGCTGTCATGGCTGCAGCCCTTTTATCAACTGACTCGAGCCAGATATGGCTGCTTTTTTTAAAAGGGTTCATTCATGATGAGAGGGTATACTTTTTATATGAACAACACATTAAATCTCAGTCACACACTTCCACGCCCATGAAAACGACTTCCTTTTGTCTCTCGCCTGTTCTTTTCCTTGTCCCGATAGTTTCCACCAGATCTGATGTGCACACTCTTTGGGGAGGGGAGGGGGGGCGGGGGGGTTGGGGGCTTTGTATTCCATAAAATATGAGAATAAAATATTATACCACACCTCTTGACTCACTGTTCAGCTGTTCTAGAAACTGTTTAAGTGCGTGTGTGTGTGTGTGTTCGCTGGATGCTGAATCCTGATAAATAATGCATTTTGTAATTTTGCTAAATTAAAGTTTGTAATTCTGCAGCTAGTGGAGGGTTGGGCTGACATCTGTGGGAGGTGTATGTGCGTTGGGATCAGACTATACACTTTGTCAATGACTTGACGGATGTAGCTGTCTCCACGGTCGCACAGATACACTGTTGGCACATTAATGTTGAGTATTTGTAGTGTCTGAAGGAGTGCAGCTCCATCTATGGCCACAAGATGGTGACGTCGAGCAATCTTACCGGGAGTCTGGTTCTGCTGTGTGTGTGTGTGTGTGTGTGTGTGTGTGTGTGTGTGTGTGTGTGTGTGTGTGTGTGTGTGTGTGTGTGTGTGTGTGTTGTTCTCTCAGCTCTTATCAGATTGAAAACCTATTACTGAACATGTCGTGTAAAATGTAGCCTTAACTAACGCAGAAGGCTGGGTAGAATCAGAACGGAGTTGAGCCGTGTAATGATTCTAGCCCAATAATTACAAAGATGATGGATGAGACTAAAGCACAAGTGAAAAGAACTGTTGAAAATGTCTTTTCACCCACAGTGGTGTATCTAGGATGACATTAAACTTGGCCTTTAGTTAAAACACCTCAGCAGCTTTTTCTGCTCGCACAGATCCACAGTATTTCAGAGTCATACTTACACAGCTGTGCTTAATACTGTAAAAAAATATACTAAAGTGATGACGATGATAGTGATTATAGCCTGACAGATACTGGATTTTTGAGGCCAATACCTACATAGATATTTATGAGGGTATAAACAATATGTGTACTGAGCAGGACATTTAGAGTTTGAGCTTGTGTCCTCTAATAGACAAACTAACGCCTGGTCACACCAGCATTTATAGATAAATCAATGAATTGTTTTTTCAATGCCAGAAGCACCACAAACAAAAAAATCCATTTACTTTGACCATATTAGTGTTGGCAGGGATCTAAGAGACAGATAACTCAAAACCACTGAGGTACCTGAGAAAATATATATATATATTTATTATGTTTATTAGTCATTTCAGTGAACCGACCCTTTGAAGAGAACATCCAGAGACATCCCACAGACGGCAGATATGCTTTGGTGTCGATGTTTCTTCTCTAATTATGTTTGCATATAAACTCAATCATGTCATTCAACTTGAAAAGTATGTGCGCCGATGAACTTCAGAAGTGTTTCTTTTCTTCTTTTAACGTATCAAGCAAACTAAATGCTTCACTGGAGAATTCTTGTTCTGAGCTTGGTCGGCTTTGAGGATTTTGACCCGTTTGAAATGTTTAATTTGCGTCTCATGTTGAGAGGCGTGTCGTGATACCTTCGATTTCAATTCATTGCAATATGAATCTATGAATCTATGAATCTATGAATCTATATGCACTGGTCAGCATCGGCCCCTTTCACATTTGGGGCAAATCCTTCTTTTATTACTATCCTAAACTGCTTATTGTGTATTTAAAACTCTGCCCCAATTTCATTACAACCATTTAATTAAAGCACCAGAGAGGCTGCACCTGAGACTTTTAAGTTGATGCATCAGCAGCTTATATGTGCAGAGATCACCAAGTGTCTCTGCTGGAGCTGCTTCATTTTCCCTCAGTAGTGTCAGAGGGCAGATATTTGCCGCGTGCTGCTCTCATTACAAACCAATCTGCAACAGTCTCTATAGTGTCAGCTTCACCACGAGCATTACAGTAAACGCAATTTAAAAATCCCTCTGTGTCATTATGTGATGTACGACTCTTGAGCCGAACCGAGTTAGTTTTAGGATTAGTCTGACCTGAGATAATAAAGACTTTATCTTGTTTATTTATCTTTATCTGACTGCTAAACACAAGTATTATGAGCTGAAATAGTACGTCAGTTTGACAAACCTCCCCAAACTATCGCGGAGACAAATCAGTTCTAAATAGTTTTCCCTGTGTGTGCGTTTGCAGACATCTTGTGGAACATTTACAACAGTGACAGATTGTATTCATATAACATCATGTCAATGTTTGCTCTACTTGGGTGCCCTCTAAGCTGTGGGGGCCCCTGGGAACCTTTCCTGATGAGACAATGTCTCCTATAATTACATGTGAAATAGAAGTTATGATTTTGCTCTAAGTTGAAGCAAATGCCTCCCAATGCTTGGTTTTTAACTTCCACATTGTCAAGGGAAGCAGCCTCTTAGGATGTGCTCACAGACGGATGTGGATCTACACGGCTGGCCTTATTGAGCCACAATGTACCTTCTACTGCAGCATCATTTCATTTATTATTTTCTCTTTTGTTAAACTGAACTTTTCCCGACCTGTTTCATCATTCTGTATTACAAGTTTGAACTATTTTTCTAACGTCAGCTGGAATTAAAAATTCTGTCAAAGGCACTCTGGACAAGATATTGCCCTTTAGGCCCATGAGGCAGCTCAGAAGCATTGCACTTCATATCATTCCTTAAACCCTGATAGGCTTGATCACTGACACCTTATATATAAGAACCAATATATCTCCACGCCGGGTGAGATTCCATCGCTGCTGTCTTCGATCCCTCATTGTTCATTTCATCCAGCGCAGGTTAAAGGTCATCTTCATCTACTCTTACCTTTTGTGTTCAGTTTTTTTTTCTCCTCTGGGGATTTTTTGTAATATTGATCCTCAATCAGCCGCTCATCAGTCACGGTGTGTGTGAGACGCCGGAGAGTCCCCGTGTCCTTGGGGGACGTGGGTAATGTGCTGATGACCAGCCATACCATATTTATCGCTGTCACAGGTTTATTTATGAGTCCCCACTAATCCAAGTGAGCCAGCTGTAGGCTCGGCCATTAGCCTCGTTCCTCTACTCACCGCCCCTCCTCTCTTCAACTAGGCCCTGTCCCTCTCCACCCCACCCCGCCTCCGTCCGCCTCTCTTCTTATCTCACCCTCTTGGCTTTTCCTCCTCTTCTCACCCTTTTCTCCTTGTTTCTCTATCGCCCACTCTTTCCGTCCGTCCTTGCCATCTTCCTCACCCTTCTACTGACCATTTCCACCCCCTCTCCCCCATCGACACTGCCAGGGGGGTTACATTAAGGTGACCGACTGAACTTCGAAGGGGGGGTATGCTTTGGTTGACTTTGTAACACCTTTGGTAAATGACAGAGCTGGTGGTCAGTGAATTGTACGGCTCGCATCGTTTTGTCATTGAGACTGGGACGCGTGTGGTAACTGTACGCGAGCTCTCTCTAAATGAAGCACATGTGTCGTAAAGATTTTAGCACGTACTATACCTTCGATTGTCGTTTCTTCACTAGAACGGTAACACTTGTGGATTGATGGTGGCGGGTGGGGGGTTGGCAGTTATTACAAATACGTTGGTGTGCCATAACTCATATCTTGATTTAATATCTCAACCTAGGGGCCGTCTAAACTGTGATATGTAACAGAGGCATGGGCGGCACATTTAAGAATACTGCCATTACTAAAGGCCCTGAAAAATATATTTTCTCTAAGAGCCATTGCTTATGAGCAGGGATACTTACTGGTAAAAAGAAATATACAAGATATCAACCAAGCTTCCAGGGGCTTTGAGATCACAATGATTCACAAGTTGCATTGACATACGAAAGTAACAAGAAAGTAGTTTTGCAATCGGCCATACACTGTCCCGTGAGCACATACTTTAAAACAATGCCTTAAGTGTAACCCACTCAAACCTGGAAAAGACAGTTTTCAAGCACTTGTCATTTACCAGAGGAAACATTGTCTGATAAACTATTCAAATCACAACTCATCCTCTCTGCGACAGTGAACCTCAAAATTATAACGAACGCACTCACGGTTGGAATTGCCTTCCCACAAGTGCCCGTATGCATCTTTTGTTATTATACTAATCTACATTTTCCAGCCCGGGGACATCTGAAACCGCTCCATCTACACAGTGATTGCTCATCTCTTAAATGACTTGCACACAGAATGCATCAAATCGTAATTATTTTGGAGAGCTGATGATTGCACAGAATAATTATGTTGCGTAACCAGGCGGTCATCCTCGTGAAAATAGCTTGTGTAGAAATCACAGTGGCAAGATGTATTTGCAAAGACATCTCGGGATAATAAGTTAGCGAAGCAGAGGTAGTGAGCAATTTAGAGTAGCAATGGATTGCTTTACCTGTCAGTCAGATAAATATGACCACCTGACAAAAAACCTGCGTATTATTTATACTTAGCCCTGGCTTTGTGCAAGATAGATGATACACATAATGCATATATGAATACAAATCCACATAGACACATATATAAATGCTGGAAGGCAACAACTGTGCAAGATATTGGTCTTGGCAGTCTCATTAGGACAGCGAGGAACTGTAACAATACAGACCGACCACAGGGGAGTGCTGTTAGTCAGGGTCAGGCCGACTGATGAAGCCTCAGAAAAGGAGCTCCTTGTGGACTGCTTTGATCCAAGTGTGAGTCCAATGAAGCAAATGAGTGCTTCAACCACATCATGTAAAAGCAATGAACATTTAATTATTTAGCCATTTATCAGATGCCTTCTTAATATTTGGCCTGAGGGTAGAAGACTAAGAATGATGGTTTCTATATAGGAGATAAAGGAAAAGGTCAAAGTTTGTTGTATTGGAATATTGTTCTTTGGCCTTTTAGTATAAACCTACAAAAAGATAGCGGTGGATGGAAAGGGGTTGAATTTTTATGAAACCAGACAAATCTGAACAGTGAAGCTGGAAAGTCGGGTGTCTTCAGGAGGAGCTGTAGGTTGCTGTTGATCTGAATTACTGTTATTACCACCTCTCATTGGAGGATTCTTGGCTGGGGCTTATGGCAGGCAGCCCAGCGAGACTTACAAATTAAGACCATTATAGAAGTTACTGAAGCAGCCAAAAACTCTGACTGAAACGACAGGGATGCACGATTGGGTCCTAAGTAGGGCCTCCATTGTCTTAACTGCCTCTAGAGTTTAAGGCTGTTTACTTATACTGCATCGTTTTGTAACTATTTGGTTGGTTGTTGCAAGCCCCTGGTCTTATGGATGAAACTGGTGCATTAATAGGGGTTAGTCATATTTGGGCAGTGTCAGTGTAGAGTACTGTAGGTGTACAGGCTTCAACTGTTGGAAGTGTGTGGGTTTGAGCATTGCAATAAACTATGTAATTATTTGACCCAAATTGTGTTGACTGGACAGGCCTGCCTAACGAACCTGATGATATTCCTCTTCTTCATTTCGTTACACCAATTACAGCGTTTGCATAACTATGAATGTGTTGCTTAGATATTCAAAGGATGTTGGGAAGCATTTTAATAAGTTATCAGAAACGATTATCCTTTTGTTTTACATATTGTGCTAGATATCTTTCACTTGTCTTAGCAAGCTGTTTCTCACTTACATTGACTATCTGTCAAGGTAATGCATGACTCTAAGCTCGGAAGGATGGAGTTGGGTACTTATAGATTTGCATGGTTTCCTCCAGCCTCCACGAGCCAGCCTTCATATTGACATTTACATATTTTCTTATCCACCAATACTCTTGACATTAAAGAAGAAGAAGAAACGTTTCAGTGCAACATAGTGTGGATAATTGTAGGCTAGATATGTGGCATTTCCTAACCTTTTAAACGGGGTTTTATAAGAAGGTCATTTGTGTTTTCTTTTTAATAATTGTTCAACAACTCCTTGTGAACTGGCTGACTAGCCTGAACTCAGTCCACTTCATTTTTTTTGCAATTTCACTGTAAAGCTAGAACCTCGTCAACTAAGAATTTGGATTAAAGCAACAGATGTGCTGTAAAAACCAATTGTCATTAACAATTGGCTCTTTCAAAACCCACTGAGTACCAATAATCTCATTCTACCCCAGGCCAAGAGAGCGTGTCTTTTTAAAACGCCCTGCGCTGACAATATCCACCAGAGGTGCATAAATTAAACTGAAAATGCCATGACATTGTACCCTACAGCTGGACTTTAAATATTAATGCTTGACAAGAATAAATAACTAAGAAATCCTCAGACAGCCTGGAGCACCATTGGACCAGACCAGAACAATGGCCAATCCGCTGGGGGATAATTGCATGGCAAAACTCTTATTGTTTCAAATAGTTACAGCACTTTTGTACAGCTCATGGGGCTTTTATTTTGGGAGTAGCGTAAATACATCTCTTTTATAATACTGGTCTATGGGGTGAATGCTTTCTGAGCCGTAGGGGATTTTTATTTTCAACGCAATACCACCGCGAGGGCCACTGGGACAAATTGGCAGCAAGATTGAGTGGCAGCACTTTATCTAATACATCCATGGTCATACCGACCAAAGCTGTAGGAGCAAAAGACCAAAGAGTGTGTTGAATTGCTTCAACATTTCATTTTTTAGAGGAAGATTGTAATTTCTTTTTCTTTTTTCCTTGTGGTTCATGTGATGAAGGTTCCAAGTCTTTATATCATCCCATGAATAAATATCAATGATCCGTGCAATGTGCAGTCCAATCAGCAGATTCCCTCCCACTTTATAAAGTGTGATTTTTACTCTTAACTCCAGGATGATTGTGCATTTTGACTTCAGCTTTCATTGCAGTTCAACATGATTTAAGAGATTTCAGAAATGAGAGATTGTTAAACATTAAAGATTTGATTTAAGGCTCAATGTTTTAAGGCTCAGCTGGCTTGTTTTAAGGATCCATCAAAAGTTGTGATGGTTCCATCGTACTTCATGGCTCTTGAGCAGCCGTGCGCGGTCTTTCTGCTTCTTCATCCAAGTTCTTTCGTCCTCCATCTTTACTCTTTACTCAAATGTTGGATGACTTAGCTTTGTAACGTCTACCTCTACCTATTTATATCCCTTTACCCCCTCCTTACCTCGTCCTGCCCTCCTTCTTTGTAATAAACACAACCAGATACTGTTAAGGGAGAATATATCTCTAAAAAGACTTGATGATACACTGCCCTCCACAATGAGAATTGTTGGCTCTGCTGGCAAACATTTCCCTTTGTGATTTGTTCTCTGACAAACACTAAAAAAAAAATGGCTGCATAATTTTGTTTGCTTCTTTGGTGCGTGTGCGCTTTCTGATTATTTGACAAAACAACTTTAAATGCAGATTCATTGTGATGTGTCTTATTCAGAGGGGGATGGATCAGCATCCAGTCCCAATGCCAAATTAGATGGTTTGCATGACAAACGTCTGATGAAGCCAATTTTGATTGCAAGAAACACTTTGCAGAACAACAAGACGCGTATCACAGCGTGAAGATACTTTTGAAGTGCTTCTTGACCTCTGACCCGCCAGCATCAGCGTCACTTGACAAAATTAAGTTTAGTGAATGGGAGGAAAGTCAAAGCGATGTTAAAAATAGGACTTATAGACTTATTGTTGGAGGAGAGATTGCACTCCTTCACCTGCCCTTCTTATTGCTGTGTTTTATTGATAAACCGTGAGCATTTAAACCTTTTAAGTGTAAAACAATGCTGGCAGAAGATCACTTTTTCTTTTAAATTAAAATAAACTGATGGATTTATGGTTTCTGATATGGTTTTGTCATTTCCTTCCTTTTACAAAGACATCTGACCACGGTGAGATACTTTAAATGACATTCAAAACATTCTCTACAAACAGAGATATCGGAGAGAAAAGAACAACAAATTAACTTCTCACACTGTGGGAGTAATTTACGTTGATAAGAGTCCCACTGCTGTAATGACACACTGATAATCAAATGATGTTTGTACTTTTAAAGATGGTTCAATGCTCCACTAAATTAAGTATCGATCTCCCCCGAGCTGGGAGCCTTGCAGAACAAATGTGCACATGTAAAGGGAGGTAAAGAAGAGGAGGAGGTGGCTGTCCCCTGTGTTTAGGGTTTGCTTTCCCTCGTTAAGCGGATCTCTCTGTTGTCCGCTACATCGCTTCAATGATACGAGCTGAGCTGAAGATGAGGATGCCGGCTGCCTGAAAAAAACGCAGAATCCCCATGAAATTTCCCTCCATAATCCAGACGTAAAAAAGAAACATCTATGTCTCAGTCGCTTGCAAAGACAGTGAGTGTAACTGACGCTGTAAATCTGGCCCAGCAGCCAGCGATTCTGTGTTCATCCCACGTGACCAACACGGAAAATTGAATTAGGAGCTCAAGGTAAACCCAGAATGGATGCTCTTCTAAATCTACCGTCTGGCGTCAGAGTGTACACACAACACATAACAAATGGTCTGGTTTACTCAATTGCAGCACTTACTCAAGATCCCATCATCTCCTGCCTGAAGATGTTTGTGTGTTTATTGGAGTTTTTCCTTTTCCGATGCGAGGGTCCAGGGACAGAGGATGTCGTATGCTGTGCAGATTGTAAAGCCCATATTGGGCTATACATATAAAGGTGAATGAAATTGAATTGAAATAGAAGTACCAATAACAACTAATGTGATTTAGGGAGCAAAATAGATGTCTCAGATATTTTATATTTAATTACAGTATACACAATTTTCCCCTACGGTATGTGTCATATACTGTCGGGCACCCGGAATTACAAATTGAGAACAGCTGGAGAAAACGTACAGCAAAGTCCCAGGATTTGTACAACAGTAAAAACACAGCTTTTTTGTATCCACTCCAACAAACACCATTGTTTACTCAGACCTGAGGATGAATATGGCTCACCTCCTCAGCCTCAGCACTGAATAAATTCAAAGGACATCTCCGCGAGGAAAGAGCTCTTCTGTCCACTTCTCATTGTTTCCCTACTGGTCCTCATTATAACTAATCCTGTCAGCGGCTGAAGACAATCCGTGTTGTGCTTAGCTTAATTGCACTGAGGCCACTTCTGTGTCTTTCTGCCGAATGCACATCAATACTTACTAAAAATAAATGCTATTTCACGTGGGAAAATTGTTTGTTGAGAGCAAAATGACTGAAAATGGAATGAAAACATTTGAATGCAGACATTGATTTGATTTCTGGGTAATGCTTTTGATTTCAGACATAAACAAATTATCTTTATGGAGCACCTCTAAAGCAATTATGGTGCACTCGCTGTGCACCATAATTGTTTTAGAGGTGGTAATGAGGACAAACCAAGATGCCTGAGAATAATAAATAACAGTATTAAATAAAAATACAATTTTGCAAATATAAGGCACTTATACATTATGGACTACAGTGATGCAATTACATGTAATGGAAACACATGGGTAAGAGTCCAAAGTGGTCTACTGGGTGAGCCGTAGTTGAAAGATTTCTGGAATCATTACTGGTCAACCATCAGTGCCTAACCTTTTGTTCATAATAATTCTCGGCTAAGTAGAATGGATGTGGGCTATAAAATGAAGCCTTCCTTGTACCTTGACGTAAATTGAATCATTACTCATATTCCAATCGCTGATTAGTTTCTGTGTTTTCGTGGTCTGGAGACGATTTTCTTGTCCGTTCTATTCATTTCATTTCATTTTCATTCGTGGAAGTGATGCTAGTAATAATGAACCCTGATATTTCAACTTTAAAGCTGCATTAATGATCATTTATTCATGTTGGCCTCTTGGAGGCAGCACAACAAACCGTAAATACAACAGTCACAGTTTCACCAAATGAAGTTGTTATGCTCAACATGTTAGCAAACAGTGGTTTATTTACACATCCTGCAGACAAAAGGCAACGTTAGAATTCATTTGGAGACGTGTTTTAAGCCAATTAAGGAACTTAAGTCCAATATTTACTCTCCTCTTAGCTCAGTTTTGGTCTCCACCTACTCGAGGGAAATATAAGTTTTTTAGGAGTTTCTACTGGCGACAAGTCGCTATCTACAATGGTTTATGGAATGAGTAGTTCCTTCACCCTTGAAAAAGTTATGTACACATTTGTACCTCTCTTTTTTTATTGCTGAAAATTAAATATTACATGGGTTCCGATTCGACTCGTACGTACGTAGTTGGTCGGCTTAGTTCCAGGCTTAAAACTCTTTATAAAAGGATTTTCTGAAACATCAGTGGAGTGAATGAAGGGAAATCCACCTCCGGAAGAGGAGCTATTCAAAGATTGTGCGATTACTGTTGAGCTCTATTGGTTCCATAGAAACGAGACTTGGATTTGGATTAGTTGAATGTTTATCTTTGCTTAAATGTGACCAGGATTGCATGAGAAAGGCTCAGCAAATTAGTTTGTACCATCTGAGTCATTTTACTCACCATAATTGGTGATTTTTTTTTTTAATCAGCACAGTTACAGTTGACAGACCTCAAGATTCCTCCTGCAGACAGACAGGAAGATCCCAAAACACTGTTTCAGTCTCAATCACCTTTTTTTCCACCGAATTTACTGAAGATAATTAATTATGACGAAAAGAGGAGAAAAGAACGGAACCAATATTAAGCAAAAAAGAGGGCATTGCAAGTTCCCCCCACCCTCCCATTTCACACACACACACACACACACACACACACACACACACACACGATCCATTTTCTGGATTGCACTCGGATCACTGCTCACACAACGGAGAAGAAAAAGAAGTGCAGCTTCCACCTCATTTAATGATCGCTGTAGTTACACAATACCACCTTTGACCTCCTCTTTATTTAAAGCGCTTTTTTTGTTTGTTGATGTATTACCTCAAATCACAACAGCTAATAGAAGCCATACATCTTCATTCTTTTTATGCTGGCTTTTTCGTGTCGACAGCAAAATGGATCCAAAAAAAATAAAAGCTCACTGGAAGCAAGATCTCACTTGCTTGGCTGCCTGAATACACGCCAACATCTCTTTTTGTAGCAAACAGACGAATAAGGGAATGGTAATGGTAGCCCCAATTAATTCTATCTGCCTCTTCAGTGATTATGTTGGATATCTAATTCTAGTTGAATGCATGGCTCGCTCAATAATCAATTGTTTCTCCTGGCAGGATGTGATCCAGTGATTGGGATGCCGGTGTGCCGACAATGTGTGAGAAAAGCTCTCGTTTTCACTCTTCGATTTTTGACCAGAATGGAAGAGAAAGCAGCATGTTACCTCTGCCCCCTTTTTGTACAATTGTTTGCAGGTCGCGTGGCCTCAAACACAGCAGTTTGACTACTAGGTGCTTGTGCTGTTCTCAGTGGTTAGTATTGGTGTGGAAGGGAAAACGCTTTCAAACTAATGGGTTGTGGCCTACAACTTGGCAGTGATAAATGGTGCTGTAGGTCTCTGCTGTGGTTTTAGGATTATCGCGCTGTAGTTTGAGGATTCTGGGACTACACTCAAGCATGTGCTCAGCCAGCAAATCCTGTGTTGCCATCGAGGTTATTTTTTTTTTTTGTCAGCCCTGTGTGATGTGCTGGGCCAACGTGGCAACAAGCCAGGTTATCTTCACATGACTGGAAGCAGGATTGCTGCTCTGTTTTCAGCTGAAGCCAATTTCATTATCATCAGGGTCCAGGGTGTGTTCTGATGCCAGATGTGACTGATCTAGGTGTTACCTAACATAACTTTAAGTGCATGTGAATTGGTACATCCAGGAGCTCTTTACAGTTGAGAGCTGAACAGAGTGGAGGTCACGAGGTTACTGTGCGTCTCTGCCAAGATCGTTTCCTGACGGTGGGAGAAGCCTTTTGTCCAATGCCAAAGAGTCACGATGTGAATAACCTGGCTCTGTCTCTGGCTCTTGACCTGTCCGTCACAGGATTTGTAACCTTAAACTGTCCAATTAGAGAAGCAGACTTCTGTGGTATTCGCTCATAACCTTTCATTCTGCTCTTAAACTTTTCCCCAGAGAGAAATACAAATTTCATATCAAAGATACCAAAGAAATAAATGTCATACAAGTGGTTTCCATCGTCCTTAGAGGCATGAGATTAAATGCTGACATCGTTTTAGTTTATGCTAAGAATTAATGACTCTTGCCAACCACATAAACTTTTCCAGATTTTCAGGTAGCCTACTGCATTCATCTGCAGGACGAAAAATCTTAAAGGATGTTGTGCTCATTTTATGCTTTGTTTACATGCTTTAATGTTCAACATCCTCTTTATTTTTCTCCTACTGTCAGTCTGAATATACAGTACCAGTATTCGCCTTCTGTCTGAAACGTTGTGCTTGCTAGGCAACAGCTTGGGTACTCATAATAAACTGGGGCACATTTAGAATTTATGTTTAAAACTGTGAAATGGTCTGTATATTGTATAGTTGTGACACCACAACGGTATAAAGATCCTGACGGCTCATTTCAAAGCTGTGCATATTACTCCATGGATTGAGCGTTTCTAAACGTACAATATGGGACCTTTAAGGATTGCTGCGTTAACATCAGCATCATGTATTGCCACTGAATATGCTGACATTAGTATTTAGCTCAAAGCACCACTGTGTTTCTCACTTCATTTTGTCCCCATTCCTACACTTTGTTATACTCTACCGGTATGTATCTGAGTAAATGTGCAGGGTTTTTTATGTATCACATTACATTATGTTATGTCAATAATAGTATGTACTTGGAGATATTTTTAATTGACACTTCGATGTGATTTATTTCCTGGGAAATGATGACAAACTCATACAGATAAAGTTGTTTTTGTTAAGTCAGAATGCAGCAGCAGCAAACAGACACTATGCTGCACTTTACCTGTCTGAAGTTCATCACTGGTTACTAAGCTACTTGCTCGTCTTGTCCACAGTGGCAGCTTCACCCCTTCCTCATAATGAACTATTGACGAAGTTGAAGGAAATCATAAATTGATATAACTTCCTCCTTTACTGACATCATCATATCAGAATGAGTTCAAAGGTAACAAAACCAAATATACTGCATCATTACCCTCTTAATTGGTTTGTGTCATTGCCCTTGACTTGATTAGTGGGAATTGTATACTTTACACAGTACAAAGAATGATTAACAACAACAAATAAAAGCTGATATTAAGATGGGCACAAGGTTTCATTGAGGTGATGTTTATCACGACGGGAGGACAAAACTGTATACATATTAGCTTGTCTGTGACAAAGGAATGGACAACAACTGATGTGGCCCACAAATATTCATTGACCTCTGCAAGCGAGTTAGGTTGATGGTGTAAAAAAAACTCAAAACTGTGACGTCAGATAAAGTCAGGGGAAGCCTGGGCGAAGGAGGATGATGCAGATTCCAGAGGTCTGATATGAAGATGAAGGATTTCTCCTCTACCTCTACCAAAGCTGTGACTCCAAACTGTTCAGAAATGTTAGCAAAAACTACAGCACATTTGAGATTTTATTTTCAGCTTGTCGTCCCCGCTGTCGGATGGTGATCCTGAATTTAAGAGAGCCAGGCAGTTTGTTGAGCACCCCAGGGGTTCTCTGACATGCTGTGTAAGTAGCCAAGCCCTTTGATGGATGACTCTTATTTTCTTGTCAACCTTAGACTACTTTAATGTTCATCTTGATATCTTCTTGATGGGCTTTCATTTATCCAGTACAGACTTGTCAGGAAGGAAGGGGAGGGAGAGCGAAAAAGAGAGTCGATTAAAGAGAGACAAAGAGAGCCAGGTGGACCACGAGGAACAGGGAATGACACAGCACAGAGAAAACACTGCAGCAACTAAAGGTTCCCTAGGACAGCCAGAGCATTAATATAGTAGCAAACAACTATTTGCTATATAACAATATGGAGGAGTAATGTCTACCCGAGCAGAGCATGAAGCTGCTCTCCCTCTGTGTGTGTTGTAATCCAAGCTTCTCTGTGCTTTGTTGACATAGCCTAGCTGTATAGTCTTCCTGACTGAACTTACGCTAGAGCTTCATTAGCAGTGAGCCACCAGCTCAACAGTCGCCATTGGGAGGCACTAGATATGCTCTGAAAGTCGTGTTGAGCACCTTTATTAAACCGTTGTAGGTCTCAGAAACAACCACCTCTGATTGACATTTTTTTGTGCAGAAACATGTGAACTAAACGCCATTTTCCTCAAAATACTAAAACAGATAAGCTTCAGTGGCTGCCAAATTTGGAAATTCACTCCAATGTCCTTTATTTGACTCAGACAGCGTTCATTCATTCACCTTCACGGTTGGAAGCCCTGCGGGCCAGCGATTGAGTGTGTTCACACTTCTCCTCTGTGTCGTCATTACTGCTTCACATTATGGGCATGCACAGTTGGAGGAGCTCTCATTTTCTCCACGTATTTCTGTGGTATTCAGTTGGGCCCTGCAGTTACTTACTTGATGAGCAGCACTCCTCCACACCACCCAGGGGAAATTTGATTACACCACCTCACATTGATTTTTAAGGCCTTCCATCGACTTAAAAATATCTTGAGCGTCCTCGTGAGCGCTCCCTAAAACACAGAGAGTCTTTTCTCACAGCCTGTCAGAGACAAACTGGCACAAATTCTGTGAGTTAGGACTATTGAACTACTTTAGCCTCTTATCTGTGAGGCTCCATAGCTCCCTGGTGTACATATAATCAAAAACTCCGGGTATTCACAAAGAATGGATTGTCAACCGCTATCTGCCACATTTCAAGATCTGATTCACGAAAGATATTGCGCTAATGATGTTAGATCGCAAACACACAGTCCTTTTTGCAATTACCCAAGTGGCAAAGAATAAATGCTCTTCAAGAGAGTCGGCCTGAGCCAGAGGTCTGGATTAGAGAAAGGAAGTAAAGGGAAGAAATAGTTTGCTTATTTGTTTATATAATGAATCTTTTCATTCATTATGGAATAATAATCCAAAATGTTTTTGAGGCTCATTTGCATAGGGGCCAATTTTGCGCCACATGTATGGATGTTACCTAATTTAAACATGTTCAAGCAGCACAGGAGCACAAAGACGCTATATGCTTGGCAGTGCAGTTATGGGTGCATTTCACGCTTTGCGGGTGCTTTGAGAATTACACGGTTTCTTTTTTGTCTCATTGTGCAGGTTTAGCGGCCGCAAAAGCCGGTAATCCTCATGTGAATTCGCCCATCAATGTCTTTCTGTGCATTTTCCTTTTCATCTTTGTATTTGCAGTATTTAATGGATAAAACACAAAAGGCTAAATCATGAGTACTGCTCCGTGTGATGCGTAAACAGAACTTTATTTGTAAAATTGGTACCCCTTCAGTAATTGTTTTGTTCAATGATCTGTCAATGTCTTTTTATCCCACGATGTTTTATGCTTTCACCAATATTGCATTTATTTGAAACCATCAGAGAACACTTTGTTAATAATGCATTTGACCGTGACCATGAATTAAATCAGGACACATAAGGACCAGATCTGGCCCTGAGGATGCCAGGATTGCACAAAAATACAAAACAAATTTTGTTTTCAGTTATGACAAATACGACAACCTGAAGACAGTAATATGGGTAATAAATTGAAAATAAGATCAGTCATGATAGAAAGATCTGTAAAAAGATATTACATTTTCCAGATTAATGAACACAAAAAATGTCACTGACGTGGCATTTATATGCCACCTGAGAACAAGAAAATAAATTAAATCTAGGATCTACTTCTTCCTACAATAGTGCACAACAGTATGTGTCTATATTCTCAAAGTGCACGTTGATTTGAGAGACTGTCATTAACTGTCGTGTCTATAGAGACAATGACACATATAGCTGCTCTCTTGTCACCCTGACGAAGATGACAAACAATGAAATCACCAAATGCTCAAGCACATTAATATTACTTTGGAATCACTACATAAACAAAATTCACGCTTTACAGGATTATCGGGTTTCTCCTGAGCTCAGCTTCTGCCGCTCGAATCCACCAATCTGGCATCACATCCACATCGTCCAGTCAGCTTTTATGAAGTGCTCTCTGTCCTGAAAGATGGATTTTTGTGGTTTCTCACAGTGTCAGGGGAATACTGTACATGATTTTAAATGGTTGAATTTAAACACGCTCCATCTGTTAACACCATTGTGTGTGTGCAAATGGATGGGGGAAAACTATTTTTGATTGTGCTAAATAAGCAGTAGTGAACTACATGTAATTTAACTAGAAGTTTAACTACAGCCTGCGGGTAGTAGTGGTTCGACTATATTCATATTTACAGATTCAAGTTGTTAATAAATTCCAATTTTTTTGTAGTTAACTAGTGAAACTACAAATAGTTTTGGGCCATAAAAGCAGAGGAATGATATTTTTAGCAATTTACCATTGCTTCTCCAGTGTAATTGAACCGCTTCTGACCAGGCGTGCCCCTTTTGGACTGCTTCTCAGCTGGGCTTAAACAGCAGTTTGAAGTCTTAATGGGATGCACAGGTACTAAACTTTATAGCTTAATCTACAACAAAACACAAGGGATTCAGAAAAACTGTAAAGGGAAAAACAGCTGCGAAACCATCATTCAACAATGCTAAATGAACAGCGCTGGTTTTTGGTGTTCACTTTTCATCATGAGGAAGATGGTTACAGACGTCAGAGCTTAATATCTTTTAATGCTTTAGTTCTTCCCAGCAGCACAGACATTCCTTAGACACGGATACTATCACACTGATTAATGCAGTATGATCTGTCACGCTATGACAAATTACACAGTCGCACAATGTATCATCAAGGCTTTCTCTGTCATTTCCTGTCATTTCCTGTTGTGACCCTGTTTCCCCACAAGTCACAAATTGTGTATGAATAAAGCAGTATATATATATATGAACTAAGAAGCTTTGAATTCAAAATAAAAATACGTCGGACTTGCTAGCTAGCTATTCCCATGAGGCTGAAAGTCAGCAGAAACCAAATGTAAGTCACATTAAAACTTGATCTCTTGAGAAATTATCCTCAATTATATATCAAGTATATCAATTATTTTCTTCACCTCTTTCTCTCCAGGAACAAAGTGTAGCCTGAGCACACAATGGGCATGACGCACAACTAACTCCCTGGACAGGTCACGCATCCATCGCAGGGCTAATAGAGGTGGACAGACTATCACTCACACTCACATTTATACCTTTGGGCAATTTCAAGGCTGTCTTTTCATCTTGGAAGGATAGGGAAGCGAAGCACATTAAGGAATTCTGACCAGGAGGGCAACGGACAAACTACACAACACGGCAAGAACAGACCCTGGCACTGTGCGCTGTGGGGAGACGTGTCCCGGTGTTACACTGCTGCCCTGTACTGTATGTTTTTATTTTTATTTTTACAGTAAGCTAGACTGACTCTGCTATATATTTACAACATAGGATGTATTCTGTGCCCTTTCATCAGTATTGAAGATAAGTTTGTTGACCTCCAATACCGTTATCTGCTGCAATGCACATTTCCTCTAACTAACAGTTGTTCAGAGTACACAGTTCATCAGCTGGTTTGGAATTGCTTTCCACTTTACATCCTAAGCCCTCGTCTCACTTTTGACATGCAAAAGAACGACATAACCTTGAATCTCTCTGCCAACCACCACGGCCTTCGGTGGCTTTCTGTGAGAGTAGAAAGACACCATTAATCTCACGTCCCACCTGTCAGACTCACAGAGGGGTGTTTGTGATGCTGGCTATATAATGAACACACAGTCTCCAAGGGCACTGATTGTTACTGCTGCAGCCCCCCTGCATTAGAGCAGGAGTTTTCATATTACTGCTCGGTAGTTCTTCAACACACCCACGCTGTGCACATAGGATCATTTAGGGGGTGACGAATAGACACCTCTCTGTGGGTTTCCTTAGTCCTCAAAAGAACCAAAGACAAGTTTTAGAACTCATATTTTTTTTTTTTGTAACTTTTAAATAGTGCACAGTCACAGAAGCCAGGTTGGTTCCTCAGATAGTAGGGGAAAAAAATGATGAGTCTCCAAGTCAGGACCCTGGCTGGTCCTGAGGCATCACCAGAAACATAAACTGATGATTAAACCGAGATTTGGGCCCCCTTACATGATCTTTGCTTCTCTCAGAACCGAGACAGACTGGACTATCAGGTGGAAGAAGCGGGCTGCTGCCCTGGCTCAAGACTCCCAGGGGATTTTGATGGCCCCGGGTTCAATGTGCGACAGTTAGTTCGGTACTGTGATTAATTGTAGAGCTGTTTGGAAATATAACTAAGAAAGATAGAAAAAGAGGCGGGTCCTTTCGTTGTGATTTTCATGGACAGAGTCTGGTATGGTGGCCTCAGGATTACATTTCTGCTTTTCGTGGATAACGTGGTTCAGCTGGTTTCCAACTATGAGAAGGCGACGGGAGGGACCCCAAATACACAAGAGGGATTACATGTCGCAGCTGGACTGGTAGCGCCTTGAGAACCCCCAGGAAGCTGCACCATGTTCAGCCTGTTGTCACAGCGACTGAATAAGCTGCAGAAAAGGGATGGACAGATTATTTTTTGTTTACATGGTCCATATTCCAAAATAAAAGTGTGTCTAATCAAACTGACACATAGTCAAACTGGAGGCAGGTAGTACTCCAGCACAAGAGTACAGATCGGTTTTTCGGCCTTAAGGCAAAATAAAATGAAGCTGCGATGCGCAGTCCCTTGTATGAACTGCATTTGATGAGTACTTGAACATGACAGGGTACATAGGCAATGCAGAGAGAGTGGGATGAATGTGGGGGTCAATAGGGGCCCACAACTCATTTTTGCCCCCAGGGCCCCCCCAGCGGGTCAAATCCACAACACATATCCAGTCTTTCCTTTCTTCCTGCTCCGTGAATCCACAGTGTCAATGCAATGCCTCAGTCATGAACAAAGTTGTGTGTCTCAAAAAAAAGGAAATGGAGACTTACAGCCCTGGCCCTTAAAGATATGCTGCAGATAATTCAACTGGCTCACCAAATAATGATCTCCCTGTGCAGCTGTGATTACTGTCCTCTGTACTTTAGACTCTAATCCACTGCCAAGACTCTGTCCATCAAAAGCAGCACATGGGAATCCCTCTGGTTATCATTATAGCACACATCTCTTTAGGCTTTATGTCAAATCAATAATGTGCCAGAGTGACCAATACATCAGTTAAATGATATGGAGAGGGATTATCCCCTCATTTCTGAAAGGGAGGACTCTTCTCTCTGCAGGAGGGAGGACATCGTAAAATACCTAACAACACTGATATACTGCAACACAGTGATGCTTTAGCTCCATGAATTATCTTATTGCCTCTCACTATTATGTCTGTACTGCATGGTCTGTGTATTTGTACACTGGGTGTATAAAATAAGTAACACAAATATACTTTAAGATGGTTTTGAGCAGCTATGTTTACTATACATTCCTTGTATTCATACTCATACATGTATTATTTATTATGTGAAAAGGATGATTTGAGATGAGTTGTTGTGGCCTCATTCATTATCACTCAAACCCTAGCATTAGCATAAAGTCTGGACTGGAGGAGGTTATTTCACCTGCTAGATGAGCTCGATGTGCTTTCGGCCAGACAATTGGTTGTCAGCCGAGATTGGACCATGACTTTGACATTTTATTAAATTTGGAGTGAAAAAGGGTGTGCACCAAAACCTTCACCTGCATCAAGGTACAACATAAAGCATGTCCAGACGAGACATTATCGTCTAGACGTGAGTCATGATAAACAACTTCACACTTTGGTGACTAAAGATTTGTTTGAAAGGTAAAATACACAAAAGACAGACGACAGTAAAAATACTTAAAATTATGAATGAAATCAATTTAGGATAAAGTGTTTACAAAGTATCGAAACAAAGAACTCAGGCGTGAACAAAGGCCAAAACTAAGGAGTTGAATAAACAAAGCAAAACAGGAGACAAAAGGCAAAACAGCAGCAGGTCGAACTACAACAGATGAGATATTTATTAACATCATTCACCACTAACACTGCACAATAAAACTATCTGTTGCGTGGCTTTGTGAAAGGAATGGTGAATAACATGTCAAGTCATTCATTCAAGCAAGACTGGAATAAAAGCTGCAATAAATGATACACTTAGCTATTTGATGACAGTATTTTGATTAACACCCACCAAATGCTTATTTTATCTGAGTTACTTGAGCTCCATAATTCATCTAAACATGAATCCTTTTTTCATAGTGATGCAAGATTTATTAAAACGTCAATCAAAACATGTCGCTCCCCTCTTGCTTTATTGTGTGTTATGATTGTGAGTCAGAAGACTGAAGTAAAATAAAATGAAGGACCCAACTAAGATCCTTTTACCTAACTGTTCAGCCAGTGAAGAATGCACAATTTCATTTATTTCGGTTGTCAAACAGGATGACACATTTCTGCTTGCTGTGGTTGTTTAGCAGGACCAATGTTTCACACCGAGACAATCTGAAGAAATGTGTCACATACTAGAACCAAAGTGCTGTTGTTACCTAAACCATATGTGGGACTCAGGATGCAGACCCTGGTCAAAGCCCTGAACGTCGTATACCCACATAGCCCTTCCTGCTTTAACAAAATCCAGGCAGCGATTAGGAATCCTCATTACGTATTTATAAAGGTAAATAGCATACAAATGTAATTTCGAGGAGACAGGGTTTTCTCCACGACAGCTGAGTGAGTAAACTGACCTTGATTTTATTCTCATCGTCCAAATTCTCAGATGTATTGTCTTTTGAGGAAAATTGCCTTTAAGAAGAGAACATAATGATGATGAACAACTATGTGTAAGTAGTAACTCTGTTTTTCTTGTTTGTTGCTCAGCATGTTTTTACAGTCCACTCGATCACGATTCATTTTGCTGATTGAGTTCATGTAATCACTTTGAGATACTTCCAGTGTCTCTCAAGCACCTGTAGCATATCCCTATACATAAAACTCACCATATAAGAAGAATGATTGCTTTGGGCCCTTGGGCATTGGAATATGTGATGTGTTATAGAGGGCAAGAAACAGAGAAATCAGATGGGAAGGAGCTTGATAAAGCATATTGTAGGCTATTGAACTGAAATAGCTGTTCCTTGTCACACACTCGGTTGTAGCCTACAATTGGTGAAAGAGAAAAGAAAAGAGTGATGAAAAGAAAGCCTGCAGGATCTCTGCAGGTAAGTGAATACATAAGAGATACATCAGAGTCAGGAGTGAAATGTCTCTCCTGCTAAGCATTGCTAAAATAGTTGCAGCAGTAAAACATCTGCAGCCACAGTGCACTGAGCGTTCTCAAAAGGGGGACTGGAGAGTGTGCTGACGCCTGGCGTTTCTGCTGTCATAACCAAACTTTCTGAGCCAACTGAGAGGGAAACACTGAGATTCCTTTCCCAATCATCACAGGTGGAGAACACAATGCAGCTCCCATTTGATTCCTTGGCATAACAACATCAACAGAAAAGACACTACCTCAGCTTTATAGCAATCCCTGTGCTGTAACAGCTTTTTCTTACACCGTTCTATCCGGCTCTCTCCCTCCCTCAGTCCCAAACCTATCATCGCAATTCTGCGTAGAGAACTCAAAATGGCTGATGGGTGATTTTTGAAAGGTTTTGTGGGAGTTTGTGGTTGTGTGTGTGTGTGTGTGTGTGTGCATGTGTGAAGTGCATAATGGTAAGGCCCGTCCTCTTGAGAAGGCATCGGAGAGCTGTCAGCAGCTTGATGGATGGTTTGGTAACGTATGTCGATCTAGCAGAAACGGCCAGCCGTTACTCATTGCACCTGGCTCGTCTGCATTCTGGAGGAGAAGCTAAGGAGGTGAAGCAGGAGTCGGAGAAGGGGGAGTGGGGAGAAAAAGAAGAGGTTGACTGAAAAGGAGATAAAGCACCTTCCATCCGTTTACCCCTCCTTCTCCACTGAGTCAAGGGAGAGAAATGCTTAGGTAGAGAGTACTAGAAACCCCAAGTTCATGATTGATCGTGTGAGGTCAGGGGTTAACGCTGGACACAATTAGCCAGATATAATCAATTCAATGTAGATGTGACTGTGTCAGCATTAATAAGTTTCAAGTTATTTGTTGTAATATGCACAACGGTTACAGGCAAGCAGTCGTTGGCAACAAGACATCACAAAAAGCAAAAGTTCTTCTTCTTCTTTGATGAATCCAACGGTCACTTGCGCTGAGGAGCACAGTCACATCTTTGAGACTGATGTGGACTGAATTGTGAGGGGAGGAGAATCTCCAAAGCACACATGACACCCTGAGCTCGAGAAAGGTGACATTTTCAAAAGCAATCATTTCACTCTGACTTGTAATTTTTGTCCTATTATACGGCGTGACCTTTTCTCATAAATGTGTCTTTTGGCTTTTTTTCCTCAAACTCCTACATTTAAGTATCCATGTGCATCAGATTGAACACTACTGCGCTTGTGTTGTTTACTTTTATTATGAGTTGGACTCCCTGCAAAGCATTATTAATACTGAGGAGAAACACATAATAGACGAGCTTATTAATCAAGAATAAAACATTTATAACTGTTGTTATGAACTGCATACTAATGAGTGTTAATGTAGGAACAATGCTTTATAAACGACGCTTCATAGTGTGACGTTATTATAAAGTGTTATGCTGTATAAATGATGAATTAAGTGTTTACTCATACTTAACTAATGCTTTATAGTGTGTAGTTATTATAAAGTGTTACCCATTTTCTTTGCCACGTGATTCATTTTTTGTATTGCATTGCCACGACCATTTCCTCCACATTTGCATTTGAGTTCCTTGAACTCGGTAAAACAGCGCCCCGCTGGATTGCAGTGCATGTCAGTCAGTTTGGGTGTTGAAACAGGATATTGCACCTGCTAAGTGTGCCCCAAGGTGAGCCAGGTGAAAGTAGCCTTCAACTAACAAACAAGCGCGTTTTAACAAATCACGTGTGTGTTCACGTGTCGTCATGCTGCAGCAGAACGCTCACCTGTCAGGTGGGAGGAGAACCCAGCTGTCAACAGACCAGAACGTATAACCTCATCCGAATGAATGTAGCAGTAATGTTGCAACGATATCTGGAGTTTTGGTGAAAAACAACTTCCCAAAGTTACCGCGGACTGAAAACGGATAATCGGACGGGAGGCCCAAGGTAGCCTACGTTACGTAATGGACGTCAAAAGTGTGGAGACACTTTACAGATTAACCTCGCCGAAATATCAGTGGAGGAACGTTATTATGTGTCACGAAATTCACGTAATCCGATGTGGGAATGTGGCTTTTTGCTGCCTTTAAGGACATTGTCTACATCCATGGCTCTTCCTCTGCAGAAACCGGGTAGGTGCTGATTTAAATAACACCTTCCTCCTCATCCCTGCTCGCTCTGTGGCCCGCCGTGGCTCTCTGTGTATGATTATTGCACATGTTCTGTTGCGATAAATGGTTCTTTATCTTCCTTCCTTGGCTGGATTAAGCTGTGGGTGTTATCAGTACATTTGTGGGTTTTCGGTTTTAATGTGGCCTCTTCTAAATGTTGCTTCTTGGACTTGAGATGCTTTAATAATTGAACTTTGTAGCTAAATGCACAATAGCGCAAGATGGATTGTTGTGTCCTACTGAGGGATGTCATGTGTTTGATAAATGCACCTTTCTGACGTGAATGACGTAAACACCGCTGTACTGAATCAGGTGCAGTGACGTAGGTAATACGCATTGCAGTGTGTTTTATTCTGAGCGTTAAGCAGTTTAAAAAGACTAATTATGTTAGGTAATACTTTTTAGTGTTTTAAACTAAGTCAGCAAGTTAAAAGGTTCATGTAAAGTAGTTACTGTCATGAATGAGGTCTTTGTAGAATCTTGTTTCCCTTTTTCTGCAGCCTAATGGTGTAGCCTACATTTCAGAGAGGGATGGTAGCTCTTTGCCCAATATTTCTGATTCGGTTTGTCCAGACGTTTCATGTCTTGTGCTGAGATGTTGCCATACCGCACAGTTATTCCAAAGCTTAGGTTGTCCGGGTACTAGCAGTTCCATCCATCATACCTTTTCAGCTGTCTTCTAAAAGATATATCCTTGCTGTGCTTTCTTCAGTAAGGTGTAAGCGGTGTGTATAGATTACTGCAGGTGAGGCCCCCGTCCTACCATTTGATGGAGGAGGTGGAGGAGAATAAATGCAGAAACTCAGCGCTCCCCTCCCGCCTCCCCACTCTTACTGTACCTAACTGGACCTGTCTCTGGTGTTTGATTACCAGGTCACATCCACATGTGTTTTCTTTCTTCAATAACCTCCATTCTGATATGCAGGCCCAATAATGTCACTCCTGATACATGGAGACATCTTGAATTTTGCATATTCTGCAAACGCTCCTCGCTAACGAACGTAATAAATGAGATGCCAAATTGTTTTGCCGCCTTTTTCATGCTTTTGCTGAGCTGACAATCCACCGCCTTTTAGGCGAGCAAGGCTTTTTGTCAGAAGCGTCTCCTCCACGCCTCTTGTTTATTCCTTTATCTTCGGTCGAATCCTGCCGCACGCTGGATGAAAAATAGGAACCAGTCCATTGGCTGCAGAGGAGGCGAAGAGTGTCCTCGCTCAGTCTGTCACTAATGCTTCATTAGATACTTGGCGGGGCCATTCATCGCCGTTATTGCCTGGCCACAACGCCCCCCCCCCCCCCCCCTCCCCGCCACCTTCTCCTCATACACATACTCACAAAAGCAAGCATTTTTTACACATTTAAGTAGCTGACACAACTCCCCTACATATGCTCGGATGCACAGACACAAACACTGGTTCTGCTTTCCTGTCATTCAGCTCAGCTGATAACTCCTGCTGCTTTGCCTTCTCTTTGCCTCTCTTTGCCTTCTCTTATTCAGATTCTGAACGACGACCTCTGCAATTTTTCACAAGAATAATTATTCAACCTGCAAAACATGCATTGGCTAGTAGGCAGTGAAGAATATGGATGTTCCCACTATATCATGTAGTTAAGCAGTTTCACCACTCGTACACACACTAGTGCTATCATTGACTCACTGGAACCTGATTTATCCCTGTGCTGCTGCTGGAGAGAACTGTGTCATTACCCGATTCCAGCGGTTCGATACATCGATTAAACCATTACTCTGATTAGGAGATGTATTAAACGGACTGAAGGCGCTCTCCTCAGCATCCATTTTGAAACGTAATGCACTGGCTTGTGTTCTAAATCATCTGCTCAGAGCATGTTAAACTTCAAAATGGGCTTCATTATGTGTGTGTGAAGCATGTCCTGACAGTTTTATTATAGGTTTATTGGTTTTTTGTTAATCGTTGTAACGATCACTGGTGCTGCATTTGTTCCCTTTGTTGCTTTATGCCTGTACATAAGCCAAACCTATACAAAACATCTGTATGTAATCAGCTAAGCCAAGGTGTTAGCTGTGAAGTGTCTACGTTCTTTTACATCCATGTTATATTTGCTGTATAGTCGAGATGTGATCTAAGACATTTCTTGGGTTCCTGACATCTGTAATGTCAAAGTAGCTTTTCATAACCAACCCACCTCTTTTGATGCTGTAGTCAAACAAAAATCAGTTTGCATCCTAATTGAGGCCGAGAACAAAACTATATATATTTGTTTAATGGTCATTTTCACACCAATTTGCATCAGGACGTAAACAATCGCATTACTTTCCCAAATATTCTTGTGTCTGAGAGTTCCAGCACACAGTGAAGTTTGGGAGCAGGAGAAAGTTGATTCGGGGACATATAGTCAGTGTACATAATTGACAGGTTCAACTTCAGGTTTATTTGGTATAGGAGTACAGCTTATTATAATAACTTGTTGTGGGGGGGGGGGGGGGATTTACTTCTCAATTAAAATGTGTGGACATCTTTTCTTGGCTCTCCTGTTGATGGATTTCCTTTCGTAGTGGCAGTCCTATCTGCATTTGTTCCGCAATGGTGGCTGTTTATTCCAGAAAGTGATCAAGCTATGGTACAGACATATTAGCCGTGAGACAGTCCAAACCGATTGGGCCACATCTCCAGCACACTCCCTGGCTGGGTCACAGTGTCCTCTGTCTGCTGCTTTGTGCCTCTCCCTGACAGCTCTATATTTCAGCTCCACGGGCATCCACCCTCCACTGTGCAGGGTTACAGACCAGACGTACGGCAGGCACACAGCTTTTATTTACTTACAATTTTTCAGTCCATTCATACCACTCAACAGTGCAGTCATTCAGCTTCCCAGAGCAGAACAAGGGAGTACTCCATAAAGCTGGATTAGATAGCCGGATAACAGTGAAAACAATGAACCTAATCTGTAAAACAAAATGTCTACATGCATGACCTAATCATATCCCTAAACATGCATGTTATTGATTAAAACAAACAGCATTTCAAAATACTTATTTCATTCACTCAGGGGAAATGTTGCTACGCTATAGCTAGTGACACCGGCCAGTGACCGTATGACCCCCCAGACTGATCAATACACAGTTAGTCTGTATGATCAATATACAGTCTGTTTTGAAATGGACAATCACGAATATGGAAAGTTACATTCCTACTCTACGTACATTTCCTGAGCCTCTGGCCCCGCGACTACCCCACTCAGAGCAGCTGTCAATCACATCTGTCAATAATGATGTGACACCGGAACGATTGCGAAAGAATATCTAATTGATATGATATTGCAGTTGGGCCATATTGCAATTTTGACAAATTCGTGCACTGTATGCAATTCTTAGAAGCCCATTCCCTGCATAACTTTGGTACATCTAAAGTCGATGGGAAACATTCTACAAACCTCATCAGGGCTTTTGTTCACCATCCTTTATTCCATCCCTCCGTCACGACCTCCTTTCCTCTAAGTCCTGCAGCCCTCAGCCTCAGCGACCTGGGAAATTAATTAAACATCTAAAAATGACAAACTACCTTTCTCCAACAACCACACCTCCTCTTTCTTTTCTCAAGACTTTAGAAACAGCAGATTGATTTCCCCACTGTCTACTTCTCTCAAGCCATGTATTCCTTGGATTTGTTTTTTTTTTGGTCAACGGTGAGGAGAAAGTGGAAAAATGAATGGGAGGGCATGAGGGGCTGCAGAAATGTCAGTGGTGATGCTGATACGTGTGTGTGTGTGTGTGTGTGTGTGTGTGCATTCATGTGGATGGTTTGTGTATATGTCAGCTGGTATATCTGTCTATTTACAGTATGTGCATGTGTCTACAAACAGTTCCTGTCAGCTGTGAAGACTGTTCATTAACTTTCTGCTCTGTTCCGTCAGCATCCCCTCCACTTCCTGTTCTGTGTTTTGTTGCATGTGTCCAATTCAGAGAAGAAGGTCACTCAGTGGAGAGGAGCTTCCTACAGAGACCTCATTAGCATATACCATCATGATCAAAGACTAGACGTGAATACACAAATAAATACATAAATTGTTATAAATCTAGTAAAATTCGATCTCCTTAATTACATTTGTAAGTAGCAAACAACATAATTGATGACGTACATGATGAATATATAAATTAAATAACTTAATTCTGATGAATCTCTAACATTTCTCAGTTTGCCGCCCACTCTCGTTGATTCAAGCCCGTTTCGTGTTGAACCTGCAACCACAACCATCACTTATGTCATGGCTTCTTGAAGTGCACCTGTACATCACTGCAGCGAGGTGAAAAGTTGAACCACTGACAGTCAGCAAAGACGAGATTTTCGGAAGGTTTTTGATTTTAATCTACTTCAATTTATGCAGCGATAAAGATCACACAGGAAAAAGAACCAATAGGTCAGCCACTGAACAAGCTGTCTGTCTTTTCTTCCGGAAATCCGAATACAAGCATAGGTAATTGGGTTTTGTTCCCTCAGCAGACGGGGGCAAAATTACAACTCTATGCTCATTTACAACAGCCGACGACTATTTTTGACTTCAGTGCCTTTAATCACGGCATTGGATATTTCCGTCTCAATTGAAGAAGATTTAAACTAATATTTAAACTATCAGTTAGTACAGCCTGTAGTTTAATGGACAGCATTCAGTGCGGCGTTTTAAAGAAATGTTGATGGAATGACTTTCGGGGCCATCAAGTTATAGAAGCAGAAATGATTCCAGGAGAAGGTAATCATGCTATTTCATTTTCTTTTGTTAAACCTCAGAGGGTCAGTAATTGTCATCTAATGGCCTGTTGATGACCTCCTGCCACATACACCTGAGGAGTAGAGTGAACAGAAACATTTCTAGATATGTTTCTGCTGAAATGATGTGTTGACAAAAAAAATGTTCAGCTTCTGTTATGTGAGGGCGTCTTAGTTTTCTTGAATATCTTTGGGCTTTAAACTGTTCGTTGAACAAAGCCAACACTTTGAATTGATCACAATGAGCTCTTGGAACTTTGTTGTTGTTGAACTTCTTTTTTTTTAATCTATTTTCTGATATTTTATCAACTAATCCGTTCATAACTGAAAAACGCTAGTTGCAGCCGTTAAATTAATGTAATTTGATTTAAACTAATTTGCCGTTCTGTGCCACTGTGATCTTCACACACTTTTCACATCAAAATGCCACATCCATCAAAAATAATTTTAAACAACTTGCTGAAGCCGTTCATCCACACATTTCCATATCAGGGGTAAACAGACCATTTAATTAACCATTTGTTTCTTTAATTAACTCCCACTGACCCCGAGAGGACCTTGCACATCACATGCTTCCGTTGTCAGGATGGAGAGAACATGTCAGTGTGTAATTGAATACATTGTGGGCTCATTACAAAATCTGTGACCCTGTTTTCTGAGCGCCACGCTTCCCCTTCCTTTGCTGAGTGCCATTCAGAGCTTGAGGTAAAGCTCTGTCTCTTTTGTGCTCTCGGCTACGATAGCATTCGTGCGCAATGTCATGTAATTTATCACAACACGCAAAGTGACAGAAAAAGAGAGAAGAATGTAATCAGCAGCTCATCACACTTTAATTCCAATTCAAAGAAAAATCTAATGTTAGAAATGGCAAACCCTTAAATTGGCCAAATCCAAACAATTTGGTAATGCAAAATGACAAATGTTTAGCTTTTGGTGGTAATTTATCTAGAACTGACGTATCTTATCTGCATAGCGTGCACTTGATCGAGGCCATTTAGTTTTAAAATGTTTGGGTAGGCTAATTCTGTAATAATATAAAGAGTGACGGAGCGAGTCCCTGGTGCGACCGTTAACCCGGGGCGGGTTAACAGTTAACAGACCCCTTCCTGATTCCCATGCTATGTGGGTTTGACTATTTGCCATGTCATCCCTATTCTTATTTATACAACCACTGTGTATATTATTAAATAATTTCCTAGAGCACTAAGTAAAAGTCCTGCATTCAAAATGTTAATTAAGTAAAAGAACAAAATTATTTCCATCAAAATATACCAACAAAGGTAAAAAAACAAACGTTTTTGACCAGTTAAGCATGATCAATTTACGGTCTATAACCTAGGTTCATTTATTTTCTATATTTAAATGTGACTTATTAATCAACCACAACTGGCATTCTTAAGTAGAGTAAAATAATTAAGTTACATTAAATTGAAAAACTAAAGTTAATTCCAAGTACCTGAAAATGTACTTAAGTACAGTACTTGAGTAGCCTATATGTACTTGGTTGCATTACGCCACTGCTAGAGCAAGAGCACAACATTGTTGCATGAACACCACTAACTAACTACACTTGGGTGATGCAGTTTCCTGGGTCTCTTCAAGAGTAATGATCTCTGGATGATGAAGGAGCTCGGGTTCAAGGGTCTCCCAAAAGCCCTGACTTAATCCATCAAACAGCCGGCACTTGTGGGCATTTGTGCATGTGAGGGTCAGAAGATGAGATTTACCAGAGAGGGGATGTTAAAGTTAGAATGACAATCTGGTGCAGCTTTCCATGTGCAAATTGTAAAAATAGTAACAATCGAAAGCAGTCTCAGATTATTCTATATGTTGTTGTACAAAGTTAAGAAAGCAATGTTTTAAGTCACGCAAAGAAACCATGCAAGGAGAAAGAATAAGAGAAAATATATTGCCGATCAAAGGTGACAAGAAATATGCATTTGAGCTTTATGTTGAGTAGCGATTCTTCATTCATTTTGGGTATGTTATTTTAGGCTTTTTTTCCTAAGTGCTCGGGGTTAGCAGGTTAAACGTATCCAGAAAAATGTAAACGGAAAACACAGAATTTGGGAAAAAATAAAATGGCAAAAAATGTATAAAACTGATTTCATAGTGCCCTACCCAGAGCCTATAGTAATCAGTATCGGGACTGAAAACGTCCAATCGGCGCATCTCTAGCATCCATTGGTCGCTTCTCATCCTTTTTAACCAACCATTAAACCCCAGTCTGCAGCTGCTTTTTAATTATTTAATTAAATGACTTTTCTTGTATTTGTTTTGTATTTATTAAGTCCCGTATATTCTTGACATTGTACATTTCTCTCAGTGATTGATGGGTTAGGGTTAGGTTACATGAAGAATCTTCATTGAAGATTAAATGAATGAAATGCAACAGTCACTCCACCTTTTTTATATGGTTTACTTTAGCATTTGTAGAAAAAGATACATAACTAGACAAATAGTTGATGATTGTAGTTGCAATGGACCCGTGCTATTTGGTGGAGAAAGATTTCTGCCTGAGATTCACGAGGGGACAAGGTGTTGTGGGTGAAAGTAGAGTAGAGACAAGTAATGACAAGGTGGGTGTGGGAGGGGACAAAGAAGAATGAGAGAGGTGGTGGAAAGTCCAACTGATGAAGACGGAGGAAGGTGTGTAAAAGAAGAAGGGCTGACAAAAGGGGGAGGGAGGCTGATGGAGACCGAATCAGGGTCCCTGCCTTTCCAATTTAGTCTAGCTGTCATCCTGGCTGGTGATTAATGAAGTATGGAATGCCATCTGTTTTCCCTGGGAATTTCTCCTCTCCGGGCTCAGAGATTGCCCTTCCCGATGCTCCCATTGACTCTGTGTTTCTCCATCTCCACTCTACCTTGTGAGGCACCTTTTGCTAATATTGAAAAGCCCAATTTACTTCAGACACTGTGAATCTGGAGGGAGGTGGCAGGAAGAGAGGAAAACTGGAGTGTTGGGGGACAGGAGCAGAGAAGCTATTAAGGTAAAGAGGGACAGTTGATGAAGTGTTATCACACAAGGTTGAGGACCACGGGGCACGAGGGAGGAGCTGGTAAGATTGCTATTTGTTACAAACATTACTGCCATCACCGTCCAGAGGGATTACTGGAGCAGTGAACTGTGATGAACATTATAAAAACAAGTCCGTTATTTATTTCACCATGAAGGACATTTGGGGAATTTATCTTGTGGTTTAGAAATCATTTTGATGTAGGTTCTTTGAAACTCTATTTATTTAAAGGAAAATGATGATTTAAAGTGACTGTAAAATTAAGAGACCAAATTATCCCCTTAATCCCACTTGATCAGTTTTGGGCCGATTCCGATATTGGGGATTAAAAAAATGTCCAATGTTGATATATCGTCCGATACTCTTGTGTATGTATAAAACAACGTACTTCAGGAGCAATTTTGGGTTCAGTATCTTGCCGAAGTCCACTTAGACATGTGGCTTGGGATCGATCTGTAGATCTTTAGATCTCTAGATTAGAGGACGACCTGCTCTACCTCCTCTGCAATAGCTCGCTGCAGATATTCTCACATTCCTTCAGGAATGTATTGCTCGACAAAGCAATGCTTATTCAACCTCAAAGCCACCTACACATGATCAGCGGTAAAACGTCTTGGCGCTGGCTGTACCATTGTTTTCCTATGGGGAGAGTGGTGGCGCCAACTAGGCGGAAGTCTATTGCCAGTAAGAGCTGCGCTCAAAATTGACATTTTTTTAACTTTGACCTGGTTGTCGTTGACCTTTTTTAAAGTGCTACCAATGAGATAAAAGCTGTTTGTGACTTTGCCACTTTTTGATGACGTATACCTGTGCTGTGCTTTGCCTCTGCAAGTGTCTGCTCTGTGCAATGGTGAGCGAAGACGACATTTCTTATCATTTGAAGGCAGCTTAAAGGTACATTTTTCTACTTTTTCAGTTTGCGTCGTGGGCTATCATGACATCACAGTTTGGGCTGATAATGTGGCATACCTCATGCCTTGGACTATCCATCAAGTGCAATCCTGGCACATGTCGGAGGCACTGTGTGATGCCCTGTTAGAATCACTACAGGAATAGAGATTAAATTGCTGCTCTACTGCTTGCTTTCGTATTGGATGAGCTTGTTATGACCTGAACAAAATGCACTTTCTGTTCATCCGTCTTATATATACTTTTGTAAAAGCTTGTACGGTTGTTTTATTGCACTTTGAGGTTTCCAGGGAAGATAGCTGTTTGGCCTTCCAGCTCCCTGCCTACGTCCTTTGTAACTGCAGAGCAGCAAAGTCTTAAAATGTTTATCCAGGGAGAACATTTTGCATTTATAATGAGAGAAAAGACAGAAACCCCACTGTCGAAGTGACCTGTTGTTTGTGCAGCAGGGCATGGACCACCATCTGGTGTGCAGTCTCATTCCTCTGGAGGTGTGGCTGTCCAACAGGCAAGGTATTTTAGGGCAGGCACGGCAACCTTTTCTTTATCACATTTTCATGCACAAGGGGAAACTCACCTGCCTCTAGTTTGATAACAGTAAACTGGCGCAATCAGCTGGTGAAGCTCCAGCTGAATGTTTTAGGGCCAAACTAAAGTGTTCCACTGAATTCCTGTTTAATTTTTGGCTTGTTCATTTAGGCACCCCGGGCCTAATTTTAATCATTTAAAAATAAAAGGCTGATCTTGTAACACTGCTTATGTTTGCATAAGTTGCCATTCCATGGTAATGGAGAGTGACTGTTTTATTTTATTTTGTAGACTTGTTTCTCTTGAACAAACATGTTCACTGATTACTGTGGTGACAGAGCACATTTAGTTTTCTGTCGCTTCTTCACAAAAAAATAAAAACACTGTTTCGCCAGTTAAACGCTTTCAATGTTCAGCAGCAGGATCTTCTATTCGTATTAGGAGTGACTGACACTGTGAGAGCGAACAATAAACCGTCAGACTGCAATAAATGAGGTAAAATTGTGCTAGATTACGTGTATACATTGTTGTGAATCCCTTATGCATTGGATTTTCTGAAATGTCTTTGCCTTAAATTTGCAGCTCAGAGCGGCTACACAGTCAAAACAGACACCAGACTTGCTCTGATGCACCGTGGATTCAGTTTTTCATCACACTCTCATAGGGGATTTTGGCACTGAATAACCAGGAAAGTGACAAAACCAACACTGGAGCCACTCTTAACTTTTGCCCTGAGAAGTGAACGTCTGTTACCTTACGTTTTGCACCAACAACAACAAAACATGTAATACAGGTTTTCCTGCACAGACGGTTTGAACATTTAACATCTAAACATGTTGTAGTAGAAACCCAAGATACAAGTATGAACCTAAAGATGAGCAATATGGCCTCTTTACTCTTTAACAACAGCATGGACCTTTCCCTTTTAGTGCTCTATATTAAATATGTGACATGTGGAAATGCCACCATAGTTGGATACTTTTACCACCCTGAATAATTCCCTTGAACAGTCTTAAAAGTATTATATACGGTGCAGAACACTTGCATATTAAGTTTTGTGTTTGTGTGCAAAGCTGTTATGTTTGAAATTGAATGTCATAAACCCTGAAATTATTGCATTCAGATTGTAGAAGTTGTGTATGTGTGTACATTTATAACAACTTCAATAAATATTCATAATTCATAAAATGCAGAACTACTTTAAAATACTGTGAAGTTTCACTTTCGGCCCAAGTACATTTAATCTTTCTGGTGACCTGTACGACCTTTCTGTAACGACACAAAAGATAATACATCACACACTGTATCACCCTCTGTTTTATTTCTTATCCTGTTACATCGAACTCAAACATTTCTTTGAATTTCTGGAATATCGTAGTCTCTTTTCACCCTATCATTCATTTCCATCCATCTGCTCCCCTGTTTGCATCAATCCATCTGTCCATGAGTTTTTAGGGAAAAGTCTTATTTCCCCTAAGTTTAAATGTTTTATTTCCCTCCTTAGTCTTGGATTTACTTGTGGATTTCTATAATACCAGATGGGACAATTACCACGGCCAGCCTTAATAACCTTCTAGTTTTGTCACTTTTCCTCAGTTAATCCCCATCAGCCGACGCCTGAGTAGTTAAATCCTATAACCGAGCTTGGCCCGTGCTTGTGGATGATTATAGCTACGGTGTTACGCTGGTGTAACAGTGACAGCGGCACAAAAAGGAAGATGACTCACTTATTTTCCCTTTCACACTCTAACTGGATTTTGTTTCTGTATTCAAATGCCAGACCTATTCTTGCTTTAAACAAGCTGACTGTTGAAAACAACACTTGTGAAGAAGACATCAATTATTATTTGAATGTGAATTGTTGTGCAACTTTGTTCTTTCATACATATATTAATTTGAATTGACAGAAACTGTCTCTGGTTTTTATTCAATTTGATAGAGGGTATTTGTTTTTTTTACTACAAATACAATGATTAACATAAAAGATATGAAGACATGAGTGATTCATGCTTCCTGTCCGAACAGACACCTCAGTGTGCGATCTCTTTGCCGATAGTCCTCCTAGACTTTACAGGAAAGATGACCTGATACTGTCCACTTAGTCTCCGTACAGAATCCCATGGCTCCAATTAAAGCTTTATGATTGGGCTTAAGTGTGCTGCAAGCCTAATTAACTAACCGCACACAGTATCTCTCTGATGACAAGTGGTTTGTCAAAAGTCATGTGTGGGCTAAAAATTACAGAATAGTCTTTTCAGCAGCTTGCTTCTTCAGTAAATGGGTCTCTATAGCCAATTAGTCTGATCAAAGCAAACATGATAATGGCTCGATGGTTAACACCAATAATGACAATGAAGGATAAAGCTTAGAAACCAAAGACAATTTGTTTCTGTTCTTTTACGATATCTTTATCGTGACCTCAGAGAATGTAGAGGAAGCCTCACAACTACCATCTAATGGACACATTTGTTTACATTGGACTTCTACTGAAAATGTACTCCAGGGTTTTCCAATATGTTAGAAGACCGCAACAGTTAGTTGTAATCCTCAAAGTTTCAGTCCTGGTTGGTTTGTTGACACTCATGGCTACTGGTGGTAACAGCAAGTCCGGTTTAATACTACAGGACCACAATTCTGGAGGCAGAAAACACGACTTTAGCAGCTACTTTGTGTAAAGGAATACGTCACCCTCCAAAATGACCATTTGTTTATCAATTACTCACCACGTGTTACCTTGAATTCTTAAAGAAAACTTGAATTTCGTTGTCCTTGTCGCCTCTGAGATGTATGTTGTTCTATTACTCTACAATATTTAAAGCTGATCCACTGTCAAAAGAAGTTTAAAATTACATATTTATTTTGTTACATTTTTAAGCAGCTAATGCTTACCTTAGTGCCAAATTCATTGCTTTTTTGTTACTTCTTCCTGATAAAAGCCACCATGCATTTTGCCAGTTGAAAGCTTTTAATGTGATCTAACAGCAGAGTGTTTGGTTAGCACAGCGATACAGTTTGAAAAGACTATTGATATCAATGAGATAAAATAACAGTGACGTTGGATTACAATCTTGCAAGATTCATTAAATGTCTATTGCTGGAAAAACACTAACCATAAATAATATCATAAATACGGATTCGATTTAATATAAATCCTGAGGATTATAACTTTAAACAGGATTAACCATTGCATTGTCATTTCACACACTTAGAAAAGGAAAGTCATCTGATGTTGCAGTAAAAAGCATGAACAACCTTTCTGTGGTTCTTTATGCCATAAAGACGGGAGTTGAATTTTCTTGGTTGGCTGCCCTTTTGCTTCTGTTCAACAGACAGTTTGTATTTCACCCTTCAGTTCACTACTTTCTGTGGGCAGATGAGCAAACGTGATTCTCATTTGGGCATATAGTTCCTTTACGGCATGTCATGTTGTATTTATTTGTGATTCTGTCTGATATAATTGGTGTCTTTTTCATGAAAAATACCACTTGGCATTGCACTGACAAGCAGAATTCAACAAATGCAAAGAGATGATTGCCCATGACCTCAAGACAGGTGACACACAACAGAGAGGCAGCAAAACATTTTAATGTTCTCTAAATAAAGCTTTTGGCAACAAGGGAAGGTTTATGTGACCAGAGAGGGAATAAGCCCGTTTCTGTGGTAGCAGTAACCAAAACTGCGTCCGGTTACAATTGCAAAATATTAAAGAGAAAGAGACTTAACATAAGAGCATTTTGGAAGACAGGGGGACTGTAGAAAGAGGGAAGATCTGCTTGTGTGGATATATATATATATATATATATTTCATATTGCTGACACCTTTAGTGCTTTACATTTCTACAGAGATGTTTTTTTAATGCACACTGCAGCCGTGATGCCAGTATTTAACAGTCGTTGACTTGACTACAGGCCCAAATCCCCCGAACCAGCATGGGCCCTTCTAGCAAATCTAGCAAATCAGCATCTACCAGTAATTCCCACAGCAAATTATCGCAAAGGTGGGTTGCAGTTGTGGTCACCTTGGAAGAGAAATTCCCACTCTTTTAGTATTCAATTTTTGTAATGAATCTCATTTGGACCAAACTGTCACCCGAGTTTCAAAGTTGAATGCAGTAGTTAACCTTTACCGTCACGTCAAGTGTCACTAAGCAGAGTGGAGCATTCAGGGACCAGCAGATGGAGTGTCACATCAGAACATGTCGGTATTTTATAAAGCTACGTAGGTAGTGTTCTTCAGAAACCTTTCGTTATATATTTTTTTAATTCTTTACACTTTACATCCCAACACCAATCAATAAATCATATGCTCTGACAAAAAAGAAGAAAAATAACGACCAAAGGTAGTCTAACGAAAACACAAACGATATGACTGGCTCACCATTTTATCCTGGCGTTGTCACTGTTAATGATTCATGTATTGTACTGCTATTATCACGATACAGAGATTAGGATTCAATATATTGCGTTACTGTAAGCAAGGTAATATATTGCCATTTTTCAAGTCAAATGTCAGGAATACTGTCATATAAAGACGAGGCTTTTAAGACGAGGCTGAAGATGGATTACAATGCTATTATCTAGCGGTCGGGGGTTTAAACATCAATAGAACATCAAATTCTATTGCGATACTCAAGTAAATCAATATTTTCCTACACCCCTAATTACTACATATGTAGCAGTATCAGTACCAAATTAGAGAGTATCAGTAAAATAAGTGTTACTGAGTAGAAAAATAGATATTTTCAACTGAAAATATTGATTTGCTTGAAAAAACAAAACAACTAGTCTTACTGCTCAATTAATTGTCTAGTCAGTTTTAATGTTCATTTGCCACAAGCCCTGCCTCAGACACTGACAAGAGAGGATACATCCCACAAAACAACTTCCTCTAAAACAACTCATCCAGTGCAAGACTTGATTTGCTTCTGTTACCTTTATGCTTGATCTCTTTTCTTATCATCACTTATCTCACCACACTTTAGAAAACCTCATTTTACTGCAGCAGGGTCTTACAGTCTGCCCCGCTCAGTCCTGGTTATGGTTAGATTAGATTTTGAGTATTGTAATATGGCATAGATCTTTTGTCTTTCCGGGTCTGCATTACATTATATCCATATTACTGGTGATTATCTATTAAAAATCTTATTGTGTAAATATTTTGTAAAACCACCCATAGTCAACTCTGCAATATTGTCGCGATATCGATATCGAGGTATCGGGTCAAAAATATCTTTTATATTTGATCCTCGCCATATCGCCCTTGTCCAAGATATGCATTGGAAAAGTCTGTGAGAAAATTCATGGTGGGCAGTTTCAGGTGGCAGTGGACTTTATTAATGAATTGACTGTGGAATCCCATGTGCTGTCGGCACTCATTTACAATGTGTTTCATCAGAATGCTGGCTGGACCCAGTGGTCACAGGGCAGCTTGCCAGACATTACAAGCTCTTTAGTCTGGCATGTTTGGCAGGAGTCAAAGACAAACACTCCTGTAGTGCAGGAACCATAACTATCAGTACAAGAGAAACAGAATGTTTGAGTGCTTCACTGCTTTTAGATCACTCAGTAAGTGTTTAGAAGTCTTTGTTTGATGTATGTATGGACATAACTTCTGTATTCTTTATGATGGGTGTGTTGCCAAGTTGTCGTCATGTAGCTTTCTCTGTCATCGTTCTCCAGGTGGGAGGTAGCTCATCTCTTTTAAGGTGTGAACACACTGCAACATTTAAAGTCGATATTATAGAGTGAAGATAATATTTAAATTGGAGTATGAATTGGTTTAATTAAACAATAGATCAGAAGAGCTGGTCCACATCTTGTAGTGTGAAGGGTACGGCTGTCATACATTTTTGATGTGATGATTATTTGACAAAAATAAAATACAATTGCAATATGACGGTGATGTCACCAATCATGTGATCGCGTGTTGTGTATCCTGGAAAAGATAATGTGCTTGTCTATTAATGTAAGGACCAAACATTTCAGAAAAACAATTTGCAAAACATTGCAAAAGGTGCACTGAAGCCTGAAAGATATTCAAAATGAGTGCTGATAAACAGATTTGTTCAACTTTAAGTCCCTTTACTGATTTAAGTAAGTCTCCATTGGATACGCTGATGGGTTGGATTGTGCAGTTCTTGGTTGTTTTCTACTGATAATGTAAGGTTCACATAAGGACAACTTCTCTCATAGTCCATAATATAACATCGGCTCATAATATAACAGTAATACAATATGCTATAATCCTTATGTTGTGGATATAAGTCATGAGTCCATTAATAAACTATATAAATGGGTCAATTACATTGATTTGCAATGTACACAACTGGCTGGCAAAACTCCAATCCAGTGTTGTGATTATTTTACTGTATGTCAACTGTTTTAGTCATACCTACCCACTGTGGTATCCAGTCATTGTAGTACACATGGATTCATGTCAAGATGTCCACCACACATGAATCAAAAACTACTTCTTCTGTGCCAGAGGAATCACTCAGTGGTTAAAAACACCAAACTCCATTTGTACTTGGCTGCTCTCATCTCTGTGTTGATGTGTAACCTGCTTTCACCCCTGCTGTAGCCAGATGAACAATGTGTTTTTTGACCTGGTTAAAAAGATTTAAGAGAAGAGATTGAAGATGAAAACAAATCTTCTTGACTTTGGAAAGTTGGCATCGTTATATTGGACAATTCGGGCAATTAGATAGTCATAGGACTCCTCCTTTGATTCGTCTGTGAATTTAAAACGTGGGATGGCTTAGTGGTATTTTCAGGATCTCCAGTGAATAAAACAAATCTTGTGACCAGGTTGGAAGTATACCCTGACATTTAATATCCCCCCCGGAAAATCTATTTATTACATAGTTTATTACATTATACAATTAGTAGACAGTAACTTCATTAGCTGCTTACTAGGTTCACTCCAGGTAACCGTTATTTAAAGCCTGTTTGTATATAATGTTGTCAATGGAATTGTTCAACATCTGTACTTTTTATTTAATTTTTCACCCAACTGCACTCTGAATGGTGATGTTCTTAAAAAGCCTAGTCCCCCTTTTAAATACCTTTTTTATTGTCCATCAAGCCTGCCTTTCTTGGATGGCACATAATGCAGTTTACAGTTACAATAGTGGCAGATGTATCCCTCAAAATGCTTGCTATTCTTTTAGCCTGTTGTGTAATTATTTTGTAACAATGCACCAATTCCTCTAAAATCTAATTTGAAATGAGACAAATTGTCTCATGAATGAGATTCTGAAGGGCTTTAATGTTAGAATGCTACATCAGAATATCCTGGTTATTTCAGAGTGAGACCTTGAGGTGGTCTGCTATTAGATGACTGGTCCCTGATTTCAGAGAGTTAAACAGAAGCAGGATGAAGAGACATCTGCTGCAAACTGACTTCATCAGCTGTAGCCAGCTGGCCAATTAAGCTAACTTTAGCTCTGTGAGTTGGTTGAGAATATCCGCCCTGGATTACTTTCTCAGGTTTCAAGGGGACTTGTTTTAAAACAAGAGCCCTGTAAAAGGTCCTTCAATATGCACTTGATGGCTACATACATGATATCATGCTCAAAGTCTGAGACTGAAGCTAAAAGTCCAGACAATAAGACGGCATCGTCATCCATGTAGAGGACACGAGAACAAAGAAACGGCATTGTTCTTACATTGCAGTGTATGAATAAGAAAAATCTAAGAACAGACTTTTGTTTCATTCTAACATAATTAGTCGTTAAAGCAAACAAACGTACAAATTAAAGGACCAGTTGTAGAATTTAGTTGCATCCTGCGGTGAAGAAGCAACAGATTTGTCAGTTATGACAATGCTGTTACATACATGTATTACATATCTCTACCATTCATCTGTATACGGCATATCACACTTTAAACCTACTTAATATTGACCCCTCCAGTTTTTAAACAAGTCGTCATCAAAAGAAAGCACTGCACAATGATTTAGATTTAAAAAAAAAAAAACGTTTATTGAACTTAAAAAATATTTAAATTTATTTTGCTTTGGTATCAACTGATGTACATCAATGTATACACGATCTTGACAGCACATAGAAAACAGTGGCTAAAAGTGAATTACAAAAAAATCAAACACACTGTGATCTATGCAGTAGTACCACACCACTTATAGCTTAGACATTCACTGAACACAGCATCGATGCACTGCTTTTAGAAACTTCGCAGTTATCTTCGTATTGCAAGAAAGAGAAAGTGTCAAATCAGTTATCAAAAAATGTAACAAAATGCAGACGAGCACATGGCAATCAATATATACAGAATAAACATATTCCATCAAAAAGACATTTGTTCCCTTGAATAAAGTCTTTTTGTGATGTCCCGTGAGACGCTGGAAAAATTCCGTTTCTTGTCAGGATTTCCTTTGATAATACCAGTTGTTCAAAGACTGTTGAACACAGTAGGCTGACTTTTGTGGAAGCAAATAGTTTGAATACTGTAGCTGATGCCTGTCTGCGTAAACTGCTGACTACTATGTGCCTATGAGCAAGGCACTGAACTGCTAATCATTGTTAAGGATGTTTGACGATCACTTACACATTAAAAGGGCTTTGACATCAGTTTCTTTTTAACGCATAGTACGCCCTGCGCTTACGGGTTTAATAAAATACAGCACAGTTAAAAAACAGATTACACAGCTTTACGTACATGTGGAAATGTCTGTCTGAAAAAACATTCCAGAGAGGCATACATTTTCAGGATTTTTGCAGATACCAAGTATCTGTATCATTAGTATGGACTGAAAATGACCAGATACGGTGTTTTATCCAACCTCATTTGCATATGATACTGCAAGAGTGCACATGCACAACGTTATTGAAGGAACATTTACTTATTTCACTATTCCTAAGTCACTATTCTTGACAAAACTTTAATGGAGCTAGCATGCTAGCAATGCTACAACTGACGAACCACTTAATTGAACACTACTTATGCATTTTAAAAGTGACGAGTTTTTAAATGAATGAAATGACTGGCAGGGAATAAACGCTAAAAAGACTGATCCGTAAAAAATCATTATCAGTACATTCCCATTACTCTAGTCTCTTACATCTTTTTAATCTTATCCACTCTAGAAAAGACTTCAAAATGCTGAGAGTAATAAACCTCTTCAACCTCACATTCAGTAAGCAATCAATACAAAAATACATCTTAACCCTCTTCCTGCACTCCAGACACATTTCTGTTATGCCAAAGTGAATGCTTTACTGAACATCATACATTGCACAACATAAATAAGCCCTACAATTCCTCTTCTATTACAATAACAGTCTGACTGTGCTTTCTCCAAAACCCGCGATAAGAACATCATTTAAATGCCTGTTCCTACTAGGAGAGATATATGCTTTTTCTTTGTAGGGAAACGCAGCTGGGGTTTATATTATTCAGAGGCAGTCCAAGATTTGCCACCGGTCCATCATGTCTACTAGCCAGGGTAAAGCTGATGCTTTAAATCCACCAAGACTTTCAGGCTGCTGCTCTCCATGCCTCAGTTACACCACCACTCTCATACATAATGACTTCCTTGCTGGGTACTTTGGGATTTCATGGTTATAGCCAATCATCATCCATCAAAGTGGGCCTCTAGTGATACGACAGGTTTGTTGATGTCTGAAGAGGGGCCTCTGGTGACATCGATGGTTGGTTCCACTGAGGGGCCCAGTTGGGGAATGGTGGCATCCGGTTGACCCAGGAAGGCTGCCATGTATAGGAAGTCGTTGGTGCGGCGGGGACCAGTAACTGCTGGACCCCTCATGACCTTGGTGACAACCTTGGAGGAGCTCTTCATACTGGAGCCTCGTGGAGGAGCCTGACAACGCAGTAGGGCTTTGAAACATCTGTAGAACTGGGGCAAGCATACAACACAAACACGTGATCAGAAATGTACCGTAATGCAAAATACGTGAAGAAACAGGGATGTAAGCCCAGCCAACGAAAATGTTTGTAGTATGTCGTTGGACATACGTTACCGGAATGCAATACATATAAATGTTACATCCATAATATATATTGCTCAAACATGAATCTCATTCAAGCTGCCGTTTCTACCAATGGAAAGTTAATTTCTCTCCTCACGCTCTCTCTCTCTCATTTGGAACAATGTTCCATGGGACACAAATTATTTATTTATTAGTAAATTAAATGTTCAACTAATTTACATTCTCAATCAGTGTGAACCGTTCCTGCATTTTCTACTGGCGACTATCCTGTGCCACTCTATTTGAGCAGTACGCAGGTTAAGGGCCTTTGCTGCTGCATTGAAAAGGTTTACACTTGAATTGCAATTTCTGTCAATGTTGCATTTGCTGCTGCATGATTTCATATTTTAATAATAAATCTGTGAATTTATCTGTTAAAGTATTTGTTAGATGTTGTGTTTCAAAGTTAGGAAAGCAATGTGTAAGTCAAGCCTGTTGCCTTACGAGATAGATCCCAGTCACTTCGTCACAGTGAGGCATACATCTTCTTGATTAAACACTGGTATCAGTGCTTTACTCGGTATCTGCATAAAGCCCAGGTATCGGTATCGGGACTGAAAACATCACTTCAATGCATCCCAATATTCTACTCCCCTACATTTCTGAAGGAAATACTGTACTTTTTACTTCAGTACATTTATTTATAATATGAAATACAATGCATTGTTATACAGTAGATGTATAAATTAAAACACTCCAAAAAATGATGAAAATTAGCTCTATTGAAGCCAGCTGCAACGTTAAAATGCATCTTGCATATAATAATCTAATATTGTAATATATAGCCTAACATTACAACTTAAGAGCCCATTAGTGAGTACTTTTACTTTCATGCTTTAAGTACATTTTCTTGATTTTTATACTTTGATAATGAGTTTTCTTTAATCGTGGTATTAGTACATTTACTAAATTAATCGATCTTGCTGTGGCTTACTTCTTCCACCACTGCTATTAATCAATGCCATTGTCTTAGTTTGTCTCTCCCTGCCTGCACTGTCATCATCAGTGGCGAGTGAGTCGGAACCTCTCATTGTCTCTCGCTCCCCACCGGCCTCCTCCTTTCTCATTATTTTGCTTTTGATATAATCTGCGGTAGACTGCTTCATTTTTCGAACATGAATTGTATCGTAAAGTGCTCCGGCAATACGTACATGCGCATCCCACACTGTGCAAAGCTGCGTATGGCGTTTAGTCTCAACCTGCGCACTGAAAACCAGGAAACCAGCACACAGCGCGGGGAAAAACCTCGCAACAGAGCATCTCTGCTCAGCGTGCACAAATACTGTCCCTTAAGCGCGGGTCTGCAATGAGCGGGAGCTCGACCCTCCCTGTACGAGCTGGCAGCTGCTCAATGATCGCTCTTCAAGGTGACTTTGGAGACTTTGGAGGCGAGGATGAAAAAGACTGTGGCTGATATCTCTGATCCATAATGATCGTCATGCGACCAAGTCAAATTTTAACTCGCACAATGCAAAAATAATCTGCATCTGTGACCATGTTGGTCACAGTCTTGAGCCCTGTTGCTAGCAACATTCAAACAGCATGACATCCGTTTTTATTCTTTTTTTCCTTTGTCTTAATATTAACTTTTTCTACGAGACTGTAGCTGTACAATGGATTTGTTTCAACCATACAAGTGGTGGTGTGTGTGTGGGGGGGTATAGTGTATATAGTATAATGTCATAGCATATTATGTCATAAAGTCTTTGTGTGGGAAACGCTGATAATAAAAATGAAATGAACCCTAGTGAAGTGCATTGGGAGCTCTCTTGCTCTCTCTTCATAACTTTCCAGAGGGTACTCAGGAAGCAGGTTTCTGTGTCTCCATGGTTCTTCACACTGCTACAAGGCAGACATGGCTGGACATAACAACCCTGTGGTTACACAGAAAGAAGGGGGGCAGCTAAAAGTAGTGACGGCGAGATGAAGCTTCATTCAGCATTGAAGCTTTCCAGCAGATTGGTTCGCAAAAGGGTTAATTACTCATGCACACACACAACCACCTTGTTGCCAAGGATGTAAAGCAGATCTATTAGAGATGATCTCAACCATGTAATTTGTGATCGAGGCTACTGTATTTTGTGCGAGCAGTATAATTGCCTTGTGAGATTTGCAAAAAAAGGTAACATCACTAGCTATGACTAGCATTCACTGACTCATCTTTAAAGAGGCTGAGAGAGCAGGCCCACTCTGTGCCACTCTGGATTTGCATTGTATCAACCTAATGAAAAAGGAAACAAAGATAAGAGTCCTTCTGCACTTCATCATGTATGCATGACTTTTACTAAGTTGTAACAGAGTATTTCACACTGTGGTAGTACTACTTTACCCTAAAAGTAGAGATCTGACTATCCTCCACCACTGCATGTTAACATTAGCTTATAGAAATATAAACTCACACACAATTTTCAGATACAGTTCATGCAGTGTTCACCTCTCAATCATCTGCTGCTGTCTCACTCTCTTCTCTCTCCCTCCATCATCTGCTGTCTTTCTGTCTCTCTCTCTCTCTCTTTCCACTGTGACTTGAAAGTGTGTTTCTGCACACTGTTCTGTTTTCCCCTCTACTAAAATGAGTTGTTTACCGCTCTAGTTCATTTTGGAGCCACAGCATAATGTAGAGTAATATTAGGGAGTTTTGTAAATAAAAAAAAAAAAGAGGCAACTACAGTTATAATGAAAAGAAATGCATTTCATATTATAAATGATAGCCTACTGCAGGTTAAGTTCTTAGGGGCTGATCGCACCTTCCCGCTTAAACGCATTGGCAAAGGTCAGACAAAATGGCGTGGTGCGCCTTTGGAGCGTGGGCAACCCATCATACTTGGCTGCTCAATGTAGCCCACACATGAAACTATCACAACATGATATATGAATTCCCCCTTCCGTTTCACATACTACCTAGCTAACTAGCTAGGTAGCCTTACCACATCGAACGGTGAGACAACAGGAAGGCAGTGGTGAAGTAGTGAAGCCCGCTTCTTGCTTGATCGAATTTGCTGCCTGGGGCAACTATGACATTGACGAGCGGCGCTACTTCGCACCTGGTACTGAAAAGTTGAGAATATTTAAACTTCTATGCACATCTAAAAACTGCTAGAAAAACACGGTGCGCGGTACAACTGAGGAGCGCACGCTAGGTGTTATATCATAAGAAAGGAAAAAAAAATTTGCAGACTATGCGTTTCCAGTGAAGTGTTTCGGTGTGATCGGGGCCTTACCCTTTAATCTCTTTTGGAAAAATAGAAATTTAAGTTGCAATTGATTTTAAGCCTAAGATATAATACCATAATGTATTTCTTCAAACTGTTGACATTAATTCAGTAATTTCACATAAACCTTTTCAGGGTTACACCTCCACAAATGCTGTATTCTAACCAGTGCCAAGAGTCCGAACACATGAAGATATTTTGTGGACAGTGGACTGTCTCCAAGGCACAGAGGAAAGGCATTGAAATGTATACACCATCTGTCAGGGTATGATGAGTGTACCTCTGGATAAATGTTTCAATCCAAGAAACAGATCTGGAAGTCTCAGGATTATGATTTAATGCAGATCTTCCTGTTCAACAACAACCTTTGCACATCACAGAGCCCCGGTATTACCCAGCTCAAAGTCCAGGTATCTGCTGATGGACAGGTAGGAAGATTCTGAATAATTGAGGACCCCAGAAGCAGGTTGAAAGCATTGCATTCAGGGTATTTGGCTGTAGTTAAAATTCTAGGCATTTCCAACCAAATCCAGGGCATGTTCACAACACGGGCAGTCACAATTTAGACAATTTTCAAGTCCTTACTCAGTTCCTGTTAAATCAGGACTCTGAAGACGCCACTCTTGAGTAAACGTAGTATACTTAGTATACTTACAGTTTCAGGTATACTTATAGTCTACTACATTTTCTCACGAGGACAAAATATGATGAAAGCAACTTGCATCTATGTTGGAGGGAAGATACCAGAAAATTCAAATGTGCACATTAAAAACATTTCAACTGTGAACAAAATGATATGTTGTGACAGATGTGGAGAGAGAGATAAAATAGTGGGTTGATGGATACGTTAATTAATCCAAACACTTTAATGAAATACAATGTATACAAGTAACAGGAAGATGCTCAGTAAACTTTAACAATAAAGAAATGTGATGTAAATGTGGGCGTGTGCTGAAAAACCGTACCAAAATTATAACCTGGAAAAAATGTAATATGCTGTCATACTCCTACTAACAAGTAGTGCCCGTGTAGTCAAAGCCGAATATAGTTTATTAATCTGTGCCATAGAGCTCCACAGCTGCGCTGGGTGATGCTACATCGTTACGATGAGCAGGTGCACTGCAATCAATCCCCGTTCTGTTTGCTGTAAATACTCTCTAGCACAGCTGAGAAGAGTCTTCAATAAACACACACTTTACTCCGGTTTGAGAAATGTTTGTTAGAAACTACAGTGCCCGGCTGTTTAGGGAAATGACTCTTGACTTTTTTTGTTGTTGTTGATAAAAGTATATACCTTTTGTACGTTTTCAATATTTACATCTTCAGTAATAATCAATGGGGGGCTGAGACTGGGGAAAGTAAAGTATTGATAGACGGACTAACGCGTTGCTGATTTTGGTATTTTCATTGGATTCGTAAACAAAAACAGAAATAGAGAATATTGCCAGTCATATCCTTTAAAAGGATAGTTATGGTCTTTGAAGTGGGGTGTATGAGGTACTTATCCATAAGTATTACCTACCGAACACTGCGGTTGGCAAGCCCCCCAGTTTGGAGAAGCAGACAAAAGTAGCAGCCATATAGTCAAGCAATGTACTGCTTTGGACGGGGATGAACTTTCCCTATAAATGACAAAACTAAGTACTTTTCAGTTGGGAACATCTCTCAAACATGAATTTTAACAGCACCACAAACTCTGCTTTTTAGAGACCGAGAGAGAAATGCCTCAGGACATCACCAGAAAATACTCCTCACGATATGAGCAACACATGCGTCCCCTTTGTCTGTTTGTTTCTAACATATAGGTCAACTCAGAGTGAGGTCTATAGCACAGAGATGTAAAGAAGCAAGAGAATCCACAGCTCTCTGTGGTGCTGATGCACACTCCCTGCTCCCCTCAGCTGTCCAAAGAATATACGAGTAGTAGCAGACAGATGGAAGAGAGGGAGATGGGAGACAACCGAAAAAAGGTAGAGGATGAAGATAGTTCAGACACAGGGGCATCAAAGCTAAGGTCAAGAGAAAGGTGAAGGCAATGACGGATAAATAGATGAAGTATGACGGGGAGATGGAAGGAGCGACATGCACTGATGCACTGGTTTGGAGATGACACAGGAAGGTTTATCTCAGACTGGTCTCTTCTGGTTTGGGTGATGCTTTCTATGAGTGGATCTGATTCTCTACGAATAGAGCATGACAACAAGAGGGTCAAATATCGGGCATCTTCTAAGGCAATAAGGTGCTCATCTATTGTTTAAAGCATGGGAAGTTTTCTCACATTTTTAGGTTTCTACGTGACTATACACAGATTTCATTATTACCAGTTCTCACACGGCTCTGCAAGAGGAGACATCAAGTCCAACATAAACATAATCTGTGCATGTAATATTTGAGGCAATATTTCATGTTCAATCATTGGTTACATATCTCCATAAATGAATAGATCTCACTTCTTTTTAAAGAGTTCTTTGTGACACTGCTATCAAAAACCTGTCAGTGCAGTGTAACCCACTACTTCAACATTTACGTGACTTAATTTGATCCAATAAACTTCCCGGTGTTGTGCAGAATCCTGCAGATCACAGATTATGAAGCCCGGAAAAATAATGAGTGTCAAGACAGGAGCGTGTGAACAGAATGACAATCATCCGATTTCCTGGCAAATTCCCAATTCAGCAAAGGGCTGCGGTGAGTTTTTATATTGTGTGTATTAATCATTTCCACACACACGGTCGCTGGAACTTTTAAATATCAAAGTTAAGATTTTCTACAACTTCTAATTTCTGTGATGAAGAAGAGCAAGTGACTTAATCCATCCCAACAGATCAGTTCCCAGTCTCAAACATGAGACAAATCTATCCAAGTTCCTGTTTAAAGTGGCCTGAGGATTGAGATGATTTTGAAATGATTAAATAAGCAGCTCCCCTGAAACCAAAACTTTGGTTCTTTTTGATGATGTTCGTTACAGAGGCATCGTGCTTAAGTAACTATGCATTTACATATAAACTACAGTAATTCAATTTGAAAGTTTTCATTATCAAGGGGCTGAGTGCAATAAAACTAAATGGGATTTCTGCCTGCCATGGACTCGCTACACTGTTGAGTGCTCTGTTGGAATTTCTTTTTTAAGAACTTTATGATTTATCATTTGTTTAATAGGTTTGAATAGATGATGCTGGACAGAAACAACAAGTAGCTCACCCCGTAGCTCGCTTTTATGACGTAACTTTTACAAATAGTTAACTGATTAAAGCGCTATTTACATGTCTAGAGATTAAAGAAAGAAGGCCACGAATCTGACTTTATCAATAAACAAGATTTTACAAGGAACAGAAAATATCATCCTCACTGCCAACAAGTTCACTACAGTATGAATCAAATCGGTAGTATTGCTGGCTCTTGCCTTTTGCTGAGATTAGCAGAACAGTTTTGAAACCACACATTGACTACACTAAACTGTTATCTATTTCTGTCACGCTCAAACACAACGAAGCACACACACAAAATATGAATTCTTATTTACTAGCAATGTGTGTTTTTTCGATGCCTTGTTGAACTCCAAGATAATGAATTATTCAAATAACTCTAAACGGCAAACTAAATACAAGTTAATATCGATATGTGAATGCACGTGAGAAGAAGACTATTTCAGCAGTGATGGAGTAGATCACTCAGAAGATCACAGAGCCTGTCAAACTGTCAGTTGTGATGAGGCAATGCAGCGATGAAATGGGATGTTGATGTTATACCACCCGTCAGTTCGGTTTGACATGCTATTTAGGAGAATGATCCTCTTGACAATAAGTCATTTATATTCAGGAATGACACACAAATTGCGGGTGCATCAAGAGCTTACTTTGGAGCTCAGCCAGGCTCATGCTGTGTTGAAAAGCTCCACAGCTGAAAATGACTTGTCTGGGTTCAGACCTTTTGAATCTGCCCACTCCACCGAGCTCGGGTCAACTGATTGTTTTGGCATCAGCAATTTCTTGATTTAAAAGTAAATCGACCATTAAGTCCAGCGGGGGGGGGGGACTAATGATTAGCCAATCAGTGCCAGGTGCGGGACTCAAGCCATTGTCAAGCTGTTGTCAGCTTTGTGCTGGAGCAGAGGAGTAATAATGACAACAAATGAGACCGCTATAGGTGATATTGACGCTGCTATCGAGGGTTTTCTAATTCAATTCAAAGTTCCAAATAGCAGTTAGTGAGCATTAAAGGTGCTGGTAGGTGGATTTTGCTACCTTTGGCCAGAGCAAAGTTAGCCGTTTCCCCCCTTTTTCCACTCTATGCTAAGCTAAGCTAACCCGCTAGTGGGTATAGCTTCATGTCTATATGACAGATGTAAGAGGCACATCAAATTTCTCATCTAACTCTCAAAGAAAAGTGAATAGACCCATCTCCAAAAAAAATGTTGAGCTATTCCTTCTTAAGTCCTCTCCCGTGTACACTATTTTGTGTGACTACACTCGGCGAGCATACAGTACAAACCATAATGTATTCACATGAAATAAAAAGATGATTCAGTGTAAACTTACCCATAATTCCTGCATTTTTCTGTGCACGTCCCTGACATGCACCTCAGGCCTCTTGTCTGTGAGCGCCGTTCCTCGTGGATGGGACAAACACACACCAGCTGCTACTTGTATCTGTACAGCATTTTTAGTCTTCAACTCGCCTCAACTCACAGTTTCCATAGTAACGGGCTGGGAGGAATTGAAGACTGAAAATGACATACAGGACATTCGTCGTCCCTCTCTCCCGCGTTCGCTCTCTCATGCTGTCACGGTGTCGCCGTAAGGTCGGATCGCTGCGGCGTGGGCTCGAGTGGGAAGGCAGTGTGAGATGGAACAGATGGGAGTGCAACGGAGGCTCTCGTATACCTCCAGCAGACGTTGCAACATCTGGAACAGGGTGTAGTTTTGTGTTGATTTCCAACTTCACAATATAATAACTTCTGACGGTAACTCTCTGAGGAAAGTTTAAACTTGAAAGTATAACACTTGATTTGCTTTGGAAGCTGTGATAACATTTCCTCTGCAATACACGGTACTGTATATAATTCTCTGGATGAAATTCTGAGTCTGAGGAGAATATTTTCTAAAACCTTAGATGGCGTTTTGTGCTTTACTTAAAAGAACCGAATGGGATGATAAAGATTACATTGAGAAGGAAAGTGTTATCAGTCTGCCGCGGTGGGAATGGAAGACAATCCGCTGGTTATCTATGTTATTTCTTTTTCTCACCATGATGAACTGAGTTGCGGGAAAGAATATCTTAAATCGAAAGTGTGAATGTACGGTTCTGTACAAAGACTTTAGCTAGAGAGAGGAACTGGAAAAATAAAGTACAAAGTTTGACAAGTTAAGTTCCAGACCAAAATATGAATCCTAAATCTAAGAAACAGGCATTAAATGTCTTAAACAATAAGGCGTTCAGTCGGTGAAAGTTATATTGTCATCTGTCATCCAAGGACAAAAGTCACCTGCAGTTTGCTTTGGATTTGATATTACATTTTTTTTAATGGTTTTAAGTTCTTTCAACAACTTTGGCCTCCTTTACTGAGGAGTTACGCTTAAAAACTCAATACACCAGGTACACACAACAAAAAGTTAATATCAGTGAATGCAGTTATAAGCTTATGTACTCTTTTATAAGTTGGACATGAAGAAAGTTCAACTAAATGTTCCACTAGGCCCTTATTTTGCTAGTTTTTCTATAATGTGGATGGACACACCCATAGAGCCAGAACCAGCAGTTAAACCCCAAATCAAATTTTTGATGAGCTATCGCTTACAGTATTGCAGCATAAGGTAGCTGAAAAGTATTGACTGCTTCAGTATGCTGATGCTGCGTGCATGTCATATGTTCTGTAAATACAATCTGTCGACAGGGAAATGTGTTCACGTCAACTTCCCTGTGGGAATAACAAGTAGGATCTGTGGACATTTTTGCAGCTGCTGTTATCACATACTTGGGAAAACACAGACGCAAAGCATACAGCAGTTCTATATTCACGGAGGTTGGCAAGCCATTACAGAAATAAATGCTCTTGTGCATTTGTTTGGTTTAATATTCATAAATGATTGTGGGTATTGGCGTGTCAATGATTAATGCAGGCTTTAAGACGAAAGAAACAACCTGAATATAACACAAAGGCAGCAAGCAAAGTTAATGAGGAAGTGTGTAATCAAAGGATTAACCTGCAAGGAGGTCCCCGGGCCTCTCCATTCTGAGCATTCTTTTGTGGTAATTTGACTTTGATTTTTTTAGGATTATAGACCATGTACAGTGAAAACTGAAAAAAATATAGGGCCCATCTACAAAACAAGTCCTCAATATGAGGTACTAAACAGTCCACTATTATTGTTGCAGTTTATATCGTGTTTTCAGGGTTCCCGGCAGAAGAATTGTCAGCACGTGGCACACAAGACATAGTAACATGGCTTGGGTCTTGAGGAGTTACTGACTTCTGGCCGATGGCTTTTGTGGAGTTCCCAAACACGCTGCGAGTTAATCCGATTATCACAAACTAATTGCCACACAGTGAACCTGAAGCCTTCAGCCCCCCGAAGTCAGAGGCTCCATTTTAGCTTGAGACCCCTTCAAATGAGGCAAAGTGCTGCACTTAATCACAGGTTATAGCTTCAGTTTGTTCTTCATTTTTCAACACCAAAGAGTAATTTTTTTTGTAATTGATTGTTTCATTTGAATGATTTTAGAGGCTGGAAGAGGTACAATTATCCATAATTTCACAAGAAAACAAACAAAAGCAATTTATGGAACGTAATTATAATTTTTTTTAATCAACCAGTTATCCCCCACATCAAATAAGGGTCTAGGGCCCAGTTGGTAATCCAGCCTTGGTAAACAATTTTAATAAAGTAGTAAATGAGTGATCAAACTTTTGTGATAATGAATCAATCAAGGTATTAACACATTTGTTTCAAATTACTTTCAGGACTCAATTGTTGTAGCTGCTTAAGCAGTGAACTGTAGCAGCTATGTTTAATTAAAGCTCTACAGTGAAGCAAGTTATTTAAATACAGTTAATCAGTGTGATAAAAAACACCATTAAATAAAGACCGAGTGAAAAATACCTGGAGTTATCCATTAAACAATACCTACACTCTATGCATATCCTTTTGTGTCAAAACTTTATTTTTCACATCAAGCCTACGCTGTTTTATGTAACGCGCTGTATAATTAAACCCGATTGATTGATTTGTACTTCTATTGGTTCAGCAATGTGTCACATTAAATCTGATTTGAATTCAACAAAGTCCTTTGCTAGAAAAATAGTCTCATCAAATTTTCAGGGAAAAGAATCTCTGACCCGTTTCAGCCATTGTTCTGGACTCTGAAGCTCCGTCTTCCCTGAACTTGAAATTGCCAAATAAAAAGCTTCCAACTGAATGATTCAAACAAAAGACATGCTTGTTTCCATCATTCTGCTGGATTAAATTTAATAACGCAAGCAAAGCCTGAGTCGCACAATAATGTGACACTACTTTAAAGGTCTGCTGTGATTAATTATTTGCATACAAAGGCTTTGTGTCCCACAATTAGGTATGTATGTAGCGCATTTAAAATCAGATGTGGTTCTCCACACGTTGGCCACTAAGGAATGACTGATGAAACATGTCTGATGTTGGAGTTCACGTCCCAACCCTGACTGCCTTTTAACTTTCATCCTGTCTCTCTGGCCCTCCGGCCAAACAAGCCTGAGCAGGACCAGCGCTATCTAGTTTAGAAGCTGATGGCCCAAAAAGTTTAGCATATTCTGCAAAAGTTGGAGCAGAAAAGTTTGGGTTGGTAATTTTCTTCCAAAACATTTTGATTAAATATGCTGAAATCCTCACTACGTCCCAATAGTAATCACTATCGATCAAATCCGATCAAACCACCAGACCCACACAGTCCTGATGAAGCAGATTAGATGAGTTTTCATTAAGTGTTAAACTCTTAATAAATGAAACCTAAAGATGTATTTTTTTTGTTTGTTATTTAGTTCGACATTTTGGGAAATAAGCTTTTTTGCTTTCTGGCGGATAATTAGATGAGATGTCTTAGCTAGATATCTAAATATAAAGCTACAGCCAGTAGAATCTTTGCTTTGCACAAAGGGGGAAACAGCTGGGCTTCCTCAGTTTGCAGGTCACAAAATCTGCGTACAAGCTTCTCTAAAGTGCATTAACACATTAACACGGCGTAAAACGCCAATAAGCGTATATTCCTTCTTTTATTTTACCCTTGAAATGCTTAATTTGAAGCCAAGTTTTGAAATATTAATATTATTCAAGTCGTATATTAGGGAAATGCACAACTTGAAAATGAAATATGTTCAGCAGTTATAATGCTAATGGTAGTGATAAACCTCATGTGAAATGAACTAAGAGATTAAATGTAACAAAGTAATAGAGCAGTTATAATAATAGTCCCAGGCCACTTATAACAACACGCTCAAAATGGGAGCTCCAAATTAAAGATAATAACTCCTTCAGTGATTCATCAGGATGGGCCTGGGTCAAGGTTAATTGAGCACTGTGAGACTAATTGTCAACACTCCAGGCGCTGGGTGCCTTCATGACATTGCAAATAACCCTTCTGGTTTGACAAACAGTCAGTTACTAGGAATTGGTTAGAATCACATGAAAGGCTTGAGTTAGGTGATTACAGAATATATTTGATTTGTCCCGACGTGGCCTCTGTCGTCTTATTGAATTGCCGATGTCATTAAATAGCTGGATGTTGGACCTTGTGATGCCACTTGGTACACCTTTGCCTCAAATCTGTAACAAATAGCTGGATTCAGATGTGGAAAAACATCTTGTTATCCATCATTCATACACGGGTACATCATTTAGACTATTCAGTGTCAAGAAGGCACTGGAATAACATCTGATGTGAATAATGAAACAATGACTCATTTCCATTATATCAAACCACAGTGAAAACAATCGAGACAACTGGCCTCAGTCGGCAAGATGACCTCATCCTGCTGCAGCCCCCCCCCCCCCCCCCCCCCCACTCTCACCTGTTTATTCATGAAGACATAGATGACTGGGTTGATGACCGTGCTCGTCTTGGCCAGGACTGAGGGGATGATGCTCGCCACGGGCGTGACCAGTCCCGGCGGCCCGAAGGTGGCCATCAGGGCCATGATGCCGTACGGCAGCCAGCACAAGAGGTAGCAGATCACCATGATCACCACCATGAATAACACGCGCTGCTCACGTTTCCTGCTCATGGACGGATTGATCCCGCTCACCTGCAGACAGCGAGGGAAAGAGAGCGAAGATAAGAAATCGTACTTTAATGAGCTGGTAATGACACGAAGTGCTCTGACACTCTAGGTTTTTGACTTTTGCTGCCACAAGGCATCCATTTTTTCCCTATTGGGAATAGAAGTTAGAAAAGGAGGAGAGGAATCGAGGAGATACAATGCAGTGAGTGACAGAATATAGAGTGCATTCCAGAAAGGTTGAAGTGGGGGATTGAAAGGTGTGTATATAGAAGAACAGAGAGCAGGACACAGAGGTATGTTTCCCTGCCTTTTCTTTGTCTATTTCTACAGAAGATGAGGAGACAGAAGCAGTAGAAGAAGAAAATAACGTTGTTAATCCTGCTAAATTGGATTTAGGTTGTGCAAATATAGACAAACACACATTGCTTTCATACAATGTGTGTTTTCACAATTCTGGGTTATATTACAACTTGGGTTTCATTAAGTTTTATGCTTCCACTACAGCGACAGCCATGGTCTGAAGCATTATGTTGTTGAAACTTCTCAGCGAAGCCTTGAGGGAACTTCTTCGAATTTGGCAAAAACCTTCACATGAACTCAAGAAACTGATTAGATTTTGGTTTCCAAATGTCACGGTCACTGTGACCTCATGAATGTCTCCTTCTCGTGAATGTGATGTCTCAGGAATGTCTGTCGGCTCATGTATTACATCTAGCACAAACATCCACTTGGATTCGAGGATGAACTGATTTGGTGGTCAGTGACCTCTCAAAACTCGTTTTGTCCATTACTCATGCTTTGTTGCTCATGCTTTGACAATTTCAAGGATAACATTATGAAGTGCTACTTTTTTGGACAGACATGATAAAAACTGCAACTTTACTGGTTGGCAGAGGCAAACAACGACAAGGCAGTAATTCTAATTTCTAATTCCCTGCTGTTTGCTGACCAGCAGGTGATAAGGATTTGATTTGATTTCTGCCTCTACAAAAATGCTTGTTTTTCTCTTTCACACTTGTAGATGAAGATGCTGCCTTGAAAAGAAAAAACTAATTTATTTGGAGCCAAACAGTATGCAGACTTGCTTTGTGCTGCAGTTTAGTATTTTTGCTAAAGATGTGAGCACACTTGGTCCCTCTTCTGGAATTTGACCATCATTCCCTTCGATTTTCAGTAATAATATTTATTCAACAAGTTAAAGCAATAGATTGACATTTGTATAAAATACAGTTATTTGCATGCTTGCGGAATGTTAGATGAGAAGATGAATACTATGCTTATATGTGCTTGTTGCTTGTAAGTACAGCCAGTGACCTTCACATGGACAAACTTGCAAACTGACAAAAACGTTCATCCTCCACAAACTTGTGTATCTCTACCTGGTGGCCACATGTCTGCAGCTATCACTCAACTTTCCATGGAGGCACACACCGACAGGGAGACACTTACAAAACGTCTGTTTTACAAGGGTGGTGAAGTGAAGTGATGGTATTCTAAGAAAGTACTGTTCACATAGTTACACGTATACAAGTACATTACTGAAGGCAAAAAGCAACAAATCAGTCATCATCCCCCTCTTCGTTCTCTCTCTCTCTCCTTAATGAAACCCCATATTTGCATTGGTCTCCTCCAGATATTTCCATTTTAGCACATTCTATATGGTGTATACATATTTATCTGTGTTGTAAGGGTCTATAATATATGATACACCGTGTGTTAAGATGCTCTTTTCCTGCATTGTTCAGTGCACATTATACTGACGATGCCGTAAACTCATGCATTCCTGTAGACTCCAGTGTTGTCACTCATTACATTTACACATGCCACAATACTCACATTGCAGCATAGCACTTAACATAGCACTCGGCTTTCACCAGACAGGCAGATTCTTTGCATCACTGCCACAATATGACACAGAGCAAATAAATACTTTTCCATTGGGGCTAATCAAGCGTGTCAAAAGTGATTGACAGACTTTAAAGAGGAGGCTTCCACAACTCTGGGAATTTAGGGTGTGTTAATACAAAATATGTTAAACATTTTCATTCAAACGTTTTTGTTCTCAGATTAGTTTATTTCAAGCAAGACTGTGTCATGTTTTCTCTTAAACAATGGATCCTTTATTGCAGACAGAGGTATAACAAAGCAGGCTTTTCATTTCTAACCAACGAAAAGCAATTTTGACGGCTTAAATGACAAATAGATTTTATTTTGATTAAGAAAATCTGACTTTTTTTTTTGTTCAAACATAACCCAGTTTGACTGCTTAGCTTTCTTGGGCTAGATGGATTTATGTTTCAAATATGTTTCAAATTGTTTATTTTTCTTTTAATGTTGCAGGGGAAAAGGCATTAAGAATGACGACCAAACCATTAAAGAGCAGGACTGAGCCACTAACATTAGCATCTAGGACCAGTTTCCACACAGTGAGGAAATACTACACAATGGATGTATTTTAACGGTGCGTAACTCGAAATTCAGTGCATAAATATAGCAGCAAACAATTATTTGTACTATACAAAGATACTATACAAAGATATAGTGGAGTAGCGTTTACTTGATCAGAGAATGAAATCTCTCTCTCGCTGTTTGTGTTGAAATACGAGCATCTCTGTGCTTTGTTTGTAACGTAGCTGGTCCGGCCGTGCATGTGTGTCTGGGCCCCAATGGCTTGCTAATGGCCGCCATTCTGCACTGCGCTCATACGTAGTGCTGATAGCTCTGCCCCGACCCGTGAAACCTATAACATTACAAAATAATGTAGTATACATGCTCCTCAGCTTTGCAAATAAAACCACATTAGCATTACCACTGAGGCTAGTCGGCTTGTTAGCTGGACTTATGTTAGAGCCCAAAATGCACTGTTTAATCCATTCCATGCACTTTTGCTTTTGTGCTTTCGGTTTTGTAAAGAAACTCTTTATAAACAAGGTATCTCTCTTGCCCTCATGCACAATGCTTCCAAAAAAAATCAAAAGCTAGACAGACCTGCTGTGCCTATTGCCACGCTGTGATTACACAATCACTAATTGGGGAGGGGTTTTATGACCAGCCAATTACGGCAAAGAGAGATAAGTCCATCACACTGACGCCAGTGGGACCAACTGAATTAGTTTTGACTCCCTCTGCCATCAAATCCCTAACTTGGCAGGATAACAGCATGGCAAAAAGTTCAATAAACAAGCTCCTGTGAAAACGCTTATCTTGGATAGTTTGAGGCCGGTATAAACTCAAACAACAACAAAAACAAAAAATAAGTTCAGATTCAGCCAATCAGTCTATAAACTGCTACATATCCTGCCAAGAGCTTAGTGACAGTTCAATGCCTTGTGTATATAGCTCTCCTAATTTATTGGGTACGCTTATACATTGATAGTTTTTGGAATTCATCCTTGTTGCCAGTTTGGTCAGTTGTCTTTCTGGCTTTGGACAGTTTCAGTTCTACTTCCAGTTTGGTTCTGTTCCCAGCCTGTGGACTCTGTCAGCTCTGGAGAATAGGCGGCTAATGGCTTCAATCTTGGCTCTGATTAAATGAATGAAGTGGCAGAGATCACAGACAAATTGAGGAAATGGAGAGTAAGTGCTGAATGATTGCAATCAAAGGCTGGGTAGCTGGTGAAGGGAGCTAGCTTACTAATTGACTGCCCTACCAGAGAAGCCGTTTCATATGCTAAGCAGCCATTCCCTGAAGCCGTGTAATTCATATTTATGTGTTGTGTCCATGTGACGGCACAAATCTGTTGCAGCCTTTTGTCAAGACGACAAGACTACGAGCTTGGTAATGAGCATCAAAATAACAGGAGGTTTTTGATGACATGATGTGTTTCACTAAGCAGACAGTGAACTGAAAAACAGCAGACCCTTTCTTTTTAGCTTTGCATAATGACAGTTTGAAATAGAGTTGTAAATGATGGGCAGTAGTCCAATGCAGCTCTGATGCACACAGAGAGGGAAAGAACTTGTCAAGAGCCGTTTGACAAGAGAGAATATCTTCACAGCACTTCACAGACTTAATCAAATATCCCATAGCTATTTTTCCTCCCCGACAGAAGGAGCATTGTCTCCTCTTGGGTCCCTGGCGGGCTGTCAGTTATTTAGACCGATCATCTGACCAGTGGGCTGCAATGTTAAAGTGAGTTTTAAACCAAAATAGAATAAAGCTTGTTAATGCTGTAGGTACATGAAATGGCTTTTTTTTTTTAGGTTGGGGGTGGATGGTTGGGTGGGTCTTACATTGACAACAGGGTCAGTTGTTTACGTTTGGTCCTACTAAGTCTATGTTGTTGTTTTTAGATTTTCAATTCAATTTATTTTGTATATCACAAATTTGACTATGATCATGTCTGCTTGTTGCTTATCTTTAAACAACGTGTAGTGAAATGCTTTTGGTCCTCGTGATAAAGCAACTAAAAATAAAAAAGAATAGACCAGAATACAACAAAAGAAACGATAAAACAATAATCGGTACGTTTCAGAAAAATGAAACAGTGACATAAAAAAACATAACCACCTGTCCATACCGAATACTCTATAAAATGTATGGCAGGTGATTGAAGTTCGCTGGCCTTAGGGTAGAAACTCCTCATCCCTTGTTTTGGCCTTCAGGCAGCAGAAGTCTCTCCCTACCAGCGGCAGACAGAACAGTCTGTTGAATTGATTGAGGTCTTCTATGATCCTCTCATCCCTCGTCCTGCAACGCCGGCTTTTCTTCAATTCAACAGGGGAATTTTATTGTGATTAATTTAAAGGAAATTAAATGCGTTTATCCACAGTTTTACAGCTGCTCCTCTGACCACAAATTATATCCGATCAGACGGGTTGCATTGAAGTTTCAAGTGTGAACACTATGCGGACGCAGTTGAGTTCCGATCTGGCGCGTCCGATGACAAAAGTCACATTGAAAAGACCGGTGTTACCACGGCCAGTGTCACCTGCTAACGCCTTGTGTTTACTGTATAGACTGCCGTATTTATAAGGCCATGTGACCAACAGTGATAGTGTGTTTCGTGTTCTGCCTAAAAGCATGAATGTGTGTGTTTTCTGCTACACTGTCTTGTTTCCAGATGACACTGAAGTTGACATTAAGAACCTGCTTCCAATATGTGTCTGTCATGTTGTCTCTAAGGGAGAAAACTGTCACACTGACATCTACTGTTGAAATTCGCTGTCTGTAGGCAAAGCCATCTATTCTAATCACAGCATGTCACATGTAAGAGGATGAATAATGGCGTGTGAAGCGAGGGAGACGGGTAAACTGTGCGCTGTCTCACTTGAGAAATCTGACAGTTACACTTAACTGGAGGCATTTAGCTGTTCATGTCATGCTCAGAAGAGGAACGTACAACGAGTGAACGTTGAAATCAGTTCACAGTTAAGCACTTTTGAAGAGATTTAAGAACAAAAATGTTTTATTTTCCTCTGCCGAATGGAGACGGAAGGTTAATCCACCCACAACAGAAGCGGAGCCAAAAGATGTGATGACTGGGTCGTCTCAAGGAGGCGAATGTAGCCTGTTGTGGCAGATTTTAGAGCTCTGGATGGGCTGCATGGTTCAGGCTGCAGCTCCATTATTAATAACCCTTTTCAAGGAGGGAATAGTAGAAGGACATGCAAGAATTGGGGGAATAATTGATGAGTTTCAGTTTAAGAGAATACTTCAGCAGCCTGACTACAGTTGGCGCTGCAGTGGTCAAGGCAGGGGATGATTAAAGTTTGAGCAAAGAGTCGCGCATAGCTCTGGGTGAGGAAAGCTCAGATTTGATGGGGGGGTTTTTTTGGGAGGGCAAACCCCCATGCTTGTGTTGTGGCTGCATTGTGAGCTTTGTATGACAGAATAAAGTTAGAGCTCCTGCAGGCTTCAGGCAGGAGTTGTCAGTGGAGATGGAAAGGTCTAGTGGAGGGGGAAAGTGCTGCAGAGTCCTAAGATCCATTCTATCCGTATTGTTAGTTTTCAAAGAGTATAGTTCAAAATAGAGTTGGGTTGATTTCAGGCTTTGCCGGTTCAGTTAATGAGCTTAAACCGGTTTGACTTTATGCAAACCGACATTTGTCAATGAAAAGTAAAACCGTGTCAACAGAGTGGTGCAGGAGTACGTCAGTAAATCCCACTCGTGAATTTACTAACACTAGTCTGCCTTCCGCTTAGTGTTGGTGACATAAAGTCATCTGACCATGGTGTAGTTAGTTTATATTGTAACGTTAACTTTTTGCTTCGGCCGATTGTATCTAGGCTTAAAGAATCATGGAAGTGGTGTTCATTTGGGAAGATTATCTTGCTGAACTGAACTTGTAAGTACAATAAACCTGTGATTGCCACATAGCTTCTTTTCTGCAATAATCCAAAACCCAATGGTAAATCCCTTTGGCTTTTTGTCGAGGGAACCACTGCAATGCTAACTCCGAGGGTTGGAGAACAAAAACACGCCATCCCCGCAGCACTCTATATGACAACATTGTGTATTTTAGTCCGACAGAAGAGGTGAGCTGAAATACATAGACGAGGCAACATGTCATTGTATTTTGACTGCCACTTCAACTACAACTTATTTCAGAATTTCAACAATTCTAGCATTTTTCCTCAAAATAAAAAAGAACAAAATACTGTGTTACATGACATGATTAGCTACAAAAAATGTATTTCGGTCACAATATCCTGTTATGGTTTAAAGAAATGATCATGTTTGAGCACCAGATAATCCTTATTTGTAAGCAGCTGGCAAAAGGGAAAACAGCAGTTTATTTAAAAGCATGAACAACTCCAAATATGGGCTTTAGTGTACTTAACATTGTGGACCTTCAGGCTCAGTAAGCATTTGTGTTTATGTGGAAGTCGTCTCTGAAGCTGTATGAGATTAGCTGCTTTTTATGACATTATGTTTACGGGTTGTCCGGATGAACGTGATGTCTCAGGAATGCCTGGAAGTGATCTCTTCAAATTTTGCACAAAAGATGATGGTGATGTAAACAGCAACTTGACCGGTTGGCGGAGGCATACAACCCCAAGGCGGTAATTCAAGTTCTAGCAGTGTAATCAAATAGTCTCAGCAGCTTAATATTGGTGATAGAGCTGCAAGCGGTTGAATAGAATCTGAACCAGCATTGTTTTCTTCCAGTGAAATAGTTGTTGTCCAAGATGGATTTTGAGATTGTAATTGCATTATATGATGCTATTATGATTGATGATGATGATGATGACATGTTAATAATCTGATGATCTAATCTAATAACCTTGGTTGAGAGGGTATCTTTTCAACTTTCTTAGCTGAAGTTTAGAGTTTTGTTGGATATTTGATACCAGGCCAGCAGGCATAGTGAAGTCCCCAGTGTGGAGGACAAGTCACCTTCAGCATGTTCCAAACACACAGAAAATGGTTCTGCTGGTGGATGGAGGAGATAGACTCACAGCAGGGCTCAAGTACGGCAGAAATAAGGCAAGACAAGTCTTAACTGTTTATATTTCAGAAACTGTTCAGTCAAGAACTGTAGAGTCACCATGTACTAAACTGTATTTCCCCACACCCTCTGCTTTGTTATCAGACAGTTTCTTTCTCTCTCTCTCTCTCTCTCTCTCTCTCACTCTCACTCTCACTTTATCAAATCAGATTGTGTAGGGCTGTGTATTGGCAAGCACATCACGAAAATTAGAGCTGAAAATACAACTTGCTGTGTACCACCTGAGGACTCACTCAGCGGACAAATTGAATCAAAACTACTTCAAAAGGTATTTGCATTGCACATAGTTACTCAGCATTGAACACACTAAACTGAAATGCACTTGTCATAAAAAAGGTTATATCAAAATAAAGTGCATATTGTATTGTCATTGTGTCACTGAACACTTTATTACCAAAATGCACTTGTCACAACTTCATTCGAAAATAAAATACATCCTGTATTATTTTCTTATTTTGTAGATGCTTGCTATGAACATCATATTAAATAAAGTACATGAAGTAAAGCACGTGAAACTATTTCCGACTCCTCAGAGATATGTGACGTAATCGTAACATATGACACGGGGGTCTAGTCGTCCACACATCGCACTTCGGGGCCATTCTCTCTGCAGGTGGGAGCGATGTGTTGACACGTTTCGTCACCTCTTCCTGAATCCTGGGCACTACACACTGCCACATCCATCATGTGTCGGCAGAAATGATTCGGTATCACATATAGTATACGGCCGCTTTCTTGTGAGACGTCATGTTGTGATATTGGTCGGATCATGTGACAGGCCGGAAAGGTCACTGGCCTTATAGAAGGCAATAGGCAGCAGCAACATCTAGCGTTTCGAGGCAATGTAAAGGACATTTTAAATCTGTTTCAAACATGATTTTAAGAAACAAATTAAAAATGGATCAATAGATACACTATTGTCGCTAAAGAAATGTTGCGATAGTAAGCTATTGATATTTTTGCACAGCGCTAATGTCTGGAAAGTCTTTTATTTCTGTTCATTCACTAATATCATGAAAAAGCAGATTGCAAAACAATAATAGCATTCAACACAAAAAAAGTACTTCTTAGTCAGGGAGCTACACACGTATAACAGAAAACAACGATCAATAACGACTGCCAGTGTCTCCGATTTTACACCACCATCACACCAGATGCCCCCAACCCCCCTTCCCCCCCTCACACTCTTAAGTATTCTTAATTAATCCACATAATCTCTTCATTTTGAGTCTTCGGACCGGCTAACTGGATTACATGGATGTAGTGGGCGGTTGCCAGACCGGCTGCTAAAAATCACCTCAGCCCTGGGAAGCAGGAGGCAGTTGGTACCTTCTGCGCCTCCCCCAGCTGCTGCCTGCACCAGACACAGACTATTACGATGTGAGATTGGTGGTGGCGGCGATGCGACAGAAAGCAGGCATTATGAGCCAGACATAGGGGTGAGAACATTCAGGGGAAGATAGTTTTATAGTTTGAGAAGTGAAAGTGCACAGGAGGAAGGAGTGGGACTGGTGCAGCAGAGAGAAATGAGAAAAGATAGGTGGGAGATTGTAAATCGCAAAGGAGAGAAATGGAGGCCGATGGGGAAGAGCTGCATGCAGGCAGATATAAACGGACTGCTGTGGATGGAGAGTCCTGTTATAGTCGATGGCAATCAGCAGAGCCTCTTAAGTTCCCCCTCTCCTGCTTTTGACTTTCTGTCCTCATTTTGGCCAGTTGTTGTGGGAGTTTGCCCCAAGTTGTAATCAGCATGTAAGCCTTCCAGCTTGGCCAGCATTGATCTGGCTGAAGAGAAACCAGCTAGACAAACATGCTCACAAACTTCAAATACAACGCATATCATGTTTGCTGATATCGGCTGTTATTTTTACATGTGTGTTAGTTTACATAAGACAACAGTTAGTCAACATGATGCCAGAATAAACCGCAGGGATTTCCCAACCATATTAAGACTTTGGCATTGAACCAATGTTTCACATTTGTGTTAAGAGTCCAGGATCATTTTTTTGCGAGAATGCACCACTCAACACTCGTGAAACTCCTGGGAGACTACACTACACTTCCTCAGCCAAGAAAGAAAGATTAGAAGTAACGTTCTAAGTGCATTTACTGTAAATTCTGACTCCGTATCTCCAATCTTTTACTGAAAGTTTTTCTCATTTTCAAGTCTTTAAGTCGGCTGCATCTAAATTTGAAAAGCTGCGAGCCATAAACTTATCTTGTGACTGTTGGATGTGACTAAAGTTATGTGGAGAGGAACAAAATAAGAGGTATATGTTCTGTTGCGGGCAATTTTCTCTTAAAGTTAATTTAATGAGGTGGAAACTTCCAAACTTCTAATGCGACAGCTCACTAACCCTCATAAAAACGGATTCCTTCTAACTGACTTCTTTATCTGATCATTTATTAAACACAAGCATTTCATGTGTCGCCATCAAAACAACCCTGATATCTGGCTTCTGACTGAAAGCGAGTGCTTTTGAAGACCTACAGGGATTGTAACTGTAATAAAAGGGTCTCATTTTGTTTCAAGCGTCGCCGTAATTGCTGAAGTTTAAAAAGCAAAACCTTGTTGGTGTCCATTTGGAAGGTTCCTCTGTATGATTTTTCTCCCGTCGGCGGGGCGGTGACAGCTGAAGCTGCAACACAATATCAAAGCGAAGTTGGATCCTGGCACCAGAACATGAACGCCTCAGAGAGCTACATCCTCACCAATCTGATCGCACTTTTCACCCTTCCATCATCTCCCCCCACTCTGCCAGAGGGGGGGGGAGTGCAGTCACCGAGACAAGACGTTCAACTAATGCTGAGAGTCATATTAAAACATGTCAGCGATTGTACGAGTGACATCTCTCCTCTGAAATGACTTACTTGAAGTGGTTGAGAGAGGGGGGAAATGGTTCTTGAAGCCTATCGGCTGTACACAACTCCAGTCTTTTGCTGACGGTGCTTTGGGGCTTGCACACACACACACAGATACACACACATACTGTACAGAAATACACTCAGATGTATACTTTCCCTCTGCACGCAAAAGCAGTCTCAAGAACTATTTTTTTTTTATCAAAATAGACACCCAGATGTAAAAACAAACATAGTAGTCAACTCAAAGAGAGGATTTCTTCATTCTGGGCACCCAGACAAATAGTCACACGGTACAAACACACATCGCCCACAAGGGAAAAGACAGGAACAGCACTTTCGACTGACTTGTTTTGTCTCAGCATTCCAGCTCCTGAGTCGCCCCGGGTGTTCTGCCAGCGCAGTTGTTGGCCGCTAAGCATGATTGATCACAGGATTTTTGTCTGCCACATTAGTCCTGTACACCACCAGCCTCCTGTGGCCTGCCGAACACTGTGCCTGCCTGTCGCCCATCAAAGGACCTCTCTCAGCAAGAATCCTCAACGCTTCGCTGGGTCGCTTTGCAAACACTCACTGTCCCCCTTCCTCCCAACCTTTCCATATCCCCGCCGTGCCTTACCTCCACCTTCCCCATCCCCCCCCCCCCCCCCCCCCCCCCCCCCCTCGCCGCCACATCGAGGTGTCTGCAAGGTCGCGCCGAAAAGGAGCATGATTGTTACTTTTTATTGAATGAGGGAGAGTCAAGTAAATCTGTCGAGCGCTGGGGAATAAGCATTACCAGCTGCTTTCTACAGACAAACAACTTGTAAGGGAGGGAATCGGTTATCAAATTGAGGGTGAGGCTCTGTCGGGCTGCCGGGGGGAATTCAAGAGCGGACGCTGTGAATGTAAGGTTGGTGCGGGTGCGTTTGGGTACGCTCAGATCGAGTGCCAGGACATTCATTTTCATTTGGAATAACAACACTCCGAGTTCCTGAGGGAGAGGAGAGCAGTGCAGAGGCAATGTGGAATTGACTTGTTGAACTGTAGACGTAAAGGGCTTTTTTTTCCTGTCGGATTGCTTTTGGTAACATCTGAAGATTCTTCCTCCTGCAGCTCTAAATGGACTCAAGATTGAAGAGGGGGAAAAAAAATCAGGAGACCAGTGTTTTCATCCAATGCCAGAGGTCCTTATAGAGTTCACCAAATATAGAGAACCAAATTAAATATACCCGTTGGCTGTGAGCTACTTGTCAAAAATGAGTTCATAGCAGCCCTTACACGTGCCAGCTTTCGTCAGATACCAGTGACATTCGTCATCACATCCTGATTCCAAAATATTCTGCATGAATCTTTAAATTGAAGAAAAGAACACCGACATTTTTACATAAGGTGGAAATGTGTGGGGAAAAATGTCACTTCATTGAACTAAATTGAGCCTTTGCAGACTTTTATTTGTGTGACGGGCTTTGTTGAAAAGGTTTTATTCCAGTTCCACTTCTCATTTAAAGGGTTTGAGTTAGACTTGCTAGCTGGTTGGCTCATTCAAACACAAGTAGACTGACACAGGCATGTAAAGTCGCACAAAGACGGATTTAAAATGATGCATCTGATCATCTGGACACTTTCACTAGATCAGAGCTTCAATGGTTAATTGAATAAACTAGAGAAATTGCTCAGCAGTTAATGCCTTAAATGGCACCAAGCCTTTTTCTACAGCATGCACCTTAAATGTTGGCACCTGTGATGTGAAATGTGTAAATGAGAAAAGTGGCATCAGTGAGGGTTCTCTGCAAAGTTCAAGTTTTCTCTGACAGGCTTCGTTTGATGACTTGTTTCATTTATATTCACACAAATTGCCAAAGTACAGAGAAGTTTGGCAGCACCTTGCAAACAGAGAAGACTAAATGACCTCAGTGAGCTTTCCAGGAGTCCATTTTAATGATAACTTCCTAAAAAATGTAATAACACCTAAAATTGTACTACAATTAGCATTTAACGCGATCAGAAAATGTAATAAAATCCAATGATAACTTGCCCAATAATGAAATGAAATGTCCTGACGGATATTGTAATAAAATGTTTACTGATGATGTAATAGCTTTCAAGTGGGTCTCTGATGATGCAATCATTTTGACAGATAATGTAATAATTTAAGAAAAAGTGTGTTTTATTTCCTCTGAAATTTTAAATGTGTAAGTATACAAAAATGTAAACAGCAATACTATTATTGTCACGTTAGACATGCTAAGAAAATGCTAAGAGTGGATCCTAGATTAGACGAGAAGATGAGAAAAGCTGCAGAAGATGGCTAACAGCACACACGCCATCGATGAAGGCAAAACAGTCCATTCAATCTCTATAAAATGTTCTTTTTCATCAATGTTGACAGTGATCCTTATTGAATCCTTTGTGTCAGCTGTGCTTGTGAAATGTATGCATTTAAAAAGGGTTTCAAATCAAATTTGAGATGGAAAAAAAAAGTTGACCGTAAGTACATTTCTTTTACTTTTACTCAATTGCACCCCCATATATTATGATGGGGGATCCAATCATAGGTGTTCTAGTTTTAAAGAGGGGCCTGATCAGAAACTGCTTCAACTTGAATATAATTTCTGAGTACTTTTTACGCCCCAGGTGATGTATTTTCTGATAATGCAAAGTCACTTTTCGTTGAGAATTATTCTGTCAAATTTATGTGAGCGCGCAGCCTAATTGTTTTAGCAAGAAACTGCGGAGCGCCTGTCAAAATAATAAAGCTCATTTGAAAAAATTATAATTGTGAAATAGGCAATTCATTCAATTATGTTACCTACTGGTGCAGAATTGCAATAGCCTTTTCCACAATTCTTCTTCTTCAAATGAGCTTCATTGTTTTGACAGACGCTCAAAATCCAAGCAGCAACGGCTGAGATGTCCTGATATCCTCATCTGTAGTTTGGGTCAAGCTCAGGAAATACTGGACACCTATAATTCTCAAATTGCAGTTCAGCAGTATATCCTGGTGACATCAGATATACCTTAGACTTTATTATCTATTCTATTTTCTCAGACTTTGAAAAGCAAGCAGACATTATTTACATGAGTACTCTCATGGACTTCAGGTATATAATAGCGGGAGTTTCCCCTTTAACACCCTTACAGACTTCCATGTACCAGAGGCTGTATACTGTGTGTATTCAAGCGCACATGGATGCAGAGTAAGACTGTTTCATTATGTATTTGTGTTTCATCAGTTAACGGCAGGGGCTAACGGCTCATTACTCAGTGTGTCCTAGATCTGCCTAAAATACTAACACATACACACACACACACACGCACATACACACCTTACCAGGAGGATTCCCCTCCATATAGTTATAAACACATTCAGTATGAATTTAATTGATTGTCCCAGTATGGCTCCAGTTTAACATTCCAACAGCAAATTCATTATCCCCATGAATATTTGATCTGATATGGTGAGGAAGAAAGGCAATTAGCCAAGGTGCAATCCTAGAGATGTGAAGATTAGAGATGTGAAGATTTGCATTTTCTCCAGCCGGAGGGTTACAAAAGATTTTCAGTGTTCCAACGGTGTATTTTAATTTAATGCCCTCTCTACTGCAAAGGCGACCCTGCATGTTCCTTTATTGTGTTGTGTCTTGTATCACTTGGTCATGATCAATCATGAGGTACAACTTGCAAAGAGTGGAATCTTTGAAAGTTAAATTATTTTGCAGAAGTGCTGCAAGGTAGACAGTCGCATCAAGGGCCGTATTCACATAGCAGCTAGTCTTACAGTGAGACTCCTCCTAAATGGAGTTGAGCGTTACTGAGAGTTTCCTCTTAAGACGTATTTACAAAGCTCCTGAGGGCCACTTTTAGTAATTGAACTGATTGAACTCTAAAGCTACGAGAGGGGCCCAGCTAGACCTTGCAGCTAGTGATCGGTGCAAAGGTGACCTAGCTGTGTCAGTGAATGTGAAATGAAATATTCATCAGTACACAAGAGTGCTTTATCTCTGGATTTTCCAAAAGGCTGACACATGGCAGGCGCTACACAAAGCACATTTTAGTGACTTAGGAGTCCTTTAACTTCTGTCGGACTTAGGAGCTGGGAGTTTTAGAACTAAAATGCTTTGTGAGATCCTCTAAGACCCAAAACCAAAGAGTCTTAAAGCAACAAATGACTCACCTTCCATTTAGTTTCTCCTAACTCATGCAGTTAGGAGCTACTTTAAGCCTTGGGCTGTTTTGTGAATATGACCCCATAGATATATATATATAAGCAGCATATTGGCTAACCTAGCTCCCAATTAAAAACTAGCTAAACTACATACAACTTACCACAAGCAAATATAAATTGAGGAAAAGGAGGAGTAAGTAAGTAAAAAACATTTATACAGCATCTTTATACTGTTACAAGTGGCAATTTGATCTCAAGAAACTACGAAAGCAGAGGACAAATTGAGTGCTTGAAATAATAATTAGTTCGAAATGGGAATCTCCAGCAAAAGTCATAATTTCTTTAAGCATACAACATGTAGTAGGGAGGGCCGGGGAACAAGTGAACATGTGAAAATAGGGCAGGAGCCGAGCTCAAAGCAGTTGTATCTCTATGGGCGCTGGCCCATTTCCAATACAGAATCCTCAAGAGGTGTGTTAGATTTTTATCCCGAGGAGGAACACAGACGGGGAGGAGACAGGGCAAGCACACACTCTCATAACAGCGGGCATCCGTCCTCAATAAACCTGCGTCCTGTAAAATGTGGTTGACTGCTATCATTTCAAGGAACGCTGTTCATCACTGCTTGTCTGGACCAATAAGTGTAAATGCATGCGTCTCAGCCAACAGAGAAATGCTGCTACACTCCACAGACAGATGGCTGCAGAGGCTGGCAGTGCCAGATGAGAGGCGGTCTCGCATCCAAATACCTCAATTAGGCCATTGCTTATTGGGTCAGGACAGGCGGAGAGCCCAGTATGTGAGCAAAGAGAGAAACGATGGCTACCGTATACAGAGCAGTCCCTTTTCTCACAAACACACATTTTCAAGCCAACTATTGGCAGATATTCGTTTTGTCGGATGATAACTATTACCTGATGGTTGTTATTGTCTATATTGAATTAATTACTTGAGTCGAACAAATTCAAATGTTGGTCTTGCTCTGTGTCGGTGCAATTTAGGTTAAACCAACACATCATCTTAAAAAGACCAAAAGCTGACTGTGTTTCCAGACAGACAAACAGCGTGTGCCCTTGGCTCTGCTTTGAAACAACACAAGAAAATGAGGTATCATGTTTTGATTTAATCAGATCACGTCAGTCATTTACAGGCTTGCTATAATAAGGCAGCCTTAAGCCGTGTCCCAATTTAGAGCTTCAAGATTAAATTCAACATTATTGATGGTTGATGACTGGCCCCAAACTCAGGTCTTCCACTTTAGAGCCAGATATGCTACACGCCCATTCACTACCACAACCTCTATACTCTTACTTTTTCATCTTGCAACATGAAGCGAACTTCTAGAGGAAGATTTGGTTCACTGTTGATATTAATCCTTCAATTTACTCATTCATTCCAACATGAAAGATAGCCAACTGAAAGTAATGTTAATATTACTTCAACTGCGCGATTTCCTGTTCTGTCCAAACTCTCTTTTCTTTTTTTTATCTGATACACTTGTATCAAACAAATGTAGTTCTCATTAGCATAGCATTTAGATTAGTCTTGTTTTTGACATATGTCAAAAAATGTTTGTCATCATAGATTTTATTAACAAAATTAACACTGCTTTGTATTGTTTGCAGCTTTCAGTTAAATCTATCGGACACTGATAACTTGTTAACTGTTGTGTTCTGGCAGCCATTTAAAATCCATTAGAGAGAAAATGTATCAGTTGACCGAGTCATATTTAAGAAGATGACCATAAATATGGTACGGGTGATAATCACTCACTGGTTTAGTTTCCAATTTACGTGAAAAGGAACAATGTCAAAGACGACTGACACACACCAGCCTGGCTCTGAATGAAACGTCCTCCAGAATCAGACTAATACATTCAACTCAAGAATACTGGGCGGACACGGTAGTATTGTAGGACACTAACGCACACAATTATTCAGAGATCTATTTAGTTGTATGATGCAGCCACACTTTGCATTCTATGATAACCAGCTATGTTGTGAGTGTTTTCGTCCTGTGGTTTACAGTTTGTAAGTAACTTTGATGCCTGCACTTTGATTTCCTCTTGGGATGCCAACATGAAGGCTTACAAGTGGAAAGACTGGGATTGATATTTTCCGATCTTTCTGTGCCAGTTTGCTCTGGAAGCAAATGCAATGGGAATTAGGAGATGCACATTTGCTGTACAGTATATTACATGTTGACGAGAGCCATCAAAACTCCTAACCGAGGGTTATGACTCAAATATAAATAATTAACATGGCAACAATGAATAATTTAATAATGTTTGCCCATAGATGTGGTTTAAGTTATTTTTTGTATAGGCTTCGCCCTCTTAAAGCTGTTGATATCAGGTTCATCCCGCGCACATGTGCATTCGTAAATATGTTTTTGGTGTCCTTGTGCACAGGCCTCTCTTACAACAGCACTGGCAACATATAAACGCTGTGCGACCACAGTTCTGCTCTCATTTCTTCTTTATAGTGTCAAGCGGTCAACAAGTGAAGATGACAACGTCCAGTCGTGTCCGTCTCTGTACCGGCATGCCGGGTTGGCTACATCCTCCTTATAGACCCTCATCCCAGCTGGGAGAGCTGTCTCGGTGATGTCCACATCGGGCTTACCCAACAGTCCGCTTGCGAGTTCTTTAACTAGGAGCTGCGGCGACAGGAAGAGGCTTTCAGGGCGCTTTTGTGTGTTGACCGTCAGGATACCTTAACAGCCGATGAGCTGGACATCTTCCCCAGTGATTTCCCAGACAGCAAGGATGAAGACCACTGTGACGGGGCTCTCCTTCCTCCACTTTGGGAGCACTGGAGGCAGATAATGAGGGATACTAAGCCCCGAGTTTGTGGCTTTCTCCGTCCTCACAGTGGCCAGGAGCCCTGCATCAGTGACTTTCTCCTTCTCAGGATGATTTACCCACCGCCAAGGCTAGTGGTGCAACGGATCATACAACTTACAGTTCGGATCATATCACAGATCAGAGTCATTGATTGCATCACAGATCAAATCCGCACAAAAGAAAAAAAGGGAGCAAATATAAATGTTTGATGCCGATATTAATTGCAGATCATTGAAGATCCATATTGGCAGATACAGATCCCTTTGTTCTTTGATTATACAGCTGGTCTACAAGGCTCCAGAATATTGTTCTTACCACCGTCCCCAAAATCATTTTAACAGCTCTGAATACAGTGTAAACATCAAAAAATTCTAAATCGTATCCTTTTACTTTGTTAAAGTAATTTATAGTGTTTTGTTTTTCATTCAAATGAAAATAAAAGATTGTATTTGTATTGATTAAAGTTGTAATAATATATTATTAGAGCTAATGTAAACCAGTCATAATTCCCCCTCTAATATCTATTTATGTTGTGAAAACATCTCCTTCAAACAACTGGATTTATTCAACACAACATGTTACGAGTCTACACATAAACACATCTTAACATTGCCCAATACTCATTTTCACTGAACAGAGCCTGAACGCATCATAATGTAATTAAACGGAACCTTCGTTCGTTGTCAGTTAGCGGTGCTGCTGGTTAGCTCTCCTCCTGTCAATTTAAACACGGATTGGTTGTTTGTTATGTAACATTATCAGAGATGGCAACTAGAAAAGCACAAACGCCGATGTCCTGATCGCATATATTTTATTAAATATATCGTCAGTAAAACTTTATTTCACACTGTGATGGTTAACGTTAAACTGTGTAATTAATCCGCAGTTCACATGCGTGCCGAACCGTGAGGGAGGATCTGTACGAATCACAGATCCTCCCTCGACGATGGTCCTTTACACCACTAGCCAAGGCCCTCTTTCATGAAATGCTAAAGACATGCTAATCTAAATTGGGAGCGCAACTATGGTTGCACAGAGTTTATATGTTGCACGTGCAGACGTACGAGAGTCTGCACGTCTATATACTCATAGAATTACAACATGTAACTAACGTTACTGGGTCAATAATGCACACAGGAAAGCCTTTGTTTCATTTAAAACAATATGGACATTTGAGATGTATGGATCATTAAAGTAGCTCTTCCTCTCTTTCAAAACGTTCACCCTTTTGCCTTTTGTCCTGTAGAGTCAATATATGGGTTAAGATGTTGAATTATATATTTTAAAACCATGGGAACAGTGCAGTGAACAATACGGTGTCTCAAATATTACCACTGTGAGTGATTATCTTGCTCCTGTTTCAGCAAAAGGTCAATGAGGGACATTCTCTCTGAACTAGAGATAAAAACGGGTTATAGTATATTACTTCTACACTTTAATATCACCCAATTTCCAGGTTTCATAAATTATGTAAAAGTAGTGGTTCTGGGGCTGGCATCAAATGAGCACACCTGAATTATGAATTAAACTAACGATGCATCCTCCAGCTGCATTAAGAGGGGTCTTGCAACTTTGAAGGCGTTTCGTTTAACCTTGCTTTTTAAAGGTTTGCTCGCTAAAAGGCAGCACGTGCTTTCAGTGTAAATTAGTGCAAGTGTAGTGCAACACACTTTGTGGTTTCGCTGGGCAAATACACGGCAAACATGACGTGTAATTAGATGAAAGTCCTTCCTATGTTTACTAATAAGTATTCATGTGAATGATATATATACTTAACTAAAATTGTAATGTAACATCTGGGGATAGAAAACATTTAAAGTTATCATTTAAAGTATCAGCAAGGTCTAGTTGATGGAGTTTCACAGCTTGGATTAAGTGCAGGCTGAGTGTGGTTGTATCATGTCCACGGATTGGTAGTGAGGGGTTGGCAGATGTCAGAGATCAAGTACTTGAAATGTAAAATTGTAAAATTGCATGTACCGTAATAGAAGAATTTGGTCGTATTGTCCACCCATTTCACTGAGCAGGTCAATCTGAGACACATGGGTACAAACGAGGTTCATCCCATACAATCTCCAAAGAATGTAACACTCACTGGTGGTTTGCTTTCTTTGCTCTGTAGCCTAGCAGACAAATTAACTCTACTGGAAATTCAGCTTTTCTTTCAGTTGTGAACCCACGACCAAATGGAGCATTTGATGATTTACACAGCATTCCTAACAAAGGCTTCCCACCTCGTTTTGTTTTGCTTGTTGTATTTGCACAAATAACGAGAGAAATAGGAAGAGGGAACACAGAGAGCGAGATGGAGAAAGAGAATTGGAGGAAGAGGGCTTAGAAAAGAGTAAAAAGGCAAATAAAAAAGCTTGAAGCAGTCGCTGCAGACAGTGAAATGAGCCATTGTACTGTGTGTTACGCACCGATTCAGAATAATAAGCCACTGATATGGACAATCAGATAAGAATGTGTGGAGATGTGAGTGAGTATGAAGAACACGCACAAGTAAGATTAGCATAATAGCCCAGAGACTTGTCAAAAGTGGGAAACAGAGTTGGAGATGGATGCTCCGAGGGCAAAGGGAATGTAGAGAAGAAGAAAAACAAGTAGAAAAACCAAGGACCCAGCAAGACAATGAGCAGAGACAAGGCACTTGTAATACAAAGAGAACAAGGGCCTCATCCTGCAGCCAGTCTGACTGAGAACTAATTTGTGTTTTAAGCGCTCAGCTCCCTTTGCAGAATAGCAGCTGTAACCTCTAGCATCTCGCCACTCGCCCACCGAGCTCGTATCAAGCAAGCATGATGGCAATTTTCATCCCAAGGGTTGCTAAGAAGTGTTTTCACAGCTGTATCTCCTTCTCGTTGCTGTCATGTTTCTGGCGTATGTGTGTGTGTGTGTGTGTGTGGTGTGTGTTTTAGTCACACATTTTTGTGGTGAGGAACATCAGGCCTAATGTGAAAAAAGAAATAAACAAAGACAATAATCTTTTGAAGCGGCACATTTGGACGTGAGCGACAGATTTCTTTTGTAATACGTTATCGGAGAGACAGATCTGGTGTTATACTGACGAGCCTTTCACTGTGGCAATTTGGTAACGTAATTAAAACAATTAAAATGAAAGAATCTGCCAGGAAGACATCACTCTTTGTGAAATGTCGGAAACAGTGTAGACAGTAGTGTGCCTTCCAGATACACATGTAGCCAAGCAGGTTTGTAACACATGCTGAGGTTCATGCTGTCATTTGCCTCAGATCTCGCTCCCCGTCGAAAAGGCACAAAGACCAACCAGTGTGAGCGCTTATACACTTATGCCAGTTTCTTAGGTACACCTTGCTAAAACTGATGCACTCTTATACCCGACCATAAACCCTTCCTGTGTTATACTAAGAGGTATCCCTAATACTGTCAATCGCAGTAAGCCCACCCTGAAGCGTATTCTGCTTTATGATCTATTGTTCACTAAATGGGACCATAACTTCCTAAATAACATCATGCTGTATTGAACAACTACGACTATAAACTTGTGTTCGCAATGTTTACTGAGGAAATAAATCAGGTGAGAGGTAGTCATTTTATCATTGACTTCCATACAATCAGAGTTCTTTTTGCAACCAGAGGTGTCGCCCCCTGAAGGCCAGTAGAGAGAATGCAGGTTTTAAGACACTTCCACATTGGCTTCACTTTTCAGAGCCGGAAGTTGCCGCCTGCCCCGACATAAGCCACGACATCAGTTCAGACTTACTTAAGGTGGGCTGACCTTTTAGGGTGGACCAGATATTCTCACTGTAGAGTCAAGCCCCTCACCATTATCGACCAGCAACAAGAGCTCCAAAAAAAAGGTTTATTTTTATTCTTTTTTTAACAAAGTCTGGAAGAGCCCAGTAGTAAACAATTGCAATTGCTTTTTGTGAGTTGATGTATCCGTTTGTGTTAAATGGGCAGATATCGTCTCATGATGATCGCAGGTTCCTGAATTGAATCGTATCAAAATCGCATTGTGGCAGACTTTGTGATTTAAAAAAATATCGTATCGTTGTCCCAAGAATCGATATAATATGGTATCGTGATAAAACTCCCGTGATTTATACCCCTTGTACTTTTGTGGATGCCAGCAAAGTAGGTGGAGGCACAAGTGTAATTTCCTAATCCAAACTGCACCACCTAATATGCATTGAATTCCCCCTCTAGTGCACTCCCTGCCTATTTTTGCAAAGTATGATAGCAGGTGTGGAAGTTGGGCAAAAAAAACTCTGCTCGTGACCAATGAAATTACCTCATGACCGGTGCAAGGTCGGTGCATCTGATGTGGGCCCGAACAAAATTAGGACCCCAGCAGTCACAGTCTGTTTCTCTCCCCCTCCTCCCCTCCTTTTCCTCCTTTCATCTCTCTGCCTCCTTCACTTCCCCTTGATATCTTCATCGCTCTCCCTCTCTCCAGCTCTATATCTGTGTCACAGAGCCAACGGTATGTTGGGGAAATATGGTAGCAGTTGAGAGTATCGCTAGATATCTGCAGGGATATATGAGTCATATAATGAATTCCGACCAAGGGTAAAGATGTTGAGACAAGTGAGGGAGCTGCTGGTTATCAAACCAAAGACTTTTAACCAAGGGCTAATTGAAGGAAAGATTCTGGACAAGAGGCTAAAATCTAATGGCTCTGATGATTCATGATTCGATCCAACCCAGTTTATCAAACCCATGGGTCATCACTTCAACCACTGAATTATGCTTTCTGACCTCTGTCAACAACACAATGAATTAAGCAATTTATTATCTTGATATCATCTGAAATATAAAGTGAGGTAACCAAATTATATAAAAGTGGGTAAAGGCAATTCAAAGGACATCATACAAAAAATATAGCCTAGTTTTGTATAATATGTCTTTGTGTTTTTGCACTGCAAATTACGCCCATTTGTTGCGCAATTTGTGTCACTTAAAACAAGGATGTTGCACCTGATTAGACTTCATAACGACGAATGAAATCCTCTTATATACAGTATGTTGTGCTTACCTCTCAGGGACGATCAGTCAGATGTTCTCGCACACAAATCAGTTAGCCTTTTGAGGAATGAGGAATAATACAGTATGTGGAGATATCTTTACACTAAATTGTGCTGCACATCTGCTTTGGTTGAGACATCTATAATCGCTGATAAAATGCCAGAAACTACTTTTCCAGATTTATATTCCAGATTTGTATTCCAGTATTAAATCAAACAGTATGCATAACAGATGGTGATTTGGATGGTGTGTAATTTGGTGGTCTGCCAGCAATTGAAGTCACAGAAATTGCACAAAACCAAATTCAGCTGTTGCCTTGGTAAAGCAAACTGATGGAGTGACATGGTCCTGTTTCTCTCTTTTTAAAAGGAAAAAGAGGACGTGTAACGTATTCCTCCTAATCCCAACCCAGGCCATAACCACCTACACCACAACATGCTGTCCCTTATACCTACATACGAAGACTCCATCACAACTCCCTGCAGTTTATAACTGCTTTTGTTAAACAAGTTAATTATGTGCTGGACACAAAGCATTTAATAAGGTGTAGCCAATTTTACACATCCTGAAGATAACAGCTGTTGTTTAATTAATTCATTGTTAATTTAACACATAAATATAGCAATTTTGATTGTGTTTGTAGGTCACTGTTTTCTTGATACATGTGCATGTTCCAGTTTAAGTGCCAGGGAATTGCTCCAACACAATATTTATTTATGAGTTAAATCAAACCATTGTCATAATAATAATAATAATAATAATAACCATTTTTTAATGCCCTCATGTTCTCATTGACGTCACATATGATGAAGAGAGCCACATCAAACTGAACGTCATACCTTCTCTCTGTGTCTTGCCTCTGATGGTCAGATGTTTAGTGAATCACGTGAAGCACATCAATTAACAAACACAAAGTTGATTTAGTCTTCCCCATGTGAACTGCTCCATTGAGCAGCACATTATTAGATAGGGGAGTTTAACTTTTTCTATGGACAAGTTGCTCAACTTCTTTTACATAATGTGACAGGAGAACTGTAGCCTTTACATTACACAGCATTGTCAGTAGGAGAAGAACAACTCCGAAGAGCACGGCCAGTCATTAAAATGAGCAAAGATAAGGGATGCACTTGTACTCCTGAACAAAGAAGGGATAAAGGACGAAAAAGGGGGCAACGAAGCTGAAGCAGACGTATAATAGATGTATAAGAGAGTTTGGAAGGAGTTGAAAAAAAAGGCTGGTAAAGGCTGACAATGACAGAGAGAGAAAGAGTACTGAACACTATTACTTTCCCTCGCCTCTTCTTAATCTATACAAGAAGTGTGTGTGTGTGTTTTCTGATGAGGAAACAGCAAATAGATAAAGTGTGAGAGGGGACAAAAGAAGAAGAACAAAGTGAAACAAACTGATGCAAAGTTATAAAGAAAAAGGAAGAAAACCGTACAAAAGGCCGAAGACAGGAGGATCACAGTCTGAGCGAGTTGTAATCCTGGAAAAATAAATAATGCTCTGGGACCTGTTCATGCAAACTGTGTGAAAGTGTTTTTGTTTATGTATGTGTGTGTATGTGAGGCTTCCCTGGAGAGAGAGAGAGAGAGAGAGAGAGAGAGAGCACTGCCTTCCACACTGTCTGCCCTCATATTCATCCAGTCGTTAAGTGTGGGACATTGTGCGAAAAACCAAACATTGGTTACCTCATGCCACAGTTCACAGCCATGGTGGAAAGGGCAAATCCTCCAAAAAATTCAGTATATAATCTCTTATCCTCACTTGAAGAAGACATCTACTGCTTAATATTTAATGAACATATACATATGTATTTATTTTGCATCTCAGAATTTGTAGGAATCACGGTGAACCTATAGGACTTTATAACGTTTCCTACACTTACTATTAGCAAAGCACAGTGTGGCATAGATTTTTTTTATTATGATGGCATTTTGTAGTTTTCTGACTGTTGTGGTTTTGACATATCAAGGCAGAGTCACACATCCGTGAATGCAGGTGAGCACCCACCGGCTGCCGAAGATGCATGCTTCGCTACCAAAAGCGAATGTTTTTACGCCCCTTCGCGAATTGGGAGGCGTGTGTTCATTTTTCACATGTGTGACTTTTAAGTTGTGGTAAAATTCTAAATGCAGAAAAAAAAGCACCACATTTTGTATGTGTAGGCCTCATGTGTGTATAGACAAATATTATACTCTGGGTCAAAGAATTATCTAATTATAAATGCAAACATTTGTGGAAAAAAACACATTTTTAAAAGATGGCTCTGACATTGCTTATTTAACAAGGGCATGAATGAACGATTAGATGAATAAACCCAAGATTTGCATGAATGCCGCTTGTTTCTCCATAATTGGATGCAGAGTGGTGGGAATTAATTATCTGAAGAGGTGTACAACCGACCAAAGTTGATTGATGGCAGAATCGAAGAAAGGATTTGACGGAATCAAATCATGACTGTTTCAAAGCAATATTTTCCCTGTCACTGTGAGCTCGTGAGCACATTGTTTCATACAAAGTCGGCGCATGCTCTCTTTGAGACAAGTTCATTTAAATCTAGTCATTTAAATAAATGTGTGAACCAAATGTAATGTGTGATGTGAACCATCAAAATGCAGCTCCCAGAGTCTGAATTGATAGACTTGCAGTGACAGCACAGATGATAATTGTAGTGCGATAAAACCACAGTTTATGGTTCATAACCGTAATTGCCTTTGCTATAAAACAGCCGTTTGAATGCAGCTGCAGGTTTTGGTTCACTGCTTCACAGCTGTCAAAAAAAAAGGTTTAACTACCAAAGAACAGAGTGGACAGAGCACTGTAAGTTTTTAGATGCATTTGCTCAACAACAAGAGTGAATGTTAAACACAACACTGACTTATTACAACATATTAAGTTGATTTGGCAAAGCTGTTTATTTTCAGCCAATATTTACTCTCCTTTTAGCTCTATTTAGTTTTTTTAGGAACTAGACTTGTTTGTGCAAGTACTGAAGGTTTCGTGGAGTCCTTCCCCGTCCCCATATTTCCTCACCTGTCTGATGGCACACAGAAGCTTCCCGTAGCAGAACACGATCACCAGGAACGGCACAATGAGGCAGAAGACAAACAGGCAGATGATGTAAGATATGCTATTCGCCGTCTTGGCCGTCCAGTCGACAGAGCAGGTGGTCCCGGGACCCTCTGGGCCATATTGGCTCCAGCCAAAGAGAGGCGGAATGGTCCAGACGAGGGAGTAGACCCAGGACAAAGTGATCCCTATGGAGATCTTATGGTAGTTGGAGGAGTCCGCCTCTGTAGGCGCCACCATGGTGCTGTAGCGCTCATAGGAGAGGACAGCCAGGGAGATCAGGGAGACGATGCCTACAGGGTAGACAGGGCACACACACATACAGAGGTATGTATAGATTCAGTCACACAGCATGTAGAAACAGGAGTTCAATTCAATACACAACACTGTGCAGGTGTGTTCTTTCTTTTTATACCCTGACTACTGTACTTCACATTTAACGGGGCCATCAAATAGAGACAAAAATGCGCTGCCTGTCTAAATGTTTATCTATTCTAGCGAGGAACAACTGTGATATGAAGCGCTTTCTGAAAAGAAAATTGCAGCTAAAAGGAGCTTAATTTAACTTAAACCAAAGGACATGTTATGATTTCATAAAATGATCACTACAGCAAAAGTGGTTGTGAAATCATCAAGTATTTCAGCCGCCGGCGCTTGCAGCAGATACACACTGCTGTAAGTCATGCAATACCTGTAGTGTCTCTGCACGACAGAAGCAATGCGGTGAAACACACAACACAGAATATTTTGAGAAGCTTTCTTATCTTTCATTCCTTTTCTTTCTCAGTAGGTCAGAGGCGCGGCAGCAAGAACCTGGAGCTCAATGACTCAGTGTTCATGTTGACCCCTCAGTCTTTTATCCTGTTTGCTATTTGGTTTCGAAGCCATTACGAGCCACGAGGCAGTGCTTCATGCCCATTGATTTTCAGCTGCAATGAAGCGAAGCTGAGCTGGACGCTCTTTTTAAGTAGACGATCCAGGCCTTTCAATGTGCCAATACCATGGCCACCCAGCACGATCAATGGGTAAAGAGAAAAGGTGAGGATTTGAGAGGAAATGTAGGAGGGGGGGGGGTAGTTATAGCCAGTAAGACATGCTGTAAACTAATTCAGCTCTGTGATTGAAGATGATGGTTCTGCAGAATGTTTTTGTGTCGGTCGGTGTGCAAATGCATTGAACCCACTGCACGTACCCCTGACTGAGTCTCTTTGGCACAGCCCGGCATGCTTGTCTGTAGCCTCCAGATATTGCGCTCAGGTTGCTTTGCTCATTATTAGCTTTTATTAGCTCCGTCGCTGCAATATTTCAAAGTCAACACAGTTTTACAACAACCCTCTTGTGTTTCTGTTTGATCTCAGCTGACTGACTCATAGCAACCATCCCAAACATAATTCTCAGATCATTTGACAAAAAGGGCGCGTTTAACCCTACTCATTGCTGCCCTATCTCAACCGAGTTATTCTGTGTCTGCACTCAGGAGGACCCTCTTCTCACAACAGGTGGCCTGGCAGATGTCAAGCTAAAATCCTAGTGATATTTTACAGCAAGGTATCATTAAACACGGGTGTTGTGCAATAGCAACGCTTATTAACTTGAACCACAATCTAATAAAAGCTGCCTTTACTCCAGTATGTTTTAGAGCAGACATATTTTTACTGATTTGTGATTACTTCTGATAGGTTAATACATTTAAACCATGGCCACAGAAAACAGGACATCTCCAGTATAGTACCAATCAATGTTTCACTCAACATTCTGTATCAGTTATATTAAGCTGCAGGAATCCGTAGACACTGCCCTGCGGCTGCTATAGCTAACTTTCACTGGTGAAATGGACCTAACCACTGAGTAAAGGGACTAAAAACAAACTTTTAAAAACAGACTTTTCTCACAAGAAAAAAACAAAACAAAGTCTCATCAAGGTCTACCCACTCACTCTGGAGCTTTTGACCACATCACATGGTTTTCATCTGCAGATCAAAGCCAACTAGTCCTAAAAGTGCTCAGAATAATGGAACGTTTCACCATCTACAGTTCAATGACAACTAAGCAAACTTTATGTGCAGGTAATACTTTCAATCAATAATTCCAATATACGTCAACCATATACAGTGATACAAAGAATAGCTTTGATTCCAGGGTTTTTATTTTCCAAATGCAAGATCTATGTACCTCACTGCGTTGTACTCACTGGGGTAATTTTGTATGTGAGGTAACGTGACGGCAAGGATTGCACCTGTACTAAGAGTCAACAGTCTGGCGAGGCAGTATGAATGTAACTACAGCAAAGACACTCAATTTGTAAGTGATATTGACAAAGAAAACGGATTTAGTGTGGACCGGCCACATCTGGCCAATACTGGGACCACTTAATAAGGTCAGTATCGGATCCACCGATCCTTTCTAGTGGATCGGATTGGTGCATCACTAATGATGTGAGCAAGATAATACACCCCTAAATATCCTGATGTATCAAATATAAGTAAGTTCCATCCTAAAACCCACATTGGGAGCATGTGGTGTAGCTCTTCTTTGAGATGACAGACTGATAAGATATAGTATAAACAGAGCCAAATCAAATCACACTTTCTCAAAACTGCAAAAGCAAATTAGCCTCTCTCCTCAATGACGCACGCACAGAGGCATACAAATTCAATTCTGGCAATCATCGTTGCTGCGCCAATTGACAACAACCTTTTGCCATTAGGCTCTGCATAAATGTTGTCGTTGATTATGATTTATCGCCTTTGATTTGAAAACTTGATTATCACTTGATATCGGCTCATCCCATTACATGTCCACCCTCTTATTTCCCTTGTTAAATAGTGAATGTCTTTATTAGAGGCAATGTAATCTAGGGAAAGACACCCGAACAACTTTACAGCTTCATACCATTTAAAATCACGCATCACCTTCCATCCATCTTCTAGTCCTCAGGCAGTATCAAAGGCAGCAGCTGAATCCAATATTCTAAAATGAAAAATATGATCTGATAATGTCTGAAATTGAAAAAAAAAGGAACATCTTTGCTCTGCTGTCTCTGTGATGTCCGATCACTGTTTCTGTCTGTCGTCTGTTTGAAAGCATCCTGATCGGTATCACTGATATCGTACATCCAAGAAAAGACAGTTTGAATGAAAAACGCAGGATCAAATGAAGCTGTGTTAGCTCTACAAATCCTCAGTCATCACAGGGATACAGCACCACTGTGACAACACCAACAGGTGAAAAAAAGAGATCAGATTGCAAATGTCTGACCAACAGTAAGGATGACTGCTTCGGAAAGTACTATCCACACGTACTAAGCTGATCATTCACACTGATGTCCGACTTAAACAGACACCCATCACCCACAACATATTCTTGTCTCTGCTCTAAGACTATGAATTACTCTGACTCATTAGCTGGCCTGCTCACTCTGACCTTTATGGTGGAGCAGCATTGTTCTGCTTGCTTTGCCCCCACTGAGACTTCTTCTTACCGTCGCAACAAATCAACATCAAACAGGCCAGGTGTTGCCTGTGCCTGCATGATGCACATGGACGAAAATGCATTTCCTCTCCCTTGTGTTTGTTCATCCATTTCTGTGCCCGCATCTGCGCTGAGGTCGTGTGTGAGCATACGTGCAGGAGGGCAATCTAACTTAAGTATGCAGCGAGTGGGCCCAGCAGTGCAAGGTTAATCCAGTGACTGTGTGCAAAGTCCACTTGAGGCAGGAGGAGGCAGCCAACAGTATGCAGGAACACGTAGACCCGATGTTAAATAAAGACAGAATAAAGATCTTCTCCTGTTCCTTCCACGTTATGAGAAGACAATAAAAGTTCAGTGAGATAGTGAGGAAAATGCAAAGAGGCGGGCAGAAGAGGTGAAGCGGCTAAATGGATGCCAGGAGGCTGATGGCATAGGACAAAATACAGGCTGAGTTGTAATGGTGCGCACACACACACACACACACACACGCGTCTGCACAAATTGTCTTCAGTTTGTGCTCTTGGCATAAAGTCAAAGCAGTGGATCGTCAATTGTTCAGTCATTCAAATATCTAAGACGTCATGTGCTAAAAGCAAAAAGTTTAAAGCAATGTCATGAGGGAGCAGGAATACAATGTCCCGACACCAAGCCAACAACGTCTTTTGTCATTGACAGTTATACCCTCTAATTTGAAGGAACATCGATCATTCAGAAAAGCTTTTTAGAGATTTGGTGAAGACTGACACTTTCACTTTGTCATAGCTGCACCCAGCACTTTTCCTTTCCATGACCCTCCCTTATACTCTTTCTTCTACTCTGCTTTTATGAGCCCATTGAGGAATTACTCCTCCATAACCAATGGAGGTTCTAATGATGTCTTCGAGCCATCTCTCTCTCTCTCTCTTTCTCTCTCTTTCTCTCTGTCTCGATCTCTTGTTCGCACACTCTCACTCTGTCTCTCCTCCTGCTCTTTTTTTGGCTGGTAGAAGCCAAAGTCCTGTCTGACAGATTTTAATAAATTGGCTCCTTGTGGATGTCAGTGTTCATCTTCAGATGGTGCTAAATCTCGACATAACACTCGGGTTAACGAGACAAGGGATACAATCAGAGTACATTGAGATACTGAGAAACCGTCGCTTTATTTTCCGCCATGTGACTGAAATAAAGTAATCCTGTTTTGGAAATTGTCAACTTATCCCAGAGGAAGTGGAAGTAGCTTTTGTGAGTCTGTTTTCAATTTAAAAGTATGACATTTTCAAGACGCTCTTAAGAAAAGGAAAATTAAATTCAGTTAAGTTGAAGATACTGTGTGAAAATTGTAGCAGTAAATCAAGGAAAGCAGGGGGGGGGGGGGGACTTGTATGCTGCAGTAATCTGACTAGCTGATTGTAATGTCAAAGTGTTTATTACTTTCCTTTGCTGCATGGATTACTTAACTGGCCTAACAGACATAGGCCTATAGGGGCCCAAGGGGCCGGGAGCCCCGCTGGGCTGCCAGTTGCTTGAGGTTGAGTTGTTTTAAAGAAAATAGTCCCTATGAACATGAAACTGCTCACAACAAGGTCTGTGTGGATTGATTGATTGATTGATTTTAGACAGAGACAGCTCCACTCTGCCTGCATGAAAATACCCATAAACCAGGAAATATGAATATGCATGTCTTTCTCTAGAAAGGACAATTCACCCAAAAATCAAAAAAACATATTTTTCCCCTTACCTGTGCTATTTATCAAACTAGATTGTTTTGGTGTGAGTTGCCTAGTTTTAGAGATATTGCCCATAGAAATATCTGCCTTCTCTCCAATATAATGGGACTACATGGCAGTTTCATAGGAACTATTTCAAGGTCTGTGGATTATCTTGAGTAACCGTGTCTTAAATTCCGAAAAGAGACTAGTGCCATCATTATATTGGAGAGAAGACAGACATCTCGAAGGACAATATCTCCATACTCTACAACTCTCACCAAATCAATCTAGATTGATAAATAGCACCACAGGTAAGAAGAAGAAAAATATGTATTTTTAATTTTTGGGGTGAACTGTCACTTTTACATCAGTTGGAGATGGCTCAACAGGTGATATTGAACCTGTAGACAAGGCCAAAATGCTCAAAATCTTTAGTTACAACAGGTATCAGAAGCCCTGATGCTTAGTTTGTGTACTATGATTGTGGGTGCATGGCTACCAAAAAGTGCTCCAGCAAGGCTTTAAACAGATGCAGTGAAGTGAGGGAGAGATAAAGTGAGTGAGAGGTAACCTTTTGTAGGATTCATGAGCCCTTTATACAAACTTCAGACAAAAGCTACGGCTGCTGACTGCAGGCATCCAGCGTGCAATGTGCAGTCACTGTGCAGCTGTAGCGGCAGGTGGAAGTCTCTGTTTCTGAAAAGCTGAAAACATTTCATAAGATGCTGTATTTCTATCCTGTTAAAGCCATTTACAAAGTTGTCATATTTTCATTCCAATGACCAGTGAACTTTAGGAATTCATTTTTAAAAGAAGCTGACATGGATACCAGTGCTTATGTTTCATGTGGGCTCTATTGCTATAAAGTAATGACAGCGTGAGAGAGTATTAAAATGTGCTGTCTGTTGTCAGTTATAATTTGACTATCTATACAAATAGAATCACTTCTGATGCAGGGAAATTGATATGATATGCATATAGATTGAATCTTTTGACATCTGATCTCAGTCAAGCATGCTGTTCAGTATGAACAGGGAGAACTCTGAGGGCTTATGAATCTGACTGCGACCAAACAATGACTATGACAATGAATTTTGACGTCAAAATACCAACTACATCTCTTTTCCTGTCTGTATTTTTTTTTTTGTCTGAAATTCTGCAACAATTATTAAAAGTGTTTAGTTTGAAATCTTGATTTGACTCTAAAAAGCACTTTGATTGAATCTGGACTGTTGGCTGCCTGGCCTTCAAAGGTTTTTGATGCTTTAGAAAGCTTTAAAGCACTTAATGGGACTAACAAGAAAGCCTGTTCATTAAATAACTTTAAATCAGGCATCGGGCCGATTGCTCCTGATGATAGAAGAGCATTTCATGTTCATTCTGCAAATTAGTCTTCTTTTGAGTTTAGCATCAAACTTATTCCATCCAAACTACTCATTTGAAGCTTTGATGGATGCAGTTCTTAGGGGGAACAAATGTTTTTTTAATTTTCCTTTTAATAAAAAAATTCCTTAATTGCAACTTTTACGTAGCACCCTGGGCCTTCCAAAAATGGACACAAAGCTTTTTTCCCCCCCTCAGCATCCCAGCCTGGCCCGTTCCTGCTGAAAGAGTGAGTGCCTTATTCTCAGTTGCATCATTCTGCCCCATTTGCATCGATATCAGCACTGCTGAGCCAATGTAGACCAGAGTCCCCTCCCTCATTACAGATGTTCCCCGGGTGATTTTATTCTGCAACAAACGCTGCTGCTGCACCTGCCATCGCCTGCTCGTGGACTGAGGTCGTATCCCCACATAAATGAACAGTGATGAGGCTTCCCTTGCCTCGAGCACAGACACTCAACTATGGTAACAAGCGTTTAGTGGTCATTTAATAGCGGGCTGCACATTGCTTCATTTACAGTATACGTGCAGCAGCCAAATCACACTGACAGTCCTGCATGACAGGTTTCCAGAGCTCCTATACTGATATTTGAACAAATGACTAACTGAGTGGAGCGCTAAGCACACAGTATGCTTCCCTAAATACGCAATTGTATGCCATTAAAATGCATGCACGTGCTGCTGTGTTGGAAAGGATTCAACAGTCTGTCATGCAGCCCCAACCGGAGATAATGACCTGTACCGCACCATGAATTCAGCCACACAAGATTGATTTTTTTTTTTTTACAACTCGGACAAAACCTACACGTGCATGATTTATTATGGGATCGATGTAAGTATGTGATCCGCAACATCGCTCTACACTGAACCTCGTACGTTTTTTCGCAAACGGGATAAAAAGACACTCCGCGCCTTCACCAAGACCTTAACGATCTCTGTAATGACCGACTGCACGATGTGCACATCCAAAATCAAGAGAAAGAAAGAGAGAAAGCTTGAGGGGAAGAAAAGGCATTGTTCAATTATGCAGAGAGATAAAAACCTAATCAGTTGACTGAATAATAGGTTTGATGTTTCCGAATCTGCTGTTCGATTTGTATTGGCTACAATGGTTTTCATGCGTTTCTCTGAAAGTTTAATGAGACCATAAAGACGCAGCGTGCACATCGCAACAGGCGTGATAAGGAAATATCTATTAAATGGTTTTTCCCCTCATTTTTCTAAATCTTTAATTCCCACTTTAGAAATGAAGCTTAACATCATGTACTCTGACAAGCGTGCTCCGGGAAGGAGCCACACATACAACGCGCACCATCACTCACAACCACATCTGAAATACATTTTTTTTTAAATACAATAATCTACAAATGTAACAAAATCAAAACGTATGATCATCGCCTCCTATAGGTTCCGCATTTCTACTCACCAAAGAGGGAGTTGGCAAAGCCGTACCACACGCATCCGCCTTCTCCTATGAGCCACCTTCCCTGCGTGCTGGCGGCGAAGCTGAACGGTGTCCCCAGTACGCACACCAGCAGGTCGCTGATGGAAATGTTAATCAGGAGCAGGTTGATGGGCGACCGCAGCATCTTGTAGCGGCAGAAGAGCACGAGCACCAGCAAGTTGTTCATTAGTCCCAAAGTGCCGATGAAGCCCAGGCACACAGCCACGACCAGGTTCCCTGTCGGGGTGAGGGTGGCCCGGTATGAGCCTCCCCTCGGGTGCCCTTCCCCGGCTGCGGCACACAGAGCACTGTTGACCCCTGCGCAGCCGCTCAGGCTCACGTTGGACACGATCATCGCAGTCCTGTGCCACACTGGGTGGCCGCGGCGCACAGAACGGCAGCTAATATGTCGTTGACATGTCTCTCTTTTTTCCTGTGTGTGTGTGTGTGTGTGTTTGTGTGTGCGTGTGTGGAAAAAAAACAATGTAAAGAAAACCGGTCGCCGGTAGCCAGCAACACTTGTTGCTGTAAGAGATGTCAAGTGGGGAAAAAAGCAGAGCTGAAGGAATGTGGGACAATAAAAAGCGTGTTTGTGAGGATGTCAAAACTTTGTTCAGTTCAGGGAGAGAGGGGGGGGGGGGGGGGGGGGGGCTGTTAGAAATGTAAAGGAAGAAAAAGAAAAGAGACACTTTTAGTTTGTCTTTGCTCCACTGTATGTCACACTCACACTCTTCCCAGAGAAGCTCCTGTCTCTCACACAGGCACCTTTCCTCTCTGTCCGTATTTAAATCACTGTAGCCCGCTCTCCAGCAGCTGACGTCTGGGCTGCGGGGGTGGGGGAGGGGGGCGGAGCACCTTGGTGGTTCCGTGGGGAAGAGAGCAGCATGTAAATCTTGCGGCACACCAATCGGACGATTATCATGTGGCTCAATTAATGTACTACGCTAAAGTCAACCCGCTGTGCTCAGAGCTCCATTTAAAAAAAAAAAAAAAAAAAAGAAGAAGAAAGTCCACCTCAAAGTTTCAGAGTCTCTCTCCTAGTCCTGCTTTAGAGTCCACTGAGCACGTATTGATGCGTGGCGCTGTCCTTGGTGCTGAACACATTCTCTGAGGAGCGAGTCACCAGCAGTGGCTGCTCCACTAATCAAATGTATAGTTCGTCTGCATTTAAATTGCTGCGTGCAGAAATGAACTTCTTCGTTTCAAGCCCTAAATATAGCAATAAATATGCAAACAAGTCAACTAATACAATTCACCAAGTGAGTTAACGATGCTCACAGGTCAAAATATATGAAGAGTTCTGAGTTATAGCCTCCACACCTGTCTGAAGTTTAGATTAATAGGAAGTCCAGTGGTCATTATTTGGCACAGAGGGAAGTCCTAAGAATGTGCTGCTGTGTTTCTATAGGCTCAAGGAAATGAGGTGTTGACTCATTGTCTGGATTTAGCCTCAAGGAATGATGAGACTTCCAGGAGACTAAATTTGGTGTTGGTTCGACCAGAAGATGGGGATGAGGTCATTTTAGAGCATTGGGTAACACTTGGTAAACTCAGCACAACTCTGGGCTGTCAAGTCAACTGTATTTACATAGCCCAATATCACAAATCTGCCTCAAGGGACTTTGCAATCTGTCATAGATGGATATAGAGGTGTGGATATTTGACATGTAAGCTGCTTTTTTTCCACAGAGGAAATCAATTTTAAATAGGCTTTCTGCTTTCCGATGGCGCTTTTCTTTTCTGTTTTGGATGATTCTATCTGTGAAATAGAATCATCATTTTTTCCATCTGCCACCACTGAAAAGATATACTCAGGGTATGGCATTTCCGGACTGGAATAATGAGGAGCAGCGAACTGCTAAAACATGATGAGTGTCAGGCATCTACCCTCATGGTGTCCATATATTCCAGCACAGGCTGAGAGAAGTTATCTCTTTGCACATAGCTCACCCTGTGCTGAACCTTAGAAGTTCAAGTCTCTTTTAGATGCTTTCTGTGTATATGTCTGCTGCTGCCATACTTGTGCAATGCAGCACAGACACCCACAATAGGATCCGACAAAAACAAGAAAGAAAAGGGTTCAAAATGTCAGAAATTAGTCTGTATTAAAATGCAATTCCTTGTATCAAACACTGGCATTTGGTGTTAAAGCAGTGTTCTTAATTATGCGTGGCGAACTCCTACCCTTATGGTCTGTTCTAATCCCTTCCCACCAAATAACCCCCTTGTCCCACCGAAGCGAGGTAATTACCCGTAGAAACTGTCCAGTGACATTTACTCTGACATCTTCCCCATATACAGTCGTACCTGTAATTGGGCTGAATTAAGACACTTGGGTTCTATTGTGAATACCACCTCCATGCAATCATCTCAGTGGGACCGGGCAGTTGGTATTTTCGTTGGGTTTCTAGGTCAATTCAGTGGCTGCACTCTGGGGAGATGTTCAGGAAAATACAAATGGGGTTAGCAGGGCAACACAGAGAATCTATGTTACATGTAAATCAGAGAAAATGTGCAACCAGAATACTGTTTTATGGTTATTATCCAATGTATTCCTCTTCCTGTTAACTTGGTTCATTCGACCCAGATCTGCCCTCCATGTGCACAGTGAGGTCCCATCTGGTCCAACTTACAACATGTGCTAGAATGAACTCACAAACAATAATGACCCTGAATAGGATAAGCAGATAAGGATAATGGATGGATGACTCACAAGCCGTCAGTGTGCCAATTTTCTTTCACTAAAATGTATTGTGTTTCTGCATTTCTTACCCTGTTTATTGCGATTACTCTATGAAGTCTCCTCTGCTATAGCCATAGATTCAGCCCCCAGTTACATCTCATTAAGCCTTGACTCTATATTTTCAAACATGTGGAGTCTCTGCTCAGCTATCATCCTTTACGTGAGACTCTTTCACTTTATAATACTCTCTGAGATGTGGCTGCAGCAGCTTTTGGACTTCATAATGTCATATCCTCCTCGCTTCACTACCTCCAGCAGTGGCTCCCCATCTCCACAGCTCGTTGTTTCTCTGTTGGGGATATCACTAGTTACCCTGTTGCTCCAAACTTTTCCTCGTCTCTCAGACAAGTTGTGTCTTTTATTAGACTTGATCGTTATAAAAAGTTGTAGCCCAGCAAGCAGTATTTACTGTTGATAGCTGCACATGTGCAAGTGGTGGTACTGTGTCACGTATGGTGGTCGTGCAAAGCAAACGTTGTCATTTTACTGTATTTTGAAAGAATGTATCCCCAAGGAGGCTCAACACAGAAATGGACATGTTTAATCCCCATCCAACCCCTAGTTAGATATAAGTCAGAGGCACTCACATCCACTAACCCAACATACAGTAGCATCAATAGATTTAAGAATATACATCAACAATACAACAAACCTGCTGCTGACATGTTAGTCATAAAAGTCAGTACATAACAACTGTACATGCACTTTGGTCAGAGCTGCTAGATGTCTATGCTTTAGTGCACATTACATTTGGCTTTTTAAAGAAAATGTACATCTGCTATTCACACATACGAACTTTAATGTATAGTCTGCCTAATAAACCATTTCTTGATACGGATGGTTATGTAATTGGGGAAATAGAATCAGGTTGGTATGTTGGAAGCAAAGCTGCAAGTTGCAAACATGCTACATCGTCTACCACAGCCATTGAGTTCTTCCAACCTGATACGACTACGCACTAACTTTAATGATCGCTGGTAAGTGCAGCTCTTTTGTGAGCAGGATTAGTTATTGACTTCAGGTGATGTTTGTTTTCTTTTTTTTTGGGCTCAATTCGTTGTTGTATCTGTATGATTCTATAAATCTTTATATTTCCTCTTCCAGACTGTCACTGTTTGAGTACCAGGCCTGGAATCAGTACAATTGATGTGTGCATCACAGAAGGATTTTGGAGGCCTTGGTCGGTGCTTTGTTTGTGTGTCGACATTATGCTGAGTAGACAACTCAAGGTTAACGTGTCACCAGCAGGTATTGCGACCGTGCATTTAAATAATACGCAGGGAGAGTGTGTACAGTAGATCTTTGTATGCAAGTGCTCCAATAACTGCAATGTTGTCAGAGACGGAAAACACAATGACATCTCACAGAGTCAAGAAGAGAGAGAGAGCGAGAGAGAGAGAGAGAGAGAGAGAGAGAGAGAGAGAGAGAGAGAGAGATGTGGGAAGAGGAACGAAAGGTCAACAAACATGAAGGGTTTTACCGCCATGTCAAAGGGTTTGCTACAGCATGTTTTTGTTATTCAACATTTTTCTCTCGTGAAAGTGTAATTAAAACCCCAGTCACATTTGCATCCTCCACTACCCCCGACCCCCCCCCCCTTCCTCCTCCATCACCGCTGCCCTCCCCTCTGACATTGACCTTGGGAGCGGGGCCACTGCCGCTCTGCTTCTTAATAATATGCCCGAGGCTTTAAAGAAAGCTCAGATGAGATGAGGTGCGGTGCCATGCATCATATAGATTTATTGTCCACAGATTTAGTAGGCGGCTCCGCCACAGCCCCTATCAGGACACGTGTGACACTCGAGCCCCCATGCTTTAAATGCTCCACACACAGCCGGTCATGACATGGAAAGAATATATCTTAGCTGAGTCGTGGGGAGGGGTGCTGAGGAAAAAGCTGTCTGAGAATAAATTGTGAGAGGCAGGTGAGAGTTGATTCAAAATGCCACACAGCATCTTGTGGCAGACTGGCAGGTGTCGAATCCAGTGCATGAATCCCCGCACGTCTCTCCCCAACTCCAGGTTTAGAATATTTAGAATATGAAGAAGTCTTTAAATGAACTCTGGGGGGTATTTTGACTAGTTTTACTGTAGAGCAATGATTTAATGGTAGAGTGTAAAAGTTCATTCTTGACTTTGGAAAACAGTAGTTTGACAAAAAAAAAAGAAATCTTAACTCCACTATGACAAATGAGCAAACTCAAGTCGCTAAAGTAGACTGTGAGATGCATTTAAAAAGAGCCACAGAATGCTATATAGTGGACCTTGAGTTCTAATGGTCTAATACGTATTTGCCATATTTGATATAAGGTATTGTGTTTGTGAGTACCTGACAAATGTAAATCCAATATTCACTCTCTATTTTCGGTCTCCACCAACTCCTGAGAGAAATATTTGACTATTTAACTATTAAATGTTCAAATGTGACTTCACTATATGTATTTCTGCCGGTCAATTGATGTGTGCTCATATCAATGGCAAGTGCAGCCCTTCTTTTTCCTCACCCCTCTCGGGGCTCAAGACTATCAGTAAAAGAAGACAAGGACATACGGCGTGTATGCGTCCACGTTATTGGATTTCTTTGTGGATTCATTGATTTTCTAACAGGGTTAGTCGTAAAAATAGAAGTTAAACAGAATGTTGACCCTTTCCTCTTGCCGTTAAAGTGCATCTCACTCCCTGGAGTAAGGAGTGTCTTGGCACGGTCACACCTGCCAGAGGGTGAACCCCTGAGGGGCACAAGCGGCACTCTGCACACTGGGATAAAAACATCATCAATTTTATATCAACTTGCTGCAAAAGCTGGTATCGTTTGTATAAAACAGCTGATGCCGATTAGCTTGTGTTAACATTTTAATAGTTTATGATAAAGATCTTTTAATAAATCTATTTTAACATATGTATTGGTCTGCTGGTAAGGCACATGAGACCTTCATCTTGTCCCCTTCATTCTTAGAGTTGTTCATTGATCATTATCAGACTGTCTGGTTGGTTTTGTGAACTGTACCCTGTTGAAAGCAGAGTATAAGTTGTGGAAGACTAGAATTTTAGTTTTCTGAAAACCAGTGGTACATATTTCACAGAAAACAAGAATTTTAATTCAGGATTCAAGACTGAGCCATGGGTCAATGTGGCTTGGCAAAACAAAGTATTGGCAGTTTCATCTTGAAAAATGATACGATCTATTTCAATGTCAAATACGTTTGACTGAAGGATAAGGGAGAGCAGCATGGAGAAGTCTTCATGCTTAATGAAACTGGGAACAAAAGCCTCCTCAGTATATAAAGCAGGCACTTTGATTATTGTTTCTAGAAATGTAAGAACACCAACACAAGGAAGATCAAAGTACACCTGTGATTTCGTCTTAAGGACAAACCTGGCAGATTAATCGGACAGATAATTAAAGGTTTACTGATGAGCGGCTGATTATCCTCCATCAACAGCATCGCCCAGTGTTTGTATAAAAATGTTGGTGTGAACCTTTTCCACTCTTCACAGAGGTCACAGGTCAGAATGCCTGGGGGAAAAAAACAAGGCATTGTCTTGGTAATGGTCACTTAAGTATATGTATCTCTGCTGTATCATGTCATGGGTGGCGGCATCACTGGGACATTAACTGGGTCACTGGGTCTTTGTTTGGACAGGCTCTAGTGACTCTGCCAGTGAAAAACATTTTACTTTCAGTGAGTCCAATTGAATCTCAAATGTCCTTAAGGACATGTTTTGGGGGAGGGAAATAGATAATAGTGATTATTAGTGTTATTCCCACACTTTTTTAAAAGTAATAGGAGAATTCAATCCACTCTCATGCATGACATAAAAGTTGTTTTTGAGCATGTTTTTGATGATACAAATGAAAAAGTACACCGTTTGATTTTCTCTCACTTTTAAATATCTGTGGTTTTTTTGTGTCTTAATTATAATCCTCTCACCTTTCACCCCACGAGACGGCACATTGTGTTTTCTGTCATCAAAACCTTTTTAGAGATCACCCCTCTGAAGTGTCAAATAGATCCTGTCAATGAAACCCATTTTCAGGTCGCCAACAACTAAATGAGGAAAGGCTGCTTGCTTTACAGTCTGCGAGGGACCAGGTGCTAAAAGCACTCGGCGCTGAGTGCCTCTTTGGATGATAATCGTAGGAAAACGTCTTTTCATGCTTCATCAAAACATATTTCTTTCAGTGCTTTTTCTAGAGATTTTACGATATGGAACTATGTCAAAATGAAACGTATGTATGTGTAACTACTAGTCAAATGTATAAAAGACATAATTAGACTTCACCACCTTTTTATGACGGCACTTTTAGTCTTTTTCACACTAATGCTGTCTAACCATTGCAGATACATCTATGCATTTATCTATAATATAGTGAATGTGGAAAAGGAAATAACTGCTCCATTCAAAACCATCCCGTAACATGAGGAGTGCATTGTGGGATAATTGTAGCCATTTATAGCCAGAGACCAAGGCAAAAAACATTTCGCTTTATATGGCTCCACTGGACACTACACAACAAATGAAAGCGAGGAACCCACTCTTCCCTTCTCACACTATGATTATAACCTGCATGCTGTTGAAGTTTCCGATGTTCTCTGCCTTACTTATTTCATGTAAAGTGTGAGCAAAAGAAAAGCTTTGTATTCAAATGTGACACTGTATTTCTGGCAATGTAGCTGTAATCTTTCAAATAAACAGATGACCTGTTTGAATATATATTGAACTACTTTTTATTATTAGCCAACTTTTATTTCATGAAGCTTCTCCAAATCAATAATATTTTCTGTTGAGACGTAGGTCGGCACAGCCACTCACCTGTTGCTCAGTCAGCTTGTCGATGCTGTGACCTTGCATTAAAGCGGGACAATTTCACGTAATAGTGTCCACTGGAGGTACAAAAGACAGTTAGGGATAATGCCACATGCCAAATAGTCATTTAGCATTTTAGCGCCTAAAATCTTTGGGTAAAAGTGATGTTTTTCCTGCATCATAGAGCAACACAGGATTATTACAGCATGGCAGGCTGTTAGCATTTAATAACAGTATCTTGTTGCAAAGTGACCAACACCACTGAACGGCAACACTGACTGTAACAGAAATAAAGAAGCATGGTGGAAATGGAGGGCAGCGGTCCTGTTGGCTGCTCCGATGCTCTCAGCTCCAGTGCTGAAAGTATTGCAGCAAAACCCCTTCATGTATTCATGCAATGGTGCATTTTATTGCTTATAAATTCAACTTTTCATCTGTAAAAGGATGAAAAGTTTATAACACTATAAAGGAATAATGTTATTTATTCTCACAAAAGTTAGACTTGCTATACAAGCTAAATGCCAATCCGGTGGCAAATTCCTCAAATAGAAGGAGGGCATGTGTTTTACCCAGTCCCAGATATTTACAAAACTTAGTAGTGTTAGAGTAGCATCCTCTGCTCTTCTGCTGTGTCTGTATGCAAATTGAAAAAGGGTCCAGAATAATTGCTGTTTTCCCCTTATCAGTGTTTTCAAAGCACCATTGCATTGTCTGCACAGCCTCATTGGTCCACAGGTCACTGCTTTTCCTATTTATTAACAGTTGAGCCTCTCTGGGTAAAAATGAAAGTATGGTGTCAGCAGTGATAATGTCAGAAATGCCACACTGGGGACCTTTGTATAGCTGTTTTACAGCAGCAGCAGTAGATATACAAGCCAATCTTGTTACCACCAAAGTCAGCTAGAATATTTTCAAAGGACGCTTTGAAAAAACATAAACCCTTTGGAGCCGTTGCCATTTATTAACCAGGTTTGAACCCTGTAACCCTTTCTTGGTCCACCTATCAACTCATAAGCTGTGAGCTTACTTATTAGGGAGCAGTTTGAGGATTGATCCCTCCATTAGATTAGAAACTCCTGTCTGTATTATGTTGTTTATGCAACATTGAGGAAGTAACACAACGCATGCAGGATCTTAAATAAGAGCCCCTAATTGTCATAGATTTCTTTTCACCTATCGTTTGTTCAAAATCCAAACCAACACCTCCATCGAGCCTCATTGTCCTCGTATGTTGCATAACCCCATAATAATCCAACAAGTGAGTCTTGTTAAATTCAAAGAAAGCCGACTCATGTTGACTCGGTATCGTTCTGACATTTTTCAAGAATCATATTTAGAATCAGATTGTTTAATAATCTTTTAAATCAATTTTTTTTTTTATTTTCTGTGGAGCAGCAGCATTATTCCTGCACCCACAACCTACTGACACCCGGGGGCAAGTGTCTCAAGACGTTATGGACGAGGTACGAAATACAAACGTGGCCTTTAAATGCTTATTCCTGATGAGTGTTAGCTGTTGAAGAACGGTCTGGCATGTAAATTATAGATCTGGATTGTGAAATGTGACCACCTGACTTATTATAGTGATGTCCTTTAGAAACTGTGAGTGATGCAAGGACACAAAAAGCTCTGCTTTGCCCGTTTCCCAATCACTCAACCTCCTGTTGTCCAGCTGACTGATGTAAAATTGATTTATTACATCTGTCTTCATCAGTTCAGTACATTATCGGTCCATCTGTTTTTACATTTCATAATGTTGTATAGATGTTTAAAGGAAGATTTGCTTTTAAAGTAATCCAGCATTTCAGGTTTTATGATATTTTTGACAAATAGATAGATAATCGACAGCTGGATTGATGATAACTGTGGAATGCTGCCGCCATTCTTTTGCTTCTCCATTGTTATTGAGGTACAGAGTTGTTAGAATGATCAATAAATAATAACTAATGACCAATGAGTATTACATATTTTCAGTTCAAATGATCTGTCACGTGTGCTATAAAGTGACAATCTACAGCAAGTAAATCAAGGAACACTGAGATCTGTGTGATTGCATCTTTTCAATAAGCTCAATAGGTTGCGTGCATTTGTGTGTGTGTGTGTGTGTGTGTGTAAGATGGAGAGTTATGTTAGAATACATTATTTTTTAAAGTAAGAAAAATGCTTTACAAAGGAAATAAGCAAAAAGCATGCATCACATGCTTGCAAACTAGATGGATGTGTGTTGAATGGCAAACATTACAGTTTACTTTTTCACAATAAAGCTGAGTGTACGCTCGCTAATTACTGCAGAGATGTAAAGGCGTAAAGATCTCAGAGGAGATTTATCATCTTACTAAGTGCTCAACACTGTACAATAATGCTTTGTTGTCTGCTTTCATTGCTCGAGGACAAAAGACGTTGTGATCCTGGTCGCTCCCTGGTGGCTTCGTACATTGTTGAGTAGCAGAAAATATTCAGAGAAAGCAATGAACTTAGAAAGCAGGTGGAGTTTGTTTAAGCCGTAAACCTCACACAGGCTGCAATATGTCAGTTTATTGTCAAACGTATAAAGCTGACACAAACAGACAAGTTAAAACTGGAGTGATTACAGGATGTGTTTTTTGTCTCCTTCAATAACCTGGCAGCAGGATGGCCTCCGTGCCTGTGCTGGGTCAGCACTATACACACCACAACTGAACGCAATCATACTTTACATTTAAATGAAATGTTACTATTGTGGAACCAGTAAATCGATAAAAATGCTACAAAGCGCTCAATTTCTCATCAGGGATATATGTGTGTATGTGTGTGTGTGAAGTGAGCCTTCTGGCATGAAGGAGCACATGTTTCAGTTACACCCTCATGGGAGCTGTGTCGCTCCTGGAGCATCATCTTTTCATCTGACAGTCATTACTCTTTGTCACTGGCAATATGAGACGCCAAGTAATGAAATGGATGCGCAGTGAGGGCTCCCTCTCAGTTTGTGCCTGCAAACATCACCGATCAACAGCAGTTATTAACACAACAAGCTTAGAATGCACAAATCTGTGATGCGTCCATGTGACGCTTTTATTCATAATTTTACCAGAGGGAGCTGCTATGGCATTTAATAAACACGAGGGTTACTGAGGAGTGTGAAATTACTGACAGTGCTGTTCTGTTATTTGGCAGTGAAGGGATGAAGTGATTTGTCAGGGGAGATGTGAATCCAGCTGGGTGCCGAGATTAATAATCATATCATAACAACGCTCGGCTTTGTTTTGTTAAAAGCCAAAAACAGTCTATCCTTGTTGGTCACGGACCATTGTTTTAAAAGGTACAAAGCATTTTTTTTTTTACTATTGTCATTTTACAGAACTTAAAAATCCTTACACACATACAGTACGCACATCTCTGTACAGACATTAAAACAAGGAATAACAACAACACTAATGTAAAACCTCGTAATTTAATTCATGAGGAATAAATTAATAAGTAAGATAAAGTGGGAGAGGGAGATTCAAATAAAAGATCAAATAAATGGATAAATATATTCTAAACATGTCCAAAGTATATGCAATATAAACTTGTTAAACATAAAAAGTGATACCTTTATCAAGTTTCGGTGACTTTTCATGACCTCTATTAAGCCTTCTGATGGTTCATTTGCCCCCGTTGTCATTGTAAACTGCACATGGGCCTTGAACAGAAGGCTTAACAGCCAAAGTATAAAGCAAAAAGTTGAATGTCTAACTCTGCTGTACGTAGTGTTATGGTATGTTTGACTTTATCACATATCCCCTCTCATGCACCCACCCTCATAACAGACCAGGTAATACAAAAAGTCATATGAGTGAGACACATTTTACATCCGTGAAACACAGTCTTCACTGTTAGTCACTGAGGAGCTCAACTGGAGCAGCTAGTGGTCAAGAGCCTCCATCACCAGATATGTACCATCGACATTGGAGGTTATGCATTTTAAATGGCTTTTGGAGATATGAACAAATGAATAGAAAATGGATTGGAGACCACCCATCGCCACATCAATAATAAAAGAGGGAGATTGACACATTTATTGACTGAAATACATCCAGTACTGTTTCTACTATACCCCAATACGCATAATTGGATGATGTATAATTTACTAACTGCACAGACACTGTCAACACCACACGTTGCCTCTGAATGAGCGCTGTTGTTATTCGACTTGATGGCAAAAGCATATTGGGGTGATATTGGGAGTCTGCTCACTGTTTCGCAACTCATGAAATATGTTGACAGAGCATAATGTTCCAATGAAGAAACTACTTGAGGTTAAAAGTTAAAGGAATATCCCACTCAAAATCTAATATTTGCAGTATTTTTGAGTAACTTGCTGTTTGTCCTTTTACTGAGCACTGAGGCTTTGGTTCGCTTGCATTCACATAATGGATTCCAGTAGCTTCCAGAGAGGAAAATATCCCTAGAAACCTCTTGGATGATTACCATATAATCAGTTAAGAAACAAAGTTTGCAAATATCAGATCTGAGCAATCTGGCAAAATTAGATGCCATTTCAACAATTGCTGATATTACAAAAACATGATGATTTTGGTATGCAGGCTCTGAGAGCTTTCTTTTCAGTAATCATTTGTTCTTCTTTGTCTTCTTTTATTTATAATCTCATTTCCCCTTCTTCCTTTTTCCTTTTTTCCTTTTCTATTCTTCTTACTTCTTCATTTTTCCCCAGCCATGGCTCCAATTTATCAATATCTCCTTCTTCCCCTGATCTTTTTTAAATCCCTGACACTCTTAAAATAATGGTTCAAAAGGGTTCTTGCTGATGTTCTACCTAGAACCATTTGCTCCTGAAGAACCCTTTATGGAAGAAAGAGTTCCTCAAGGATTGTTGAAAGCATGTGTGTTGTAATATCAACCTCTATAAAAGGTTCTACCAGGAACAAAAAGGGAGTTCTATGGGGACAAGCCAAAGAACGCTATACGATTCTAGTTAGCACCTTTACTTCTAAGAGTGTCTCCTCTTTTTTGGGGGCTTCTCCATTTCCACGTTCCTCTAGTCCTCCCTCCCTCTTGACCGCACACTTCTTTCCACACATCACCCTGATGTTCCTTCTCCCTTTTGCCCTCGCTTCACATCTATCTCCCTTTCCCCTATCCCCGTTCACATCATCCTTTCCATAGGACCCGGTCAGCTCTGCGGAGTAATTTAGCAGACATAGCAGCGGTAACATGAGTGATTTCCCACCGGGACCGCAGACACTTCTAATCACATCCTCAGGGACATAAGGAGACCGAGGGATAGGGTTGAAGAATAACAGACATGTGGTGAGAAAGAGGTAGAAGAAGCCCATTAGGTAAATAGATATAAGGACACAACCCCTGATGGAGTTAGATATCATCCCAGTGATTTAAATAGCTTTACTCGGCCGAGCAGGAAGTGTGATACGGTCAGAAGTGGGACATCCACAGTGTTGACATTTGATTGGTTGAAAGGGTTTCTTAATAAGTCTCTCACCTTTGCTAATTTAAGCACTGCCATACACACAAAATGTGTAGTATTAATGCACATTTATAATGATATGAGTTCTTCTGGAGGGAGGCTTGTGGAGGCGTGTGCGTCCACATGTACGTAAGCGTGTAGCTCGAATGTGTCGACTTCCTTTGATTAAAGACGAAGGCGACCTCCCCTGTCAACCCACATGCAGCATTTTAAAAAAAAAGACTTATGTCCACATTACGCCCTCACAGGTTCCTACCTGATTAAGGGATGGCGGATGGAGAGATGGACTGAGAGGTGACATGACGGGACCCCTCGTTCATAATGTGTCAGGATGTGGTGCTGACAGCTCTGATGACTGATGGGAGGAGACTGTGGAGAGGTGAGGAGCTGGGTAAACTTTGTGACCGCTGGGCTATTTTCACACAGTGTGTAAAAATGTTGCTCATTCAGGAAATGGAAAGAATTGTTAAGCCGTGAGACCTGCTTAAGTCTGTCCCTAAAAAGCACTTAAGAGCATTCATCTGCGACTAACACATGCCAGTATGGGTCTAATTCCAAAACATAGCAATTCAGTTTACCCTGCCAGGTACGCCACTGCTTAACTGCCTACCTTGTGCCTCGGTCCCTGCCGCTGCCCCGGAGTTGGACCAACTCAAGGATGTGTTTGATGCGTATGATGTTGTGGTTCCGTATGATCATTGCAGTAAGCTGTGAGGCTGCCAGCACTGCTGACGCTTTAATGGTTGTCCTGCAGACGTGCTTGTACACCAGGCCATGTATCGCTGTTTGCTGAATGCTGCAGTTTGCTCTTGTGCAGCTGCTGTCTGCCTATAGCTGTGTGGAGAATTTGCTTTGGTATTATTAATTGTGAATGAAGTTGTTATAGTGGCTCATTTACTTTTGATGGTTGTAAAGCGCGTGTGTTTTGATGTTGTCGATTTATGTAGTGGTGAGACTTTAATAGTAATTGCAGTTGCTGTTGGGGGTTCTGCTGGCTCAGAGCAACGGCAGATTGATGGTAATATTGTTTATTGGCTTCAGAGATGTAAACATGACTTTAATTTTGCCCACAGCCCATTCACATACCTGCAGATATTTACCTGTAATATTGGCGTCATTTAGGAACTCAAAATTGCTCCTGACACACACAAGACATGGAAGAAGTCACAATTACATGTTCTCACAGCGTTGGGGAGTAGCTTGCTTTACTATTCTTAAAGGTTCGGAATTCAAAATTCAGAGCACTTCTGTAGCGGCAAACATTTGCCATGTAAAGATGTAGTGGATTATTGGCTACCTGAGCAGAGAATGCAGCTTCTGAGTTTAGTTTTGTCACTGTACCTGTTTGTCAAACTCAGCTCGTATTCATGTGCTAATGGTATTAATGGTTAATATATTTCCTTCACTGTCTCATCTCTCTAGCAGGCTTGTGCTTGTCCCAGACATACAGTGGATTAAACATCATGACTGACGTGGTGTACTGTATGTAATGCAGGTTTTGTGGAAGACGTTATTATCGTCACTCCCCAGTCTCTGCTCTGCTGAGCTTCTTTTATGTCTGCATGACGTGACAAGATCAGATCCTCTGCGCCAAATATCAACTCTGTACAGATTTCCATTCCTATAAAAATCGGTTCAATTTCAACTGGATGATTGAAAGGTGATTTACGATAAATCTGCATCAACATACCATGAGATGAAGCAGATTAGCTGTGACAGAATAAGAAGAGAGGTTGATGGTTCGATAAGCATACACGTTATGAGAGAGTGCTACTCTATCTCCCTCACCTTCTTGTGAAGGTTGCTACTCTTCAAGGACCCATTCTGTGAGAAATGTGAGAAGATTACAATGAGCATCTCTGCAGGTCATGGAGGTTGCCATAGAGACTGCCTTGTTCACCTCCTCAGGAGTGCTGCTGGTGTTTGATTACTGCAGAAGAGATTGAAGTCCATTATGTAAAATAGGGACCTGATTCTAGATGAAGAACAATAGAAAAAGAAACTGAAGACAAGGCCTCCCTCACTTAACGATAATCTTTGATAGCTCTTCCCTGCTTCTTTTAACTCAATATTCACTTGTGCTTGGTGTAGCTTTAAAAATAAACACATTAATTTACTTTAAGTCATTCTGCCAACAGCTGATTAATGTACTGCAACTATGGAGTTGGGGGTACAGCAGTTGTGTGTTTGTGTCAGTCAGGGAGGACCATGTTCAGCATCTTTAATGAGGTGGAAGACTGTGTTGAATGAGGATTAGATGGAAAAAGTTGAGAATCTCCTGAGAGCCACAGGTTAGGGGGGCCTCATTACTGTGATGTGGTGTGCTTGCAGCAGAGGTGCAGAATAAACATTAGTGTAACATGAATACTACCTCCCCGTATATTCAAAGTTAACTTAAATCATTCCTACCTAAACGTACCTATCTTTTATAGTATGTACACATCTTAAGATGTTACTGCGCCTAAAACTGCCTGAGGCAATTTGGGTCCATTAAGGGATATTAGCTTCTCCAATGCTCATAGCTAACAAGTAGGTGAGATATGAAAAGAGATGTATCACGATAAATTGACTAATAAGATGCATGTATGGAAAAAAAAACTTAAACTGTAGTATGACTTGTATCATATAAAGCTTCATAAAGTTCTAAATGAGGCTTTGAATGTCTGTCAGTCGTCATATTTAATGACGTTTTTTGATTATACAGTACAAATGTTGTTTTTGAATGGCTCAACACCAGCAAATAGATTGAAGCAGAATAATTTTTTTTTTATATGCAAATTTTGGAAATGATTATATCTTTTGTTTTCAACACATTTGGACTGAATATTAAGATAATTATAGAAAGGAGGAGCCCCGCATTACTGTTACTGCAAGTTGGGGAATAAACAGGTAGAGCAGTTGATTAAGCAGTTACAACAATACACTATGTAGCAGTCTGTCACAAAGTCCAGTTGCGTTTGGGAGCAATTGGGAGCAGCAGGAACAAGCTGTACACACAACATTAACATATTCACCTCGCGCCAAAGCGCACCGGGTTGCTTTGTAAACTTGTATTGAATTTTGGGTTCTTTAGCTGCTAAATGCTCACCATCATTACCAGCTAGTCGCTAACTGTCTGCTGTTTTGTGTTTGGCTGGTAATGTGCAGTGGCTTTATTAAAGCCTGTAAGCGTTGTTTTACACGTTAGATCCACTAATATCACAATGAAACAAAGCTTGCTGCTCAGGAAGCAACTATTAAAAATAGAGAAAAAGACACAACTCACCCAATATCAGACTTAGATGAGGTGCTGCAGCTATAGACTATCAAACAAAAACTTCCACAGGCTCAAACCTGTGCATAAAATGTTCACACAGATTTAAGTGTGCAGATGCTTTATTGATTAGGGAAGCAACTGTTATAAAGGCCACTAATCGAACATTCTCCACACTGAAGGTTTGGACTCTCTCTCTTCTCCAAATCATTTGTAATTTTGTTTATGTTTACTTACATGAATTCCAATAATGTACCTGATTTGACATGCTATGTGTAAGGGAAGTAACTGCAACTCACATTTGTTGGGCTGAAGTAAGTATTGTCTGTATTATAAATTGTCTGAACTTTAAGTGTAAGTGCTTGCATTGTAAGGTGTGCTGTTATTAATGCCAGTGGAAAGATGTCATGTGTGCTGCAGAAAACGTTTGGTTGGCAGCAACTTAACTACAGCTGCTCTAGGAAAGCGAGCAGCACACAGTGAGATAAGATAAGATCATCCTTTATTAGTCCCGCAGTGGGGACATTTACAGGATTACAGCAGCATAGTGGCTTGTACAAACAAGAGACATAGTAAAAAACAAGATCAAAACCACCTGCACACACACGCACACACACACACACACACACACACACACACACACACACACACACACACACACACACACACACACACAAGGCTTGATTGGGTGGGTTAGGGGAGGAGAGTGTCACAGTTTGACCCTGATAAGCCCAGATCAGACAAAACAGAGCGATGAAATGATTGATGATTTCCCATGTGGTATGGTAGCTGGTCACAAACGGCAATACAGTACATCTAAAATAGTAATTTGGTGGCAAGGTGGTAAATCAACACCAGCCACTGGTTGAATATGTGACAGACCAATGAAACTGTCAGAGCCTTTTCCCTCCTTTGCTTTTCCCATTTACTGTTTGTCTCAGACACACCTGCTCTGTAGTCATAAACACAGTGACAAACAGAGACGCAAATTAACATGTAACATGATGTAACATTATCCTTTACATTATAAAGCAATAATTATTACTGAAAAATGTATTCCTTTCTTCAAAAGAGTCAAGAATTCAGAAAAAATTATCTGGTGTGGGTCACTCAGGTTCAGTTAAGTGTTCAGGAGCGGCGTTAGCAAGAACAAAGCAGTGAATCAGAGGAGAACAACTGTATTCCCTGATTTAACTGCGGTTATGTTCTAAAGCACAAATAAACACACCCAAATCTCCACACAACCCTAATGGAAGGTGCCAGATTGCTGGATTTTGAATCCATGCAGCCAAAGCTCAGCTGTGTGTGTGTGTGTGTGTGTGTGTGTGTGTGTGTGTGTGTGTGTGTGTGTGTGTGTGGCTCTTGTCAAACTGACACTCCGATATCAGCAACACAGCAGAGGAGAGAGACGAAGAGCAGGGGGGGGGAACACTGGCGCACAACAAACACACCGCAATGTAACAACCTGTTGGTCATCAAATGTCGCCACTGTGCATCATGCGATGGTATCGGATGCAACTTTGTGACCAAATGCATGACAGTACCACTGTTTGTGCAGCCTTCCTGAAAACATAACACTTGCAGACATTTTCATTGACAGGCGACAAAAGAAATGACAAAACTATGCCACAATGTCACTCAGACATTGTGGGGGATGAGGACGAGGGATTGTGGCCATGGTGATTCAAGGAGGGGAAGGCAATCAGTAAAACTGGGCCACATGGGAAGTTCTTTGAGAGTTGGTGATACGGTAGCAATATAAAAAATGGGAAAAAGACGAATATTCATTGTTGTGGAAACGCAGAGGGAGAATTATTTCTTTGTATTTAGCTAACAGTCTTACTCGAATGAAAATGAATGCTGTGTTACTGGCCACTAAAGGGACTGTGTTAGAGGGGACATGATGTTTCAGCACAAGCTCAGACTCAGGTGCCTACATTTTATTTGCCAATTGCCTGTTGCTTGGTGCTTGAAAGCTACGGCACCCGGAGGCAATTATGAGCACCCATGGGAAACTAATAGTGGTGTGTGTGACCATATCGAAAGAATAGTAATTTAGTCCAATGAAGATCAAAAGAGGAATGAACACGATGTGAAAGTAGTGTTTTCACTGTGAGCTAACAAAAAAAAGTGCTAATTGTGTAGCAAAACTTTACTTTATTCTTTCCCGTCCCATTATTCCATCTACCTGGATGTTGGAGGTCACAAGTTGGATTTTTATTATCAACTGTTTGTTGACTAGTTTCTTTTTACCATCTTCCTAAGTGATGCTACATTTATTTCTCCAGAATGAATCATATCACTGTCTTTTAGCGAGAGAGATAGAATTTCATTTCTGTGCTGTGTTTTTAAAGTGGCATACATTCGAAAGAGAGGTTCATCAACACCTGCATCAGTAGAGCCTCTGCAATCATAGGTTAATCATACCAATAGATCGAAATCAGTTAATGTGACTCTCATTCACAAATAGCTCGTGTGTGCAAATGGTTTCAAATGATAAAGCCAGGCGACTCAGGCAAATTTGTCTGTTCCTTTTCTTTTTTTTTCCTGCGAGGATAAGGTCAGACATGTCAGCTAACTGCTCTGTTCTGACTATAATTGGGAAAACGTAGGTGATGTCGACAATTTCCTAGTTCATCGAAGAAGCACGCGGCCGTTCATCATCTTTGAACATATCACGGAAATTCACCTGGAGAGAGGCAATGTGGGAGTGACAGGGGAAATGAGGGGAAGGAGGAGGATTTGCCGAGGAGTTGTTGTTTTTAATGATGGCTATACAGGCTGTTCAGATTTATCAATGGAATTTGGTGACAGGAAGGATAAGATGATCGAAAGGTGGTAAACAACGATCGCTCATCACGCCTACAAAACAGTATTTACAAAAAGAGTTGAGTTACTCTATGAACCCTTATTCATGAGTCATAGTCATGTTCCTTATTTCCCCTTCTAGCTTTTTGTTTTGGAGATGAATAACAAATTCCTTCATGTTTCTGATTGCATGCCCTTTCCTTCTCTTTTGAGTTAATCTGTGACATGTTTTCTGTCGTTGTTTGGGCTTTGGCTAGGATGTGGCGGTCTGTGTGTGTGTGTGTGTGTGTGTAATGCATTGTGCAGCAATCATTCTGCTGGTCAGCGCACATTAGCCGTGACTTGTTTTTAACATGCCCGTCAAAGTGAGAGCTAAAATGACTTTGCCAATGGAGAAGTTACATGCAGGCAGGACAAAATCAATAATACTGCTCCGCTTAAAAGCAGTGAACAGGGTGTGAAATTTGTCAGACAGATTGAATAGCATTATCAACCCAGAGTTAGGACTTCAAAGATGATTTTTCCAATATGTGCGGATAACTGACGATTAATCGGAGCATGAAAAACAGAAAGAGAGGGTAATGGCACTTTATTTTCCTGTCTTCTATTTGACCTCATCTTTAGATGGAGTAGATGGAGCTATAAGGACTTGTACTGTATACAGTAGACTGTAAACATGGTTCAAGGCAGCCTCATTTCACTCTGTCTCTCCTCCATGTGCTCGCAGTGAATGTATGGTCCACTGGGTCATGATGTACTTTCAGATGTGTTTGCGGCAAAAGCCGAATTCTCCAGTAACCAACCCCTGCACACTGCAAGCATTTAATTTAAATGTCGAATATTTGTTCTGTTACACAAGCAAGCTAGATATTAACATCTACTGCATGCTTGGAAAGAAAATCACAGAGTGTTCTCCCTCCTGTCATACAAAAGAAAAGCAACTATTTGTACAGCAATTTAGCTTGCATTCTTAAAAGTTTTGGCAACACTCTGTAACACCTTTACCTCCAAGTCTGAGTAAACACCTGTTTATAAATGCCTTACAAAAGAGAAAAAAGCTTTATTTTTATGTTTTGGTGTCTTTGCACAAACATCAGTTATGAGATCCTTACATTTGTTTCTTTTCTGGAAGCTTTCTCTTTGTGATTTGTGACAAAAACAACAAAGCCTGGCCATACAAGACAAGGTCAGGTTGCTCTAATCAAATGCATCATTAATCAAGGAAAACCATTTGCAATGACAAACGCGTCAACCTATTGGCCAGCATCATGGGGAGGGAGGGGAAGCTTGATAGGAAAAGTGGGGGAAACAGGGAGGTGAGAAGGAAAGCAGGAGAGATAATCACCCTTCTCCCCCTTTATGTTCTTCTGAGAAAGGAGATAGAAAAATACTAACGTTTGGGGAGGCTGAGGAGATGGAAAAACACATACAATGCTGAAATATGAATAATTAAAGTTCCTCAGTGTGAATTTTACAGTGGCATCATTGTGTCTGAAGAGGTGACATATTCTAGCGGTTGGGTAATGATGGCATCCAGCGTGAAAACACACTTCCTGTGCTGTCATTTTGAATGAGAGGATGGCAGCTGTCTGCTGAATACACATTTTCATGGAAATTAAAAGCTGTTTGACATTACTATCACCTCTCAAAGGCAGTAATGTACATTTTTGAAGTGCATGCAGTGGTGGAGGAAGTATTTAGTGTAAGTATTTAGACAATTTACTTATGTAAAAGTACTTATACAACACTGTAAAAACCATTGCTGCCGGTAACAGTCCAGTCAATATACTAATTGTTTCAGCTGTACTCGTATAAACTCTTAGCTTGCTAACACATGATGCCCTCCAGCCAGAACCAAGTATCTTCCAAGGGCTTGTATAACTGTTTGTAATAGTGGAGGTAGCATTAGAGTAGTCTATCAGGAGCCCTGTCAATGTCCTCCTTTAGGATTCGAATGGCCGGAAAGTAGCTCTTCAGCCTCTCTGTTCTGGCCCTATGACAGTTCAAAGAGGCCATTGTTCAGATTGCTAGAATCCTTTTTGGACCCACACCGCCTGCTGTATGTCTTGTAGGCTGGGTAGTGCACCCCCTGTGCAACACTTAGCTGTCTGTACCCCTCTCTGCAGGGCCCCTCGGTCCTGCTGGGTACTGTTGCCAAACCATGATCGTGATGTCCTCTGACAACACACTCTCTCTACAGTGCAGATGTAGAATGTTTCGAGTGTTTGTTCACCTTGAACTTCCGCAGCCGCCGGGGTTGATTTTTTTTGACCAGGTTGTCTGTGTGGACACACCGTGTCAGGTCCTTAGTGTTGTGGACCCACAGGTTCTTTAAAGTGTGTTGGAGAGGGGCGATACGCATACTTAAAATAACACCTGAGGATCAACATACAAAAGAGGAACCTTCGAGCTGATCCTGCTCGTTTGCATATTCTCCACAAGAGAATGCGTTTGTATCTTCAGCTTGCTGTGCTCACATGTTGTGGAGTAGTTTTGATGTTGTTATACTGTGTGAGCAACATAGAGATTTTAGGTATGTGTGTCTTTGTTTACATGTGTGCATCTAATTGTGATCAAGTTGGCACAATGTGTATTTGTGAGAGGAAGCAAAAGGTTATACTCACAGACAGTTTTTGTGGTTTCTATTTAAATCTTTCTTATGTTTTTTTTTATTTTTGCCATTTGTTGGAATTAAGGCTAATGTCCGATTAATTGATAATTGTGCTGATTTTTGACCCAGTTTCTATTTAGGAAAGAGTTATCCTGCAACAAAAATATTTGAAAACACACTGACGCAATTGAGGGTATGACACATTTTGGGGGGGTTTCATGATATAAAAGGAGTTTACATGCTACTGTTACACACATACTACACATTGTTTTCAGGCTAATTTTAGGGGACTTTTCAGAGTGAAAGAAAATTGGTATTCTGGCAGTGTAAGGAAAGCTCTGACAACTTTGGAAAATCTAATTGAACACGAATACCCAACAATTGGAAATTACTGGAAATGTTGCAAAGATACCCTTGTTTACAATACAATATGAAAAGTGGAATATTATAGAGACAAGTTTAGATATTTATTTGACCAGACGATGCATCCGTTAACCTGACAGAGGTTAAAAACAGGGCGTCTAGTAATTTAGGATCTTGCCTAAAGGAGCTTCAAAATATCAGTTTTGCCCGTTTTTCTTTCTTACATTATGTTTTGAGAGTATCACAAATATAGTTGTTATGCACTGTAACTTTATCATGATCCCGATACTAAACATTAACCAAATGTCAACCGTCTAGTTTGCAATATGAAAGCCGATATTTCTTTGCACAAGGCACATTGGAAAAACAGTACAAAACAAAATTGATTATTTAACTTGAGTGCAAGTCAATACGAGTGTTTGAAGAACATCTCAACTGATAAAGGATTTGAACAAAGCATGTGACCCTTTGCCTTCACCAGGCAACATAAGCCAGTGAATCATCAAATTGGGTGTGTAGCTGACCATGGATTTTCAGTATATTGATATCCACTGATACTGATCACCTCCCAGCAATCCACCAATACCAGCCATAGGCGACAAATTAAACCTTTCAATTCAAACGGGGGCAGTTGCAGCTGGTCATGAGGGGATTAGTTACATGATGCATGTGTGCTGCAAGGAATGGGAAGTCAAGTAATGTACTTTAGATGTGTGTTTGAGCTTCCTCCAGGGGAATCAACTGATTTAGTCCCCCCGCTTTATCCTAACCTGGTGACCATGAGCATGCTGGGACTCTTTGTTCTGCACACATTGTGCTGTGTCCCATTTCCACACTATATACTAATACTACATAGTATATAACAATCCTAATAGCGTCCTATTTATGTGCCCGTTCAAAAGAAAAGAATGTGTTTCATGTAGTTTTCCGGGATGGTTCTCTTATCACCAGTTACATTTTTGCCCAGCTGTTAGCTTCTCTATTTTCTCTCTGTGTAGCATGTATGCAGCAACTGTAAGCTGCTATGGTCTGCATAACATTTACATGGTTGTTGGCATATCTGCCAGTTATGTTTTTGTGATTTTGCGTTTGATCTAAATGTATTGACTGTATACTTGGCTTTTAGTGACCCTATCAGTTTTGCAATTGAAGGATGTATTTCCCTACAATGACCCTGCCTCTTTTGTGTAGATTACTTATGTATATTGCGTCTTTGTTGATGGGGATTATTTTACGTAACCTGTAACCCCACAAATGAATAAATAGTTACTCTATGATGTTACTTTGACCTGGTTACTTCTGTGGGATTGCAGTTTACATTAAAGCAGATAAACACACTGTATAATCCATACTCAATACTGGTGGCTATTACCGTTGTGTAGAACCATGAGCTTTAACTGGTCAGAAAACCCACTGTGAAACTTCAAATGGTGGTGAAACAGGGTCTGTCCAGTAAATGACATATAGAGGTGAGTGGAGCTCATTACTCACTGTCCCAGAGCGAGTGACAGGTACATCAGCCCTGCAAATGCCTACAGCAAGCTATTTTTAAATAACAGTGACTTGAAGTTGTTGTCCCATTTCATGTTCTTCCACCTGGGCTCTGGGCATGCTCCTTTTGTCTCAACAGCTGGCACAGATGCAGCAAAAGATCCCATCTGCAAACACAATGACACAATACACACACACACACACACACACACACCTACCTACTGAAACCCAGCATGGCACCCTTGTCCACCTGTCACAGACTGACACACTCCTCCCTTAGAGCAACTCCCATTCAGGGGTTCTTTTAATTGGTTGCAGCTTTCCCCAGGGTTGGAGCTGTGTCTCATAGCAGACCCGGTAATGATTTGCCATGGGAGCTGTGCATTAAACATACAGTTCAGGAGAGCCACAAAGGACCACCTCAGCACATACGGTACCTGAGGTGCATGGCTGTCCCTTTATGGATGCTCATAGTGGAGGCAGCATCACGTAATCACACCATAATAACAGTCTGGGGTCACAATAATTAGTCTACAGTATGCTGGAGTTAATTTTATAATTCTTTAAGCTCACTCAAAATAATTGATGAAGTGGTTTTGTGTTGGCCTCAAGCAATCAAAGTCAGTTTTAATATTTGTTTTAGTAGAAGACTAATGGCTTTGATAATGAGCTGCACTTGTTTAATTTTCTACACTGTTCTCGTTGTTGTTAATAATCTCAAGAAAGTCAATAAGAAAATCGATAAGAAAGAGAAAATGTCCCCGACAGCATGGCGGGCTTACCTCCAGTAATGGGATTGTGCTCGTGCAATAATCTGGTGATGGAATTGTTTTTGACAGACATTGCTGTTCAAAAAATGTTGATCGGGTCCAGTCAGAGGACTACTCTATATTTTGGAAATGTTTTTCATTCTTTTTGGTTGTAGAGAGTTCTCTTTACAAATAGCAAAAACGATTCACACACACACAGAAAATATGAAAGCACATGACTTCTCCTCATTCTCTTATCCCATTAACTGGGAGCATGGCCCTGAATATGCAATGCTTGGCAAAATCCACCTCAAGCCTCCTTATTTCCTCTACTCTCATGTATCATCCGAGACAAACAAGTAAACAAAAAAAATAGCACGGACGCTCCTCGAAACTAGGTTTAATTATCCACAGGCAGCTTGATAGCACGAGGGGGCTGTGCCTTGCTACAGACACACAATTACGCACACATAGGCAACCACATCTGGCAAGCAACCACAAAGCCATTCATCATGGTGTCAGTGGGAAGCCTATTGGGGGGGGGACGGGGGACTTCTGGGTTAAAAACATCTCGAATTAGAATTTTATTTCACACGTTTTACCCAACTCTCGCTTGCCTGTGAGGTCTGGCTCTGTAAGGTTGAGTGTGTGTGAGAGACATGAGGCAGCCCCTCATGTGGTGGCATGATTAGTGCACAGTGTGTGAATTCACTGCTTCTGTGATACACTTCAAGCTTCATTATCTTCTTGACCCAGCAAAAAAACATTATTTATATATAAATAAATGTATATATATACATGTTGGGTTTTTTTTTTATTGCAAAATCATACTTGCATTGAACTCTGCATAAAGGATCCTTAACCGTGTACATTTATCCACATGGAGGCTGAGCCCTCCTTCAATTATCATATTGGGTGAATATATTGAATCCTGCATCAGCTATCCACCCATTAGCAAAGGAAATGTACTCCCACAGGTGTCAGAGAGCTATTCTTCTGAAGATGTTGAGGAAACATTAATAAATGATTAGTGAGAAACTGACTTGGAGAGTAAGTGCAATTCAAGTTACAGAAAGAGAGATTTTATGAACTGAGCATAGATGATTCAGATTTGACCCACACAGCCTTGTGTCAGAATGAAATTATTTGTTTATTTGCAGGGACTTGTTATTATAAAGCTATTTTCACAACAACTGCTTTACTGCAGCGGGTTTATCACTTTTATTACCCCGTTCTAACCTTTAGCCCAAGAGCACAGATAGAAATGTGCCCTTACTGTAATTAAATCATAATATGTTCCTCTATAATTTTCCCTATATGCTGATTCCCTATGAACGTATTTCACTGTGTGTCATTCCTCTATCATGAAAGACGTTATTGTACTCAAGGTAAGAGAGAGAAGAGTGTTTGAAGTGAAGGAGAAATGTTATAGATGGCATCATTAGTTTTGTTATTTGTTTTAACAGAGCATTGAAGTGAATGTAACAAGGGTTTCTTGGGTAAACAGCTAAAATGTATTCAAAATGAAAGTTACGTGTTGAGGACGTCAAGGTGAATTTATTATAATTATGGATGCTTCTGACACAAATGGAGGAAGGAACAAGAAATCACTTCTAGAAGACTAATGATTCAGGTGGATATTGAATTTCCATTTAATAATGGATATCACATTGTTTACCCTCCATGTGATGAATATGCATCCTTGACCCAATCTTTAAGACCTTTGATGACCTTATCTTTCCATTGCTGCTTGTTTTTAATTAAATTCTTCAGATACTTTGTGTGCCTTTTGGAAAGGTGTAAAGTAGGGTCACTCTGATTTAAAAGAACAGTTTATTTTAAATCATTGTCATAAATCTTCGTGTCCACAGAGTCATTTTCATATAATGGTCTCAATGTTATTTCAGAGGTTGCTAAGAATTGTCAGTTTAATATGGTGGTGTTTGAATGCAGCTTCCTTTTATATTTTCACCTTTGGGACTTCCATGAAAAGGCGGATGTGTGCTATAATTCATTGATTCTCAACCAGGTGTATCTCTACCCCAGGGGATGCAGTTGCTCGGGGGTTACTTTGAAAGATTGTGAAGTATCTTTTACCTTGAGTGTGCATGTAAAATACATGCACGTGAATGTGGACGTATGAAGAGTTGTGGGACAGATTATGAACCCACTGCTCCGTGCTGCTGAGCTGAAGCTGGTATTTGAATTTGAATTACACTGCGGTACACCTGGTTGAGAATCACGGAAATATTCATGCACAAGTACACACATGGGGAAGAAAACAAAACATTACCAGATTGACTTAGTAGCAGTTTTTAGATGTTAATATGCACCATGACACTGTTGAATTGATATATATTTCTAATATTTACTTGACGAAAGAAACTCACACATATGGAGCAATATTTTGCTCAAGGGCACTGTGGTGGGCACTATAGATGTATTCCTGTTTGTGCTGAGGATAGAACCAGCAACATTTTTCTTCATGGTCACACATCTGTCTTTAGTATTAATAAGCGAGTTCAGTCACTGACGCTCTGTGTCTACGTGTGAACTCAGCACTGACCAGATGTTTGTCAAAGGTGGCTGTATGCTTCCATTCCCCTTTGATGGGAAAGGTGAGCTGTCTGCTCTGAATCTTTAACTACGTAATTGAAAACGAGTAAAGCTATCTCTTTGAAATTGTTGATCTTTCATGGGTGAAATGAAAGTCTTTCATGTTGGGAGGACGAAAAAGGCCAAAGCGTGAGAAGAAACCTGCTTATTTTAATTATTTATTATTCCAGTATTTTTCTTTTTCTTTATATATTTGAAAGTCAGCGAGCGGCAAAAATGACATTTGATGTGATATCAGTAAAAAAGATTAACATTCAAAGGTGGAAAAGTTGGATCGGGTGATTACACATCAACTATGCACATGAGCATTTCTTATTAGCATGCAAATAGGTGCACGTTGACACAAACTCGGGTATTATGAACGGTCTAGCATCGATGCTGATGCGTCCTTTTCTCTCCTCCCACTCCAAGAAAGTGTCTATAGGTCCTGTACCCATCCCTCATGAGTCATATATAAAGTTCTGTACGAATTCTACTTTCTGTCACAGCCACAAACACGCACACGCACCTTTTCAACATGTCTACAATAATACATAAATACAGATAAAAAGCAAATGTTTACATTCAGTGATGCTCTCCAAAACGTACTGCGTATATCTTTGAGGTCTGATAAACATAAGCAATGTATTTGCTCCCTCGCAAAACATTTGCGTTTATGTTGCATTCATGTAAATCCTGGATTGTTTACACCCGTTTACTTGCTGTCAGTCGTCTTCCTCCGTGCCTTATTAAATCATTGCAGTATTTTCATGGTGGTGCCCACTCGTCAAAACACTCCATGACGTCACATATGGTCAAAAACTACAACAAATCTTCAACAGCAGCTTAAAATCTTCCTCCATTGGTTAAACGTCTCAGCTTGTTGCAGTGATGTAGATGTGTCCTCCAGGTTGTGTCAGTATACCGTGACATCACTGTTGGGTGTGGTTACAGGTGCAACAGACATGCAACTTTAAAAACTTTTACAAATTAAGTTTGTTAAATGTTTTGCAAATGTGTTCAACATAAACTTAGCTTACGTTGATAAAAAAAACATAATCCTGGTGGCGTCACGTTTACGACGTAACGTATTTGCTGACACAATTATTCAGAGGAAAGGATGACAGAAAGGTGTTTATAAAGGTTATTATGATGGTGATGAAAATGGAAGGAAAGAAAGCAAATAACAATTCAGAGGGAGAGGAAGATAAAGTAAAGAGGAATAAAGGAAATGTCAAATTTATCTTACAATGCAGACCCACGTCGACAAAACTTGTCGAACCCACTTTATTATTTTAAAGAAGTTTGAGTGAGATTTCTGAGTAAACTGGAAAAAGTACATTCAGATCCACACTTTCCCAGGGAACTTAAACTGTCTGTCTCTCCCTATAGATATGGTGTATACTGTAGCGTATAGTGTGTTTTTGTCTGTGCCGATGTATATATTGCTTCACCACTCTCAACGTCCTCATGGCAAGACGCACTCCATCCAGGCTACCTGACTTCTCTCTGTGCTTTCATCACTCTGGTACATTTCTTCTCTTGCGCTCTCCCTCTCTCCTGTCAGCTCTGTTCAGTGTTTTACACAGCAGCCCCGGGCATCCCTGGCGGCTGTTCACAGCACTAATGGGGCATTGAGAGAGAAAGAGAGAGAGAGAGAGATAGAGTGATACATAGAGTAAGAGAGAGACGATTGAGGTTTGAATAGTTTGTTAAAACCTCCGGTTCTGCCCAGTGAAGCCGATGTGGAAGTGTCTTAAAACGTGCATTCTCTCTAGTGACCAGCAGGGGGCGACTCCTCCAGATGTGCAAAAAGATTGTATGGGAGTCTATGAGAAAATGATGTTACTTCTCACTTGATTTCTTCGCCTAAACATTGTAAACATGACTTTATGGTCTTAAGCGCTAGTTTCAAGTCTTCTTCAATGCAGCATGATGTTCATTTAGAAAATGATGGTCCCCTTTAGAGTCAAATACAATATAAAGCGTGATATGCTTTAGGGCGGGCTTGCTATAATTGACAGGTCGCTGTCACTACGTCACTCCTCCGCATTCCAAATATGGTAACTTCCATTCATCAGTGGCAAAAAAGCCAAGATATTCCAAGATGGCGACGTCGAAATCGCTGAACTCAAAGCTTCATAACGGCAGCCCACAAACCAATGGGTGACGTCACCATGACTACGTCCACTTCTTCAATACAGTCTATGGGTAAAACAGAGAGACTGATCGATACCAAAGCCCCACGGGCGCACAACATGTGATATCTGTTAGCTCTAGTTTTCCTGCAATTGTGTCAAGTACCTGATTGCCTCGATCATCCAGGCAGTGTACATCAACTCATCCTTATTAACAGTTTACATGTTCGTAACAGTCTTCCAATAGAAGTCAAAGCCCTGTTCATGCCTGACATTGACATGCGTCTTGGGTGATTTGATTAAAAGTGAACAGCTGTCAGCAGTTCACACCTGGCATTGTGCCATATGGGTATTGAGTAAGCACTTGAGAACGCATCTCACTTCCCTCCTCTATATGCAAATAAACACCTGCATCATTTCTGTTTGGAAAAGAAGAGGAAGAAATCAAAACTATACAGACTGGGTCTGTTCCTTGGTGTGTTTCCGGCAAACGAAATCATCCAAGATGTTTGACACACTCATTATATATTTTTATCGATTGCCTGTCCGATTGTTGTTGTGGCCAGATGTCACACTTTAACATGATGCCGCTGTACAGAGTACGTACTGAGTAGGCCGTCCTTGTGGTCCAGGGCGCGTGTACACAATGCTAAAAGAATGTGGCCGTATTTGGCCCAGCACACCTCCAGATGTAGTTCAAGTGATGGGCTCTCAATGTGTCTCACATCTGTACTTAGTGCTGTCCACTTGTGTTCGGACCAACCAAAACGCATGTTAATGGCTAGTGTGACAAGAGACTAAGAGCAGTTTGGCTTCTTCAGAGCCCTGATAAAAGCTTGTTGTGCTCAGCCTGGGGCAACTTTTTGTAATTGTTTTCGATGAGAGAAAAGGGTTTTGCATTTCCGAGAACTTTTCCAATCCAAACACCTTGGAGAACAAGTAGTTCGGTAGCTGAGATTTCGGTTAAGTTGTTTTCATTAGTTTAAACTGTAATATTAACTATTAATGTTTCAGTTAATGTTCAGAAAATGATCTGCAAAATAAGAGCCATAAATACAGAAAACAATAAAACTTTAGTCGTAGTTTATGTGCATGTGAGACATGCAATGCAATGTTTCATTTTTAACTGAGCCATTTCAAAGTAAAATTGATTACATCTCTGCCAGAGGCGGCTAATATTTTTTTCCAGAATGTATGTGTGCTGGAGGCAACTTAAATGTAATACCACTGCAACAACGTGATGTAAACTGTGATAAAGCACGGCGTAGATAAACACACATAAAACTGCTGCATCAGACCCTGAGGTCTGTTCTTCGCTCTCCGTTGTAGAAGTTCCCCAGAGTGTTATTGTTTGCGAAAGTTAAATGATGTTTTCTTTTCAGATGAGAATGGGGTGGTGTGGAGATGATATGAGTTTTACAGTGTGTCATATTCTCTGTCAAATCTGTTCTGCTCTGTTTAACTGAGTTGGAAAGGGAGTCGTTTGATTGGTTTGTGGAATTGCATTAGCTGTTCCTAAAATCTACTGTGCAATCTACTGTATCTGATGAAAGCAATATAGTCGACAACTACCATCTGCTTCATTCTGTACACTCCCCACTATGCAGCAGAAAACGTGTTGACGTAACTTCTGCAGTTTGCAGGTTTCAATTGTTCACTATGAAACCATAGCTGACCATTGTTTCAGCTGGTGTCATCAGGTCAACATGCTCAATCATTTTGAAGAAACAGTAACTATGTCTTGAACAAGACGCCTTAAAATCCTAAAATCCTTCACCAGGTCCAGTGACTCATTCCCAACTTGGAGCAAGCCACCATTTTCTGGCAGAGCGCCAAGGCCTCAGACACACGGAGGTGCTGACCCTCATCTGCCACCACTTCACACTTGGCTGCAAAACGGTCCCAGTGCGCACTGGAGGTCACAGTCTGAAGAGGCCAGGTGAACCTCCTCACCCGCCAAAAGCAGAGACGCAATCCTGAGGTCCCCATTCTGGACACTCGCTACATCTCAGCTGCTGCGATTGGAGATTTGGTCCAATAAGATCACGAACTGAATCGGTCCGAAGGCACAACTGGAAAAGTGCTACTACCCTGATCTACTAGAGAGGTCCCTGACCTCCATGTGACACTGTGGTGCATAACTAACAGTTGTCTTGTCTGTTTTTTTATATCTTGTCTTAATGCCTCCCCTTATGAGTGAACTTCATGCACCTGGTATGGACGTAGAGAGAAGAAATGATCCTGCAGTACGAATTTGAGAAGAATTTCGGGTGTTTTGATGAAACAAAACCATTTTTGGAGTCAATCTTAACTGCGATGAATTCAAGCTGATCACAACGTTGGTTCTTTATGAAGAAGCAAACAAGAAACTTGTCGACTTTTGAAGGTTACAAGGAAAACATGTCTCACACTCAAAAGTTTAATTTTAGGTAAGATATACACTTGAACTGCTCTTTCTCTTATTGTGGATACATTCACATTATTACTTATGTATCTTGTCCTTGTTTCTTATGCATTGACATTTTTACTTGTCACTGCACCCTTTAATTATTACATACTGTATACTGAGGTACCCAAGCTCAATGGAACTTATTACAATTCTGTCTTGAGATTCTTAAATGCTGTAAAGCATAATAACTTATGAAAAACTATATACAACTAATAGCTTGAGAGGGAAAATGTATCATTGTCATTAGAAATGTAAAAAGTTTTGCTGCGCCACTTTAGTAATAAGCACACTTTTGTACTTCACAAATAAAAACACAAACTTCTTTCCCATCTGCAACTACTTCACAATTCAGCAGCTCAGCTTTTAAGAACAGCGATCGGCAGCACAGTATATCTTTATAATGTTTTCAGAGCATAAACTCACACAAACCACTTGCACTAATGGTGCAAAAATAAAAAAGTGACTTTTACAAAGTTACCATCCTCTCTTGGCCATAACTGCATTCCAAAATACATTCTGTTTTCTATCTTATAATTGGGAAGACCTAATATAAATGCATGCAGACACAAATCTCTACAGTGCTGTTTTAATTTGTGGCATGTCAGTGCTGCTGTGTTGTTGATTGAAGTCAAAATTATTTTTTGGAGGAGGAGGAGGAGGAGGAGGAGGAGTATGAACCAGACTGACGGAAGGGGGTGGGATGTATTTGATTCCTGAAGCAGAGTTTAAATTAAAACCTTTTTTATTGCTGGAAAGAGGGTCTCAGTGACAATAAGCTAGCATTTGAATAGCTTCACAAGCGATCCATTTAATCATCAAGAATGATGATGAGCTGTTTAGGCAATCATCAAGAGGCACACCCAAACCAATAAATTATTTGCAAGGGCTGGATAATAACTAACCCTTTGCTAAACCCCTTCCCTGGACAGCAATTGTGCAAGCTTAGCAGCCGTGACTAGCAAGCTTGCGTTTGTGTGTTGGTGATGGTATTGTAGTGCAATCGGTATCTCAAATGCTAGGATGTTTTTGTCTTTCCACTACCAAAAAACAAGAGCTTAAGTGAATAGAATGGATTAAACAGTTTCCTTCCCTCCTCACTCTCTCTCTGCGCCACCCACCCCCATAGGTAGCTAGAATGATTGACAGGCTTAACGGCTTCACAGGTCATGATACAGTTGCTGGCGTTCTGAAACTAAGTAAATGCAATAACCATTACTGTTATCTTGAACAACGTCTTCCTGTGAACACAGTAACACTTACTTAACTATAGGTATAAGATATGATGTATAAGATATGGGGAAATGATTAGCAAAGAGTGAAAGGATTTCTTTATGAATAGGACGTTTTTTCCATCTTCCATTACAATTAAAGAGCTTAAAGAAACACTGCGTACCTTAAGGAGCATGCCGGATGACATTAGTTAGAAAAAAATATATTGCAAAGCCATTAATTAATTATTCTATTCTGAGGCCACGACTTTCTCAATGCATGAGAACAAGAACATTAAGTTGTGGCTGTGACTTAACGCATCGGAATGAGTTAATTAAAGTTTGCAATGTGGTGGTATATATGTTGCAAACACAAACATATGAGTGACATCTTAAAGTTTGAAAAAAAGCAAACATTTGTTGTACATCCACCTGTTACCATTTAGTCCGCAGGTCCTTCCAGTACGTGCATGATGAAATCTATAACTTGAACTTCCCTGTGGTCAGCTATTGTTTGCGTCTGAGGCTGTGCATTTTGAGCAGCCAAAGCAGTGTGACATCTTACATCTTGCTTGATGCAAACTTTTTATGGGGAAGTCAAAGAATTGAGTCTATAAGGGAGTAAACCTGGGTATATTCACACCAGGTGACACCAAGACAGCAGCAGCCAGACAGTGTCTCTGTTGTATGTGCAGCAACCCGGAGGAAGACGGCCAGAGGCAGAGATGAGAGAGGCTCCCCCTCCCTCCAGCTTTAGGTTTGTCTCCTCCTGTCTTACTCCAACCTTAAACTTCTTGGGAGTTTGTGTTTGCACTGCAGTCTTGACTTACTCTGGCTCCCTATATGTGTTTATTTAAAGATTTTTTTTTCTATTACCCTATAGGAGCAGTACATTCTCATAATAATTTCCTGTCTGTTGTTTAAGTTTCAGTCATCTCTTTACTCAGTAGATTTAAAGTGGTTGCAAACTTTTAGTGCAGAGGAGACGATTCCCTTTGCCCACAAATCCAGCAGTTGATAATAGCAGTGTTGGAACGGCTAAAATCACCGGGTGCGGGGTGTTGAGGCTTTGCTACACTGTTTATTACAAGGGAAATAATTAGAATTGCTTTAACACGTTAATGAGTGAAGCTCTTGTCATCTAATGCTTTGACTACTGCAATGCCCTTTGGCTTGGCTGCCAGCGTGCACAGTAAAATATCTGCAAATGATCCGAAATGGGACGGCACTTAACGTTAACGTAACTATAGATATAAGATATAATATATAACATATGTTTAACTTACTATTGATACATGTCTTAACTAATTACAACCTAGGACTTGCAATTAGGGAAACGGTTTTTCTTCATTTTCAAAATCAGGTCTTGAGCATCAATAAATAGTTTTTGGATGTTCCAAAGTGACTGGCATCACACAACCACTACCATTAACACTGTTACGTGTTGTGCTTTCCCCCTCCTGCCCTTTTTGCTCTCTCGCGCTCTCTCTCTCTCTCTCTCGCTCCTATTCCTAACAGGTCAATCAGTTGATTGGCTTCCACCTGTGGGGGCCGGTCGTGCTGCAGGCTGGCCAATCGGCAGAGGGAGAGCCGCAGATAAAGGCAGGAAGCCTCGGAGTTCAGGGGACTTTACTTCACACTGTTTTTCTGTCTATGCTGAGCGAGCTGAACTGGTTAGTGTTTGCGGTGAGAGGTTGCGGACAGTAGGTGAGTCTGGGGTACCCTGTACATCGGCACACACGTAGTAGATTTTCTGTGTCTAGATACACTAGGCTGATTGGTCGGTGCCTCCTCTGTATTTGGGTTTTGGTCAAGCACATTTAGATAAGCTAGAGAAGCCACTTTGTTTGTTTGATTTCAGAGGTTAGTTGGTTAGGCCAAGTTTTGTTATGTTTGTTATAATTGTTTGGCACGACCACACCTGTCCCATCATTATTCTCATATTTGACTGTACGTGAGCTTAATAAATATTATTTACGGTGCATGGGCTATTCATTTATCATTTGGGTTGTTTTTATGTTAGTCCCTAATCCTTCCCTAGACCAACCAAACGGGGATGTAACAACACAAATTCAGTGTTCTCTTGCTGTTTGTCAAAAAAAATTGTGAGAAAAAATGTAGTTGTATATAACTGGCGTCTAGTGGAAGTCAAATAGATATATTTACCTCCCATAAAAATGAACTGGAGCGATTAGTAGGGATGCGTTTTGCTTTGTTTGTCTCAATAATATAAAAAGATGAGACCCATATTAACTTTACAGCCTCCTTAATGCACTGTTGCTTTTCAAGTATGAAACCATCCTGTTTAATTTCCATTAATGGACAGCAACGTCTGCTGCAGTAACTTATGTGTGATTTCTATTTTTTTTTTATCCTGCAGCTGTCGTACAGTAATAACGCCTAGTAGTCGTCTGTCTAAGTCACTACTGTTGCACATCTCACACGTGGACCTGTTCTCGTCAATGTGTCCGAGTATGTTCGCGTATCGGCACTTTTAGAAATCCAATTACGTTCATGAGTGGAGGTCGGCGTAAGGAACACGCACATAATGTGCCAATTTAACAGTCAGACAGTAATTCATAAGCTCTCTAAACAATTCACAGCTGACCTTCACACCTTCATGTTTCATTATGTCAAATGATTGGACACGCTCCACAGTTTATATTATTACAGCATGTAATGTTTGTAGGCCTTTCAGTATAAGTTAATATTATGGGTTGCAAAAAGGAGGTTTGAACACCAGGTATTAAAACAGTTAATAAATAGTTCAGACGGGGGAGTTTAAAGATCAAGTGGGAGTTCATTAGTTCCTAAGATCATTCTATAATAATCTACATGTACCAAACTAGCTTGTGAACATAGTGCATCGTTTAGCAGCTTAAGAGCCAGATAGTTCCCTCAGAAGTTGCAGACAAACTCAGAGCTAAAAGAAAGTGACTATTGATCTTACTATCAGCAGGTTGCTGTCAACATGACTGCAAATGAATGTGTAAATAAGCAACTGTCTGTTCACAGGTTAGCCAGGTCAACTTAAAAAGGTGACAATATATCAATATTACATCAATAGGTTGTTTCTGCTGCCTTTGAGTGGTCAACAATATGAATGCAGCTTTAAACACTCCATAATTTGCTATTATCGTGTTTTTAAGGTTTTATCTGAAATCAGAAAAGTTCATTCCTTTATGCATTGACCTGAGATATTTATGTGATCCTTAATACATATGCCATATCATAGCGATATCTGGCAAATATTTGTATTAAACATGTGATATTAATTTGTAGCCCCATTGCCTTTAACTGCATTTACAATGGAGATGGAATAGAATTAATTTTTACTACAGTAATAAATTTACACTGATAGAGGCAGAGAGAGAGATGGATCTTCATATATTACAGCTCCACTTCTCTTACAGTCCAGCCACCAATCCATCCCTCTCTTTTTGGATTTATTTTCTTCCCTTTTTCTCCCGACTTCGCACAAGTATCACCCTGTCATCAATTTCTTTCTCTCCTCCATTGCAGACTAAAGGTTTCTGCCTGTGCTATATGGTGAGCAATGAAAAAGTCAGTCTTGGTGAAAAATATACTTTCCTTTTAAGAAAGAGAGAAACCATATTCTATAAAGCAAACTGTAGACACATACACATGTATATAAATATACATGTCGGATAATGTCTTTTCCAGATGGCACAGGGTCGTATCTGCTCCTCTGCTCTTTCTTGGCAGCTCTCTTCTTGCTTTTGCTTTTCTCGGCCCTCTTTATTCACCCTCTCAGGAGATTCCTGTGAGCCCTCTTCTCTAATTCCCGGAACAACAGACATTAATAATTTGCCCAGGGACTGAGTAATGATACTGTACACACCACTAAGATGAATGGAGGGCCTACTGGGTCTCTCATTAGTAAGCAGAGGTTCCTCGGGTCCAACCGTATAGCAGGACGTGTGTGTAAAGAAGAGAAAGATGGTGAATAGAGGGAGACGGGGTCAAAATCAAAGATGGTTTGTGTGACTGAACGTTCAGCAGTTTTTCAGTCATAACCATCTTTTAAAATTGATATCAACTTGATCCCCGCTCTGCAAAGTTTCCAATTCTATTATGTAATAAAGGTTTATGTTTTATTGACCTGAAGAAATTTGTCATCAATAAGATTCTAGCCGTATCATCAATAAATAAATTAGTATTAATATTTTACTGGAAACAAAACTTAAAATGTCAATGAAATAAATACCATTATTGAGTGAAGTTTATACATTTTAATAATCAATAATGAAGAACTCGGACATCATTGATAAACAGATGTATTGATGAAGTATTGGCTTGTTACTCGCACATTTTTTTATTGCGGTAAAAATAACGAGCGTAGTTGCCGTCAACTCGAGTAATCTTCACTTCACCTGTGGTTCAGTCGCCACAGAGGCTTCTCTGCTCCCTGACACATTGTGTGCGTGTGTGTGTGTGTGTGTGTGTGTGTGTGTGGTTGGAGGAGCTCAGCCAAACAGACACAGCAGTGTAAATGCCTGCTGCATCGTGATATTAAATTATACCTAAACAGCTTATCAATACTCAGATATTTAATAATTTAACAAGGCATCTTATCACCCCTTTCAAAGCAGCAGGGGTCATTATGGTACCTTTGCCAGTTTAAAATGTCTTTCATCTTAGAGTCTTTTCTTTTAGAGTCTCTTGCTCTCAATAATTGCTGGAATAAATCTTCAGCATGTTGGAGCATCGCAGGTCAGAGCTGGAGGCACATTAGATGGCGTGGGATGGCCGTAGTTTACAGGTCAGGAACACAAAGTAGAGAAGAGGCAGAACCAGCAGAGCCACGAAGGAGAGATCTGGTGTGCAGGATTCAGTTATTAATCATGGTTGTAACATATTAGAAACCAGGTGAAGGAAGGCACTTCTTCATGTTCTTGCTTATTTTAAAAAGTCATAGTCTGTTGAAAAAGGTCATATGATAGCAAGTCGAATAAAAGTCATAGTATAGCATGTCAAAAAGTCTTACAAAAATCATAGTATTGTATGTCGAAAAAAGTTATTATAGCATGTCGATAAAAGTCCTAGTATTGTATGTCGAAAAAAACATTAAAACTCATCGTATAGTATGTTGAATTAACTGACAATAGTATCTCGAAAAAAGTTATTGTATGTCAAAAGTCATTGAAACTTGTAGGATAGTATGTTGAAAAGTCTTTAAAAAGTTATAGTATAGCATGTTGAGAAAAATTGTAAAAAAGTCATAGTAAAAAAAAGTCAAGACTATAGTATCTCGAAAAAAGTCGGTGTCATAGTCACGTCAAAGTCTTGAGAAAGTCATACTGTTGTACGTCGAATAAAGTTGTAAAAAGTCATAGTATTGTACGTCGAAAAGTCATAGTTTAAGTTGAAAAAAGTGCTGAGAAAGTATGTCGAAAAGTTATAAAAAAGTAATAGAGTAGCATGCCATAAAATGACGTAGAAAAGTCGTCATATAGTATGTTTTGACCTTCATAGTACAGTATGTCGTAATTATTTTATAAAAGGCATGGTATTGTATGTCAAAAAACTGGTAAAGATCTCTATGTACATAGTAAGTTCCAAAAGTCATTGTGTATATAGTACGTCCCAAAACATTGTAAAAAACGTAATATTGTATGTCAAAAAAAGTGCTAAAAATATATATTTTTGATGAAGGCACTTGCAAAGATACCTCGAAAAGAGTAATATTATTCATAGTATAGTATGTTGTTTTACAAAGTCATAGTATACATAGTATGTCATTAAAGTGTGATAAAAAGCAATAGTACAATATGTCAAAAGTATCATAGTATAGCATATTGGTTTTTTATGTTATTAGTGGTTTTTAAATAATTCTAATGTATCAGGGTCTTGGGGACCCCATTCAAAAGCACCCAATTTCTGCATATACAGTTTAATGAATGAAATAGATCAGATCCATGCCAAACATTTAACTAATATAAACGTATCACAAAATATCAGTAGGGTATGACAGTCATTTTGAAGGAGGCAGACACGGATGCGGCAGACACATACTTCCTCATTTTCACGATTTTCATTTTCCAAAACATGCAAATCAACTAGTTTTCTAAAATAGCAATAATGTATTTTTTAAGATGACATTAATTATATGACTAACGTTTTGAGAAGAAATAAGTTAACACTTTGAGAAAAATAATAACATGTTCCAGGATAAATCCAAATGACAAGTATTGACCTGAACTGAGCACAATATGGCCCTTGTATGCATATGACCATTAATTGGAACATGTCTTATTAATTAAAACTAAATCCAGCATATCTCCTCTAAGAATCACTAGTTCCTTTAAAAATAACTAAGGTGACAGAAAAAGATGAATAAAAAAGGGGTAAAAAATAATATCTTTTAATAAAAAATACATTTATAAATTCGGCAGCATGAACTTCTGGAACAATTCCAACAAACCCAGGAGGAGTGAAACAATGAAAAAGGCTTTTAAAACCGATTCTGGGAAGCAAATACATACAAAATGAGGATGAAATGGCAAGTTCGATTGAAGGAAAAAAACAATATGAATGACTTAAAATAGCAGACAGTTTCTAAAGAATCTGATATGGCAAACAAAGAACTGAACAGAGTTTTTAAACATCAGAGTATAAACGCCACAACAGAAAAATGTGGCTTTGTGTTGATCAAAACACCACAAGGTTCACTTCAGTCCTTCAACACACTACAGCAGCTTGGTAGAAAGACAAACAACACATGAACCATCAATCACATCAATCTGTCCTCACGCACTGGTTAACAATCAACTTTACCACAACACATTAGAGGGGAACATTGGCAAAACTGATTTGGAATCAGTGTTTAAGTACAACTTTATCCTGCCATGGGGAGGAAAACTGAGTCACCAAACATTTGATTCTGTTTTCTGTGCATTCAATCACTAGGATACGTCATAACTTCTGTTTACACAACTGGATGGCACTGATGGATGTACAGACTGGGAGGTTATAGGTTCTACAGCAGCCTTATTGCACACAGGAGGAAGCTTTTACTGGAGGTGGTCATCCAAAATCAGTCCTGTACATTGTTTAGAAATATATTCCTAACACACTTTCTTTTTTTTCTTCAAAGCCTCTTAATTTGCCCAAGCAGGAAGCACAGCAGGCTTGTTGTGGTTCCATATTATCCGAGGCCATTTGGAGCTTTTGCCCAAACGGGTTGTGCTGGGACCTTTTTACATACCAGCGTTTTCGTGGACATATGGAAGAACTGGTTGGAGCAAAGCCAATGTCTTAATGGGGACAACCATTTGTATTGTAATTGTCATAGTTGGGTACCCGTTGGCAAAAAGGGTTATTTTTTTTCTATAGCACCGAAAGGTCATGTGTGTCGACCATAAAATGCCTGTAAAGCATTTGGTTGGCCAAAGAAAAGTGAATTTTTAGAAGCAAGTGGAATGCCTTTTATTTCCCTTCCTTTTAGTGGAGTCCTCGCATACGAAGTGCATCTGAAAAAAAGGAAACGGGAGAATACAGGCCCGGAGGTTTCCGTGTTCATTGCTGAGGACTCTACTGTGACAATACCCAGTCAGAAAATGTATTGTCGTGCCCAGCAGAAGGTTCACACAGAGCTGAAAAGTCATTCCAGTTTTAAATGATTGCCCCCAAAGCTGCTGACCAAAATATAACACTTGTTATTTTAAGTGATGATTATGGGACAGGATCTGTGCCTTGGGGTTATTCGCTGCCAACATAGTATGCAGAAAATACCCAGCTGGCAGGGGTTTTCAGCTGATGCGCGGAAGTTATGTTTGGGCAAAGTGCAGAGGCAAATAATAAGGAAAGGTTTTAGTAGGAAGTGTCCACTGACTGCATGGCCCTTTTCTTCTTAAGCCATACTAATTTAAATAATTCATAAAATGACTTGCCCAGTAACGGACATAACAGTCTTCTCTCGTCTCTTAGCATCGTGTTCAAAATATATTAAAATAATTTATCAATATTTTGTAAACAAACACATAAATGTCTCTTTATACATTTTACATGGTAGAGGTCAAATCTGTATTCACTCTACAGTATTTCGATTAAATCTTAGCAAGTGCCACTGTGTATAATGTGCTATTTAACTAATTTTGCCTTCTTCAGATTCCCTTTCAAACTGCCGTTTTAAGGACATTATCGAAAGAACAGCGCAGTTGCGGCAGTGAGGACACTAGTAAGTGGACATGTCACAGTAGGGTAGCGCCCACGATCTGTGACTGTAGGGAACCTGTTACGATGACACATTTCAGGCTGATCAATTGAAATTGAACTTACAAGTACAGTGTGATTTTTGTCTCTGAACAACTTTAGAAAAGGTCAAAATACACGGTCTTCTTTTTTTTTACTCCCAAACGAATTTCCACAGTCCATGTTAGGTATGAATAGAGCCATAATAAAGTTTGGTATTTTGTGCTAGTTCAGTGAAAATGTGCTTGATTCTTCGATCAATCAGAAGACTCCAATCAGTCTTCTGTTTGGAGGTGCATTCAAAGCATATTTGAAACCGGTCAGGAGCCAATTCACTTATTCTGATGATATTTTATGGAGGAGGAAGTTCCAATCAGAGCTCAGCAGCTTGAGATTTCTGTCACCGTCTGCAAATAGAAGGATGCTTTAGATTAGATTGAGAAAATCATGAGATGAAAAACTAAACTCTCCTAGCACACCACCACTGGATCATACTGCTGCCTGTCTCCCTGCTGTATATGTCTGCTGTTAACTTGCAATACTTCTTATTTGGAGGAGGGAACATCTGCAGCAGCTAAGAATCAGATTTTAAAGATGTGTTTTCCAAAGACAGATGTGACAAAGTTGACCTGATGCCATAGTGTGGAGCAAGGTCATAAATGACCAAATTCAATTTTTGGGAACATCTAAACAAATATATGACCAAAGCTACAGAATACGGTACCTATGTCTTGTTGTGGATCCATAGTTATCCAACATCTGAGTGCTGGCCACCTCCAGGTTCCAGTCACACATCTCCAACAGCTTTAGACACTCTGCCCTGCTCCTCAGACCCAAACAGAACAACTGCTCCACCTACAGAGACACACAAAGATGAAAACATTTGTTTAAAGAAGCCAGGCGTAGGGAGAGATGAGACGCACGAGATGGGGCAATAAAGCAGGGTCACATGGTCGGGTAATGTTTCAGGAAAAAAAACTGCAGAATTCATCTTTTGTTTTGTTTTTTCTCCTCGAGATTGCAGCACCAGCGAGCACATTGTAAAATGAATCAACGTTTTAATACAAGCTCAGTGTCTTGTTCAAACACATTTCTGTATTTTCTAAACTTTGCCAACACTATTAAGGAGCACACAACTGTTCCCTTGTGCCCATTGCCATCCAAACACATCTTCAATCCTGACACAGTTGCCCCAAACACAGGCAGCTAAGAGGGAGCTGAACACTGCTGTAGACATCTCAATGAGTCGAGATGCTTTTTTCTTTCTATCTATAGCCGGCTTATTGCAGCAGCAATGACCACATTTTTCCTTAAGGTCCAACAAAGTTGCTCCAATCACATCTTGATATGAATCAATAAAAAGTAAAAAAAAAAAAAAAAAGAGATGACGCAACTTTGAATGACGATGTGTTTGTTGTTATATCCTGTGCAAAGGAAGGTTATAAGAGAGAAGGACTAAAGGCCTGATCCTGATCTAAGATGCAGTGATCTGGATCTCTGAGGACCCGTGTTTACCACTGAGGACTCGTCTCTTCTAGTAATTGATGTGCTGCAACATTAACGTCCACTTCACAGGGTCTATATTTTGATGGAGTAGAACTGTAAAATGTTTGTGGCCATTACTTTGTATAAAGTTGTGTTTATTAATTCAGTTTGCCTTTCTTGTTCGACAGCTTTTTATTTCTTTTTAACAGTGTGAGACTAATATTTTTATTTGCTCCAGGTAATAAGTCATTATTTATTTCATGTCTGGAACAATATTTTTGTGCTCTATGGAGCACAAAGAAAAGACAAAAGCAAAAGGTTATCAGATCAAAATATAATTGAATACATCAAATAAATAATTACTTATTACTCCTTAACCTCGAACCAGTTGATAAAAAATACACGGTTTTAGCTACAGAGTGTGTTTCAAAGACCAAAAAGATAGGAAAATTAAATGAGCTAGTAAAAGATAAATAAATTAAGCTTTAATTATCTTTTCTCTATTTTAACAAAAAGATGGTTAAAGAAAAAGTATAAAGCTTTATTTTTCTTTTTACACTTCATTTTAATTATTCAACTAACTATTACATATAACTTAAACTATATGTATTATGTACTATATGTACCCTGTATTATTGTGATCACTATAGAATCACAGTATGAACAACAGATAAAGGAAACTGCAGTGCATTAACCTCTTAAAATACACCTGAAAATAATCATAGCGTACAAACTGAATGCTCTCACCTTTAGATAATGCACAGCTTTCTGGACATTCCAGTTGTGGTTTTGGAGGGCGGCTTGGCACTCCTCTATTGTGACACCGTGAACGGCCTCCTGCACCTGAATCACACAAGATCAACAGTACGAGTATCCGTATCAGCCAACAACACTCACAGTCCCCTGGCTTCGATCATCACTCGATAAACCTCAATACTACCTTCAACTACTACCTCGGGAGCACCTACAAACACAACAGGGCCCTTTTTTGAGATGAAATCAGCTTTATGAAATTATATAAAACACTTCCAAATCTGACAATCAAGTTGTACTGCTCTACTTGAAAAGATTTTTGTTACTTATCCAAGATCTGATAAGCAGTCACCCATTCCGTCACAGAACAAATCCTGTTCCACAAATTATGTTTGTGCAAGTCCACCTTCATCCAACACTACTTTCAACAAGATAACGCTGACACTGTGTTACTACATGATGAGATTTTCTAGCAGCATAGTCAATGATTTTATTTATCTGTTGTCAGTATTGATTGATACCTGTAATACCCCCACTATTTAAACTACAACAGTGAGCGAATGCATAGTGCATTTCTACTTCTTGCATTGAACTCCTCTCTGCAGTACAGCAGCCACAGATCTCAGTTTCCACTACAAAATGCCAAGTGCCTGATCGATGTAGAGCCTCTGGTGTTTCGCAGTGATTCTGACTGCAGTTCAATCAGGTTCAATTGGTGTCAAACAAAAAGAAACCGATCCCATTTTAAAAAAATCAATTCACAGCAAACATTAATATGGCCTTTGTCTCAGAAGAACACTGGCATATTTTTAGATAAGTTATGACATATAACATTTTTGTGCTTTGTCATTTTGATGTACATTACATTACAGTCATTTAACAGACGCTTTTATCCAAAGCGACTTACAATAAGTGTATTCAACATCGGTATTCAAGGGAACTACTAGTCACCAGAAGTCATAAGTACATCTCCTTTCTTAAACAAGTATCTAAGAGCATAAACCAGAGAAAAACGTATAGTGCAGAAACAAAGGAATACAATAAGTGCAACGAACTAATACGAATACAATAAGTGCTAAGAGGAAGGCTCAGGGTAGTACTTCTTGAACAGGTGGGTTTTCAGCCTGCGCCGAAAGATGGGGGTTGCAGCGCATGCCATATAACCACAACATCCCAGGTTTGATTCCCAGCCTTGGGACCTTTATTGCATGTCACCCCCCCCCCCCTCTCTCCCTCCCATTTCTACACTGTCCACTGTCAAATAAAGGGAAAAAATGCCCCAAAAATGTCTTTAACAGAAAGGGAACAATTTACAATTATCCCTACAGGCTATGGCCTGAGTGGAGAACCAATAAAAAAACACCTTCTGTTGCCCCCTTGTGTTCAAAGAATTAGTTACTGTACACCATGTTTATATTTAAGTTAATGTTTAAGAGGAGTCAAGCAAGTCATTGCATTACATTAGAATCATCCTTGATTATCTTGAACATTGCACTGATATTCAAGCAATAATGGAGCCATTCGCTCTCAAAGTAGTGACAGGAAGCTAAGAACCGATGGCTATCTAGTTCAAGAACTGGGCTTTTTATCCAATTCTAATTTACGAAAAAGTGATCAAAATGGCATTAAGGAGGACATAAGGTCAACGATATATTGCATCTAAACTATCCATCATCACAGAGAAAGTGAGCAAGATTAGGACTTTAATTACTGAAGCGATACATTTTACCTTTCAGCACATGATATAAATCGTAAAAATCATACATGAAGTGTTTTTCAAATGAAGGTTGCAAAAGGCAATCTAAATATCTCCGACCTTACCATTTTGACCCTGTCAGCCGAGTTCCCGCCGCCGTCCGTCCTGATGCAGGAAGCAGTGACCACCGCTGCTGTCAGCCCGTCTGAACAGACGCGAGGTAGACTAACTGATGTCTTCATCCCTGACCGTGGCCCACCCAGACTGCTGTTATTGTTGGAGGAGAAATTAGCCTTCAGCTCGCCCGGCTGGACAAGCCCCTGTCCCTGGGCGTGTCCCTGGAGAATCTGGCTGCTGACCACCATGGGTCTCACCGTGGCGGTGTTAGCTTGCCGTATATGCCTTTCCTCCACACCGCTGGCGGGCTGGCTATCCGCCTCCCTGAAGAAGCGGTCGTAGCGGTCGAGGTATGGGGGCCTCTCTGGTAGAAGGTAATAGTGGGTGTTACTGACTTTACGTCCATCACGGACGATGGGGAGGATGCACGGGCCTTTGCTGGCGGAGTCCTTCCCCTGCCCCTGGGCCTGGATCACTTTGGGTGCAGCATATTTAGGATCTGAGGCAAAGCTGTGCGTGGTCGGCATGAGTTTAGCTGGAGAGGTGGAGAGGTAGGAGCCGTAGGTGTGTGTAGAGGGACAGGAGGTATGGGGAGCCTGCATGGTGATGGGGCTGACAGAGTAGAGTCTTTGCTGGGGGGAGCCCACTACCAGGCCCATGGGGCTGGGAGTCCTGGAGCCCGGCTGGGACAAAGGGTCTCTGGGAGGGATCTGAGGTGGGCGTTCCTGGTTTGGGCCTGAAACTTCCTCTGTGATGTCAGCTGGTGTCGGTGACAGGGAGAGATCCCGTGACCAGCGAGCAGATGTGTAGTCGCCCCTCTTTATGGGGCGAGGAGGTATGGGGACACGTGGGGGGATCTGGGGTTTGTCCTCATTGGAGGAGAAGACACTCTGCTGGTGTCCCTCCTCGGTCTGTTGTGTCTGGGGACAAGAGGCTAAGCACTGGGACGGCGAGCTTGACTGTGCAGCACTTCCAGTCGGTACATTTAGCCTCTTCATGCACTCTTGCTGGAGTTCTTGGAAGATCTCAGCTGACTGGGAGAAGGAGGTGGACAGAACCTGGCTCTGCCTGCTGGGGAGAAAGAGGTTGTCCTCCGGACCTGATAGGTCTGTACCCCTGGAAACAAGAGCGTCACCCTCAACCTTAGGTCCAGAGAGGAGAGCCTCGTCTTGGTTATGGACATCAGTCTGCTCCTCTTCATGCTGCTGATCTGAGCTGTTGATAGAGCTCACCTTTGTGGAGAAAGAAGATTTACAACTTTGATACATTCTACTATGGATCAAAGTGACATCAGAACAGGAGATAAACATCCCATTTCCATGAAAATTTGGCATAATGTGAAATGTGCTGCGTCACCTCCTACCGTACCTCCATATCGTCTTCGTCTTGGGCAACATCGTCATAGGCCGGAGGTGGGGGTAATGGCCGGGCATCCCAGTCCACTACTGGTGTAGGGTGAAGGGGTCGGGGCAACGATCTAGACGGACTCTGAGGCGGGGTCCGGTCCATGATGTTCTCCGCTTCCAAAGCTAGCTTTGCCAGTGAAGGAATCTGAATTTCAATCACAGGGGAAGGGGATGGAGTGGGAGGGGGGAACTCCTCCCCAAAGTCAATGAGGGACACTTCACTGTTGGGGTTGTGGCCTGAGCCTGAAGTCCGACCACTCCCCTGTTTGGAAGCAGAGACCCACGCAGCAGGTTTAAGTTTTAAGCCTTTGACAGAACCAGTTTTCCGAAGTGAAAATCTCTTTAGTCCTGTTGAAGTCAGATCCTCATCATCATTTACTGGATCATAGCAAGGCTCTGGAAACACAAACGCACAATATGTTAATTACTTTACTGAAAAACATTGAGAGAGATGACAGCAATGCTCTTTTAGATCACACCACACCAGAAAATACAAGACACACTTCAGGTTTTCCAGGTCTGAAGTTAGTCCTATTGTGCACAGAAATGACACTGCACGCATGTTAGAGGGGACACGACGAGGGAAAGATGGAGAAAAATGATACTAAGGAAGGAAATTGAAGTAGATGACGGAATCACTGCAAAGACAGGCAAAGAACAAAAAGTATGGAATGTACCTTTGAGGAGTGGAGCTAGGAGGGAACAGAGAGGGCAGGAACAATGGGTGAGGAGCTGCTGAGAGAAACCAGACTTACTCTTGATTAACACTGCTGGTTGAGGAGGGCGAGGAGGAGGCTCCTCTGGAAGAATAAAAGCAAATACCGCCATCGCAAAGGAGACACAGATGGGGAAAAAAAGACAGCAGCAAAGATAAAAAGATTAGGGGAAAAAGCAGGAGGCAAATGTCAGATTACATATGAAAGTTTTGTCTGCAAGTGTTAAGAGATATTAAAAGCAAGCTGTTTGGTGGCCATATTTCCAAAGCAAAATCTGCACCATGGAATCTGATCATTTTATTGATTATATATTAGCGATAGGCAACAGTTAAATATACGTTTTTAATAGTTTTTAATGTTGTTTAGGTTTGTTTACAAAAGTGATTATGATCAGTTGTGAAAATACAAGTGTTATTTTGTTTACATCTGTGATCAAACCATTTCACAATTACCAAATTGAGCCAAATGCTAAACGGGTCTGGATCAGTGGCGCCAAATAGAGTTTGAACCCAGAGACACTGAATCGTCTTACGAGAGTGTTTATCCTTGGTATTTGTCGATCAAAACAGCCATCATTGTGGTCTCCGTCTTTATTGGAGCTCTTTAACTCACTTCTAGCTCGTCCCGGTAGCTGTGAGAGCCGAGCACCATTGAGGTCAACACCAAGGACATCAGGAGGATCCATGGGATTACCGAGGTACAAACTGGAGGGAAGAGAGCACCAGACTTGATTACAGCAAATGCCAATATAGTGAATTTACCTAACCTTGGTGTTCTAAGTTGGAAATGTGTGGTATTGTGCTACTGCCATCTATTGGTCAGAGTTTATTATTCCAACTGATCAGACTTTTACCACCAACTTCCAACATGGGGCATAATTATGATGCATATTTACGAAGTCATTCAGAGACATTTTGACATAGTGGTACTAAAGCCTCATAAAGTAAATAAACAGAAGCTGGTCCCTACTTGTCAATCCTGTCAGGGAAGCCCCAGCAGCGATGAGGGTTGCTGTCTCCGTGTCCTGTGTGGATGAAGCTGTTCTTGAGCGGCCGGCTGATGTCATGAGCTGACAAACCGGCTACTGATGTCACCACGTTTCTGGGGAACGGTCCGACTTTAAGGGTTCGCTTGTTTTGACCTCTCCACCAGTAGTTCTCTGCCCTGAAAGACACAGAAATACTGAGGATGAAACATGGAGCGTCATCATCAGGGCATTACCAAAAAACAAATCATTTTACTACCTGTTAATATTTATAATGTAGTGCATTTAGCATAGTAGATATTCAATATATTTTAATAGTAAGCATTGATTGACTCAGCAACTGTAACATACTTTTAGGCTGTTATTATTTAGTTAGTTTTTTCCCTTTAAACATCTATCAGTATTAAGGTTGACGGGTAAGTCTGGAAGGTAAAAGTTACAGATTTGGAGGAAAGCATTTTATCCAAAGTCTTAAACATTTACTTAACACCCACCTCCCCTCTATTATGGTGATGACATCATTGATCTGGATCTGGAGTTTGTCAGGCTCATCAAAGTCCTGCAGAGCACACATGTCTGTGGGCATGGTCTGAAAAACACCCACATATAAAAGACACAAAAAACACACATGAAACACCAAAGTTAATTTTAACACAACAAACATTTATGAATGAGTCACATCTTGCATTCATGGACATATGTAATGTTTTATTGGGAGAGGGGAATAAAATGGTATGTGTTTTTATTTATTTTTTGTGTCGCAACTGTCGAGACAAATTCCAAACATCTACGTTGTATCGCATTTAAGTATTGAATCTAAACGTATTGTAGCTAGTTGTTGTTATCCTTCCAGCTGAAGGCATGTTTCAGTTTCTTCTTTGCAGTAACTCCACTAGGTGGAGCTGAAAATCTATTAATGCTCTGAGGATTGCTGGAGGAACACTGGCCTCTCTGTGCTGGAGGTGTCAAGATTGCAAAGAAGTATCTTTTGCTTAGTGGCTTAAAAAAAACAACTTTATATTTAACACCCTGGATATACAACGTTGACTACCAGAATGGCAGCTCTCCTACCTCAAGCAAGAACTCACGCAGGGCAACAAAGGTGGGTCTGTCATCTGGTTTCTGAGCCCAACACTGCAGCACCACATGATAGATATCCTGCGGACAGTCTTCAGGCTTCGGGAGGCGTTCACCTTCTTTATCAATCTTGTGCAGGATCTAGGGTGGGTTTTTTTGACAAAGGAGAAAATAATTGAAAGAGGACAATTGTATAAATGCGAATAAATGTGACTAATTTTCTGGGTTTGCCTGTGTTACTTCAGCTTCAAGATGTGTTTCAATATTCTTTGGTTTACCTGGCTCCCATTGAGGCCCAGCCAAGGCTCCTGGCCATGTGTGAACATCTCCCAGAGAGTGACTCCAAACATCCACGTGTCAGTGGCATGAGAGAACGTTCTGGTCTTCAGACTCTCTGGGGCACACCTGAAGCAGGACGGACAAAAACTTTAATGTGTACTGTATATGTCCAAAGATAATCCTCACTTTGGTCAATGCATTTAGCTTTTCCACGCTACCTTTAAAAGATTTTATTTATTTTTTTATGAAAAAAGCTGCACTGTGTTTGGAAACATTAAAATCATACATGCATATGAATGAAAACAGTGAAAAGAAAGCTAGCGGTTTTGCCAACACAGAATTTGACAAATAGTCCAAAAAAAAGTCTCTCATAACAATCATCAGCATGGCAGGAACGCAGCTGTGACTGATTAGAGTTATTTGTGGAAACTTTCTGCAATAAAATAAATCCTATTCCCCTAACCACTAAAACCACTCATATCCACTAAAACCACTCATATCCATGCCTGAATTGCATCCAAGTACAGCTTTCTGCTCTCTCAGTCCACCCACCATGCAAAGGGGACCTTTCGATGCTCCTGCATGACGTAGTGCTCATGGTTGTTGGGCAGCGCCCGCATCAGGCCAAAGTCTCCGATCTTCACTCTGTGAGCGGAGGCCAGCAGGATGTTCCTGAAGATAGACGGTCAAATATATAACTTTTTTTTTGTACATTTTAAAACTTAACATGCGTGCCTTGTATTCTGTACAGTATGACCTACACTCTTTTTAACTTCAAGGAGTATTTTGGGAAATTGAGGTGCAGCCGTTTCCATCATATAATCTAATTTAAAAGGTTTCGCTTAGGCGGCATATTACTGATACCATCTGCACACTGTTAAGGTGACAGATGCTCACAAAGCCCCCCAAATACAGTAGCATCAACAAAGATGAAGAGGAGTAAGCTTCTATTGTGGTGGAAATATGTTTTTTTAAGACCTATATCAAATGTTTGACCATTTGTTGAGAGGAGAAAGAAGTTTGAGAAATCCTCTTAGTGACTGGCACACTGTGTAGTCATTACCATTGTATAACAGCCGTAACTGTGAAAGTGACTCATTTCTACCAGCCATTAAGATTTTTCTCAAGCATCTACATAGTGTCAACTGTTAGGTGAAAGTGACTAATTTGGGCAAGACCAAGAACTTAGACCACCCATTACAGTCAGCCAACCAGTGACTCATTTTTACTTGTGGGCCAAGTCTCCCTGTAACAGCCTGTACATTTCTGGGTGGAGAAGCAATATAAATAATTCACCACACCAGTAAAAAAAACTCCCTCAAGAGAAAAATAGGTTTCCTAGAGAATGTGAAGAAAACACCCCGTAACCATCTTTAAAATATAGGTTTTGACCTTTTTAAAGTTGCTAAAACGTACAAACACTTTACTAAAGTGGTCGGTCCCCTACCTGGCTGCCAGGTCCCTGTGAATGAACCTCCTCTGCTCCAGATAGGCCATGCCACAAGCCACCTGTACAGCATACTGACACAGAGTGTGGATCAACACTGGGCCCTGTGGACGAACACATCGCAAACGCTCCAGCAGAGAACCCAGAGGAGCCAGCTCGGTCACCTTCACGAACAGAGAGAGAAGAACAGAGAGAGTGGGTGAAAAGAGGTACGGAAGAGGAGTAAAAAGCTAAAGTTTTGCGAGGCACAGATGGTGTTGAAGAGATATAAATTGATTTGGAGATGAAAGGAGGGAGCGAGAATAGGAGGAAGATAAATGTAAAATAATGTAAAGACAAAAACTGATTTTGGGAGTTGTGTTGTAGTCTATTGATAGTCATGACATGGTCCAAAACTATTTGGCAGAGGAAATAACAAGAAAGTAAGAGCAGGGTGAAAACAACAAGGCTGAAATGTCAGCCCTTATTTTAGTCCTCCATCCATATGCTCCCCTCCCTTCCTGTCTCCCTCCTTTCCTCCGGTCATGACAAAGGCCTGGAGATGCTTGACCTGATACATGCATACACACCCAACATACCTTTTCCCACTTGTCATTACAACAGCTATTTGTCTGTCACCTCATACTGTCACACAATACATACCTCCGTAACAAATACAATGTATTATGATATCCATTATTACACAGTCATACACGCACACAGATACTAACAATACTTCTACAAACCAACAAAAAAAACACAAAATCTCTACCATCTTCAAATCATAACATCCGTTTCCTACGTCTAGCGTTACTGTCTGTATATTTTGTGTTACACCTTTGTCTGCATAATTTGTCACCCGTTTGTTTAATAAAAAGCAAAAAAATAAAATGAAAAAAAGATTCTTGACCTGATTTAAATAGACTGTCAGGCCAAGAACCAGTCTAAGAGAGTGGCTGAGAGGGACATTTGTGTTAAGTGTATATGGGTGTAAGTCAAGACTACAGGTTCATGTGTGATTATGTTTATCTTTCTGTGTATATTCCCTCCCTGTGTGTGTGTGCGTTTCTGTGTGTCCACTACCATCTTCATTGGGTGTGTGAGCACCACACCGTAGAGGCGAATGAGGTTCTGGTGGTCCAGGGAGTGCATGGCGTTGACCTCACAGATGAAATCCTCCAGAGCTTCAGGCTGGCTGAGAACATCCGTCTTCAGACACTTCACAGCTACATTCAGCTGGAAACAAAGACGACGATTCAGTTCAAACTCATCCTGAAAACTGTATGAGCACCCAGGTTTATGCATTTGCTTTGACTTCCTTCCTACAGCGGCACAAAATGCAAAAAAGCATGATAGAAAAGAACCGTAGTTGTGTGACAATGCCACAGTTCTATCTTTTACAAATATCTTCAACATACAGCAGCTTAAACCTGTTAAGAGAACTAAATAAATGTAAAGGGCGGGTCTCCTCACCACCTTCCCTGCAGGCGTCAGCCACTCTCCTCTCTTCACTACACCAAAGGTGCCGTCCCCCAGCTTCTCAAACATTGTCAGATCCTTCTCTGGGATGAGGCAGGTCAGTGCCTGCTGCTGCCCATCAAGAGGAGCACCGCCACTGGGCTGTGTGGCCAGGACTCCTTCCCCCAAGCCCAGTGGAGGTGTGGGAGACAGCTTACGAAAGGAGGAGGCCGGCTGGCCCTGCTGGGGGAAGTCTCCTCCATCTGGGCGCTTACCACTGAACACCTACAGAGGAAGAGACACAATGAAAGGAAAAAAGTGTTTCAGCTGTAAAACATGAGCAAAAAAGGTCCAATAATGAACGAGCGAAAGAGAGACATACAAGCATCAGTGGTGGGATACGGCCAAGAAAATGAAAGTGGACATTGACCATAGGCTTCAATGTATTTACGTATTTGTCTATTATTATTTAATACAACACCCATTTCTATTTTTAGGTGCAGTTCCTAGGAGTGAATGCACTGTTTGTAAGTATAATGAAAAAACAATTAGATGAATTGAACTGCTTATAAACAATAATATGAACCCCATCATGGGATGTTTCATCTTCCCCCTTCATCAGTCACTCAATGAGCCACTTTGCATTGAGGAGACACTGGGCTTAAGATTGTGGATGGAGATGGAGGAAAGACACCAGACAACCATTTCAGTTATGAACTCTATCTCCCACTCTCCCCCATATCTTTCAGCCTGGAGGAAAACTATTCTTTTTCTCCACTTTATCTCTCCCTGGTCTGCTCTCCCCCTACTCTCCTCACCCACTCACCCGCTACTGCAGGCCTGCGGAAACACTGGATGCAAGTAGCATGCATTATCAGGCAGTGATGACGGTTTATGTTTCTACATTCTCTTGTTCACTTTCGAAATAAAAAGAGCTTCGATTTATCTGACTGCTCCTATCAATTGATGAAAAAGTAGCCGTGTGCAGTTGTATTGGAAATTGAATAATACATTGAGAACCGTTGGCAGGTAAATTGTAATTGAATAGAAAATCATGAGGCCAGTGAAGATTCACAACTCTAGCTGATATGCTGTCAGTAAGCAGTTATGCATATATACCGAAACAAGCACACACACACACACACACACACACACACACACACACACACACACACACACACACACCATTTATCATTAGAGGAGAGAGACATTTCCTGCCTCTTGGCTTAAGCACTGACAACACAGCAGGAATGAGCCGTTAGGAAGTACTCATTAAGAAGCACTATTAGATTAAGTGACCTGAATGTACTTGTTTGTGTGAGCTTTTCATTCCCCTATATTTGAACTTGTACAATATGTGTGTGCTGTGCAGAGCCCTTAAGGGACTCCTTTGTTTAGAGGTCCTAACTAAGAGCAAAATATGAATGCACAGAAACAAGCACTGCTGTCATACCCAGAGGACACGACACCGAGCTATTTATCAAGTAACATTACAGGTAAAAGAATGGAATAATAATAAACAGTAATATCCAACCCCAATTAACACGCAACATATCACATATGCACGTATTTGTCAAAGGTAGAGCCATTTTGAATCTAAAGCAGTGAAGTCATTTCAGCATTGTTTCATGCAAAAGAAGTGAATGAGACCAATGTGAAGTCATCATTGACTGGTAATCAAAAGGTCAGTGCTCAGAAACGGTATCATCGGTGAGAAAGAGGTGTCAACTGAATCCTCGGTGCCAAACATATTTGACTGGCCAGATATAAACAGTAGCAAGCCGTGTGTGGTTTCACATTCACACTGGACCAGACATGACGTAATGCTGCAAGCCTTTTTAAAAACACCACATCTCTGCGGTCACTGTGTGGCGAGTGGGTTTCAAATAGGAGGCTCGACATTCAAAAGATTCTGAGCATGGCAGCAGGCGCGCACGCGCACATACACACACACACATACACAGGACGCTGAGGAAGCAGATTACTTTAGCGGAGGATGGTGCCAGAGGCGGAAACAGACAGGTGTAATTATAGAAGGCAAGCACCATGTTCTCTGGGCACCGCGACTTCCACTGGGAACAGCACACGCACCAAACTCACACACACACACAAAGAGCAACGACTGCCCACTATTCCTTCCCACTTCATTCCCCCTAGCTTTGTGTGAGTGTGCGCAGTAGGTGTATCATATATTGTATGAGCTTGTGTATAAAGTATCCTTCTTAGAAATAGAATAGGAGTAGAAAGGACATTGAACTGTTTTCCATTTGACTAGTACAAAAGAAAATGGCGATTCTTATAAGTTATGGTGTCAATACACGTCAGTGGGGCCGTAAAGTGTTGTCGCAGCTCCAGAGACGGATGGCTGGAGCGTTAGCTGCTCTTTCTCCAGAGCGGCATGGGAGTGAGTAGATTGTTGGACCCAGCGCTGCCACTGGCCACCAGCCCGCTGTTCGCTACACTGGCTAAAGAAACTGAGCCGAACATAGTTGACACTCGTCTGGCATTAGCAATGTGCTTTCCTACGCTGTGCCAAGAGCTTGTGGATGAAGCATTAAGTTGTTAGATTTGAATAGGAATGTTCATTCCACTATTATTTACTTCTATGGTATCTTTTATTGTTAATCCTTTATTTAAAGAGAGTGAAAAAGTCGTAGTCCTACGTGGTTCTGTCTCTTTAAAAGGACAAACTTTAAGCTTCAAGAGACGAAGTTTCTGTGAATGCTGCACGCTGTGAATCCGTGTGTCACCAACTCTTGTGACTTGACTCGTGTGTGTTTGTGTGTGGACATGCTCATCCTCATGAGAAGGGTCGGGCTGTTTTGTTCTCTGGAAGAATTTCCCTCATAGATGTGCGTGCATTCCATCTGTATTTATTTATTTTTTTAATTAAAGAAGTGACTTGGTTCTAAAGACTTACAAACAGCTCTGCCATTCACACTCTACTACCACCACAAGTACAGTTCTTTGTTGCTAGAAATAAGAATTGTATGTCCTAATTCAACACAACAGAAGCATACAGCAGACTGGCATCATACTGACAGATGGTAAAGGCTGCATTTTAGTAGATATGTCGAAGTTAAGTGAAGCATGTTGAATTGCCTTTGTGTATGACATGTGCTTTACAAATAAACTTACCGTGCCTATGTTAAAATACTGGTCTTCACATAAAAACGCAAAAATAATCTGTCACGGTGTTGCAAAATGTGATCATATCATCTGTACAGGGGAAAGTTTCATCATGTATTGTTCATGCGTGTGAATGTGTCAACACTGCGACAGACAGACAGACGCCAACATGGCGACATAATGTCGAGCACACCATGTACCATAATAAATGAGTTCTGTGTGTGTGTGTGAGTGTGTGTGTGTTGTGCCTGTCTATGTCGGTCACCTTGCTCATCCAGGATTTACGCTTGCACATGGCTTTCCTCCTTTTCACAGCCTCCCACAGTCGTCTCTGTCCTTTATCAAAAGAATAAAAGAGAAATGCAGCGATGGTTACTATTACTGGTTTCCAAGTCATCTCTCTTAATTGGAAGACAACTCAGAGCCGGACAAAACAAACGCTAGAAAAAAAACCACAACTTTGATATGAAAGGGGAAAAAAGGAAAAACACAAAGAGGATGGGAGGGGGGAGAAAAGATGGAGATACACACTTACTATATGTTAGAAGAGATTGGAGATAAAGTACAAGACGGTTGAGAGTTTAGAGAACAGTGAGATGAGTGGAGGAAAAAGATTAAATGAATATGCGAGCAGCAGAAGTGGGTGTAATTAGTCTTAAGCGACTTGATACCAGAGAACCCTGAGGGCATCAGTAACTGGATTTAGAACATTACTGCTGCCATCCTCTTCACACACACATCGCACACAAAAGACTTGGCACTTAAGCGTCCCTTCCTATTGTGCCTAATTGGCAGTTGTGACTTTAAAATGATATGAGGGTAGTTAGTAATGGAGGATTTGCTCCAGCTATGCGGAGGGTGAGCCAAATGACACATTGCCATTACTGCAGACAAAAGCAATATTGTAGGATAATAGTAGTAATAATTTAGGAAGCTATGTTTAGAAATAAAAAGAAAATGTGATGGTCTAATAAGGCCTTGAACCGTGGACCGATATTTTAAGTCTACCGGGGAGTTTTCCAGCCGGATCAGGAACTGGACCAAACAGCTACCACTGCTCGCATTTATTCAGTTTTATGTGAAGTTGTCTTGAACGAAACTATTTTCCAAATGTTCAAAAACACATGCTCTGAAATCAACAAAACACGCACACATACAAACACACAGTTTCTCACCGGGTCGACCCATGCCGATCTTCTCCAGGTCTTCGTTCTTCACGTAGTCAAAGTGCGACAGCCGCGTGACGTTAAGGTCATCTCTGATCCGCAGCAAGTACTGCTGCAGCTGCACCTCCATCAGCAGCTCCAGCAGCCATTCTGTGCCTTCCTCACACTGCATGCTACTGCCCAGTTTCTGCAAAACACACACAAAGAATACAGGGAACCGAGTTCAATATTCAGTCAACAGTTTTCTCAATGCTTGGTCTCAAAGCTACAAAACACAGCAGGATAGAAAGTCACTGAGCAACAATCAAACCTTTATTTTCTGGGAATAAAAGGAGATGAACTGAGCTCAGATCTATTTTGTGATCCCCAGTAATTGTTTACAACACACTGAAATGCTTGCTTAGACGCTTAGACTCAAAATACACACACACACACATTCGGGAACACACACTTAAGCACTGCAGATTGGGTTGCCCAAATTTACATTCCATAAACAAGGACATGGATATAGCATTAGCTGCTTGTCAGTGGACCAAAAAACGGACTAATTTTACTTCGACAGTGTCAAATAGACATTGATTACAGATCCTGTGTCATTGTAGTGTTAATATACCACACTGTCAGCAATTTCTTTTCAGCATCAAAATAGATTCATAACTACTCTGGAAACAGAAGGTAGCAGTTTAGGCAGCTCGGCTGTAGACGCTGTGTAAACATCACATTCATACGACAGACAGAGATACATGAGATGGATGTTGCACATCTGGCGCCCATAAGTGTCAGTGAAGAGAAATGGGAGGCTCCTAAACAGTCTGACCACAATATATATATATACACTGTACTATGCCCCTCTATAACACACTGAGTGAGACATCAATCGTCAATGTCAAAACACAACACCACAGTTTAAAACATCATCAATCACTCTGTCTACTTAAAGTGACAAGCTGAAACTAGCACACCACAAAATCCTGTTGTGCTTCTTCATAGGACTGTAAATCAAGATGATGGAATTAAATAGAGAGTAAAGGTGTGAAGAACCACTACAAAAGCTCACCTACTGCTGCAGTACACTTGCTCACACTGGTCAGCGGTATTATTCCCCAGTCTCAATGGGGAGGGGAACCGACCTAATCTGCGGAGATTGACAGGGAAACCTTTCTGGTGGATGCGCTGGGTCGTAGGGGCCACTCCACTGAGTAGTAATTGAACTCTGTGAATGAGGGACTTCCTGTGCTCGCTGAGACAAGGTTACAAGGTCTAGAGGGACGTGTCAGAGGTCCCAGCTTCCCTACTGCCATCTAAACTTCTTAATGGGCGGGGTCAGCGGTCACTTCCTATTGCTTAATGAATGTGACCTGAGGAGTTAAAGTATGTCTTCCTCACACAAGTACGTACCTAATGTTGGGCCATGAAAGTTGGCATGATGTGAGCATCCTCCAAAACACTGGAAAGATCCATCTACTGTGCCTTCATTTTTTTTAAATGGAAAGTGAGTGGTCCTTTTATTTTTCATGCATTTTCGATGCGAGGTCTGACTGAGACCGATCTGCTGGGAGGGCTCAATCCCCAATGGTTATGCCAGATGTCTGTATCCTGATACAAATTCATTGCAATGCGCATAAAAGTGGGTCAGCTGATATCTCTTTAGCAATGTCCAAACATGCAGCTTTGGCTCTCTCGGAGTCAGCGGGAGGCTCTGTCCACTTTAAACAGGTCAACAGAAAATAGTCTGTGAGAAATCCTCTGATTTATGTGAAGCGGGTACAACAAGTCTGTTATTAACTTATAACCCAATATAATATAACCTGCCAGATCCACTCTATAGAGATGCAGGCTACACTGAATGCCTGCAGTGCCTGTGGCTTTGGGATTAACTGCAGCTGCAGTCATTTGAATCGGCCTCTCTCGCATCGTGCCTGACCCCCACCCCGAGAAAGACGATACAGCGGTCTCCACTACGGCGCTAAGCTTTGCCACAATGTAGCATGTTTATTTGATCCACTGATCACGCTGTTAAGAGTTTAAAGCAAAAGCTTTCGCTGACATTTTTTTTTTTTTTTAAAAACAACTTTTTTCGTTTGTATCCACAGAGGAAACATTTTTTGATATAAAGCACAAAATATTTATTTATGGGGCATACACCATGACTGTTACCCGCTTTATCCTTTATCGCCCCCAGCAGTCAGCATGGAAGTGTTATTTCACCGGACGGTGCCAAAGACGCAAGTCAGCTTCCTCTTGGGCCTCTTTTCCATGACAGTGTCATATTTGAGGCACGAGGGGTCAAAATCAAGGTGCTTAAAGCCCTCATATCATATTTCTCTGTCAACTTGCTAACCGATTTACAAAACACATTAAACAGGATACTACGTTTTACACTTTCAAAAACAGGTGCAGCACAGAAATCACTTTCACTTATAGAGGTGGTAAAATGGGTTGTGTCTAATCGTCACTAACTCACACTATCCGCTAACATTTTGGGAGGAAGAAAAAGGTGAGGGTCTTCCTTCCTTTGTTATGTTGTCATATGTAAAACATCGTGAAGGGCTTATATCGTTACTTCTCCTTTAATGGGATGAAGAGGAAGATGCACATTGAGGAGATGTGAGGTTAGCAGGAGGAATGCCACGTTTTGTTAATTACAACCAGAGCCAGAAGTCCAGTATTAGGGCTCCAAAAAGCATTTCTCCACTTGCCCACCTTTCCTTTTTTGTTTTAAAGGAACATGACAAAATAAAGAACATAGCCCATTTGGTTTCCAGTTTCAAATGAAAAGTAAAAAGAAAAAGACAGAAACAACAAGTATGGAACAGAGAGGGGAGAGAGGGATGTAGGAATTCAGATGCAGAGAAACAACATGATGTCCCTTCTGAGAAATGCCTCTGGTCTGAACTCATTCCTCATGGTAGTGGAGAAATGCTCTCACACACACACACACACACACACACACACACACACACACACACACACACACACATCTCCTGGCCAAAGCCATGTCCTGTATCAGATCTGCTCTGCTCTAACATCCTGCTGCAATAACAACAACCCTCCCAGAGGATGGCCTCAGTCCAGCTGGAGAGTCCACACACACACACACACACACACACACACACACACACACACACACACACCACTGACCCCCACCATATTTATGATACAAACGCTATATTCAAACATCTGGGTAGACCACATGATCCTGACTATAGTTACCAATATCCACATCATCTTTCCAAATGATCCCTGAGTGGACCAGGGAGAGCAGACATCAGACAGACATCAGACAGACACCAGACAGACACCAGACTTACTCGATATACGTGAAAGTGTGCCAGGAAGGGGAACGACTTTTTCAGCTTGTCAAAGCGTCGCATCCTGAATTCCTTCGTCTGGATGAGTGTAGGTGTAAAAACAAAGTGTGTGTGCGTTTAAGTGGCCGGAGGTGGCTGCTTGTCTCTTAGACCACTACCAGACCCAACAGTCCTCCCGGTGTGACGGCCCCAGTCTCTGAGGGAATTCTAAGTAGCGCACGCGCTCCTCAGATCCGGACCCGCAGCTCCAAACATGAGAGGGGGGAGAAAAACTTCCTAAGATCCTGTACGCAAAGCTGCCACATTCCATGGCGGGGCAATCGTCCAGTAAGCCCCTTCTTTAGCTTCAGCTCCCACAACAAGGCAAAGAGGCATCCATGGAGCACTTCAGTGTGCAAAGAACATACGCTAAAAAGGCTGTAGAGCGATTAAGAGCTGCTGTTTGTAGCTCTGTGCCCACTCCAGCCATGTGTCCTCCTCAGACAGCAGTGGGCCACTGATCCAAACTTGCAGAACTTCACAAATAAGTCACTCCTCCTTCCTCCCTTCCTTTTACTCCCTCTCTCTCTCTCACTCACACACTCTCTCTCTCTCTCACTCTCTCTCTCTGTCTTTGCGAGTGCAGCTACTGTCTGTTTGCTTTTCCATCCCTCTATCGAGCATGGGGCTAAAAATAGGAGCGACTTTTTCCCGATTCAGTTGCTCGTCAGTCGGGCAGGCAACATGGACATGAGAGCCACAGCGAGTGACTGTCTCCGGTTTCCGATTTTAAGGTGAAACAAGATGCGTGCGTGTCTGGTTGGTGTCAGAGAACAGTCCTGTGTGCTTGTGCTGTATGTTTACATCATCTTATTCCTCTGATTTGATCTTCACTCTGTTGTCGTCTCTTTCCCCCTTCCCCCAAGTACCCCTTTTCCTACCTCTTCCAGCAATACGCCCCCCCCCCCCTTTCCCTCCTGCAGTCAGTCAGACGGTCCGTGCAGCGCAGAGCAGTGCGTGGTGCAGAGGACAGAGGCTTCATGGTATTCAGCCCGGAGGAGCATTTGATCCAGGGCCAAAGGGTCACATTCAACTGTGGAATGGACAGCGTGTTTCCTGTGATGCAACCTCCCCAAACACACACACACACACACACACACACACACACACACACACACACACACACACACAAAACCACGACCTACCACTTCTTCCCCTTCTCCACTGCTCGATCTCTTCTCATATCGCTGCCTGTTAATCTTAAAATTCACCGCAGTGGAGAAGTTTGACTTTTGGAGTTCTCAGATGAATCGTCACTGAAATCATAGTTTTGAGTAGACTTGTGATACTCTTGTGGTTTACACTCTGGGGCTAACTACAGCTAATTTAATACACATTTGGGGGATTTGAACTGACAAAACAAGGTTTTTTACTAATTCCTAACATTATAAAGACTAAATGATTAATCACCTAATGGACAAGATAATCAGTAGATTAATCAATAATAATATTAGTCATTAGTTGCATTCCTACACACAACCATGTCCTATAGTGACCCACGGTGATCTTGGGTCACTTTATGCTGATAGTCTGCAGTCACACACGTGGATTTGTGCAGATTGTATCACATATACTGAATATATTTAGCATTAGTTACTGGATCTTCCTGACTGCCTGCTCATAACTGTAAACTTTAAAGTACATTACGGCACAGGAGCAGCAGACTGAAACCACTTCTCTGCTGCATAAACAACCACACATCTACAACTCTAAATCATTCTACAATCGTACAAAACAGAGGAGCCTATTGCTTGACTGGTGAAGTCACAGCGGCAGCAGATGTCTGTCAGAGGGGGTGACTAATACTTCAAGTTACAGAACAAAATAAATACAGATTATCTTAATAACAAGGCCTGCCCAGGACACCTAACGTCAGTCAGCTCCCCCTCTGTGGTCTATTCTCTCCTTTACCACTGCATCATAGAAGTTCACTCCTTCATTAATCCCCTTCTCCTTCACTCTGCTCCCCTCCCTTCCTCCCTCCCTCCTCTGGGTCGGGCCAACCCGTTTGCATTTTCTTCTTTATTTGGTGCTGCCTTTTATTTCCCGACTCTAATCCTTCAAAAATGTTATCTCCCCCCCCCCCCCCCCCCCCCCCCCCCCCCCTCTGCTGACTATAAACAAACCCTTACCAGCTGCTTTTCATACCCTCAGTAGCAGCATGCCCCCTCTCATTCCGTCTCTTGCCAGACACTGTTTAGCTTTTGCTTTTCTAACATGTTTTTTGTTCTCTCTGCTCATTGTTTGTCTTTGTCCTTTGCTAGTTAATCAACCTTTTCAGCATTCGAGTGGGCCTCTTGCTGTTGGCTTTGGATGTTTCTCTGCTGGCTCTCTCTCATTCACCGCCACTCTCCTCTGCTTTTAATTAGGACGTTTTGTATTTACTAGACTAGAGGAAGGAAGGGAGCCGAGCAGGCGGCAGAGTACTGAAAGGCAAGGAAAGCCAAAACAACAACAATGTGGTGATATTATCAATACATGTCTGGCTTTAATTGAAGACAGGACAGCAGACATATCTGAAGAGGATGTGGTATTGTGTACCGTTTTGTTTATGAATATACTGTGTTGGGTTGCGTCTCCATTCACAAGAAGAACAGCCGTATTGTGTTTGTTATCCGATTCACTGTGAAACCAGCTGAGGGAAGGCCATTCAGAAAAGAGCTTCGGTGCACATTAATATTTGTGTGCTATGAAAAAAACATTGTATACATTTGATATAGTTGTCTAAATAACATAGATTCACTCATCTCTTTTTACCTAGCTCATAGTTTTCTAAACTTTGGATAAGCCTCCGTGTCAAGTGACAAAATACATTATTTATGTACGGCTAGGTCAACCCATGTTGACACTACGTTTTCTTTAAAGTGCTGTGCACCTGTGTAACACTCCATATGTGAACAACTACACACAACACGTGACCAAATAAGGCCTGAATATCAGAGAAACATGATAAAATGCATTCTCTGGGGCCCTCACGGCAAAATATCTACATCAGTTTTACAAAACTGCTCGGGGGAAAATCAGAACAGAAAGGATCTGTAGTATAATGCTGGAGTCTCTTCAGTCTGTCCCCTGCTCTTATACGAGTAGGTTTGACCTGAACAACAATCACTTTTAAAGAGGATGGATGGCCATGTCCTGCTTGCTCATAATACTAACTTCCTTAATTCCTAAATGTATTATTTGGCTGCGCTCGTTTTATTTCGCTGTATTGCATTTATCACTCCACAGTTCTGACAGACAGCAGGTCTATTGACAGACGTGTCAGATCATTGTTGGTTCTTTCGCTGGATTGTATTTAACAATCAAATCAAGCTTCTAAATCAAACCGGCAAGTTCTCCGTGCCCAGAGAAAGGGTGGTGCGGTTAGACCACAAACACCCTCATCACACATACTGCTACAGAGCTCCAACGCTCCCTCACACATACAGGACAGTTTGTTGCAGTTCCGGGAAGCCTCCTAAATGTCCACAGCCCCTCGAGTTTCTTTTTCATGTGCTTTCAGAAATGTTTGAGGAGTAATAGCTGAGGGAGCAAAGTCCAATATTTTAAGAGTTTAGGTGCGGATGCCTCGTGGCCTCATTCAGCCATCAGTTGTCTCATTCTCACAGTCACTCAGACGCAGCGGTGATGTCACAGTGAAGTCAACTAAATTGCTATGACAAATAGGAAAATGACTACACATGACTATGAAACAGATGACATCAAATAGCCCACATTCCTTAAATCAGCAGCTGGACAAAAAGCCTGTAACTGACTCTTGAACTACAGCACTTTAAAAAATGAACACAAGTGAAAATAAACCTAAAACATCTAAAAAGAACTGATTCTCAGTTATGCAGGTGTGATAGCTCAGTCTCCATGTCAACGCCATATCCCAGAAATGATCAAAACCAGGATGAGACTCAAACCCGGTATACTAATGTGCATGTAAATGTACTTGTTGTTCATGCCTCTAACTTAAGATGTGGACTTCGGGTCATACAAAGCTAGAAAGAGCTGCATTATACATTATGAATGTTGCACTTCTGTCCATCCTGTGAGAGGATTCCCACAGGTTTCTTCCTTTCTTCTCCTGTTACATTTGTTTTTGGTACCGATGTTCATACAGAGGATGTCATATCTGTACAGATTGTAAAGCCCTCTGAGGCAAATTTGTGGTTTAAATTGAATTATTTTGCCCTGTTAAATAAGTGGTTTGTTTCTCATGGACATTGAATGTGGGTAATTAATACTCTTCAGTTGTGCCTGACTTGTTTGGTCCCTCACACTAACAATGAAGCAGCTCCAGCAGCCTCTCCAGCTGCTGCTATCTGGCCTCCATCTCTTTCTTTCTTTCCATCTCGTTCACGCGTGTACGGTACACAAACACACACACACAGTAGTATGACTCAAAGGCTGTTCAACTGGAATATGAAATGATGCAAAGGACAAGTTAAACGCCTGACCGTGACTGTAATATCAAATTAGAGGCTTGCTGGCTCATAAGATTATGAAGAACAAAGCGCTGTGTGAGGTCTGCATTATGTCCGAGTACTACAACGCACGCACACACACACACACACACACACACACACACACACACACACACACACACACACACACACACACAAAGCTTGATTCTGTAATATGATGCTCACTGTACACAGACACAGGCATGCAGAGGCATGCACCCACATCGGCTGGATTCACACTGACGTACAGTGAATTAAGACAGCTTAGTGGATACGGGTGGACACGCTGTCAGTGCATTTCTCAAATAAATCACAACCTTTTGGTGGCAAAACATCAATCTGCGGTTTTGGTGGCGGATGCCAAAAACCGGCAGAGCAGAGGGAAGAAGTAGTAGAACAAACAACAGTAATCCCTCTTACAACTGTGCAAGCAAAATAACCACACACACACACACACACACACACACACACACACACGCACACACACAGACGATGCCTCTGACGGAGGTCTGCATGCACAGACAGACAGAGAAACGTCATTCCTGATCTCACAGATAGTAACCCTTTTTTAAAGTCTGGCTTTTTTACGTTCTCCTTTAATCCCTTCATCGTCCGCAGCACCTCATCATCCACAGTCAGGAGCGGAGAGGCGTCGTGTGGTGATGGGTGTCAATGTTGAGAAGAACTAACTGTGGGAATTAAAAAGGTTTTGGGTACAAACGGACTGCCTTCCAGGCGAACACCGAACATATGTAGCTTGGCCTGATTTGCATAATGCCAGACTACCACAACAACCCCCACTAATACTTCCAAACGTCGCCTCCACCCTCACCCTATGCAATCTCTACTTTGATCCCCTAAAGCTGGTTAAGAGGGGAAAGGAGAGGAATGTTGGTCAAAGATGGTTGACCTCAAACAGACACACAGTCAACAGCATGTGAACCAAATATTAAGCACAGTATGTGCTACAATGGGGAATATTTATCATTCCCATCTACAAAAATACAGTCGATGCTCAACAACCTGGTTCTGGTTGAAGCTCACTAATCCCCTTAATGCTCCAAAGCATATGAGAACTAGCTTTGTACTAAACATAAAAGGACTGCTGGGGTAAAACAATGTGTATATGTATTTGGAGCAAGTCTCATTCTCTTCATGTCTTCTCTTTCTCTGCTGCTCGTATGCATGTGGTGTTCAAAGAGAGTGCCTTGCCACTGCAGCCGGCGTTGTTACTGCTAGCATATTTCGGCTGAAACAAAACACATCTCTTTGGCTGAAACAAATCTCTAGATGAGCCAACCGGTGGCCGAGCCACGCTGCCCACCGTCCATCTGTCTTTTGTACAGCGTTTTTCCAACTCTTTCTTCGTGTGGGTAAAGATGTTAAAGGTTATGTCAGCTTTTGGTTTCTTCCAAGATGTAAAGTCTAATTTATTCCCATTTCGTCTGTGGTGAAATCCAGGTTGCTCACAAATACAGTTCACTCACAACTCAAAGCAACAGCATGGCTGTTAGGCTACTATCTCTGAATGAATCACATTACATTATGGGGCAGACTACTCCTCCCAACACATGTAGGTCTAAACCTCATTTTCGTTCTCGTTTGGAGCCAATAAACACATTACTTTCTTTAAATTTACTGAGATATATGCTGTGGTATATACACAGGGTTTGGCCTTGAGTGATGGTGAGAAGTGCTGTGTGTAGTGAGTGTGAGTATGTGGTGGTGGAGGAGAGTGACTGGACCATACGAGTGTAAGAAAAGCACAGGTGTTACTAAAGACATTAACAATGGGTCTGTTCTATACAAGTGTCTCAGTAAGTCGTGACAGTGCAAGCACGCACAATACCAGGACCCTGAAAATGAAGCAGCTAAATGGAATTCAGCCATCGGTCATTTTAGTATTTATATTCCTATAGTGACATGTTTCCTGTGAAATCAGGTGCTAAGCCATTACACCACAGTAAACACACACACACTCAATGTTGTGAAAATCCCTGATGTCACACAAAAAAAAAGGGTGCCTGTGAATGTGTGTAATGACACAAACACACACACGTTAGATTTCCAAATTCACATCTGCACATGTGCAACACTGTTGCGGAAGTTTACGCCACAAAAACACATGCACGTGCACATTTTCTACAACAAGAGACACATATTCATGCGCTGAGAACCATCTACTGATCAGCCGATTGCGTTTATTTAAATATTCTGCTCAGTGAGAAATACGCCTCCCTCAGAAAACACCTCAACAAACCCTCACCTCTCACGCACTTTCACTCGCCCTCAAAAGGATCCATAATACCTGCTGAAATTGCTCGTTCACCTCCATGTTTGTCTAAAGCTATGTGGCAGGATCACTACCACAATGAAGGAAACTGTAGAGGTCTACCTCTTCGTCATCGATGGGCAGGCGTTGGTAGTCAGACTCCGACGTGTCCTGCAGTCTCTGGTAGTCTGCCGTCTCCCCCATGGTGGGGCTCCCACGATCCTTCCGCTACCTGGCCCCCCCCCCCCCCGGGCTACGTGTCCTCAAAATCCTCAGAGAGCCACCGGTCCAGTCAGTGGGCAACCCGGGCACTTAGTCAGTCAGTCGGTCAGTCAGCCCGCTTTGAGGTCTTCTTCGCTGTCATTAGGAACACAAGTACAGTAATCTGCATGTCAATCATAGTACAGCACTGCATTAGTTCAGACAACCGAGCACAATATTTGACCAAACGTGCTGCTGCTGTATACCTCCAATATTCTTCCTCATTTAGGTTGAGTCAGCTTCCCTCAAGAAATGTCCGGACAATGACTTCCCCATGTCCACACAGTGATGACACGGCCGCGTTCACCGACTGACCGACCTGTAAAAACACAGGTGTTTATCTTCATGGGAATAACTTTTTGGAGCGCATTCCTCTGGCAAGCGGCAGACAATAATGAACGTAGTCTCTATTTTCTGGTTTGTTGTGGGCAGGCAGCGGTTCTTCCTCTTCAGAAGAAAAACAGAAGACAATCCGCTTCCTTAAAAAGACAGCACCGTTTGTCCTCTTCCGCAAGCCAGTGGCTTAAATCTTCAAGAGAGCATCCGAGGTGTTTCACTGATTGCTCCAGATTCATTTACTGGTCGCTGTTGTCCTCCTGGACTCTCTCTCTCTCTCTCTCTCTCTCTCTCTCTCTCTCTCTCTCTCTCTCTCTCTCTCTCTCTCTCTCTCTCTCTCTCTCTCTCTCTCTCTCTCTCTCTCTCTCTCTCTCTCTCTCTCTCTCTCTCTCTCTCTCTCTCTCTCTCTCTCTCTCTCTCTCTCTCTCTCTCTCTCTCTCTCTCTCGCCCTGCTTTAGTGCTGACGCATGCTCTTCATATCCAGCTATGTCCCTCTCGGTCTCTATTTCTATGCCCCAGGCATCCCACCGGCCAGCTTACCTCCTCTCATTCATCCCCAGCAGTGAAGGGGAGAGATCGTACAGAAGCCATTTTTCACCTGTTCATCCTTCCTTTGTGTGCCGCTTCCCCCCCCGTACACACACACACACACACACACACACACACAGATCTTGAGCAGCTGTCCAATCGAACTGGCAGCTCAGCTCTGACGATCACGGCTAAAGTCTGTGAGGATTGTTTTTATGCTGCTTTGTCCTAAATGGACTTCCCGATTGCTCGGTCGATCCCTAATCCCTCGATGTTGTTGTTATTGTTTTTCGCCTCCTCTCTTCATTTCAGTCCCTCTAACCCGCTTTCCACACCCCTCCGCTTGTTTTTTTTTTTTTTTTTTCCATATCAGCCCCAGCTGAATGATTTGGTGAGTGGTCGCCTTTTCTATTACCGTGGCAACATCAACCAATCACACCTCCTCCCTGCTCTTCTGTGTCCTGTAGTCACGGCGATCCAGTGAGCAGTGGTCCCGATAGAGGCAGCCAATGACGGCGAGGCAGGCTGACTGGGGAGGGAGGGAGGGGGAGGAGAGATGATGGAGAGAGGCGGGGGAGCCTAATGAGGAGAGTTAATCCTCCCTCTGAGAGGGAAAAAAACACGGCCATGCTGCTTTGTGTGAGTATGTGTACGTGTGTACGTGTGTACGTGTGTGTGTGTTTTAAAAGCACCTCTCCAGTATAGACAGGGTATCCAGGCCATCTGGATCCTTGCTGAGTGGACATCTGGATGCAGGGTAAAATAGAATAAAAGAACAATGTGTGTGTGTGTGTGTGTGTGTGTGTGTGTGTGTGTGTGTGTGTGTGTGTGTGTGTGTGTGTGTGTGTGTGTGTGTGTGTGTGTGTGTGTGTGTGTGTGTGTGTGGTAGTGTGACTAGCAACATTGCAGTCCAAGCACTGATGCCATTGAGCAAATCTGTAACACATCTAAATGACTCATACGTCTTCCACCCTTTCGTCCATGTCACTCTTTATCCTTCCCTCGTTCCATCCTAAACACTTTCTGTTTCCCGTTACGTCCTCTCATCTCATTTGTGCCTGTCCACTCATTCTCCACCATCCTTTTATTCTCCCCCTCTCCCCCCCCTCTCTCCCTCTCTCTCTCTCTGACTTCATTCCAGCCCTGTTGATGTCCTCAGGCCGCTTATTCGCAGCCCACTGAGCTACATTCGCTCTCACTCCTCCGCCATGACTCTGCTCCTCTGGAGGCCGGCTGTCACGCGATATCGCACAGTAAATACACAAACATGCACGCAACTCCATCAAAAGGCACGTACACACACACACATCACTGAACAAATATTTAAACTCAGAAACACTGCATGCATGCAGACACAATACACAGCAACACAGAGGCCTGTATTTACCACTGGACATTATGATGATTTTATCAATACATTGAGGACACTGCCAGCATTTGCAACCAACCTGTGTTACACTCCCAATTAGTATCAAAACACTTATATGTCTAAGTCCAGCAGGTTAACAGCCAGTCTCACTACCAATGAGAGCTGGCATCCCACATAGGATCAAGTAGGGCCGAACAATTAATAGAAAATGAATCACAATCGCGATTTTGAATTTGCACAATTAAATGAACATGATTGCCTGTGATATTGGCGTTGAAAATGTGTGCTTTGCTCATGGAAAACTCTGCCGCATATCAAATTAAGCGCTGCCTAAACTGACAGGCAGCCACCAGCCGGCAATTATTTTGGCTTCACTTTTCAGGAGCCGCTGCGCGTGCAACCCGACAGTAGCAGCCTGTGAGGAACTTTCCTGAATGTTACGGCAGCAGTCCAGAGTAGAAGAGAAATATACTGTTTATTACTATTTGCCCGTCTGTTCAGAGAGCAGGCGCGTCTGGGTTCAACTCAGTGTGTCAGGAATCATCTCTCTGGTGCAAAAAAAGTAATATAATAATTAATTTTGGCCATAATTATGCAGTTCTACTACCAGTTCATTTGTTTGATGCACATCCAGAAACACTGCAGCTCCGCATCCTTTTCACACTCATGCTGCACATGTACAGGAGTGGACATCTGTAAAATATAAGACAATACAACATCGCCCTGAGTTGATTTGGACACTTAATACAGTCTGTGCAGAATTATATATACTATACTACACTGTACTATAGCCTAACCTCAATACTGAACATAGTTACACAAAAACAATCCAACACTACCGTATTAAATATGAAATGCAGAAGTCAGCGGAGCAAAGTTAGCCAGAGACAGATAGTAGACAAGTAGAGCAGTAGGGGAGAGACAGAGCGCAGACATCCTGGCCAATTGAGGCCATGACAAATGGAGCAGGGCTCAGCTGTGGAGTCATGTGGGGTTACTTTAACACGCTCCATTACAGACTGTATGGTGGTTTGGTACAACTAGAGGGCAAGGCTGAGCAGTATACACATAATCACGTACAATGAAGACAATAAGACCTGGAAGACAATAAGTATGTCAACATTGTCCTGACATAAAATGTGTATTTGTATGTTTGTATTTTTTTCATTAGTGAGCAAATTACAGAAATGCTGAGTACCAACATGAATGTTTAATTATTCTTTTTAATTTATTTTCGTATTGCTTATTTTTATCTATTCTTTATAGACCTTTATGGCCTCTCTGCTTCCACTAAACGCCACATTTCACAAACTCTCCACCAGTATTCTGGAAAACCCCTTCAATGACCAACCGCTGGGGCTTCAACCTCGACCCCAGCGGCTTCATCGGTCAGACATCTTGTGTCGGGGGGAAGGTAAAGCGGAGCCTGTTAAAACATGTGAACGCCTTCTCTGTCCCCGTGATGGAGAGCAAGGAGAAGCAGAGCAGACATGCTGTGGGTGTAACGGTACGACGTTCCCAGTCCAATCACCGCAGGCTGTTTCAACCCTCGCTTTATGTGACCGTTTAGAGTCTTAAACGGCGACTGCTGGGTCCCTCCTGCTTCTTTACGACCGTTGGTGGGTAGACCGCAGGCTCTGGGGGCAGCACTAAGCTTTTGAACAGGAGCTGTATGAAATCCCTGATGTCTACTGCTGATGTGGGGCTCACAGGGTGGAAATATAATCAGAGACTGGACAGTACAGCCTGAGAGGTTATGGAGTACTGTGTCTGTGTGTGTGTGTCTGTGTGTGTGTGTGTGTGTGTGTGTGTGTGTGTGTGTGTAGGTGTGTGTGTGTAGGTGTGTGTGTGTAGGTGTGTGTGTGTGTGTGTGTGTGTGTGTGTGTGTAGGTGTGTGTGTGTGTGTGTGTGTGTGTGTGTGTGTGTGTGTGTGTGTGTGTGTGTGTGTGTTACACATGAGGGTCACACCTTGGAAAGTAGAGCATATACATTGGAACCTCTTTAACAATGTTACCATATCATAGATAATGATTAGATGGTTCTAGGACTCATTCAATCTATTGAAGATGTTCTTCAATTAACTAATTAATCTAATATCTAAAAACAAATAATCATACTTCTTTTATACTAAAGATATCACAATGATCTTTTTAAATGGATTCATCTTCTTTTTATATTTCGTAGTGTAACTGATTGAATATTTGACAAAATAATCAACGCATTAATTGTGAATTAATTGACATCATTAGCTGTATTTTCAAAAAGAAAAGAGTAATAAATGATTTATGATATGTACTGTTTTTAAAAAGAGAAAATCAAAGTAACTAAAGATTTGATTATATTAAAATATATATATAATCACACAAAACATACCGAATGTTCATAAATGTTTGATGTCATTTAGGGCCCAGATTGCAGTTAAATCCATTTATTACATACTCCGTATTAGATAGATGTCATGTATAGCGCCAACTGTTTAGAATTGCACTTCCATAAAGTTGGGGAACTCACAAAAGACGGATTAAAAGAAAAATGGAAGAGCTGCGACAATTAACCGATTATTCAATTAGCCGATCACAGAAAATGACTCAGCAGTTGTTCTGATAATAGATTCATTGTTAAGTAAAGTCATTTTCTCTTTTCTGCTTCCATCTTTTTTTGTGAACTGAATATTTTTTGAGTGTTGGTCGCTCCAGAAACTGTGAACACGTTTCTCTGACAATTTATTAACCGATGAATTATTTGGTGCTGATCAATTCAGCAGCAACTGAGGAATTAATGAGAATATGAATTGAACTGTTTCGCTGGCTGAGTGGAGATGAAGCTCAAGAAACACTGGACCTTTCACTTCCTGTGATGCATAAATGCTGATGACATCATCAGGGTTATTTTCATCATATTTGACAGAGGTGCTTTTGAGCAACAGAAGACATTAACTTTTAACGTTTTTTCTCAAGCTTCCAGTACTCCCACTTTCAGTGCACAGACATTTATGCGTTAAATCAGTCGAGTTGCCCTTCAAGTTGATTCATAACACATCAAGTTTAACTCATCTAGGAAAGTGTTGCTTACTTATCCTGTACTTCCACTTTGTATACAAAATCTTGTAATTTCGCCAAATAATGTTTCTACTGGTAAAGAAAAACTAACTATCCTGAACAAAGAATCACAAAGAGCCATTCGGCGGTCAAATTCATTAAAAGTCTCTTTGTTTCTTGAGCAAGCTCAACTTTAAATGGGTAACAGACCTGTTTCTGGTGGGATTTCAGATGAATCCTTTTGACAAGTTTCAGCCCCCGGCAAATAAAAGCACCCGTGTACATGAAATATTTCTTCTTATAGGTCATGGTAGCAACACCCACCCACAACGTCTGATCACTTATTGACTTAGGAGATGACTTCACCTCAGTCAGAGCCACAACATGCTACCAGATGATTCACTATACTCTCCGATATGAAAAGAAACGTTACGATTGACCGATGACTCTGCTACTGTGGGAAAATGTTGACACAGTTAAAAAACGTCATCGGCCGGTGAGGAAGCCTGTGGTCAGGGTGTGGACTGTGAAGAAATGGTGCAGTAGTTGCGTCAGTGTTTTTGTTCCGCTTATTGTCAACTTCACCTCCAAAACAACACCAGAGGGCTGAAACCTAACTGTTGAGCCACCTGCTGTCAGTCAAAACTAAATGTCTTTTCTCTCCCTAAATCACCACCATGTGCTGAAAAACTTTAATAAGATCTTCATATACAAATGTGATGTGGCTTAATACACTGTAAAATCATAAAGTCTTCATTTTCCTGAGTATATAAATTATGGCTGCAACCATCAAGACTACTTATTTTGCTGAAACATCGAGTCGATTGGTCAACTGACAGAAAATGTCGATGTTTAACTGATCTTTTAAGTAGGATTTTATGTGAGAATTTGCAGCTTTCCTTGGTTTATATCAATGTAAATTGTATATTTTTGATCGGTTGGACAAAAGATACTGTATCAAAGACGTCATGTTGGGCTCTGGAAAATTGTGACACATTTTTCATGAATTCCGATATTTTAAACTACAAATATTTCATCGATTAATCCGAATTGTCAGTTCCATTTTTCAATTAATTTAGTCGTAAATTATCACAAGATTCCCATCAAGACTTCCCAGAATCCAAGATGAGATCTTCAAATTCCACTGGACCAACAGCTCAAAACCTAATAATGTTTAATTCAACTTGTTATATAACAGAGAAAAGCATCAAACCCTCGCAGTGGAGAAGTTAGGAACAATGTTCTTCTTGAAAAATGCTTACAAATGCAATCAGTTAAAACAAATTGTTGACAATTATTTATACAATTGGGTTGCTACATTGAACAAATCATCTTTTCTTATTCCAGGCTACTTTATGTACAACAAAAGATAACAATACATACATGTTTTATCCATGCATGTACTCATTTAATTGTGATTAAGTGTAATTGAATGTGACTGCGTTGGGAAGAGGATGAGCAGAAAGACAAATTGTCATAAAAAGTATCACATTCTGAATTTGTATCGTCAGCTTTTTATCAAGTGTAAAAAAAAGACCATGAACAGCTTTCAAAGCAGTAAGTCCAGAACTGTAAACCCAATGAGGTTGAAAGATGGTCCCCAGCCCAGCAGGCTCAGTTGGGAACCAATCATGGGTGGGCACAGAGTCAAAAAGTCAAACGCCATAATTACTTCCATCCACTGTAGAACACACAATGTTTCATACCGAGTTGTTGTCAGGAGAGTTATTATCCTCAACAAAGCCTCTCTCATCACCCCTTTCCCAGAAAGATTTCCACTTCGGCTGAAATCAGAGGCGGACAGGAACGCGGAGCAAATCCACTGTGGACAGAGGTGTGTGTGAGAGGGATGAAGGTGAGAATGCATGCGCGTCTTTGTATGAACGTGACAGATAGTGAGAGATAGATAGATAGACCTCCGTGCTATATAATCCTCAGCTCGCATGCCGTCTTTCTAGGAAGTGTCGAAGGGGCACGCGAGAGTGTGTGTGTGTGTGTGTGTGTGTGTGTGGTGTTTGCTTCCCCCCCCCCGTCCCTCCAGGCTAAACAGGTGGGATTTAAGAGGGTGATCTAAAGCCTGCGGGGGGCAACACCGGGCCATACAGGGAAGCAGAGGACAGGATTAGGGGGACGGGAGGCCGGAACGAGGGTCCCACTGTCTCACATAATCTGTCAGTGCGTTGGTGTCAAGGTCACAGGTGATGAGGTATGCAAATCATCAGAAGCTAAAGCTCTCTGGGCTTCACTGCCATCTGGTTGCCTGGTCATGCATGTGTGTGTGTGTGTGTGTGTGTGTGTGTGTGTGACATTGAAGTGACACTGAGCACACCGACTCATTCACACCCTCAGCTCACATGCCAACCCTGCCGTCCTGGAATCAAGGCACTGATATGATTCCTTCAATATAAACTGTGTACTATGATCTAGAGCTGGGAAACATTATAATATCAATCAGGATTGTAATCTAATTTCATATGAACTAACTAATTAACTTTAGCCATTTTTAAAGCAGAGCATTTCATTGCATTAAATATCACTTTTACACTCTAATATAAGATGTTGCATACATTTAAGACCAAAAAATACTTATAATAACAACTTATCAATTTCAACCATGTTGTCCAGCCCTACTACCATGTGATTCACCCTCCACAATTTAAAACTGCATTTAATCTGAGCCAAGGAGGTGTCGTCCTAATGAGCGCAGCATATTGTCAGGCACAATGCAAACTCTTCCCACCTGTAACATACCGAACAGGGAAAAAGCGATTCCATCTGGCTAAATGAGCAAAGTTCACAGCCACAGTTGTCGATCTGTGCCGTGTGAATAACGTTTGTGTTTCTGATGTACTCGCTGCTGATTTCATTTCTCCGTCTGGCCACATGGAGGCAGCCTGAGGCAGCCTGAGGCAGAGAGAAGAACACGTTTTAATGTTTAATTCATGTTTATGAGGCAGTTGTAAGTCAAATGAATATAACTACGACACTCGTGTGGGTAGAAACAAATAATTAAAATTCTGACCGATTACACAGTTTCTAGCCCTTAATGTGTCTGAACAGTCTGACATGAATTATAAAGAAGTCTAAATCAAGAGTTGATGTTAATCTACACTGCTGCTTGAGGACAGCTGTAATGAAGGCGTTCAGTGGAGCAACGGGGGGCATTTTAAACCACACAGTTATTTGAGTTGTTGCTTCAATGCAATCAAAACTGACATAACCAGTGTTTAAACTCACACTGAAAATATATCGGGACTTTTCATTATTTTAAGAATATTGAAGTAAATGTGGTAGTAGATAGTAAGTAAAGAGGGCAGACTGCTTCTCAAACCGATGCCAGGTTAGATGTTAATAATTCTCTGTGATGTCCGTCTGCGCGGACGTAATCTCTTCTATTTTTAGAAAAAGCAGACATCCCTCCCTAGGACTGATACCAGCCTGCAGAAGTCTGCCGTTCATCCTTCTGCTTGGCAATGAGAAAAGGTGAAAAGCCAGCTTAATGATTTCTATGCACACACTTACCAAAGCCTCAGAAACAGCCTGACAGATGGCATTTTAAGAAGTAGAACATGCATACCAAAATATGTGGCACTGGTACAAACATTAAAGAGCCTCAGCAATGTATCACTTCTTCCATTGCAAGTAGTTACAAAACATATCCTATCATAATACTCTGCTAACGCGTCAATATAAACTCATCAAATTGAAGCATGTCTCAGAAAAATAATGTCTTCTTAAAGTATAAAGACTTTCAAACTTTGAATGCACCCGCCTCAAACGGAAACAAAGAGTTTGATTTGTTTTGTTCTTTGTGTTTAATGCAGGTGCACAGTCAATGTCTGTGTGTGTGTGTGTGTGTGTGTGTGTGTGTGTGTGTGTGTGTGTGTGTGTGTGTGTGTGTGTGTGGGTGGATGTGGGCTCTGTCACAGACCTACAAGAAAGACTGCAACATTGAAAGAGTGAGTGATTGAGCAGAGTAACGACAGATAAGAGAGACAACGATACACAAGCGTACCCTGTGGCCCTGAGTGTGTGTGTGTGTGTGTGTGTGTGTGTGTGTGTGTGTGTGTGTGTGTGTGTGTGTGTGTGTGTGTGTGTGTGTGTGTGTGTGTGTGTGTGTGTGTGTGTGTGTGTATAGAGGCTAAAACGATAAGGACTGAAAACACAGCTAGTCAACAAACGGAAGCAAACCTTTACTACAAGAACATGAATGAAAATAGGATCGTCATGACGATGATACACAGGCGCTATCAGTGAGAAGGATTTGACTCTATTATGATTCATTCCTCAACACTAGGACTGTGCTGCATGGTGTTAAACTGTGTGTGAACCCTGAACCTCTACGATAGGCCTCTCACCATTTATGAGGTGAACTATGCATGCACTAAAAGAATACATCTGGTATTTTCCAACGTGGGTGTTACTCTTATATTTGTGAGGATTGTTCACGCTAACAACATTGATGATGAGCACGAGCCTCATGCAGCTTCAAACCGTTGTCTTTGAGTCGAACCAAATGCTGTATTCATGCCGGTTTGTTTGAATTAGTGTAGGGTTGGGAGATGATGATAAAGACCATGATTAAGGATTAACAAAAACAAAATAATGTCAGATATTTTATCCATGAACCTTTTTAGTGTTAGGGTTTATGGATAGCGTTTGCAGAAACTTTGCTATATCACGATATTTATTGATAGCACTGTATACAATTACCTACATCATGATAGAAGATTATCTGCACTTCCACCATGTAGAGCTGGGGCTTGTTTTATATGAGACACCGTCTGCCAACAAAACTAACCCATGTTCACAACGGTCAGTGCTCTGAAGCTCGTAGAGGCTTCAGAGTAAAACTTTGGGAAGCCTCTGGCTTTGCATTGCCTCAAGGTGCTCTATTACAGGGTCACTTCATCAGGAAATCTGATGCGTTAACAACACGGGGAGCATACAACACACCCGGAAGTGACAGACAGCACGCCGGTCCTCAAGGGGGGGGGGCTGTGTAATGCAATACCTGTGTATCTGTGCGGAGCAACAGAAAAAAAGTGAAAGGGTAACGGAGGAAAAGGAGAGGAAGGCTAAAGAAGACGTGAAGGCAACAGTGAGGCATGTGACAACTGGTCTGCAGGTAGATTGATTGAGGAGTCAGCAGACTGGAGCAGCAGGGGGGGGGGGGGATGATATGACAGCCGGATGTTAGCTCAGGGTTAAAATAACACTGTCCTCTCTCTCACACCCACACACACACACACTTTGAATCCCAGAGGCTCCCTTTCCTCCGACTTCTCCTCTGTCAGTCCGGGCCCCTGAGGCCCTCCAAGTATTCAGAGACAATCTCCACAAAAAGCACACTCACTGGTCGCTGCTGCTATTCTGGGAGCTTCCTCTCCGAGGACTTTTCCCCCCCCATCCTCATACTTCCTCTGTCTCCGTCTACCTTTCCACTGTTACTTTTCTTTATTCAAATCCAGAGTAACAAGTAACTCAAAGCCCTCTTTGCTTTCAAGGTCTTTTAATGTTTTTTTCTATTAATGATCCCACAGATAGAGGCAAGAAGAAAGGAGGCGTGGGTTTTATGGTGAATAACATTAATGCACAAATTCAAGGAACTGACAGGATTGCGTAGCGGAGTGGTAATTTTACCTAGTAAGATTTCATGTGAAAAAGTCTGTGCTCAAGTTTTTTCACGGTTAGTGAAGGTACCAACAAGTAACAAGTGTGTGATGAGCATCTATGTGCAGGGCTGCCACTCCACCTGCTCCCATTATAGAGCCACATACAGACCAAAACACTGATGGTCTGCCTCGAATAAGTAAACAACCAGCACTGCCCTGGCAGCGGCATTCGGTCATTCGTGTGTCGTTTCACAAAACAAAAGCATATACAAAGTGTCAGTGAGGGCACCCACTCACACAAAGGCATGTTGGCACAGTTCCTACATTCACACACACACCGTACACACTCGCATTGTCTGTTCCTCTCCCTTTCCCTCATTCTTAGCCGTCAAACACACACACACACTCGACTATCATTTCTCTTTGTGCTGAGGCTTGCAGACACCTGTTTGGGAGCGTCTGGCTGGCCGGCATCCTGTGCGTGGTGTGTTTGTGAGGTTTCTATCAAAGCCACCAGTGTGACTCTAACTTCCTCCTCCTCCAACTCATTAGCTAAGAACTGTTTTTTCAGTCACCGTGGTGCCCGTGTCTCACGCGACAGATCATCTTTTGGATGCACAAACACAAGTCCGATAAAACAGGAAATGGTCAACCACACCCACCCTCTGTTTTTAAAGTGTGTATCTGCAAGGATGTCATTAATACGTGCGAGACGTAAATACTTTCTTCATCATCCTGCCATGATATCTTTAACTCGCACACGAAAAACCAACAGTGTGACCCAAGATGACATCATCCTCTGCATTTGCTCCTCTGCAAAGTGAATAGCTGCCATTCAGACACACAGAGAGCTGGTCTGTGGACCTCCCCACTCTGAGCAAAGCACAGTCACTGTTTGGCATGATCTCATGTCTGCACAGCTCACACACACACACACACACACACACACACAGAGACAGAATAGCAAACCCAACTTGTGTGTGTGTGTGTTTAAACAGTGTACACTACGGCAAAAAACACGCACAGCAGACAGTCACACCCAGCTGCAGTGAACTCAGTAAACAGAATACAGCGCTATTGTCTGACAATCTTCTTACCTGCAATGTTTGAGCCGTTGAAACCAGGCTCTCTTTCCTGGTCCGAGTCCAGCAGCCGCTCCGACACCGTAGACGGCCCCTCTCAGGTTGATGACAGAAGGTCAACCGTGTGCAGACGAGGCCCCCAGTCCATCGAGGTGAGATTTTGCCCAGCTACAAGTCCACGGCACTGCGACGATGGCACACGCTCACGAGATCTCATCCTCATCCATTGGTCAACACAAACCCAGGAGCACGTTTCATGACTTGCCTGGAAAAAAAAAAAAAAAAAAGAAAATAGTTACGTTGTTGTCTGATGAGGTCTAAATATATTATTGCCTTCCATAAAGCGTCACAGAGAGCTTGCCGCTTCACCTCTACTTGCAGATCTGCTGTTTTTCATCTGCAGACGACAACATGAGGCAGATAAACACCGACACGAGCGCCGAGTCTTTACCGTCCTGAGTGACTGAAAGTGAGCACCCGTGGGTCTTTTGTACACCCACAGAGAGACCTAATATTGTGATAAGAGAATGAGTCAGAGCCAGGGCCCTTGGGAGGTTTACAGGGTTTCAACAAAAAAGGGCTTGACTTCCCTGGAGGGCCCCCTGCAAACACACAGGCTAATAATAAGCACAGGAAACAAGACAGCAGCTCCTACTTGTAAAAAACTGAAAAGAAAAGATACATAATGAATAAAGATAACTAAACTATGGTATCGACAGTGGTTCAATTGAAAGTAAAGTAAGGCAATAACCTGTTTGACACTTTAGTCTACTGTAGACTGTAAACATTACATTTTGGTATAAGACACATTAAATATAAAAAAAACACCCACCTTAATGCTGTTATTATATTTTAGTGCAAGGCAAGTTTTTCTTTCTTTCCATTTCAAGCCACATGGAACGTTACATGATGTTGAGATGAAGCGGAAGCCGGCCATCTACCCACTCACACTTCAGACACATGACCAAACAGAGCGCTGGCAACACCTGAACCACACAGATGAGTCATCTTCTCACAACAACACCACTGTAACACTTCCAATGAATTTGGTATTTTTGATTAATCTAAGAGTACAATCACCTCGGAGCACAGCTCAAGATCACACAGAATTTTGATATAAATCCTGAAAAAGTTAAAAGAACATGAAACTCTATTTGACCGCCGCCCGCTGAATCAATCATTTACAGCAGGCTACAACCGGAAGCAGCTTCCAATGCCTAATGTGAATTGACATTGTTCCAACCAGGTCTGGGGGCTGTGGTAGGAATGCCTGGGGCCCTGAGCAGGAGAGGGCAGTATGAATGAATCAATGCAATTCACACGGACACACAAGGACACAGTCCACCCACCACCTAGTGAAGTAGCTGACTGGAGCCTACAGTGTCAGAGGAGAAGCTCACAACACGGAGAAACACCGAGCTATTCTTCCTCCCCGCAGACGCTCCACAAATGACCCCTTTGTCTGTGAGAAAGAAGGGAAAAAAAGCACTATGTATGTAACTGTGAGCACGCTGGACAGTAACACACACACACCCATCAGATACGAGCTCATATAGGCGTGTGAACTGTAAACAAATAAACAGACACTCCACAAATCTGGCAGCTTTTAAGTGACAAATAGCCTCTTGGATGTCATTCATTTATCGACACATTGATGCATTAGTGGCTCAGGCTAAAAACAGTGAGCTGCATCTTTTTCTATATCGACAACAGTCTGTAACATGCCAGAGGGCGACATCACTCGACCCCAGCGGATTTCACATTTCTGTCACGCAACTCTGTCAGAGGGCAGGGAGGAGAAGGTGGTTTAAGGCTGCGGCCCCCACCCTGGCACATAAAGCCACACAGACACCACCCAGTCCCTAGAGAGTCCAAGAAAGGCCCAAAATAAACTGCACAAACACCGTCGAGCACAGAGGTCGCTTAATTAAAACACTGCAAATGTACTAGAAAAGCAGCTCCCTTGCCAAACTGAGGTCAAATAAGCAACAGTGACAGACTGAAATATCTCAACAACTGTTGGATGGATTATGACATTCTGTCCAGACATTCATGTTCCCCACAGGATGGACTGTAGCAACTTTGTTGGTCATCTTGCAGTATCAGGCCAAAATTTGAATTGACCAAATACCTGAAAAACTAACGACATTCCTAATCCAACTATGTTTAGTGCTGATTAGCAAAGGTTAGCATGCTAACATGAAAGACTGGGAACAAGGTAAACATTACCTGCTAACCATCAGCGTGTTGGTATACTCACTGTGAGCCTGTTAGCATGTCTATGTTAGCATTTAGCTCAATGCACCGCTGTGCCCCATGCACAGCCTCACAGAGCCACTAGCATGGCTGTAGACTATTAAGACTTGCTTTATACACATTTCCATATTATCACTTCTAACATGTCTGTCCTCTTTCACTATGACCAGTCACGAATACTGGGCTCTCGGCTAAACGATTGGTTGATCATCAGATTGAACACTGGTTGTGGTAGCTATTCTTTCAAGTTGTTTCAAATTCATTTAATGTTGGTCACTGTCCTCTGGATATTGGTGTTTCAAATGCCTTGCTTGTTGGCACCTCATCAGTATAGTGGTGAGAGTATTCCACTTTGAATGGTGACCTCGCAGTCAAGTGAACCTTTGCATGTCACGCTCGCACGATGCAAATTCAGTCTGAAACAAAGCCAAATTTGTTCCCACAGTCCAACCGTGTGAAACGTAGGATGAGGATACCAGTTTAGCATCACATCTAACGAGACCATCTGTACATGTTATGGCATTACAAACACAATATTCAAACATAAAGCTCTTTATCCCGTCCCCTCGCCATTTGTCTTATCTTAATCAGCTTATAATTAATCACGATTCGCTGAATAGAAAGCCTGCCCCTCCTGCCTTTTCCACTGCAGAGTCACTGCTGATTCATGCACTCCACTGTCAACAGAAAAGCTTTTCATTCATGCTGCCCCCCCCCCCACCACCCCCACCACCACCACACTGACAACATGGCACCACTCACCAAAATTGAAAATTGAACTGCATCATGTTTAGTGGACCAGGACCTCTTCAACCACTGACAATGGCCTTTGTCTTGGACTGTGCTGCATTTTAAACGCGTCTGCTAACCGTTAAATCCTTTTTATTCCAACAACAACAACAACTAATGACACTAGCCTAACCATCAAATTAAAACTCAAGATACCCTGCCGTTCAAACGTTTGGTATGGCCTGCCACAAAACCTTGATTTGTTACAGTCAGATGTTATTATGTATGAGGGGTTTGCAAAAAAATTATGCTTTGTAGAAGGAGAACAAATAGAGGTACGAAGGTTCAACCAGACTGACAATTGAAAGTCCAGAAAGAGACAAAGATCTCGCTGATCAACAGCTGAATAGAAATAGAGTAAATCAGTCATTGGTACATGGAACAGGAAGCTTAGCATCAGAATGTGTACATATTTAAATTAGAAACAGGTTCCGGTTTCAGTGTCAAGTGCACAATGATGCCTATAACAAGTTCTGCAGGGGGCAAAAAGAAAAAGAGCTTCCCAAAATATTTAGAGCACAAATGCAAGCACAGGTGTGGTTCAATAATCATCGAGGGTCACTTGTGCTTTTCTGGACTGGTAAACAAATAAAAAATCTAATTTGTTTCCATGTAACAATGTGGGGAAATCAACTAAATGTATGTTGTAATAATGTAATACTTCTTCTTTCATGGCCACAGCTATTTGGTGTACTCTATGATGTTCCTATTGTCTCTCTTAAAATAGTCATTACTGAAGGAAAGAAGAAAAACATCCTTATAAAAGGGTTTCTCCAAACTTAACAAATGGTGGCGTACATGTTAAATATATTCAACTCTGAATCTCTTTAGTGACAGAACTTTTGTTTTGATGATGTTTCTATTGACACTGAACCCTCATACTCCCGTGATCAGGTTACTCTGGTAATAAGAGATGAACTAAGAGAGGCCGGGTCAACTGTATTCCCTCCTGAAGACAAAAGCATGAAGCTGCAACGAGGAAGACGAGACGCTATGGAGGAGGTGAGAGGAGTGAAACGCAATCTCCTCTCGTCAACAGAGGAGACAGGACAGGAAAACCAGCACTCTCTATTTCGCTCACGCCCACGCATCTATAGTACGTGTGAGTAACAAAGTAGACAGAGAAGGAGAATAAATCACAATGTAACATAGGTCTCCATTACAGCGTTCCCTTTACAATATTTTAAAGAGATTACTGCAACTTTAAGCTTGATGGATTAGAGGGTAATTCACTCCACCAGTTAGTAGTAACTTAATCACAGTGAAGGAACATGTCAACAGTGGGGTTTGGTTGATGGGTCGTTTATGTTTTTTGGCACAGAAGAATAAGCATCATTAAGACATTAGCTAGAAGCAAAAACTTGAGAAGATTCATGATTTTATGTGCATGCTCTCAAATGAGTCCAACGAATCAAGTCTGCATATGATATTATTCACATGCTGCTCATAAAGCAGCACTGGAATACGTCCTGACATCTTATCCCCAGCTGTCATTCCTAATTAAAGACTTGAACTTGCCGTATAACATACAGCTTGAATGCAGGAAGGTGGTGCAACACTCCTGCAAACTGTCACATCCTGTTGGGGAGTTGCCGGTGCCCACATTTGACACTATTCCTGTATTTCTAACTGCTCGCTGGGCATCAAGCCAGTATTGACAGACAGCTTCCGCTCAATACATCGAACATGTCCAATCACCTGTAGTCATCATACTGTGTCAGAGCAGTAATACTAGTTTTAATACTAACATTTTTTTGAGGTCTCTGTTTAAACATGTCAGGCAGAAGACTCTTAATTATTTGCATCTTCAAAGACTTTTTGGGAATTATAATGACTAATTCTTTAATTAAAGATGATGCTGATCACGTCTACTCACCTTCTAATGCTTTGTGCGCCTCTGTTTTATTTTGAAGGTCTATAGCTGCCCCTCAAATCTTCCTATTCTCTTGTTTAACTCAAGTAAAAATTAGAACGGATTCTAACTATCGACGCATTACGTAAACCTTGAAATCGGTACACAGTCATACAACTGTGGCCTGTCTGTCCGTCACCATATCAGTGTTTAGTGAGGAGGGAGTAAATGTGTTTAACCACATTTAGGTCATATGACTGTCAGCCTCATCATACGACAGTAGTTTAGTCACTAATCATCCTGCAAGTAATGAGATCAGGGCTGAATGTTGAGCAGCAATCGAAACCAAAAAAATTACAAAATAGCACGATCGAAAACTGAGAGAATACAAACCTTTTCTTTCTAAAAGAAGTATGTTACATTGCCTGTTTCGGTATTTGAAATGTGTACATCTAAAACCTCACTTTACTGAATGCATCAGGAGAGACACTATGCAGGTAAAAACATGCACGGGTCCATTTTTTTCTTCTTTCAGACTAGTGTTTTTTTTACTACACTTTGTCTATTTGCAACTGTAGATTTCTGCTGAAGTCACAAAAAGTTGGCATTACATAATGACATATTAAAAAATAATATGCCAGAAAAGTAATTGTCCTAATTTAGGTAATCAACGGGGGAAGTTGGTGATATCTATACTTAATTTTTTAACCCTATTCACCTGTAGTGTTTTCAAAATGTATGGAATTTTACAATACATATCTTTAAAGTATACACTAAACTTTCCATTTTCATTCCCATCTATATTCTGAAGTTTATTACAGAAGGGTTTGTTCATATATCATTTATAGCCTGATTTATGTTACATTGTATTCCTAAAAACATGGTTATTTCTCTTTCTTTTTTTCTTTTTTTTTATTGCTGTTGACAGTTTATGGAGAAGAGATGTCCAAAATTCCTTCAGTAAAAACCTTTGACTTTTATATTTCAACAGAATTAAACAAGAAATTTCAACCGGGCTTTATCTAAATTCCAGAAATGTATGTAAATTAGCTCACATCTGCTAAGAGAATCCCTCATTTGCATATTAAAAATTACATTTTCATCCGAAAAATGTAAGAAATCAACTGGTAAGTTTCATGGATATATCCATTAATTAGATTTTTCACCCTATTCACCATGAGGTGACGCTCCTATCAAGAGTAAGTTCAACAAACCTGGTAGTTCCATGTTTTTCCCCAGAGACGCTTTCACAGTATCACAACATACAGCCTGATGAATGGCCACTCGATGACATCACTATATCACCTCACAGGAAGCTTGGAGACTGTACCTCATCAGGAAACCACATTTGGTTTTCTCAACAATCTGCTTATTCCACAGAGCTCTCTACAATCCATCACTGCCGTGTATGTATGTGAGCACGCCCACCATCACCACGGACCAGCAGTGTCTGTCATATTCAGCCGAAGCAAGAGGTGAAGAACTGGATCCCAGTGATTCATTTACAAGCTCCAGCATGTGAAAAGTGGAAGTAGTTATAGCCAAATCCAAGTGTGTGATGATGTGAAGGGTCAATGTAAGGACAAGAGCTTTCACCTCTTGAAACCAAGACCAGACATCGTGGGTCACCAGCAGATTTGGACCTATTGGATCAGTTGAGGCTCGTTATTGAGCATGTTGTGTAATAACAGCCTTCGCATGGCACCATTATACTGATTAGAAGATAGCTGTACTACAAGAAGAATTCACAACCAAATATAACATGTCCACCACATCAACGCTTCAACACAGTGGCAGGAACATCACATCCTACATATCTTCTAACATCATCGACTGTCAAATAATCCGTCTTTGTCTAATCCCCAAAGAGTGCAACAGACTCGTGCATACAAGGAGGGCAGAGATGGTTGGAGGGTGTTATGTACACCGACATATCCCGTAGCGTTTCATGGTAAAAATATGCAAATATAGAGACAATGGATGAATAAAACTTCTTCTGAATATCCTGCCAGAAATCAGCAAGGTCTACTGTACGAGAGCGCCCTGGACTTCACCCTGCGGGACGACAGTGGGTCAATCTGGTTTTATAGTCAAACACTGGAACTCATTAAGGTTTATTGTGCCAATAAAGAAAAAACTGTTATGTGCAAATGGCTTACATAAAGCTAAGCGTAAAACTATGAGCATTACTCATAGATCTACAGATAAGGAAAGTTATTACAGCTGGTAGTGTGTGTATGATATGACAGGTGTGTGTGTGTGTGCGTGTGTGTGTAGGAGTGTGTGGGTGGGTGTGTGTGCATTTTGGGGATTATTAGAGAGGATGGGCCGAGCTGAGGTGGTTAATCTACAGAGTAGGAGGAAGAAAGCTTTTTTTTCTGCTGCCCTCAGGCCTAGTATCTGACACCAGGTGTGTCAGATTTGTGAGGGAGTGAAAGAAAATGACAGAGAGAAGGAGGAGGAGGAGGAGAAGGAGAAGAAGAAGAAGAGATAACTCACAGCAAGTGAAAAGAAGAAAAGCCCCTGCGACGCTTAACTGCATACGTTGTCTTTCTGAAGTCCAACAAATTTGTGTGCTATAAAACTGTGCTATATATTCACTATTGATATTTGTACGCATATTTTGAGTTAAAACAGGCATGTTAACTTGCAGAGGGGGAATATATATAGAAAGGTCTTGTAGACTGACCACTTTATTCATTCTCAGCAGACAATTTGCAAGTTGTATAAGTAGAATAGATAGTATTAAAAGCACAGGTGTTTGTAATATTAATGATTGCTCTGTTCTGTCAGGAAGCAGCTGAGCTTTTCTTATTGTCACATGTCAAGATGTTTTCAGTGAAAAAGGCCTCGAAATCAATTAAAGCGCAGTGTTTTTGCCACTCTGTCTATTTCCAGGTACGCTACCTGTTGAACAAGTCAGAGGACACTGAGCACCTGCAGAGACGGGTTACACAATAAAACCTTTCGCAGAAGTCAGTGATGGCAGCGCTCACCTGTTGGCTCCTTTCCCGCCATGCAGCCTCATAAACTAGCCAATCAGCGAACAAGAAGTGTGCGGGCCGGCTCCGGAAAGTCAGGCGGGACTTCCGGCTAACATCAGGCACCCGCTGCGGTGTGACTGATTAAATATGGGCCAACTTCATGGCTTAAACCCGGTCCTTAGTGAGCGGAACGGCGGGACGTTACCGGTTAACGGCCCCATGTCGGCATGCTCCCTGCTCCGTTTCTGTTATGCTAATATTGTGATTCACGCCCACCTCCCCAAAACGCCTACCTCGCCTGATTAACGTTACTTGAACACATCACTTTGAATTTTATTATTATTATTTTATTTGGCTATTCATTTTTGTTAAAGGTCTAATTTAAAAATAAAGAAAGAAAAAGGTGAATTTAGCAGGTTTGTTACATGACTTAGTTAAAATGGAGAACATGCAAATTAATTATTATTTTGGAGTTTTAAATGAAAATCTAATATTTTTTCCACATTCAGTACAAATCCGAACAAAACGTGCTGATCATACCGGTTATTAGTCAGTATGCACAATCAATATGGCTTACATCTAGGCAAGAAAGTCACTATATGTTTCTATATATATATATATATATATATATATATATATAGAAACAAACATATGCATATATATATACACATATATATTAGCATGTTCTGTACTAGTTTGGTTTTTAAAGCTAACACTGAATAAAACATTTAGTTTTTAAGTCTAATAAAGTGTGCTGTGTGATAACATTACATAAACAGCTTTCTAGTGAGAGCGCCTACCTGTCAATCTCAGCTCCTGTCAATCGCTGTCACCTCCTGTTCCGGTGTGTTTTGGGCACTTCACAAACCCGCTACAAGTTCAAAAGTCCTGTCATGTGTAACGCGTTAAAAGTCCTCGGTCATGGCGTGAAGGAGACTGAATTAAGTTTGCACCAGCCTTGTCCGAAAACACAGTCGTGATTTCAGCACTGTGGCTGCTGGCGTCAGTTCTTTGCTGTCTTTGTACAACACAAAGATCGTCTGTGTGTCTGAAGATGGATCACTCCAGTAACGGGAGACAGACCGGCTCTGTTTTTGTGCACTTGCTTCTGTCTGTAAGTTAGAGGTTTTGTTTTATTATTAATTTAAGTGTATTGAATAAAACAGTTTAGGAAACATAATGAATAATGCCAGAGTGAATAAGTGGCTTTTCTAATTGCTTACACTGCACACATTTTGAATTCTTCTTCATACATATGTTTTCACAACTGGGTACTGCCTATTTATACATTTATTAGCATGTAAGTAAAAACAACTATAGTTTAAAGTGCGTGCAGAGTTGGTATTGTCATATTTCTACTTGCCACACTAGAGGATTTCTTTGTTGATTTTGCATGTTGCTCTTGGTTTCATGTAAATCTCACTGATTGGTGAAGCAGTCAGTTGGTAATTTACATATTTCCTGTTCTATTTTCCTTTCCTGTTCATTCGTTTCTTCTCATTTAATTTCGTTTAAGTCTGTGTTCTGCATTTCCTCCACCACTGTTCTTCTTGACGTTTGCAGGAATCCGGAGCGAAGTGAAAGCTCTGTACCTCTCTCACATCTCTGGTGCACATTCATGCTGTCAGCCCACTCTTAAAGTAACATGACACATATTTGCAATATTGCTGCACTTTGTGGCTGCAACTTCCACACAAAAAGTTGTAAAATATATTCTGACATATTTCAAATCATGGTTAAGCAGTTGACAAAAATTCGTAGTGTTATTAATGGTTCAAGTGAGGTGCATGTGATGGGATTCTACGGTTAATAATTCACCTTTAAAAAAACATTTCAGTTTAGACAGGAAAAGGTTTTGGACCCTGTAATGGTCACCTCCTATTTAAATGCATTCACTTCATGAACTACCACACTTACAGTTAAAAAGCTTCAAGTTGAATACAAACATAAGGTTTACTTTGTCTCCATCATCTGGTCAATGATGGTCACGAAAACCTTTTGGTATAGTGTGGATTGTACCAAATCCTTAATATGTTCTGCACTGGTTGGAAAGGAATCACTGATTAAATACAATGAGGAATATTAAAGATCCCCTCTAGATGCGTTTTAAGACAGAAATGCCTTGCTTTGAACAAAACATTGCGTTTCACTACCTACTTAACTAAATTGCATCCACTCCTTTCTTGATGTAAAAGTCAAGAACCTTTGTATACTAAAATACTGTTTCAAAAGTTTAACTGATACATCATGTCTCCTACTTCACTGAAGAGTCCATTCTCAGTGTACACAGCATGCTTCCTGCTTCTTCGTCACACTTTTGTAAGTTGCATACTGAACCACGACTGTCTTCCACGCTATTCGTGATCTCATAACTACGTACACACACGACTTTGATTTAAGAAGTCAAACTCGGCACGTACATCAACCTGCACAATGACGCTTAAACATCCAGGTGAAGGAACAATAAGTAATCTCTCTCTCTGACACACGTAAATCAAAATGTAATGCAGACGGCTGTCAAAAAAGAATGTGGAAGAAATAGTTCAGAATTGTGTTTCGCACTGATAATCTCTTATTCATTGTAAGTAGAACTACATGACAGTTGACAGCTCATGCCAAGAGACTTTTTCAGAATGTGTGGATATTCAGAAATCAATCTCCAAATGAGCGTTGTAAAATTTCATTCAGCTTGTTTTATAAAAAAAAACTAAAGTTAAGATCTAGTGACACATTGAAATGTAATTTATAGCTTTATACAAGTCAAGAAATCTAAAATAAAAATGAACTCTGTAGATAATCTGGACTAATGATCATACCACGACTCAACAGCTGTGATGTGATTGTTTATTGCAGCAACGACAGCGTGAAGCTAAGAAAGTTTGAATACAGTTTGAGAAAAGAAAAAAATGCATTGTTTTAACAATTCAAAATGAATTCTTGAAAGTCCACCAAAAATCAATTTTGTCGACAAATTCCTAAATCTGCGTCCTCAGCAATATCAGAAATGTAATTTCCAGAACATGCCTCATTAAAGCCCAGCAGGTCAGTTCACTCAAACGATGACGGAGAATAGATCATTTTCAATGGCCACTGATCTAAAACAACATTGCAGGTTTTCCTGCTGAATCATGGTGGTTACCAAAACATTTTTAAAAAAAGATCATAAATGACAAGGCATAGCAGATTTGCTAAGGGAGGACATCGTTAACTACTGTAACATTCAGTGTGTACTTTTGAAACCCAATTTACATCAATTCATTACTTTCATTTTTCCTGTGAATATATCTCAAGGTGTTTTAGCAGAACAGGCCGTTAAACCAGTAACTTTTGATTCAAGCAGATAACAGGAGGAAAAAAAAATTAAAATACAGAGATGTCAAAACTAAACAAAACAAATACGAGTCGTCCAAAACCTCTTTAAGCACTGTATGTAGAAACAGTTATGAAACAAAGGCACAAGAAAATCTCTTAACAAAGAATGAACACATCAAAAGAGAAGCTAGAATTCACTTCCACACCAACTGTGGGGATCTTTTCTGGAAAGAGAGGACAACACCGCTGTAACCTGTGGTCCCAAACATGTTCGTAACATTCTTCTCTTCAAAGCAAAGACTTTTCATATCATGAGAAAAAAAAAGATGATCAGCGTCTTATTAAAATGAGAAAACCGCTCACTAAAGAAACCCAGAACTATTTAAAGACAGCTTCTGTACCAATGAGACGGACGGAGCGGATGTGAAACCTTTTCACAAGAATTAAACACAAGAACTACTGAAGCATGGAAACATCATTGAAGGGATCTAAAGATGCAGACACCATGTGCATTGTGTAGCACTGTACTGTATATATACAAACATTATGGGAAACACTGTCCCCGATAATAAAAACATCCATTCCTACAGTGAAATATGGAGGGCACTGCCTCCGATACGGACAAACACTGGTAGGCAAAAACTACCTTCTTCTTTTTCACATTATGGAAGACACTGCAGCCGATAATGTCAGGACGAGAGGCGTACATGTACCAAGGGACCAGTACCGACAGCCAGAGGTGCGATATGTGAGCTGGTCTCGTTTTAAAGACCAATCCAGTGTCGCTTAAAAAAAAATAAAAAGAAGAAGAATTCCCTCAGAGTAGTGCAGCGTTCTGAGAGGAGCCGGTTTGTTCAGTGGTCGGTCCCGGCCGTCGGTCAACATGTACGCTTCTATTAAGCAGATGCTGCTCTTGTCATTTCGACAGTATAACTGTCATAATTATGGAAGGCACTGCTCCCGATAATTATACACATTTTTTTTATAAAAAGGCAATAAAAAAATATTTATAGTGAACCCTGCCACTGATAAATAAATAACACAATAAATAGACGTACGGTTTCAGTGCCACGTGGTTGGAGACGTTCTCCCTTGGGTTTTTAAAGGCCTACAGAGGTTTGCCCTCATGTCAGGAGGCAGAGGATTCAGGTAATAAAGACATTCTGATTTATTTGATATTATTTAGGAGCACGAGTGTTAAGTGACGGCAAGTTACAACAGCCGATTGTCCAAAATATACTGCAAGATTTGTTTCGATGCAACATAACTTATTTTTAAACACATTTTCGGTCTTTTTCAGCAACTTTCGTTGAGCAGCAGATTTCAGCACAGTATGAAATTATAGCTACCAATACTAACCAGCTCAGGTTTGAACACGAGGCTCCAGCAGCAGTGGAAATACCAGCAGTTTTGATTTGTAATAATTGTGGAAAACAGTTGGAAAGTCATTCGCTTATAAATACCATGCTGGCCATTTGAGTTGTAGTCATCTCTGAGCTGGCAAACACAGCCTGTCCTGTGATTATGACCTGATGATACTGTGCTGAAGAAGCCTCAACGCTTTCATGAGGTAACGCCAATTTAAGAAGTACCGCCACATGTCATGGGCATCTGAAGGTAGTCGTTATTAGCACCAAAGTATTCAGAATGTCAGATTTAAATGACACATGGGGGGGGGGGGGGGGGGGGGGGGGTAAATGACCCTTTAAACTTTCTAGTTAAGGCATAAGGCGGAAGTACATTTTTAGAATTAATGTTTGGCTTTTTGGAGAGAATGGCGATGAGCTCATCGCTCAAATGTTGGAGGTGATGACCGTGAAATTTGGCATCCATTTAGTTACGGCCCCAATTTTATAATTTCCTTGGAGAAAAAAAAAAAGAAAAAAAAGCTGTGCATCTGTGACTGCCAGCTGTGATAAGGGGGCCAAACATGGGAGAAGGGGGTGAAATTACTTATTTTAGATTTCATTATCCAGAGACCAGATGTTCCCCGCTAGCGAGTTGGCACAGCCCTGAACTGTCCAGGTCGCCAGGGCAAACTGGTTGCGGAACAGGTCGACGTCTGCATCGGGGTGTTTGGTCATGAGGTCGTTGAGGTGGTGCAACAGAGCATCGAGAGTGTGAGGCCCGGAGCCCAGCAGGATGTGGCGGAAAGGGCTCTCTCTGGGAGACACGTAGGGGGACAGGAAGCTCCTTTCCACCTACAGAAACAAGACGAGGACAACGGGACGATGAAAGAGGGACTTCTGCGACGCTTTCTTTAAAGTCACTGCTGTTGTTTTGCTTGGACAATTAAAATGAAGTGACTTTTTCTTTACATCACAAAATTGCAGGCTATTGTTCATTTTCAACGCTTCAGCATTATAATACATTTACATTTTATTTTTTTAAGTCTTTAAGTCTTTTTTTAAAGTTTTTGCCAAATTCTGATTTGGGTACGGAGGTACACGACATCTCTTCCCAACGTCCGAAACCACCAACTTCAAACCAGTGAGAGAAGCAAAGCCAAAAAAAACGCAGAAATGTCTCATGAAATACCCCAAAACTCTTCCAACTCGGTCTTGCTACAAGCAATAGATGTCCTACATGAAGAAACTCTGTCACTGATAACAGGGCCTTTATAAAAAAAGAAAAGGATAAAAAATTTTTTTAAAAAATTTAAAAAAAGCAAGAGTGCTTTGTGCTCTTCCAGCAAAGCACAAAACGGATTGATTTGTGAATCTACCCCTCAGCCAAGACATGTTGGCAGCTGAACAGGAGCAATAACTGTGTTTGTGAACTTGTCCAGTCTGGCTCTTACCGTCATTATGCGGTCATTGAGGATACGGCACATCTCGATGTCCTCCAGGTCACTGTTCTGGATGTCTTCCACCAGCTTGCGGGAGGAGCGGCTGAAGGAGCCAGAGGCCATGATTAACCACTTCACTGTGAGGGCCTTGGGCAACACCTCCTTCTGAAAGCACACATAGCATCCACAGGGGATATTTGGTATTCTGAATAAACAAAACTATACCGATGTGCATCTTTTGGACACATTAGGGTTGCATAATCAAAGCCGCAATTAGACAAAAACAACAACAAAATCAATTAAAAAAGGCATTAGAAACAGGTAACTCGGCTACTTTACAAAGAGTGAATTTGAAGGTAGAGTTAAATACAAAAAAAAAGGTAACAACCCAAATAACTGAGTCAGCTGGAAAGTTCAATTCATGTCAGCAAGAAAACAGGACACTCACCCCCTTAACAGAAACGACTTTGCTGTTGATCTGAGACACTTTAGAGCGGATAATAGTGTTGTACTTCATCACGTCCAGCCGCAGCAGATGATCATGCACCAGCCTCAGCGCTATGTGACCTGCGAACCGGGTCGCTATCTCAGCCAGCTGAGGGACCTGGTTGCCCGTGGCCACGTCCAGTTTCTCCCGGGTGTCGAGCGGTGTGCCGGAGTACGGGTAGTCCTTTAGAGCAGAACGTAAGATGCGTTGATTATTACATCCCAGGATGAACCAAACTAGCGTAATGGCTCAATGAACAAGCGTGTCCTGGGCTACGGCTATCGACTCAAATAGATTGATGGAACTTGTAGCACGACGGGATGACTTACCGGGTTAGGTGCAGAGGTGAATCTAAACGAGACTGAGGGAATGCCAGAGAAGGCAAGGAAAGGATAAGCAGCATTATCCAACTTCAAAGGCTCCAACCTGGAAAATAAAAACACATGCAAGATGATGAGGAAACCGCATGGACGTCACGGCGACGTGTACACATTGACTGGATCAACAGCCTGGTCCCACTTACACGTTCAACTCAAAGTTGCCCTTTGCAAATTTGGAGGAGAGTGTCCTCGTCTTGTCTGGAGAGTTCACCTGAGGAGAAGACAATTGCAGATGTACATTATATCTTAACATTCACAAACAAAATTGATAATAGTATTCAAATCATGCTGCAGGCTTGTATTAATTGTACCTCTTTCATAGTGCCCTCGATCAGGCTGTGCATCAAGGGACTGGCTGCCACTTTAAATCCTGCCTGACCTGGAAAGCACGGCTCATATTTAGTCATTCTGAAAATCACATATTCTGTCATATTGTAAGCTTTTAATATTTAATAGCCTGAAAACCTGAAGTAAATACCTGTTACAACTCCATCCAGGTTGATGTAGGAGAAGGCGTTCATGCTCAGAGAGGAAAGATAACCCTGGATATACAGAAACATTTTTTTTTATTAATTTAGAGTCCTAACACCAATCGGTATTATTACAGCATCAAAGCTGCAGATTAAGAAAGATGCAGCGGGGGGGGGGGGGGGGGGGATCTTTCTCACCTCCAACCACTCGGTGGCGCCAACACTCCCATATTCTCCAGCGCTCCAACTGGCAAACACGATGCTTCTCCTCGGTTTGAACCCATCTGACAAGAAGACAATGAAATGCATTAACAGAAGAAGCAGCGCCCTCACTACATGAGAAATACTACATTTTGACTAAACATATCCCGACTTTTCTTCTTCAACTACTAAATGGCTACTGTAGGATCCAATGTGAAGCGTAGAGCCATTTCACATTAAAAACGTACCATTCTTCACCATATCCGAGACGGAACGTGCCAACTCGGCAAGGACGCTGGTGCCGACGGTCGACGCGGCAAAACCTGCACCCCAGGCATCCCTCTGAGCGCCGATAACCACATATCGATCTACAATTACAAATAATGAAAGAATACATTCAGTGTCAATTACTCATTTTCAGGAAGTCTGTGTACCGACTTCCTGATCACAGCATCTCTGTTTGTAAATAAACAACTCCTTTTACCTGCATCCACAAAGCCTTTGATGACCCCAAAGACATTATTGATCTTTTTCTCAGTAAGAACGTTGTTGACCTCGACAACAATGACGTCGCTCTCGTCTCCCAGTCTGTAGCGGCCTCCCCATCCTGTGGGTTCATTCTGACCCCCCAGCTCCCTGTAGGATGCAGACAAAGTCAACCGTAGTCAACAATCACAGTGCAAGAGGAATATTTCATATTAAAGTACATCCTTTCAGTGCGTCCGCAGCGAATGTGAGCCTTACTTCCGAATGTCGGTAGCCATGCCTGCTGTGATGCTCTGAGCCAGGATCTTCGGCAGGCCTGAGGACTGGACGGGCGGAAACTGGGTGTGGTTGAAGGAGGGGAAGCCGGGGGTGTAGGGATCCCCTGAACCCATGTGGACCTGTGGAGACCGAAGAAGACACAGAAGAAGGTTAGATGAAAAGTTCAGTTTGCATACAGCTATGATTCAACAGTGACACGAAGGCTTTTGTGTTCCGAACTAAATCGTCCCAGCAGCCTTAATCTCAAACTTCTACATTTAAAATTAAAAAGATTATATGAAAAACATGTAACAGCTACACACTTATACACAACACTACTTCTATTAGACATCAAATATTCATGTTTAAGGGGTACATTACCGCCACTAGCGACAGGCATCATTAGGTTGTTAGTGATAATACTACTCTTAATGGTTCAGTTCTTTACCAATACTTTTTTTTGTATTTAAAAAAATAATTCAGAACTGGATTTAAATGCATTTATATTTTAAAAAGAACTCGATGTCTCTCGAGCAACAGTATTGTTTACAACAGCAAAGTCACTACACAAACTCAAGAATAATCACTGGAAACAATCCAGAAGAAAATAAATCATATGTAACAACGAAGGGCGTGTTTAATTAAGAGCACAACTCTGCCTTCCGCGCAAAGGTGTGGAGAAAGAACGAATGATTGTGAGGCTGCCAGTAATTGCACAACAGCGTTATTTAATGGGAATTTCACTCCCTTATTTCTCAAGAACCGATAACTCCTTTAGAACCAGGTTTCGGGGGCAGCCCTAGCCTCCACTAATGAACGAATGTCAAAGCCAGTCGAGCACAAAATTCAAACAGAACCACTGATTTAATACCATCAGTACACTGAACTCATGGGCTTCATTCTCCAACACGCTGCTTCTAAACTGTCAACACTCACGTGTCCGTAGAGCTGAGTGGAGTCTTCAAGAGAGGAATCAGAGGGGTCTCTGTAGATCAACACAGCAGAGGCACCCACTTTGGCAGCATTGGCTACCTACAAGCAAAAAAAAAAAAAAAAAAAAATGAAAATGTATATTGCCACTAACAGCAAAATCACGTATTTCAGAGTGATTCAGGCAAGAAGAAAGTTCACAGTAATATAAAAGTCATACTGAATTTCTTACTAACCACCCACCTTCTCAGCAAAGCTGATCTTCCCCGCACGTACCAACATGACCCTGTCAGTCAGGTTGATGCTCTTTTCACGCAGCAACTGGAAGTCACTGTCCTGCCCGTAAAATGCATACAAGACGGCACCCTGGAACAAATACATACAGTAAATAAACTGCATTATCCTCTAAATAATACAAAAACGTTTTTTCTACTTCAGCTTTTAGATTACCGTCACTGTTCCATTGGCACTGTAGGAGAGGAATCCCTCTGGACGCACGTCCTTCCCGTTCTTGAACGCAAATCTGTTGTAGCCAGAAGCTGGGGGGTCCTGGACCTTCACAAAGTGCTCATCGGTCCAGGTCTTCATGCCGTACTGTTTGAACTTGTTGAGCACCTTGTTCGCCAGAGACTCGTCACCTGGAGAACCAGCCCGGTGGTTGACGCTGGAAAACTCACTAGGAGAGGAGGAATGACAACATGAGGGGAAAAGAACTTTTTAAATTATAATATAAATAAAGACATTTTGTGTGCGGCTTATAAATTTACCTGAAGACAGGTTCAAATTTGGCTGCATCAAGTTTCTGAGCGAGGAGCTTTTTGACATCGTCCCAGTCCATCAGGGGGGCAGCACCAGTCTCGCGGACAACGGATTCTATTATAGGGTCCTGAGAGGCCTCGCAGGTGGGAGCCATCACGTCCTTCTTACGATGAACCAGGTAGCCAATCAGGTACCCTGTAGGGAGCAGTGGTTTTAAATGGGAGGCGCAACCAGAAGGGAAGTACACATCCAAGGACAGACTAGAGGCATCAAGTTACCGTCTAAACCACACAGTCAGCATTATTTAAATGCTTTACCACCACCTGATCATGACAGTATTGTACAGTATGTAGACCTCACATAGTTCTTCCTCACACAGCCAGTCAATTACATTTCATTGAATCAAAGACTACAAGGCAAAGCCTGAATTCTGGATACAAGAGCCTTTAGTCTTTGTTGCTCAGAGAGGGACACTGTCAACCTTACACTAAAAAATAAGAAGATCATCTTGGGACATCCCCCACATGAGCCTTAATGTTTCTCAGGGCAAGTCACATTTGTGGTTGAACTGTAAATGTCAGCGTGTATCTAAAGTCATCAGCATGCCACTGGTGCCACCAGCAATACAGATTCAAACCAGCAGTCCTAAGATTGATACTTAAGGGACACCATGTTATTTTATGCAAACTAAATATAAAAAACACACAGCCCCTTCACTCTCACCGATGATGAAGATGAGGAGGGTGGTGGCGGCTATGAAGCAGAGGTTCTTTGGTTTGCGTCCGAGCTTTTGAGCCACGGAGGGTTTGCTGTTGGAGTTGTGATTGAGGTGGTCTCCCACGCCGTTTCCCCCGACCTCCTCGTCCATGTCGGACGACAGCTTCATCTCCACATGGCTGTTGTCGCCTTCCATGTTCTGCGTCAGGTTGAAACGTGTGTAGGAGTGCGGCTCCCCGTTAAACTGTAACGACAGAACGATGCTTTATAGCGCCGAGAGCTCAGCTGAAACCGATGATCAACGAGGTTTATCATGACTTGCTTGAGATGACAGAATACACTTTCTAAAATACAAACCTTAAATATCTTAGGGGCATATAAGTTATAGCTAATGCCCAAAATAACGTTAATAAAATCCTTTAGTGATGTTTATTTGATCAGTAATAAAGAACAGCTTTTGGGTTGCCAGGTTGGGGAAATTCCCATTTCCTCTTCCAGTATTGCTTTTTTCTTTTAGCTCGCACTTTAATTCATCTGGAATACACCAACAGACCATTCGACTACTCTATCTGGAAAAGGCCTCAGAACTTCTGGACCCCCCCCCCCACATACAGGAAGTTTGTCGACAGTTACCGTTGGGCCCGATGTTTTTTTGGAATGAAAGAATCCTTTGTTAAAATAGCAATATCTACAGCACATACTCTGACTGTGCCAACGATAGTTTTATTTTTAATCTTTAAAGTACAATAAGTAGTAAAATACCGACAATAAATTAAGCAAAAGAGCTCAGTTTCTGTTTCGTTTCTCTTTCTCCGTCATAGTTTTCATCTAAAAAAGCACAACCCTGTCATGTGCCAATAAAGATCAAAACATCTTTCATAAATAATATGCATAAAATGTTAAACAAGTGTAAATGAACTTACAGATATTGCTTTCGGAGAGCTAAAAGAAGGATGAAGGATGACCGATAACGAGCACTACGCAGTAGATCTTCTCCTGCAAGGAACTGCCAACAACAAAATGGAGAACTGCTCCCCGTTTTCTGTTACGCAATTATTCCAAGTAAAAAGTAATTTTGAAAAATTGTTGGGACAAATTAACACAAATGGGTTGTGCTGGGTAAGAGAAAATAAAAAAAATTTAAAAAATAACGTTGACTGATTTATATTTTGTCCTTTTTGATCAAATCTGACAGGAAGTAGTTCACCATTGGTGGAACCAGGACTGCGTAGTGCTCATTTTCAGTATCCTTAAACTTTCTGTGATAGCGGTCAGCTGCAAGTTCATTTTGTTGCCCACTTGTTTCATATTTATTGATTCATGTTACTGTACTTATTGCAGGGATGATTTCGACTTTATAATAGCACATGAGGTTGTGTAAAAAAGCAATAATTCGTATTAACTATAAGCCTTATTTTTGTCCCTTGCAGTGATTAGAAAATATTGCCATCACTAATCTTAATCAAGATGAATTCATCACACACACACATAACATTAACTGCACTGAAAATATCCCCACGTCACTGCCTAAATATCATTCAGAATGGTGTTTACGAAATGTAAAAGTAATTTGTTCCCAAGATGAAAGAACATTCAATTGTGCAACATGGGCAGTTATAATAACACTCATTTGAGAAGAGGCAATAATGGAAAGAATTTCTCAGAGCAAAGCTTGTTATTCGAGGATTTAGGTTGTAATACTCACAATTTTGGATATTGTTGACCTTGCCTGGTCCATTGCTGCTTCAGTCTAAAAAGGGAAACAAACAAGTAAAGTATAAGTGAAGCATCCGGCCTAAAGATGGAATGATTGTCGTCGTCGTCTTTCTCACCGTTTGAGGTTTTTAAAAGTGACGATCTACCCAAACACTACGTTGAGTTTTAAATTCCTTGTAAATGAAATGGCTATAAATAAAATACCTTTTTAACCAGCCATTTTTCAAGTCTACAAGAGATGAGCGTTCTACTCAAAAGATGGATTGTACTTCTATACAGTGCGATACTGTTTCCCTTGTGGGAATAATGGAGTGTCCAAAGAACACGTCCCACCTCTTGTCCAAACATCCACAGGGTTTCCTTTGCTGTGCACTTGAAAGGCAACACTGTTCCGGGCACAAAAGGCCGGTGTCCAGCACAGGTCAGCACAGACTCCATGCCTCCATGTGAACTCCACCGCCAGTAGAATACAATAATCAAAATCAGAGCCAATCAAAGCAAGGTTTCAATTTAACCGAGTAACAAGACCTGAAACCCAGGTCAGCTGTATGTTTTCTTAACTATTGTAATGCACCATCAGTGGAATAAGAGCAATGCATGTGATCACCCTCAGGGGAGGAGCTTATGTATGATGCTTCAGCAGCACACGGGGCTGAGACGGGTCAAAACTTGTATGTTTGATAACCAATTGGACTCACTTTGCTTTCATATCTCATGCTTTACTGCACAGTTCTTATACACACACACACACACACACACACCAGATGAATAACCACATCTATTATGAATGCAATGGTGTAAGAGAGACAATGCCTCAGTCTAGAATTTCTCACCACTCAGTGAAAATTGATTGACCGATATTTGACACTTGGACACTGCATAGTCACTTCCTGTACCGCTCTGTCTCCTGCTGGCTAAGGATTTCTTTTGAGTACCACCAGTGACACTTTGTCAATCCAATGAACCACTTAGCCCGATTCACTTTATTTGCCAATAACTAAGGTAACCGAATACAATGTACGCATTAGTGTCCCCAACCGTTCAGTACAGGACGTTTGGCTTTAGACAACCTTTTGGTACGGCCGGTGACCCAAACAATGACAAAGTAGTCCATTTATTTCTACCACTGGCACAAGAGGAAGAGAAAATTTGGAGCATAAGTTTTACCCAGGAAGTCTTGGCGGTGCACCAGTTGTTCTCTATTAGCTGTAGCATGCTAGTCGTCTTAGCGTGGATGGATTATGTGGAAAACGGAACGCCAATTTGGTAGACAACTTAAAGTAACGGTTGAATCATTTCCTCCATCTGTCTGTCTGTCTTGCATTGTGGACAAATAGATGATGGTGTGGAACAGTTGTTGAGATTATTATTGGGAGGTAAAGTATTGGGAGTTCCAAAAGTGGAACCCACATTGAGTAAGGAGCCTCTATGTAAAACGGACGCCATCGGAGCCCAGTTCCACCGATAGACAGTTTGTAAAGCATCTCATCTGCTCGGATTAATCGTCGAAAACATGCACCTGAGAGGAGACGCAGCATCCCTTTACACCTAAATGAGTGCAAACAAAATGAGACCTATTATGCAGTCAAAGCATTTGCGAAATGCTTGCATAGGTGACATCGCCGCAAAACCCTCTTAAAAAAAAAACAAATGTCCATTTAAAGAGGGCGGTGTTTCACACAGTTTCACCTTAAACCAACTAACTAACTTCTTAAACCATAAGCAAAGAAACTCTTTCCCAATTCTTATCCCAGCAACAAGGTGCATTCAGGACTCTGACAGAAAACAATCATGACCTCTTCTATCCTGTCTGATCTTTAAAGAACAAAACAGACCAAAACTTTTCAAACAACCCCGGTGTTATCAAGCCCTGTAGTAGAGAATTATATGGCCTCATGGGTTTAACCATTGCCACACTTACTGAACTTTGGACCGAATAAAAACACTGAAAACATTGTTGAGAGTAGACTCGGATAGAAACCACATATTCAAAACATGCTCAAAACAGACCAACAACTTTATTTGTTCACCATCTGTTCAGTTTCTTCTGTAAAGAAACAAAAGTAAAGCTAAAACTGCAAACAGACAAAACGATGCCGAGCTTACCCGGAGAGACTGAGGTGTGCCGAGCAGCCAAAAGACGGAGAAAGATACTCTTAATGATCCCTGCAGTCCAATTTACAAGCTCTCCAGGAATGAGATCCCAGACTGGATATTGCATGAGGAGAACCGTGTGGGCAAATGCCCAAAAGCGAGACAAACAATCAGTCAGGCCAGCACTAACTTGCAGCGTCAAAACATGGCATTGCTGAACTCCTAACAGCATGGATAAAAACCAAACCGTGTACTTCAAGTGTATGACAATCAAGCAAATGAGAGTGCAGCCATGTTTGGAACCACGCTGCAGAATAACTTGGCTCTACCAACATTATATTTAGTGCAGCTAACTTTAGACCATGGAACGGCCTCAGACAACCCCGGGACTCCCTTGACTTCTTCAACCTCTAGGGGGATACAACCAAGCACATTACACCTACGGGACACAAAATAAAATGTAAAAAAAAGAGCAGCCTCACATTTTTCTTATTCATAGCCTGCTTTGCAGGCAACCGTGACACTTGACAGATATGCACTTATAAAATGGTATCGGAACAGGCTTAGCTGCTTTGTGAAGCTAATTGCTCTCTAAGGTGGGCACAGCGATGTCTAATCTTACATACCAAACATACCGGGCCCTAATACTTTAATCAGATTAGCCACTTTTTCAGTTGGGAGACCTATGGATATATGAGCAATATAAAACAGAGCACAAATCAAGAATAAATGGGTACAAACAAGACCCTCAACAAACGTCCTTTAAAAAAGGAGTCACTTTGCTTGTAGCATTCTCTGAACCACGACTTGTATCTCCATTAACTCATTTTTAGCCAAGTGTGTGCAAACGAGATAGTGAGAGCAGACTGGAGTCACGCCCTTCTGGGAACTTGCAGGCATAACCTGTTAGACATTAACGGTAAATGAGCACGGCAACTATGATTGAACAAGAGAAGAAGTTGGACGGATTTCATTTTAGCAGTTAGTCGAGGCCAAAAAATATATAAAGGTGTGAAACAGCCTGCGGCTCTTTCCCCAAGATAACACACACCGAATGAAAAAAAACTTTAAAAAAAAAAAAAAAAAAAAAGCACAAAAAACATGCAAGAGACTGGAAACAGTTTCCAATTAAAAAAGTTCAACTAGAACATTTATTTAACTTCAAGGACTGCAGGCAGATTAACGTCAGTGTCTGAAAGGTGATCTTCCAGGATCAAACATGGCTTCCTCAAAGGGTTCTTAGTAACTGAACAAATCCCTTTGAAAAAAAAAGTAACAATAGCTTCATAAAAAGTAGGTTGTGGAGGCTGTGGCAAGAAGACTTTTGGTCTCACGTTACAACAGAACTATTGTGAACTCTGTGACGGGTCGTTGAGAGGGGGAGGAAGGAGGAAGAGGTCGGAGGTGACACAGCCCTTTACACAATTACTGAAGAATTGAATAGTCTTTCACCAAATTTTAGCCAACATGCACGCAACTCCAGTTAGCAAGCAGACAATGTAGTCATTTTATAATGCGGACATAATCACTACACTTGAGCAACAACTTAAGTTACACCCTAACAACACTACTAGGCAGTGCAAACATAAATGCATTTGCCATAACGATAACTTAATAACTATCATCGTGGTGTTAAAGACCTGGCCTATTTGTCTAAAGAGCTTTGCCATCAGCAAATGGTCCGGGTCTTAAACACCTTCTGTGTTTAAGTGTATAGTCAGCTGTTGTTGGAAAACGAACTGCCTATTAACCTCTCATTGTGGGAGCATTTCAACTCCTCCTGTTGTCACAGGTCATAAAACCGTATAAAGAGATTTTCTCACTCTAGCGTTCCAAGAAGAGCCTCGTGGACTTCCTCTTGGGCGCCTCATATCCAAATAGCATACAATTAAGTGAAAACCCTGTCTAACTAGTGGTTGAGTCTTAACTGGAAACACGAACAAAGCATCAGGAAATAGCAACGTTTTAAATCAAAGCGTGTTTTTTTTGATAGAATACAGTCTGCACCCATGTACAGGTCGAGATTAAGTTATGTATAAATAATGTAGACAGATTTTAGATGTTAAAAATAATTTTCATTCATAAAAATATCAGCGTACACATTAATGGTCCTTATAGGAAATATAACAACCTGCAGCAGACAGGCCAAGCTTAGATTAAAACGTACTAAACTTATTGAACCACATCAGGTCCATTGTTTAACCAATATGCCCGTTTACCTTGTAGAATACACACTTGACAAACTCACAATTATACGGCTTAACACAAGCAAGTATAGACATGTACAAACCAGTATAAGATATTTTCAAAGACTTTTTTAATCTAATGAATCCCTCTATGAAGGAATTCAATGTAAAATCTTTCTCTGGTTAAAATCCCCAGTAATCATTAACATTTTAAAAAAAAAGGAAGCGGCAAAAACTTTTAAACACTACATGAGATCGGTCTCATCCACTGTTTCCACACAACTTTGCAATGTGAACAAAGGGCACAGGGGAGGTAAAGTAAGGTGTGGGAAACAAAGAAATGGTGAGAAAAAGAGAACGGGGGCAGCAGGAGAGGAGAAGGGGGTCATTGTAGGAGTCATTGTGCTCTGGCACATCATGTGAGAGTCACACTGGGGGGAAAGCTCCAAGCAGCTGATGGGGAAACATGAGCCAGAAGTAGAACAGTGAGGCAGGAAAAATCCCACAGAATTGGGCCTGCACAAGGATTCTTAAAAAACAGCAGCACATTCTGAAATATAGACACGAGCTGCAAGACAGGATGCGGTTTCATTCTATGCAGAGAGGAAGATGAGCTATTGTCAGCTTTTTGCTATAATGCAGGTTTTGGTACAAAACCCTGGTGCCACCAGATGGCACCAGGGTGTTTATTGGGTACACACTTAAAATGTAAGGCAGGAAAAGATCTGCTCAAATGACTAATACCACTACAGACAAGTCTTTTCTTAACACTTCTATCCTAAACTATAAGATATACTTGTTCTGCGGTGTTTGTGACTTTAAATCACATTAATAAATTGTTTTAAGACAAAGGAAGACAACAGTTAACCTGCTGCTAGTCTGTGTTAAACTAGACACCACACTATACCGCCTTAGGGGCAACTCCTCCATAACCAAATATAGCTTCAGTTCTACCATATGTTGACAAAGGTACAGTCAAAATTCACTCAATTTAATATGCACAAGCAGGGTTGGATCATTTTTTTTTTTTAAACTAGTCCAGACGCTATGGATATTGTAGTAAAGATAGCTTATCTATGCAGCAGCATATTGCTGTCTGTCAAGGTCAGTAAACAGGGCCAGTGTAATGTCTACCTACTGACACGGTGACCCACGAGCAGGAAGTGTCATTCAAGGATCTGACACCAGCTCGTCTTCAGCTCACGTTCAGGTCAGAAAGGCTCGCTTGAACGGGACTACCGGGTTCTCTCACGATGGCGCCCCTCGTTGCATTGGCAACCAACGCTTTGAATAACGATTAATATCTACAGTATACACAACGAAGAAGAGAAGCGACATGTCTTAACACAAGTGACATGTGGCGTAACCGCCTTCCGCTGCTGTGACGTTAAGCGTTCATAAAACGTGCTCGGACGCGTCCACGTTAGCGTGCAAAGGGTAACACATGCAGTGTATTTGGCATTTTGTTAAAGAAACACAAAGGCTGATGTCCTTCCGCAGACAGAGTATTGTTGTGTTAGCGTTATATATTTCAGTACAATAAGCTCCTCCGGCTCGGTTTGAACTAGCTAACGTTAGCCGTTATGTGTCGGATAAAACTCTCACCTGTTCTTCCACACAGCTCAAAAAGACTTCTTCTGTGACAGCTCTTGACACGAGGTTGCTCCCCTTTGCTGCTTCCTTGATGTCTGGTGTGGATCAGCCGGTGCCCTTGACCATGCGTCTTCCAGTTATACCTATCGGATTGGCCGGTGCTTACTACTAGGCGTAGTTTGAACGTCACTTCCGGCATTGCCTTGTTGTCGCGCCAAACGAATATAGACCATCGCGAGATCCTGTGTGTCCTCCTACCGGTTTGTTGATGACTGAGGGCTCCATGTGCTTTTTGACACTTTCAATATGGTTTTTATACATGGCAAGTCTCTTTTTCTTTCCAGATATGTTTGCACTCATTTTAATGGAGACGTAAGCTGTTGTAAGGTAATTATATATCCCAGTAGATAACTTTAAACTTTTAATAACACAATGCTGCTCTGTTTGAGGTCAAACAGAAAACCAGAAGTTGAAATAAGGTCACCATCAGTGGTGGGAAGTACAGTAAGAACCTGTATATTCAGCTACTGGTGTGCACTTTTAATTAATGCCTCTACTTCACTACATTGTTAAGGGAAAAGTGCACTTTGGACTCCACTATATGTATTCAATGGCTCATAAGGCTTTTATGAATATAATAGCCACAGCAGGAGAGATCAATCCTAAAAATACCGTTTACCGTTCATGTTGCATGTTATAGACCAGCTTTTTTTAGTTCCAATATAAATAACCACACCAGTATTTTAGTTTGGAAGCCTAGGGGTCACCTCAGTCAAGGATCACCTTGAATGAACCCCAGTGTGTGACAGACAAATCAACGACTTCCATCTGCCGCTCACCTTGAAATGAGAACAAACATAACACCAGTGTGCCGAGGACTGGTAACTTTTTCAGACCTTGCGGTCCACAGAATAGAGCTTTCTTTATGCTGCAGCTGTGAAAATATCAGCTCTAGGAAAGTAAAGTGAATGCAGGCCTATTTAGTTTGGTCATTAGTTTGCTGACTAAGTCAGACGCACAGATTTTTTTTTTCCAGTTAAATTGTCTGGGGCCATTTCGGCTCCTTTTTCTAATATACACATGAGCCAACTCTGGTAAATGATTTAATGTGAAGGCACACGTAGTCTGACTGGCCTTTATTTAACAGAAAAACGCCCCGTTATGTCCATACAGACAGGGTTGACAAATCAAGAGCTCCTGGGATTGGGCATTGGTGGTGGGCATGACCGAAGCAGACGCCAGTGTTGGTCAATTATTAGTAAATCTTTGTAAACATGGTTCTTCTTTTTTTGATTGCTGGTTTTGCAATCACATTTATTTACCATGACTTTTAATTATTGATTCTTGGACCAAAACAGCCTTAATAAGGTTGTGTTACTGTCCCTATAATTGCTCTTTTGGGTCTTCAGTAATTACATGTTTATGCCTGCTGCCAGGCTGTTGGTGTATGTTTAGTGCAAACCAGTCATTGGAAGGGCTGAGCTCAGATTTTAATAATTTTCCCACAGTATAATTTTCCCACATCTTTGGTCACTTTCCATCATTGCTTTTAAATGTCAAGTGACATAAAACGGAGCTGATGTGAGAATCTACATTCATTTCCAGGTAGCTATATACAACAACAATCACGTTAAATCTTACTTTATACTGTGAACTTTTACACATTCCTGCACAAGCTCTACAGCTCCTCCACTTAAAAAAAACAGATATATTTATTATACAGATACTGAATCTATTGTTATGCACCAAACCACCAAGACAAATTGCTTGTATGTGCAAACTGTTTCACAGATTCTGAAGTCCACTGGTTTTTAGAACACGCATGTTCGTGCCCAATAAAGTTGCCGTATATCTCCTGCTAAACAAAGCGGTGGACATGATAGGAATTTATTTCTGTGTTCTCTTAGAAACAGCGGTCTCACATTCAAAGATTTAGAGTTCTGAAAGTTCAACTGCATTTTTCACAGAAAGTCGTTGTTGTAGTTTCCTGCAGTCACAGGCCAAGAATGTAAAGTCACCATAGAGACTGTCAGCGGATTGAATCGTCTCCTTTTTCTGTGTCATTACTCACACTGGCTGGTGTCACGCAACAGGTAATAATGGCTCCTTAGCCTGTGTTGAATTGTTACCTCTGAGTCAAACGCGTTAGAGGTGAACAGCACAGCGAGCTAACACATGTCCATAATATCTGAGGCTGCCACTCATGGCACTATTACGATCCTCCAACTGTGCGGAAACAGTACAGGAATGGTTTTCTCCGGGAAAAAAAAACATAATAATAATATTGCAAGGTGGTTCTGGACTTTTACTGGAAATGTCTGGGATTTATTGTAATTTTTTAAGAAACACATGTACAGTATGCACACACAGAACCAGGAGGCTGCAAGACCAGACCTACAGTACTGAAATGATTAAGAAACACCTCTTGCAACACCTTAGTTCCCTCCTTATATGTGAAAACATCCTCTTTTTCTAACAAATACCATTAAGTAGTAATGTTTGACGAGCATTTAACTGTTGGTCCAAAGCAGAAGCACAAGAAATGTACTTGTTTTTTTAAGTGTTAACCGACTAGTATCCCCTCCGTTGTGGGACAAGGAAATAAGAGATTATACAGGTTAACTATTAACATCATTGAGGAACTTCAGAGGGAGTCCTTGACTTCCTCTGAAGTTGTATAATATCTGTGAATAAGCTTGAATTCAAAATAGACGTTTAGCCAATCCAGCGGTGTGGCTCTGAGGAAGCAAAGGGCATCGTCCACCACTTTGATACAAACTAAAATAGCTCAACAACTATGTGATGGATTTAGTTGAAATTTTGTGCCGAAATGTATAGTCCCCAGTGGTTAACTCCTACTGACTTTGATAATCACGTGACTTTTCACTTAGCCAATACGAGGTGGACGTTGTGGTTCAGAGAGAAATACACTCAGTGTCCACTTTATTAGGCACACCTTTACAGTCTAATGCAGTCCAAGACAACTCTGCCATAACATCCATCTAATGTTGGAGTTCAATTATAGGTTTCTTATCTTTTTGTCCTCGTCATTTACACACACAAGGAGGGGAAGAATATCAGAAACATAATGCACAGCAGCACCACTAATTATGATCTCAATGCTAAATCATATCATTTGATTAACATCTCTATGACGGTGTTGCTAATCAGCAAATGTACGCATGCTTTCGGGTTAAACTAAGGTAGTGAACCTGGTAAATATTACCTGCTGAACATCAACATGTTAGACACAGGGAAGTCAAACCGTTTAAATCCTTCTACATATTTTTTTCATAAAACCAAGATGAGACTGTAATACTATGATTTAACAACTGTACTAAACCCAGCCTGATCTCGGAGAAGCATTTCATTTCTTGGAGGAGCTCAGACCTGTGTGAGAGGGAAATGTCTTCCATTTCCCATAATGCTGCAAAATCCCATTTAAAAACTGTTTGGTGTTCTCTTCAAAAGCAAAGACTTCTCAGATCTGTTTGTTGCTGAGGTAAAGTTAATTATGAGATCAGGCTTTGCAGGATGTAAACTCGGTGGCGGTGATCCTTTCTTTGAGGGTGGTCTCGAGTCAACCACAGCTGGACTTATAATCTTTTGTGGATAAAGTCTTATGTTGTAGGATCTGACAAAACCAGCTTGTTGATGATACCTTATGCTGTATACACGTTTACTTACAGTATACTGATTCCCAAAAGCTAGGTGAAAGAGATTGATTTGTCTTCCTCCAGTAAAGGTTTAACGTCTTCTCATTTTGAAAGTAACCATTTACACTTTCAAATCACCAGGTGCTCATTTCATTCTCTTGTCAGGCTGTTGCTGTTATGTTGTTGATGGCAGAGGAAGTGGGTCAAACCACTGAACACCTGTGTTCTCCTATGCAAAATAACAACCTAGAGAGAAACTAAGTTAGTGGAAACACAGTTCTGTTATCTTTTCTGTTTCTGCTTTGTGTCTTTTCAAGCATGAATCAGTTTTAGGGTGTCCTGCTTGAAGCTTAAAATCATAATTGTGAAATTCATCTGATAAAAGCCCCAGCCCTGCAGATATGCGTGGCCTAATGACTCACATGGTTGAATTCAGAGGGACTCAAAATAAAGGTTCACCCGTCTGGTTTATGGTTAGCTCGGAAAATTGAGTTCTCAAGGAATTAGATTTGGTGTTTGGCCTTGGGAGTTTGTTTTCCTACAGGAAACCATGAGTCTGCAGCTGCTGACACAGACAGTCCTACGCAACCACAACGCACACCTGCAAGGGGGAAGAGGACCAATCCAAACCAAGATTTCTTCTAAATCCCATTAGAACTATACAGTATAACCGTGCACAGACAGAACCAGCTCTGACCAGCATGTTTGGTGTCAAGCAATTTTTAAACTTAGGTTGAATAGTTAAGCAATCATATACAAGGTGCAGTAGAGCAATTGTGAGCTTTGTTCACGCCATGAAATACAAGTATGATCGTGAAACCTTCACATATCTTAGGTTGAAAGTAAAAGATCATTTTGAAAGTGTAATCTCCTGTCTTTTTGAGGTGATTTTGCCAATACCGACACAAATGTATAGAATCTGGAAGCCTGATCAAGTGTGCGACCACACATACACTCTCTCTCTCTCTCTCTCTCTCTCTCTCTTTTTGATCGCGCCATTTTTACCTAAATATTATCTGTTGTCGCCTTCCACCAGCAATGCATCACTTTCCCAGAAAAGATACCCTTATCACTGACCCGCCCATGAGCTCTGCAGGGGGAAGCCCACAGACAATCTACAGTTTACTCAGCACAATCAGCCTGTCACAGTGCACTTGTGAGAGACAATGTGAGGCGACATCTGGAATCCAAGGTGCATGCTCACATGTAGATGGAGGTGATCTAAGACGGGTTGTCTCTTGGCACAGCAGCTCCAGGAAGTCTTCAATAAATTAGAGCTGCACCATTGTGAGACATTACTGGTAAACTAAATAAGGAAGCAGTGACTGATATTTATGGAAACAATACCGAGTAGTAGCACACAAAGGTATCTCTCGCTATGGTTCTTCTTTTCCTTCTCAGCACACACAGAGCATGCATAGAATATCAGGAAGTAGGTTTAAAAAAAATAAAAGATTTACACACATGCCCTTTAGGATTGCGGAAACTCAACTAAACACCAATTCACGCTTGTACTAATGTGGAAAGTACTTAAATGTCAAAGTCACTGAAACTACTATGGATGATGCAATTCTCATCCAGGATGAGAGTAGTTGGGGTTCATGGGAGGGTTGATCGTCTTTTCTATTTATTTGGTGCGCTGCAGACGAGCGATATGCTATCTGTCTAAAAACAGGGCCAAGTTTGACCACACAGGGCTCGGCTCCAAAAGATTCTGACATCTTTGGTTACGTAATGACCCACGTTGGTTTAGGAGAGAGGTGAACAGTCTAGTCTTAGATATTTGTGCCTTTTGTGCTCAGCCTGTAGCCTCCGGTGGCATGTCTGCCTGCACTTACATGGGTCCAGTCATGCTAGAGCTTTTCCTGTACCTCCCCTTATGTGTATTTCATTTTAATGTAGGAGTCTTGCTTGGTGTGAATTATAAAGAAGCAGTTTGTTTTTTTCTAACTAATATATTCGGATATTTTTCCACAATTAAGAGCTCTTTAACTCTTGTTCCATACAGTAAAAAAAAACAGCACATACAATGTGCATAAAGTATAGCAGCAGCAGAGTTCTCGTTCCATGCCACATTGTACTTTGCAATAATTCAAATGAAGTCCTGAAGTACATGGAAGGTGAAAGCTGGTGTGCTGGAAGTGAGACAACAGTGCCCACAAGTGGTCGTTATGAAGAACAACATCAAAAGTGAAGTAAAAAAATATTTATTGGACAAATGTGTTAGCCTCACAGACTTTCAGCAGAAGCAAATCTGCTCATTAACATCATAACACATAATACATCACTCACTCACACATACATACATTCATGCACAGCAACAAACACACACACACACATAAACACACAACTTCACATCTGCAAACAAGTTCGACATTATTTCTTTTAGTGGCTGGGTCGGAAGGGGAACGGCATCCCCGTCATGAAAGGCTGAGCGGGGTACTGAGGGTGAGAGGAGGGATGGGTGGCTAGAGGTGTGTGTGCAGGGTGTGTCGGGTGTGTCGGGTGTGAGGCGATAGGGGAATGAGCAGCGTGCGGGCTGAAGGCCAGTGGAGGCGTGTGGATGTTGTTGTAGTACAGCACTGGGCCTGACAACACCAACTGGAGCAAACTGTTGAGGGAACGCAAGACATAAAGAGAATAAATGATATGAAACAAAAAAGTTATACATCACAACAAAGGACGAGGGTTAAGAAACATCAAGGGTTCCTCCATACAACTTCTCAAAACAAGGTCTGTGGAGTAACTGAGTCATGACTTTTTTTTGGCGCTTTGAGCACCACAAGCCGAGTGCCATATAGTCCCACTATATTCAAGAGAAGGCAGACAACTCTACGAAGACATCTCTCCAAAACTAGGCAGCTCACACAAAACTATTGAGACTGATGAATAGCACTATAGGTAAGAGGGAAAATGCACATTTTTCATTTGGGGCGAACTGTCCCTTTAAACATGCAACTTTATATAAAAGGAAAATAATTCAGAATTTTCTTTATATGTAATATATTCTTTACATTATTCAAACATAAACAACATTAAGTGTGTGTGGAATTAACCTGGCACTCTTTGGCAGGGTGCTCACTGTTTGTCAAGGAAAAGTAGCCGGAAATGGCTGCAGAAATTAAGTATTTATGTCTTAACCCCCCATCTGGAAATTATCTGGTGAATTGACGTTTACCTCTAACATGAAGGTATACTCTGCATCAGTAGTTGACCCTTAAGCTGATGCTGTGCTTGTTCTAGCTCTAGCTGAAACCGGATAACCATAGAAATGGTTCCAAGGTGAAAGGGCGATGGACAGGTAATGGTTCTTACTTGTTGTGCGGCAGGCGGGAACAGATGGCTCTCAGGTCCTCTGTAGAGACAAGCAGCATGAAATAAGCACTCGATCACCACCACAGCACCATGAAAAAATCCATATATGACAACCGATGAAACCAGTTAGTCAGTTTCATGTTTCGTCGTCGCTTATTCATCACACACTTGTTGAAAGTTATGTGGAAGCCTGATGCTCATTTGCTTTTCAGTCCCTATAAAACTGAAAAACGCACTAGCTATGAAACTGTGAAACTATTCGGCTTGTTTCATTTTCAATCACAAAAATTCCAACAGGATGTGAAACGTGAAGCTTCAAGTATATAAGTCTGTTCAGAATCAAATAATCTGTCAACCAGGAGAGGCACGAACGGACAAGCCCTAACCGAGCTACATTACCAGAGCAAAGTAGTGAATCTCCAACTATTGTAAAAGTGCACATTCAGTTTATGATACTCCACCACGCAGATGGATTTATTGAGGTCTCGCTTGTAAAAAGACCTCAAGACACTTCCTGGATGTATTTCAATATCTGTCAAATTAATTTGCAGTCTCTGACCCGAAATTGCAACCAACACTTTGGCCTTTAAGGCAACTTACAAGACAATTACAATCTAATTACTCTCCTTCATCCACTTTTCTAGCCTCCACATCTGGACCTCTTATATCTTCATTTTAATAATCTTACCTCTCGAGCAGAGTAGAGCTCCATTGGCCATGGCCACCTGCAGGGCCTGAGCCAGCCGGTCCAGGGCCAGCTGAGACAGTCCACGTGCATCTGTGGATGATGTGTGAGTGTGTTTGTCGGCCTGGTCCAACAGCCTGGAGAGGTCCGAGGTCAGTGCGGCCAGAGACTCCATCTGGAGCAGCGCCAGGCGACCGTAAAGCCCCTTCTCATTTAGTATGTTTGGCAAGAGCATGAGGACCTACATGAGGCATAAGAAAGGCAATGGCTTGATTATCTTCTCTTTGTATGTTGGATGTGTTTTGTACACTTCTTATAAATGTATACTGTGAGGTAAATGTATCTAAAAACACACCACACACCTGTAGGACACTCAGATGGAGAGCAGAGAAAAGAGGCCCCACCTCTGGCTCCCCCTCAGCGGTGCCATTGGTTAACCCCGCCTTCTTGTCCCTCCTGTAGGCCAGGGGGGCTTTGACGCACCAGCGCACCAACCCCCCTAACGGTGTGACATCAAGTGGGCTAATTGGCTGATTGCCAGAGAGGGCCGTGTTCAGGAAGTTGATTAGGACCAGACCAGGGTCATCTTGGATCCACGACACGATCATCTGGAGGAGTTCTAGAGGAGGAGTGAGCTCCTCTGAAAACACACACACACACACAAATGTTGTTGTTAAGGATGTAAGATCTTGAATCTCCTTTGATAGGTCTCAGTTTTTAGATGTTTTTGTACATTTGTGTTGTCCAACCTGTGGTGAGGTCATAGAGGGTGGTGACAGCGGTGATGAACTGGCAGCAGAAGCGTGGGCTGGCGTTGTGGATGTTCTGCAGCGTGGGCCCCGAGCCCGGCACCATACTACAGTAGTCGTCTACTAGAACCTGAGCCAGGCGCACACAGTACACACGGTGGGTTCTCTGAGGGAATCATAACCACAGGCACAATGTTTTTTAGTACATCCATAGTACACAAACATGGAGCGAGGCACTAAATAGTTGAAATACATCCCACACAATAGCACTCAAAACACATACAAACCATAAAGCACGTTTAAGTGTGGCGGTTGGTTTGAACGCTCACCTGTAACCAGGTAGCAGCACATTCCAAGATGGGAACCCTGCCCACAGCGATTGCCATGGAGACCAGCTTGCCTAAAAGCGCCATGCGACTTTCGTCCGCCTGGTTGCCTTGGAGACTAAAGAGGGCCGAGAACATGAGCTGACGGACGGTATCGCGGCTCTGTTCCTGGAAACAGCTGCACATGATCTCCAAGAGCTGGAGCTCCTGAAGAGCACTCATCCTCTGAGAAGAACACAAGAGCGGTCCAGATGTTTGCATTGATGTGGTGTATATATATATATATATATATATATATATATATATATATATATATATATATATATATATATATTTGTATTTGAGGGGTCAGGCCTTACCCTAGCTGGGGTGTTTCTGTCCTTAGGCGCATGCAGGATGAACTCCTCCACCAGCTCCTGGGTTTTGGAGTCGACCTGAGGAGGCTGCCTCCCGGACTGCACCATGTTACAGATGTAGATGTCCAGGTGATACAGTAGCTCCTTGGCGGCACTCAGCACATCGCGAGGCAGCAACGACTGACGAATGTCACCCATCACCACCTAACAGGGACCCGTACAAAAATGTCGGAGATGTGTCTCGTGTGCTGCAGAGAAAAACTACAATAAAACAAAATCTAACACAACAATGCACTGATTCTCAGTCTATGTTTACTTCTCTATACACGAAATAGAAAAAAACCCGACTGTACAAGGAACACCGATACAACAATAGTAATAACGAAGTCTAATTTTAACGATACATTTCTATATATCTGTGTTTGTGTAGGTTTTCAGGTGGACCAGCTTCACACTCAGTCGCTTCTCCTCCAGCCTGCTACTGCTGGTGGTTAGCAAGGTTAGCTAAAGAGACTGTTTTTAATTGCGCAACAAACATTTCGTCGGTTAGCTAACGTTATCGTTGAAGCCTTTTTAAAATAAAACACGTGTATTTAATTGGTTGATGTCTTACCTCTGCAAAAAGCTCTCAATATACTTAAGGAGTTAGCCGACGTTGGCTGAGACTAGTGAATGGTCTCCAAACGTCGACAGCGCCACTTCCTGCTACTACGGAAGCCTGCGTGGGATAAAACTTAGGCCATGGACGTTTCCAGCCGAGTCAGTGCATGTGCTTTTTTTTATGTCAACATCATCCTTTGTTAGCGAGTGTAAATTACACGAGGGCACATTAAAAAACCTCCAAACATGGAGTAAAAGTTATTTCACCCTACAATGTAAGGTTTTTCTAAATTAAAAAGTAATCTTTGTTTGTTATAACGCACATAATTACACAAACGGGGGACGACGACGACGACGACGATAGTTACATTTATTTATTAGTCTCCACGGAAAAGTGGAGACTAATAAATAAATTTTCCGTTGGATGTATTTATAAATTAGCCTATTTTAGCAAACAAAGCCTCAACTTTATAAAAATTAAAACACACACACACACACACTATCGCAATTAAGGCTATATTAAATACAATAAAAAGTTGTGTGTTTTATATTTATTCATAGGCTGTAGCATTTATTTTTTAAATTAGCCTATTTTATTAAGGAAGCTACATGTTTTAGAGAGGGGACATGTGATGCAAAATATTTGATAGTAGTGCGGCTGGATGGCCATAACGAACCTAACCTTTAAGTAGTGTCATTGTGTTACAACCAGGATTTAACCCCATTTAACTGTACATTTGTACACCTTATATTTTACCTTTTTGTATACAGTAGGCTATATCTCATATTTTTGAGAATCTATAAAATGATATTTTAGTTGTATCTTTTTCATTGAGCTCAAACATATCAGTTACAGAGAAAACACTTATGGACCAATAGTTATGTCGCTACAGGGACTATATATTATATTGGAAATCACTTTGACAGACTGTAATCCCGTCTAATCTACACAGGGGCGCGCCCGCCAGCCACCGGACCGCCCGATGGAGAAAAAAGAGAACAGTGGTGCACTCTGCGGCGCGCTCCCGGCTGCACTTCGGTCTTGCACTTTACCGTCCCGTCGAGTGATCCCAAGCAGCCCGCAAGATGACCATCAACACCCTGGCTAAAGGAGGCTGGAACCGGGAGCAAATGGCATGCTTTCGGAAGGTATGATACAATGACTGTGTCTGCTTTACTTATTTCATAAAATGTGAGAAATCATGAACTACTGTGTGAATCCGAAAATATGTAGCCGGTGCGAAGATGAGAGCAAGTTATGGAAGGGTGGAACATCAATATGTGTTTCATCAGAATATTTGACCTATGCATGTGTGTTTTTCTATGTTTTTCTATGTTGTGTGTATCTGCATAATGTATGTGTGTTCATTTGCGTGTGTGTGTGTGTGTGTGTGTGTGTGTGTGTGTGTGTGTGTGTGTGTGTGTGTGTGGTGTGTGTGTGTGTGTCGCCTTGACAGATGGAGAAAGTGATTGTGGCCATGCAGGACCCTGACATGGGTATGAAGATGAGAAACCAGAGGCTCCTTATCACTGTCATTCCACACGCCATGACAGGTGAGTGTGTGTATATGTGTCCCGTTATGTCAGTGGGCATTAGCATCTCTATGTGGACGTGCACGTTGCAGCTTGTGTTTGTCCCAGCGATCATGCATAATGCAGCAGTGAATTTTTGGAGAATACTGTGTGCTTTGCAGAGTAGAGGGAGGAAGTTTGTCCTCTTTTCTTATCTCCTTTGTTTTCCTTTTTTCCTTTTCCTTTTCCTTCAGGCCGTGATATGATTGCCTGGTTGATCCAGAAATACAGTATCTGTGAGGAGGGTAAGTGTATTGATACATTTTGGGTTTATGTGATAGAGATAGAGAAAGAGAGAGAGAGAGAGAGAGAGAGAGAGAGAGAGAGAGAGAGAGAGAGAGAGAGAGAGAGAGAGAGAGAGAGAGATTCTCTGTTCCCGTTTCCCTTGCTTGTTGTGTGTCGTTGCTAGTGTGTTGCCAGGATATGGTGTTTTCTCTCAAACTGACGTGGTGAAGTATGTGTGTGTGTGTGTGTGTGTGTGTGTGTGTAATGTGAGGGTTGCTGTTTCAAGTAAACAGAACGGGGTAAGCCCCAGAGGATCCAAGTTTGATTAACTCACCTGATGATCTGGGTTTAATTAGCGTCCCTGTGGTAGTTTTCACCTCAGGAGACTTTATCATAGGTGAAGTAAATTAGAGGTCGGAAAAAAAATAGCCCGCTGGTCCCTTTTGCCTCAGAGCAGATTACAGGAGGAAAGAGAAGAGCCAGTCAGCAAGGGAGAGAGAGAGTGATAAGAGCTGATTAAAATGCATCGCACAGCTTTTTTTGGTAGCTGTCAGTCATGGAAGTAGGGCTCTTTAACAAATGAGGGGCGACTGAAGACTGATGACGCATTTCATCACTGGGACAAAGCCTTAATTTGAGAGAGATTGCTGACAGGGTGCAGGTGTTTGATAAACAAAAAAAGGAACGATAGATTAGGCCCACAGTATTTTACACAACTGTAAGTATTCCTTGTGGCCAACTGATTGATTGATTATTATTGATTTTCCACTTTCAGTTTGCTGAATTTGAGAGCTTTACCACTAATGAAACAGATTTTTCATCATACAGTGATAAACCTGCCTTAAAGTAGCCCTAACGGTGTGTAAGCTTAAATAGAAGGCTGGGTGAACAACTTTAAGAATGCAGCCCTCAGAATCACCTAAAGAAAGTGAAACTGTGAGGAACTGTGCGATGATTTGTGTCTTCTGTGGTGTTTAACAGAGGCACTGCACGTTAGTGGGATGCTGGTGAGATACGGGTACATTTACCCTCTCAAAGAGCCGAGATCTCTTGTGTTACGGCCCGACGAGTCGCCCTACCGCTTCCAGGTGAGTCGGTCCTCCCTCATGCAGGATGTTTATTCTGCCTGCTTGTAAAATGCCACCGTCCCTCCTTCCAGTTTAAATGCTTCCCCACTTTTGACTTTTTTTTCGCTCTCTCACTCCATTAGCCCACTTTCTAATCCCCCATCCATCTGCCACTCTCTGCTGCCACGTTTTAATCACCCGCTTCACGATCAATCAAATGTAAAAAAGGTCATTTGTTTTTCTTAGACTCCTTACTTCTGGACGAGTACCCGGTGGCCTGCGTCAGAGCTGGACTATGGTAAGGCAATGCACAAAAAAACAACCCGGAAGGGGTAAGAGGGGATCTCAGTAAAGTCCCTTTACTATATATTTAGATGTGAGGGAGAACAAATATTATCCATTCATCATCACACTATAAAACGTGAATAGAAAGCTTCAAATACAACTAAAAGAGTTCTGCTAAGCTTTTACAGGAGCTTTGGGCAAAACATACATATTGATAAGGTTACACATCTCTAAACCGCTTTCATTCATTTATTTATTTTATGTTTTCCTTCTTATATGCCATCAGCAATCTATTTGGCTAAAAAGAACATAAGAAAACAAGGAGAACTGATGGAGTATGAAAAGGTGAGCAAAGTGTGTGTCTGTGTGTGTAAGTAAGAGAGAGAATGTGTGTGCATGTGTGTGTGTGTGCGCGTGCATTGTGAATTATGCCGTAGTCTGGGCTAACAGGCTTATATCATTATTACTTTTGTAAATTCATGTCCTCTTTTCTCTCTGTGTTTTTTCTTTTCTTTTTCATCCCTTGTCCCATTTCCTCTTCCTTTTTAGGAGAGGTACAGTGTGTTACACAAGAGGATCAACCACACCTGGGACTTTGTGGTGATGCAAGCCAGAGAGCAACTCAGGTACACTCACACACACACACACACACACACACACACTCACACACACACACACACACATACACAAACTTACAGTGTGATTTACGTTTAGAGCATCCAAACAGAGGCGGAAGGCTGACCGCATTGTTCTAGAATGTCAGGAGCAGGCCTACTGGCTCATCAACAGACCCCCGGTACGTTAACTGTTATTGTACTCTACTGTGTTGTATTAGACTATGTACTACATTACACTAAACTATACTATATTATAATACACGGTTCAGTGTTTTCCACTGTGTTGGATTGGCATAAAATACTGTACAATACTATCTATACTATGATACAATATACTATACTATACTATACCAAAGTGGTGATACTATATTGCTCTTCATCATATAATATTATATAATACTGTGCTTTGCTATACTATACTATATTGCTCTACACACTATACTGTTACATATTCTTATACTGTACAATGCATTACTATACTATACTATAACTGCACTATACAATACTGAACTTTGCTATACTGTACTATGCTATAACTGCGCTCTGCTAAACTAAACTATGCTATTTCATCCCACACAACTATAGAAACGTGTTTTACAGTATTTAAAAGAGTCAGATGTCCCACTAATGTTCACTCACAGTCCCTTCTGCCTCTACATGAAATATTCAACCCATCTGGTAAAAGCCTCAGCTGACAACAGGGGAAACAGTGAGAGAGAGAGAGGGACAGAGAGAAAGAGAAAGAAAGAGAGCGGGACACAGAGAGAGAAAGAGAAAGAGAGAGAGCGGGACAGAGAGAGAGAAAGAGAAAGAGAGAGAGAGTGAGAGAGAGAGGGGAGGAGGAACAGGGAGAGAGAGAAAGAATAATCATCATATTCCACTTTCTTTATGTTGTCTAAACACCACTGCAGTCCATATGATTCTGAGACGGAGACAGGTAGAGAGAAGGGTCAGAGAGAAAGGAAAAAAATGTGTGTGGTGGGGGGGGGGGGGGGCAGGAAGTGAGAGGGTGAACCAGAGGTCAAGGGTTTGGAGGAGGGACTCCATCTTGTCTTGCTCTTATGAATTAGGGACGAGGACATGGAGAAAAAGAAAGAGAAGCTTGAGAGTAAAAATCAGAGCCAGTGGAGTGGAAAGCTCAAGGAAGATAAGTGCCCACTCTCACGCATGTTCTCATCAGACACACACACACACACACACACACACTACACTTAAGTTATTTAATGTGAGTATGTGTGTGTATTTCTTTCAGCCTGGGGCACATAATGTGTTGGACATGGGTCTGGAGAGACCAAATAACTTCAGCGCACGAGTTACGCTGGTCAGTGACATCATCACATTTCTTAATGTCCTGTTCTCCTCTCAAAAGTCTGTTGTGATAACGTGTCTCCTGTGCATCTCCTCCGTCCCTGTTTTATTGTTTTCCTTCTGTCTTGCTGCTGGGATGGTTTCAAAGTAAGTGTGAAAGTAAGCTTTACTATAGTATGGACACTTACAGTATATTACAATGTCTTTATAATCATAAATAGAGGTTGAACATGACATGATAGCCACCTTCATTGTCCAACATGGAAATGGTGGCTGATTAGAACCATTTCTAATTAGCAGCAGCAGCAAAGACAAATAGCCATCTATGATCTTAATTATATATATTCTATGTTATGACCAGTATATGATCTCACAACGTACATTCCTCATTTGTCAGACTATATCTTGCTTTAATATTTAAAGCCATTGTTTGTATGGGTGAACACGTACAAACACAGGGAGGCTGCCTTCTACTATTGATATGACTGTGTAAATGTGTAACGGAAAAGTGATGACACTGTGTTTCTCTTAACAGAACTAGAACAGTGACTACTACAAAAACGAGGTAAACATCATATATATTGTATACACCCTCACTTTAAGTGCATTGAGTGTATATTTGAGCTCGCTTTGTGTGCCTTTTGTCCCTTGTTTACAGATTGAAACCTGTCGAAGGGCCCTTGGAAGGAACCGTGTCAAGTCATCCATCTGCCTCGAAGGGTACGTGTCAATTTGATTGAGCAAACGTGTGCGGACACACATACACATGCACATGTGCACGTGCACACAAGAACTAATGGACTTGCAGTCCTGGACTGCCTGGACCGAGCTCTACGTCTCCAGCGTGCACGCGCACACACGTGCACATAAGGCTTAGTGCTCTCACTATAAGAGCCACTAATGGATGCTTCCCGAGGCAAGTTGGAATTAGTGGCCATTAACTCTTATGATCGGCAGCACTAATCCAATAGAACTGTGTGTGTGTGTTTTTTTGTGTATGATGTGCCTCTGCATTTGTGTGTGTGTGTGCAGTTTTGTGAAATACAGCGAGCAGTACCAGAACCACGACCCCATTATGCAAGGCTGCCTTCCCAGTAACCCCTGGATCTCTGATGACACCGCACTTTGGACAATGAATTTAGAAATGTGAGAAAATACACACAGATATACACACATGTTATAACAAATCCAAACTACGGTCCACTGTAGTGGTCCAATGAATGAAAGTAATTTGGTTTCGGCTGGTTTCAGCTTTTGTAACATCTCTACAAAGTTACCACAGTAATTCATTGTGTCAGCTGACGTGTTGGTGTTGTCGCTGTGTGTTTTGCGAGCAGTGTGCCAACGCCGACACGTCTCAGAGTGGAACGCTGGAGCTTCAGCTTCATGGAGCTTCTCAAAGACATCATGGGGAGGCGGGAGTTCATGATCTACCTGGAGAAAGAGTTTAGCGGTGAGGAAGAGTGCACTGAAGTGTTGGAATATATTCAAAATACAAACGTGAGAACGTTTGGTGGTTAGGTTTGGGGATGGAGTCCGAGCCAACTGGGCGTGAGGAATTCAGACACAAAACATCACATATTTTTGCTTCCACCTTCTTATTTCTATTCTGAACAAGCTTCCGTTTTAGAGGTTGAATCACAACCATCACGTGGTACAAGTTGGCAATGGAATAGTGGAAACAAAATTACATATGGAGAAGTGTAATAAAGAGATAAAAATGAATGTAACTGTTATCACAGGACAATCATCTTAAACTGATTATCACTCTTAGTAGCATTCAGAATTGTATTATTTCCCCGAATGACATTTTCCAATCCCAGCAGTGAAAGACAGATGGGTTGAGGTAGTGGAAAAGAAGATTCATTTAATGACATGGTTAGTTCGGGGAATGGAAAGAATAGATAAGGAGGACGACTAGAGACATAAAGCAGGAATCGGATCTGTTCACTCATGCAGACTTATGAAATATTGCCAAGGGCCATGGTTTCCCCCAGAGGCTAATAACCACGATATAAAAAGTCTGTCATTGTTTGTCACATGGTCACCTCCATACATACCCAACATCTCATTGTCTGTCTCTCTGCTAGCGGAGAACCTGTGTTTCTGGCAGGCCTGTGAGGATATTAGGCACGGAGAAAGCTCCAGGATCATAGAGAAAGTGGAAGAGATCTACAAGTAAGCGCACAAACACACAAACACACAGAAAGGCACCGCTTATATTCACTGTCAGATGACTGCAACTCGTTTGTGTGCGGCTCAGAAACTTCCTGGCTCCTGGAGCTGCTCGTTGGGTCAACATCGACAGTAAGACGATGGATAAAACTCTCGAGGGGATCAGACATCCACACCGTTTTGTCATGGACCACGCACAGATGCACATCTACTTTCTCATGAAGAAGGTTTGACCTCTGGCACATTGTAGTTTGATACTTGAGACTTTCACCTTTAGGTGTGGATCTAGAATAACAGGACGCTTAACACAATCTCAGTCTGAATGGACCGTACCAGCGGAAATGCATGTTTTAGCCCCTTTGCCGTAAATTACAATTTCAGCTAATTATTTCCCAAACATGCTACTATGTGAAGAATCTGAATGCACCTTTTCGTATCTTCCAGGGATCCAATGGTTTCAATACATTTCGATAGAATATGACGATCTTTTAACAAGCTTCATAAATCTGCTAATTGATTTTTATACCATTCAGAAAAGAAGAAAAGAATCAATGGCTGCCTGGAAGGGTATGATTTAACAGCGATTAAACAAACGTTTTAGATCTGCAGGGGACAAGGATCGGCATAATATCAGCGTAATAATGATCACTTGAATTGGGTTTCCGGATTTTGTGGCCCTGACAATTTAAAAAAAAGAGTTTAATTCCCAAAAAAGAGATAAACAAAAAGAGTGTCATCCATACAGACAGAATGCAAAGCGAGCACATTTTATTTGGTCAAAATATAAATTTTCTGCCAACTTTGTTTAAATATTGAATTTCTTCAAGACACATCACAATGGCAACTTTAAAGTTTAGCTGACAGCTAGTGGAACGTATTTAGGTGGTAATGCTGAATTTGTGTTTGTGTGTGTGTGCGTGTGTGTGTGTGTGTGTGTGTTTGTGTGTAAAGGACTCTTACCCAAGATATCTCAAGTCTGACCTATATAAGAACATGCTGGCCAGAGCTATTGTCCCCCAGGAGACAAAGAAAAGGTAAAATGACACATTAATCCCCACTTTTACTTTACGTTAATAGATTTAATTCTCCAACATTACACTTCTTCCTCTCAGTGTGTTCCCCTTCATGAGACGCCAGCGGCACTCCAGCCCCTCCCCTGCTCAGGCTGTCATCCACGCGACAGAAGGAGACGGGCATGCCAAGGGGGCCGGACCAGCAGGTACCAACTCTGCAGCCGGATCCCATGTCTGATGTCGGGCCAAAAAAAAAAAAGACGCAATCTCAGTCTCCATTGTCTCTGTCGGTCACCAAAGTAACCCCTCAAGGACTTTTTTCTTTCAAGTCAAACTTTCTGTGTGAAAGCAGAGCTTTTCTTTCACCGCTGCGGCAGTACCAGATCTAGGATATCTCTGTTACAGGTGTTAATGCGTACCTCAGCAGCATCACATCTTATTCCCAGAGCACGAGCAGGAAGAAGAGCTTTTAGTGCTGCATAGTCATTCTGCATCTACATCCCATCTCAGTCCTGCATCTCAGTCCTGCATCTCAGTCCTGTTCTTGATATTGATTTCTAATACCAAGTCTTCCTTTCTGCCCCTGCAGCCTTTATAATCTACTCTGTCTCTCATAAGCAGGCTTAGGCAAAAAGGGGTTGATTATAGAGCAATAGAGATGTAAAATATGTATTTTGTCAGAACTTTGCCTCAGCATGAGTGTGATTATCGTACAGTCTGCTGGTTTTGTTCATTCCATGCTGGAAATTCTCATTGTCATGGGTCTCACTGTTAATTTTGCTCGAGCATGTTTTCATCCCAATAAAATGTCACAAGGGCATTCAGTGTTGTGTTTTGCTCTCAGCTTTGCATACTGTGGTAAACTGTGAATGTGTGGATATGCTTTCATTTCTTTTTTCTTCGTCTTTCATGTGATCTGTTTCTTTGTAGCCCTTGGGTCTATTCTGAGCACAAAGCACCTTTATATGGTTTGTTTAAGCATTTCTTAAACTTCAGATGTGATGGCTTTGTAATATTGAATTATAGAGCTCCAGTCACTCGGTGCATTTGACAGCAACTTCCAGAAGCTGAAAAACCAGCTGCTATTGGCTCAGGTCTGTTCCCTACGGTGACATGCTGTTCTCTTTATCTTCTGCTGCTGTGTCTGAACGTATTCATTTCTGTTTTTACACATTTCCCCTTCATCTAATAACCTTTCAGATTTTGAGTCCCTCCATTGATCCCGTGGGAGCTGCAGTTTCCTCTACTGGATTGGCTCCCTCTACTGGCTGTATGTGGTCAAAGTAACTAGCATTATTTACCCGTGTAAATTAGTGGGTCCCAACCTTTTCCTGACAAGGTGAAAGTATCCAGTATTTCAAAAGGACAGAATATTTACAAGAAATAAACATAATTTAGTTGACAACACATTAATTATTTCTTTTTTTACCCCTATTAATCATCTCAATCCCAGGTTGGGAATCACTGCTCTAAATGCAGCACATGAAATCAATGTCTACATGAATAATTAGGGTATATGGGGACTTATAACATATTACCAATACTACTGAGCAAAGTTCCCTTTTAGGTGACAATTCAGGTTAAAGCGGCACTCCACCGATTTTACAGATGTCAGGTTATTCATCATAAGGAGCACTACTCAGTCTGTGTTTCACGGCTGTGTCTAAAGTCTTCGAGTTAGATAGAAAACCTTTGTTATGTACTGTTGACGAGGCGCTTTAAAGAGAAGGGCATTTAGATCTAATGAAATATAGTTTTGAGTTGCATATGGGAAATGCCGAATCCAGTATTTATAAGCTTGGTTCATACGAGGGATTAAAATAAAGGATATGTCGGCCTTTGCTGCTTCGATTTAAAAAAACAATGAGCAGTAAGGCTAGATGCTGTGATCTGCAGCACTGATCTGTGTCAGCATTGCAGGACATGAGAGGCCGCCGGATTTACTAATGGAGGTAAGCCATATATGGGCACACAAGCAAATATACTTATACAAGTGCACACACACCCACACGTACACACTAAAATGTGTATTCCAACAAACAAGCACTTGCTATATTTCTGAGGATTATGATAATCCGCTTTCGTCCATTGCCCATCCACTCTCTTTGCGTGACAAGTGTGTGTGAGTGTGTGAGAGTGTGTGAGAGTGTGTGTGTGTGTGTGTGTGAGTGCCTGAGGAAAAAATCATGAAACAGTTCTCTTTATACCACAGGTTTATTTTTGGTGGGCTAAATGCTGTTTGGATAAAGTAGTAGACCGATAAAGGAAGTAAAATCATGTTTTACATCGAACATCACATTTCTTCCTTGCCTTTCATACTCTTAATTAAATGTGATAACTAAAAAGAGTAAACACAATATTTAAAAAGAAAGAAAGGAAGGCTATGTAAGGGTGCCAGAAGGGTTCAATTTGAACCTGTGCAAAATCATAATGAGAAAATCATCAATACATGGGGACGCTTAGAAAAAGACAACACATATTTCATGTCTTACATTAAATAAAGTATGGAAAGTGCTCAGTAGCTTCACCGGTGCAACAGACAAAACACACACATTCATACAGAGCACTCGTTTACAGAAAGACAAAGACAAGAGGAGGCACTGCACACAGCAATCTGAATATACATTCATAGTGGCCACTCATATACATAGCGGAGTTAGCTTTTTAATCATAAAAGTGCATCAGGATGAATGTTGGTAAATTTTAGAGCAGGAGATGATCAGAGAGCAGACAAGAAAAGAAAGGTGGATGTTAACGTCGGGCCATCTGCTACAGGCCTACAGTACGTAAAGAGGTGGATTGTGGGAAGGCGTGATACACGTGGTCAGCAATTTATCAAGCTGTTCTGCAATTACACTTTGAGGATAACAAGCTCATTTCATTGGCTGATGAAGACCAGGCGATATGGTTGAAAGAACAAAGCCAAACTATTTGAAAGGTTGTTTAAACTACATGGCAGTTAATAATCAAGCATCCATCTCAAATGGATCAAAAATAGCTTTCAAATCTTTTTTGCACTGAATTCAAGAAGAGCCAAGAATGAGAGGAGTGTTTACATCGACTATGAACATTGTATATTTTTATCAGCGGACTCAATGATAATCTGAATATAAAGATTAAAAGTAGTTCCACAAAGTGAGATTCCTTATAAATATTTCAAACATTGATTTCATAGCCTACATGTACATACACAATATGTACAAATACCAGGGCCCTGTACTACGGAGAGCGAGGTAACTTCAGGTTTAAACAGACACAGGCCGCCGTTCGTGTGCAAAACTAAAAACTAAACGTTGACATTTTGTCACGCGAGTCATTCGTCAGTAAAGTCAACATCAACCATGCTTATGCTAAACCTAACCTTCTGTTTTGTTGCCTAAACCTCACTTCCTGTGAAGACGCAAGTTTATTTTGAAAAGAGACGATGCACGTACGAGTGGAGACTGACAGGCGTGAATGCGTAAATTAAAAGGCTTATATCACTGCCCCATCTAGAGGATAGACCTGACTATCATTACATTTGTGTATTCAGTTCAGCCTGTAAATTCACATAGTCGGCGATCTTCCTGTGTTTTGCAGCTGCAACTGTGTTCCTTCCTGTTAGCCTGGAATTATTCGTTCCACTTCTTCGTATTTGTCTCATATTACAGTTTGCTCTTCGTTTGTAAAATGTGCCGCTCGACTGACAACAGACTCGTCCATGTTTGTGATTGTGTGAACGCACTCAGAGCCAGATTGAGAAACCCTGGGTTGATGACCACCGCTGAGCGGTGCGTTTAACTCGCTTCATAGTACAGGCCGCTGGTCATGAGGTCAAAGGTCAGGCGGTTTGCTACCTGGAGGTTTTAATGTTCATACCTAAGCTTGTGGAATGAACCACCTTCAAGGTTTCAGCAGATTTGATTTGGATTAAATGGTGTGTGTGTGTGTGTGTGTGTATTTCAGGATGTCTGAAGATTATTTAAGTCTTCTTCAGATCTTTTTCATTCAAATATAAGAAGAGTTTCAAACCATCTGTAAATGTGAACATGAAAATGGTAGACCTATGAGAACATAGGTCTAAATTAGATTTTTAAATGTTTTATTCAAGATATTAAGAAACTTTGAAGAGTCAGAGTCTTCAAATATTTTGTCAACACGATATCTTTTTACCTTAAGTGAATGTTTGCAGTGCACTTTGCTTCCTTACAGCCTCTCCTGTCCTACTATGTGACCGTGTAGAGTTCATCCTTGTCGCTCTGACAGAGAGTGTACCCACAAACCCGGGGTCTCCAGCCCCAGCTCCAGCTCCAGCTCCAGCCCCGGCTCCAGCCCAACGCCTCCCTGTTCTTCTCCTTCGGCGGCAGCAGGAACACCACGCAGCTGGCCACCAGGATGTGCCACAGCGAGTGTGTGTAGTAGTAGTTGTCCTCTGTCTCAGTGAAGATGTACAAACATACCCCGACCAGGGCACAGACTGCCCCGGGGATCAGGAAGAGGACCCAGCGCTTCCACGAAGGCGGGTAACAATGACGTCGCTGCACTCCTCGGTACACCTGTAAACAAAGAAAAAAAAAACTGGATTACAGCAAGTTCATTGTTTTATTCACAATCTTTCTTTTCTCCCCATTGTGACCGCCTAGTTTTTCTTATCAACGAGGAAGTCAGCAGCATATTCCCATCAGATACTGTTTCATGAACTCCCTTTATTGGATGTCTCACCCAGGCAGTGACCATGCACAGTATGGCACAGAGGACGGGACCCAACAGGTTCCACAGGCCTTTGCGGTCCAGCTGCATAGACATGGCTATGAGCAGAGCCCCGAGCATGAACAGAGTCTGCACACACAAGACAAAGACGATTACAAACACATCTTAGCACATAAAATGTATTCATTTTAAGTTCAGTGTGAAAATAGGCAATAGTCAGCGTCTTACATATTTGAATGTGTCTCTGATGCGAGCCATGCACAGGATGGTGACCCAGATGGAACAGACCGACCCCAGGAAGTCACAATATTGTAGGGTATCGTAGTCCATTATACACATTACTGCTACACCCGGCTGGTCACAGGCGTGGTAAAACTACAATATGAGGAGAAGAAGAAAAAAACCACATTACTCTGAATGCTACAAAACTGCCTTGAAGGCTCTCCTTCCCCACAGTCACATATAACACATGTATATAGATGTGATGTGTCCATAAGGACTAATATAACTCAAAATCAGCTTATTACAGAAATGTACAAAATAATAATAATCCAGAATGGGAAAAATCAGTGGCAAAAACAACACCTTTAATGGACGTAAATGACAGAATGTGAACTCAGAGGAGATCCTTCCCTCTTACATAACTTTATACTTATAGAAGATGAACAGTACTCTAGAAACATGGCTATGTATGCATGTATGTGTGTGTGCGTTACCGTAGAGAAGAACATTGTGAAAAGGTAGACGGAGGCCTCAGTGATGTAGCAGCGTTTGATGGCCACCACCATGGCAGGCAGGAAGGACAGGTTACTGAGCGTGAGCAGCAGAGTAGCCGTCAACTGGCGACGGTACGACTGAGCTGTTGAGTTATCAGTGCAGCCCCAACCGCTCCAGCCTGCAAACACACACACACACACACACACACACACACACACACTCAGTGAAATCTAAATAAATACACAGTGGAATTAATCAGTAAATTACAAGAAGGGATACAGTGAGGACACTTCTTATTTTAGGTTAAGCAAAGAGACTAGTTACTTCAGTTATTTAAGTCAAAGAAAAGTATCTTTATGTCTGTGTGTGTGTGTGTGTGTGTGTGTGTTAGAGAGAGAGTCTTACCAGCCTTGCAGACGCAGGCAGCGTACAGGTAGCTGTAGGATCTCAGTAGTCTACATTCACCGTATGTCCCACAGTCCTCTACACAGGCACTGATAAACACCTCCGGGACCACAGACACCAATGATATATTACCACAGTCGCTGCTGCAAGAAAAACACACACACACACACTTTACATATTAAAACACACGGCCAACCACAAACGCCTTCGCTGCACAATCTAACATGGTGTGAACATGTTTATGATGTTAACATGAACACGTCTACAAAGGCATTACATATGTGTAGACTATATGTGTGTGAATTTAAAAAACATCTATTGTCTGTTGAGAGTATTATCTCGATCTGAGGGAGGATGCACAAGGAAAATATGTAGAAATATTCAAGACACACATTTTTAGATGGAGATAGAAATGCAGCATGTGTGTGTGTTACCTGTTGCATGTAAGCTGCAGGGTGAGGTACCATGTTGTTGACTGAGGGAAAGGCAGCCGGACCACAGCTTTGGGAACGCTGGCATTCACTTCAACACCGTACCCTCCAAACAAAGCTGCAGATACACATACATACTTACAAGAGAAGTTTCTCCAAATTCTATTTTCAGAATGCAAAGTCAAGCTTTAAGATATATTTTTGTCTGCATGGTTCAATGAAACCTATTTCCTAATAAGAGCTTAGAAGTTCTACCGTGACTATTTCTAAGTCAGAGCACAGCTGCTACATATCTAGGCATGCCTTTGGAAGAAGGCAGGAAAACACCTTTGAAAGTATGTATATTTTAACTTGTACTTGTTTGCTACTCCAAGTGTGTTAGTCATCATCAATCCTACAACCCCATTTTCTGCTATTCTGTCTTAATGTTACCCGATTCATGAAGCTGCTGCAGGTATTTCCAGGTGTCTAATGCATCAATTCCTAAGTGTAAATGTGAAAAGAATCATTCTGGTTATCTGCGCTACCTGTGCGACAGGGCTGAGAGTGGTTGAGTTCGAGGACCGGAGCCCTCGGCGAGAGACACGCCACCACACTGCTGCTAGTGTTTCCCAGGGTTACATTGGTCTACACACACACACAAGTAAAACAGCACGTAAGCTCAACCCTGACACTCTCAACTCTAACAGGCTTTTATCAGGATAGAGTGAATGTGTAGTCTTTCACCAGTACTCACAGAGTTGAGTGTGAGCTGTAGGTTGAGTGTTCCCCCGGTGGCGTGTGTGTACAGCGGGTAGGTGAGCAGCGTGGGGTGTGTATCCGTGACGCTGATGTTGGGTCCACTGGCGGGAGTGAATCGGAGCGACAGGACGTCTACCTCCTCGTAGAGCACCGGGATGCTCCACACACACGCCGACGGAGGGGTGAACAGGGATGCTGAGTCGTTGCTCAAGGTGACTGCGGCTGTGATGAGGGAGTCGTTGCCTGCTGATGTTGAGTTGGTAAAGCTGCGGTTGCCTCGGAGCATGTTGATGTCATCATCTACTTTGAGGCCGACACTTTTTGGCTTGCACCCGACTGAGGGAGACACACACAGAGCAGGATAGAGTAAGTTACACACAGACATAGTGCGTGGAATGTTTGTTTACGGGAAGCGTGTGTGCCTGTGTTCACCTGTGGTGTTTGAGACGATACTAAAGCTCACAGTACGGTTCTCTAGGCTGCTCTCCACGACAACTCGTACCCAGGTATCCCATGGTGGGTTAGAAAGAGCAGCAGAGCAGCCGATCCCTGAGCAGTTCACTGTTACCGGGCGGTGCTGCAGAGAGGTAGAGCCGAGCCTGAGGACCAGCGAACAGTTTCCGCCGTCGGCTCCCTCCTCTGACGAACAGTCGGCCACAGAGACGGAGAGAGAGGAGGCAAACTGTGGAACATACAACCTGAGACACACACAAATAAATCAACTGGACTTTTTAACGGACTGATAAGAGGAAAGAAATGCACACACGGACAGTGCTTACTTAAGGCGAGCAGGTCTGTCAGGCGCTGCGGTCTGCTGGAGGAATGTGCCCTGCGGTAAAATGGGCGTGTCCACCGCCCTCCTGATTGATAGCTGAGGCTGGAAGAAGTACGAGCAAGACGGAAAGCCCTAAGAGAGAGAAAGAGAAAAAAATAAAGAAAACAATGTAGAACAATGGGGGACAAATGCGCACAAAAAATACAATTACAGAGATATAAGGTAAAATTTAAATAGGAAGTTTCTTTCAAGGCCAGCCATTTGGTAAACACGCCGGCACTACCCGCTGCAATTATGAAATATGAACGGAGGCCAAAAAGAGAAGAAGCAGAAGAATGTGGTTCAGCTACTTTACGTAAGAATCAATTCACCGGCCTCCTGCTCCGGTGGAACAGGTTGGGGTAAAAGGATCATTTACAAGTAGAGCATGATATGAATACTGACACTTTATCTTGGCCTTTCAATACAAAACAAAATTATTTTTCAGACAAATATGACGGAGAGATGAAGTTGACGTGAAAAATAAGTGATCTCATCTTTCTTCAAAAGCGTTCTGTTTGTGTGCATATGTCCAGGGAAAGAAATCTTCATCAGGACTCAAAACAACAAAAACAGTTACAAAAAGTAAAAAGCACATACTGTATACGGCTCTATACAAACCTTCTGCTCGATGCGCCCATCATCTTCAGGCAAGTGGGCCCCAACGTACCAATCACCGGGAGCAGGATTGGAGAGGTTGAAGGTCGTGGAGCTTTGTGAAGTCACCGGTAGGATCAGAGACAGACAGGGGCTCCATAGTGTAGCGTTGGGAAACACCTTCCCTGTTGGGTTTATCACTGGAGGGGCACCATACTGAATATGGCTACGAGAGACAGAGAGAGAGAGTTTCAAAATAAGTGTCAAAGAACAAAATAAAAGCGTCTGCAGTAAATCCAGAAGAAGGATCAAAAGAGATGAAGAAGAGTCACAACAGTAGAATAAATCACAGTAGAAAGTGGGCAGACGTTGTCATGGTCTCACATGGTGACATTGTGCTGTCCACAGTGGAAGGTGTGGCCCTTGGTGACGGAGAACAACCAGCGAGCGATGGCCGTTTCCTCTGGTATGTGAAACCTCTGCAGCCTCACGTTGCCGTACCAGCCATACCTGGACAACTTCTGAGCCGGTTTGGACGAGAGCTCGGAGACAAATGTCACCTGTCCATCTGCAGGGGATACGAGTTCATTGTATGAGAGGGCACAGACACAGTTTCACTGCTTGTAGTACACTAATATACATACTGTAGTAGTCAGTAAGTTAGTAGTTTGTAAATACAAGTACGATGATCTATGTATGTGATAAAAGACAATTAATGATACAAAATTTTCTTTTAGTTAAAAATAACACACTGGGGACATTTAGCCAGAGAGATGAAGAGATGAGAGAGAGAGAGAAAGAGCACAACTGACTAAAATTAGAACTAAATGAGAATAAATACAAAACAAAAGCTCTCGCACTGACTTTGTTGTTGTCAATATGCAACACTCTACTCGCAGTTTATTGTTATTAACTTAGATAAACAATTAGTAGAATGGTTCCCTGATACATACTGTAAAGATACACGTTGTCACAGTCATACCATCATAGTGAAGACAGACATGTCTCTTGAACAATGTGAACGTGAGTGCATGAGGACTAAAACGTTTATTCAGGTAAACTCGCATGTTGAGACAGTTAGCAAACATGCTAGGACCAGTTAGCTCTGTCTTCGTCTCTCGTGCTGAACAACACTCACCGTCTGCTGACGTCCGAGTCGTCAGGGCGACGAGAAGGAGACCGCGTAGAAAACAAAACTCCATGTTTCCTTCACGAGTGTCTGAACCATTACATCGTCCTTTAACCGCTTGTAACGTCGCACCAATCTATCGCTGAGGAGAAGTCGTTCTCCACTCGCAGCACTTCCTGGATTTCTGTCAATACACGACGTCACGTGCTGCCTTTGCGTCCGTCGGAAAACTGAACATCATTCACATCAACGTCCGAGAACAAAATGCCATTTCATTGATAATTTGTATAATTTTAAAATAGATCATATTCAAATATTGTTAATTGACATAAACAACAACTTTTTGTTGATGATGCAAAACATAATTCACAGCAGTGAATAAGGTAAAAGACAAATAAGTCCATGAATGCAGCGCGTGTGTTAATTATGATACATTTTAAAAGTACAAGTTTAAGAGAACCAAGGAAGGCAACGCTGTCCTATTGAAACAGCTCTGAAATGCCTTCATTTTAATGTGTATAAATGTCATGATTAGGACTTATTTCACTATCACTAATGCCCATTTTTAAATTTGTTTACTATTACATTATAATGAATTGCATGTTTACACATAACACACATTCATTCAGCATTCATACTCCTCTGCTGTTTGGGTTGTGAGACGAGCAAGAGCATTAATAAAGACTCTTTTTGTCTTGTTTATTACCAACCGACATATTAGGCTCATCATTGCAGCAGAACAATGGCACCATCTTTAAAATCCTCACAGGTTCATTGCCTTATATCCACAACCATGAAAGAGGTCAGAAAGACTGGACAATATATGAGCTATAAGCTATTATTATGAATAAGATAAGACAATCAAATTAAATTTAGTATAAATGAAAAAGACAGAAAAACAGAGTTCATGATCAATATCTCTGCAATTCAAGTCACCCGTGTGTAAAACATGTATTAGACAAGGACATAACATTTTTAGATATTTCCTAGTAGAGCTTCCTCATATTTGCAATGTCCTTAATTGTTAATAAAAGTGTTTTTTGTCTCTTGGAACACACACTAAACAGTGTACATCCTAATGTAAAAAGCAAATGAGTAGTGAAAAAGAGAAAGGGGCCCATTCATCTTCAAGCATCATTCATCATTCATTCATCAGTGTCAAAGTGCATTTTAAATCCCACTGCATCACTGACAGTAAACTGTTGAGGGGAATAGCTTCAAACCAAACATCATACATTCAAATGTTGCTTTATAGAAGATCATAGAAACGTTACATCGTCCTGTGACTCCACCCAGCACCACTGAGCATCATAGCCCAGCAAAGCCGAGTCTCTATTAGGTGCACTCTCTTCCTCTTCCATCGCATTGTGCTGCAGGGCTCTGAAACTCTCCTGAGTTTGGTGCTCCGTCTGTGTCTCTTCTGACTGTTTAGTCACGGAACAAATATTCTCTTTTCTTCTTGCCCTGTTAGATCTGAGGAGAGCTCTTCTGATGGTGCCAATATCGCCTTTGATGTCTTGTAACGGAGCTACATCCGAGTCCTGTGTTTGGGACTTTTCTGATTTGGCACCAACCAAACAGTTGGCAAGACCAGATAATGACCGACCACGGCTGCCATGTGCGGAATGACTGACTTCAAACTTGAAGGTGGAAGAACTCGGAGGTCTTTCCTCAGTAGAGTCTGGGATCGGCATGTCAAAGTAGCTCTTGTGGTTTGATTCACCATCATCAGCGTGTGGTGGGTGAGCCGCTGATTCCTCGCCAGAGTTTTCAGTCAAATCCTGATTTGGACTCTGACTTTCTCTGTGGGAGCAATAATATAAAATAGTAAGCCACGAAGCCTGAGCCCTAAAACTGAAAATGCTTTAAATCTACATCCTGCACGTCTCAGGTAGGCCTATCTAAGCTTCTTCAAGTTTTTGCTGAAATTCTGAATCTGACTGACACACAAAATGGAGCAGAAATGTACATTTTTGATTTGTTGGTTTGTTTTAGAGTTCAGAAGTTGTTTGTTGAACTGCAAAGATTATAGGATTTTCTTTCTTCAGGTTTTTGAAGTTTAACCACACTACTGGTTTGTGTATTGTGATTTTAATGACAATTCTCTGACATATTGTCTTTTGAACACTGAACATGCTAAATATGATAACTTTATAATGCAATTTGTGTTTATAGGTCACTTATCTGCATATATTGTCGTATTGCACACTTTCGGCAATGCAAATGCCCCTGGTGACATTGAAGACACGATAACCAATGTACTGTATAATACTGTATGAACGTAGTGCATGCAGTATGGATTCAATTGGTAAATACTACTTCATCATAACATGGTACCTTGAACTTTGACCATCTTGCTCATATATATTCCGCACCGAGGATTGTTGGCCAGAAAAGCATGTTGGCTTGCATACTGAATACAACCGGATTAAGTAGGACTTACTGTATTTGATACACTATGTATTCGGACTTACTAAATCTTTTTTCTGTCATACTAAATAGTATCGCAGTCTGGGTATTGGAACGCAAAGATAATCTATTAGTGTACATTTTTTTCAAATAGTGTACATTTTCAATCAGATCAGGTTCCTGTACACCTGCCAAACCTAAACTGTACTGTACCTGCAAGGGGACATCGAGAGCCCGTGCTCCTCCACAGTCACCAGGCTGCTCAGGCTGCTTGTCAAGCTGCTGTCACGGCTGGCTAAGGCCCCCCGCTCCTCCATCAGCCAACGCATGGCCTCAATACCCTCGTGAACGGCCACCAGCTGGCGCAGAATCTTCACATCGGCAGAACGCAGCCACCTCTGCAAGAATAGAGAGGAGTTAGATAAGTGTGATGCAAGTACAGTAATATATCAGGGAACTTGATATGTGTGTGTGTGTGTGTGTGTGCACTGCCGGTGTGTGTATGGGGAGAGAGGGAACCTCTCTCAGAGGTCATCAGACATAAATCATCCACACAAACACACACACACACACTAGTGAGGCCCTTGCTTGTGTACTCATTTGACAACAAAGCATGAAGCAGAACAAAAGAGCAAAATACATTAGAAGTATGTTGGAGGAACTTAAGGTGAAAGGTGTTCAGAGAATGAGCAGAGGAATCCCAACACAATGTGTGAAATGAATTGAGAGGAATGAGAGAGACGCCAGGTGAGGGGTGTGGTGAAGAGACAGGTGAATTACGCAGGTGAAGTGGCTCCGAACTGAAAGCAGTGGGTTTGACATTTCTGCAGTTCAGAGAAAAACATTCGTCTGTCATCAGAATAAACAGAGGAGTTATTCCTGAAACAAGTTGTGCAAGTTGTTGCCAAACATGGAACGATACGCAATACTCAGGCAGTACAAACCACAAAACAGAAGATTGTGTCCAGTTGGGTAAATGCATAATTACATATCGTCTATGATAGATTCAATGCTGAGAACAGAATAGGAGTCTTTACCATCTCTTGTTTTAAGCTGCTTATTTTGTCAGAAAAGCTATCGCTGAAGGCAGAGCTGCGGTCTCCCCTGTTGACCACATCAGACCTCCAACCATCCGCAGCATCCCTCATCCAAATCAGAAGACTTTCCGGTGTTTTCATCCCAACCTTATTTTCCACTTCTGTCAGATCTGGGAAGGAATCGTTGAGGAGTTCCTCCGCCATCCCACCGCGCCGTATTTTACTTCCAAGTCCTCCGATCGGTGGCTTTGGATGGAGAAGAGCGTGTGCGTAAAGTCACTTTCCAAATTCCACTGTGAGAAGTTAAGACTCCACAGCGGGGAAACCGCGCACCCACAAATCTCCCACACTTACAGCAAAGTCCCGCACGTTATATTCCTGAACACTCAACAACAAACCGTGATCACGAATGACAAACGTGCCACACAGGCGCAGAACGAGCCGTGAAAACGCTGGAACGACAGATCACCTGTACCTGCTGACATGCTGTCGCCATTCATGCTGCTGAGGTATTGATGGTATGTAGTACAGAATGTGTTGCTAGAAAGTGGAAATGCTCTTTGTGTAGTCCTCAAACAATGGTGGGAGATACCAGCAGTCACGTGAAGAGGCAACACCTGTGCGCGCCGAGCTGCTTGTGATGTGAAGCGTTAAATCTGCAACAATCTCTTTATTAGCCTGTCTTTATATGTTTAACCTTGATTCCAGACAGAGTAGGGCTATGTATTACTTATAATTGATTATGTAGGCCACGCCTAAATATTTAATCCATCAGCATGTAGCCTAACTAACGGCAGTAAACCTGTAGTTGTTTAAAATGTAATTTAGGATATGCATAATCATTAGCGTCTTGAACTAAATCTCTCCCTGAGTAACTTTTCCTGGGATCAAATTTAAATGTCCTCATGTCAACCTCTGTGTTTGTTCATTCATTTGGGAGTATTATGGTGATTACGGTTTTTGTTTTAAAATGTAGATATCTACTTCAAATAAGGTTAATTGATAAAGAAAAGTGGTATGTATTTTTAAAAGCACAGATGGTTTGGCTGTACAGTAGATGCAGGCAATGGCAAATATTTATTGCCATGTAAAAATGTGTTTTGAGACCATTTGGATCATATTGTGGAAGTGCTTAAAAGGGACGGTTCTCCTAAAATCCAAAATCCATACTTTTCCTCTTACATGTGCTATTTATCAATCAATATTGTTTTGGAGTAAGTTATTTAATGGGACTATATGGCACTCGGCTTGTGGTGTTCAAAGCACCAAATCACCTTTTTGAAAAACTCAACAGCAATGTGTCTTTCCAGAAATCATGACCCAGTTAGTCAAAATAATCCACAGACCTTGTTGTGAGCAGTTTCATATATGGTATTTTCAATTTTGGGGTGAACTGTCCCTCAAAGACATTCTGTTTAAGAAACAGGTCTGTGCTGTTGCACAGTCCACTTTTAGACACGGAGACGGGCCAAATAGTTAGCAAGCTAACATCTGCCACACACTCAAATAGATGATTTATTTGTATTCATCCGTCATCTTGCCCCATATTGATGCCTTTCAAAATCAGGGCAACGGTTATGGGAGGTTACTGCATCCTTAATGATTGAGGATAAGACCAGTTGTGCATTAAGTGCATTGTCAAAGGAGTATATCATACAAATAGATGACAGTGGCAGTCTGAGAAAAAAGATAAAGCAACTAGCAGAATGCATGGCTGAAAATAACTTTATGATGCTTCATTTGTTTACAGAAAACTACGCTGAGACCTCAGAGGGCAAAGTCAGCTTTATGTGAAAAAGTCAGACCATGGGAGGCATCTTTGAGACTGTGGGAGAAAACTTTGAGGGTTTTACCACTGGTCACTTCTAGAGGGAGACAAACACCGCTGCATCCAACAGACTGGTGGAGCTCCAACATTGCCAACTGTTTTAAAGAGAATGTAACTAACATATATAATCATGCAATGGACATACCATTAGCACGATAAGCACAAGTCTCACAGCATACACACTGCAGTTGGGAGGAAGCTCAGAAAAACTCTAAATATCTTCATTTCAAGTTTGTAAATAATTTACATCATACACACAAAATAGCACACAGTAGTAACTGTCCCACAAAACAAATATTAACACAACAAATAGGAGACAGCAACTAATTACAACAAAAATACAAAGGAGGGTAGAACCATGTTTCAATGAATTAATCTCCATCTCTCGTGCGACTTAAAAGATGAACTATTACTAGCCTATCGCCTTACCTCTTTAGAGGCCAAACTCAGTTCAGTCATCTTTAAATCTCAACTGTGCAACAGAATCCCCCGGTTCATTTTACTGGAGCTGCTATGTGGACACCAGTATAAGACTGCAGCAGTCCCAGGTGGATTAACGAATATCCTATAGGATTTATATATATTCACTTAAATATAATTTAAGAAATAAGAAATCATCTAGATGGCTACTCCAATACCATACTCAGCACCCCCCCCCCCCCCCCCCCCCCCCCCCCCTTAACACAGCTGAAAGCCCAACAAGAACAACTAAAACTGAAAATGGCTCCTCTAATTGATTAGCTAACGGCACACTAAAAGGGAATAGGTCTGAAGAAAATTGTTGGCTGCTCTCGTAGTGTCTTCGATTAAAATCTAATAGAAACAGGAGCACATTGAGATACAAAAGGAACCTTTACAAGAAACATTTTACAAAACAAGGGTAATGTAAAAACAAATTATACACCTTGCTAGACTGGAACACAAGCCCCTGAAATCTATATTTATAAAGAACCATGTTAATATTGTATTAAAAGGACTAAAATGTTAAAACATCTCTGATCTGCACAAAACAAATACATTTTTGAATCAACAAACCTTTAATTTAATATGAGCCAAAATAAAGATTTCATGGTTCTAAAATTTCACTGAAACTGAGATTTTAAACATATTTTCAAATAAGGAACCTGCAAAATCAAACACCAAACAAAAGCTGGTCTCAGCTGCTCTCTCAGGTGAGTCTAATAAGTGCAGGAAGAAGCCCAGGTGAGCTTCTCAGCCCTTTTTATAGACTCTGTCCCTTCCGGGTCCTAGTGCTAGACTAACTATTACCTTCCCTTCCACTAAAATAATACATGTTTATGCACATAAATATATCTGAAACGTTAGCTGTTGTATTGTTACAGCTGTTGCTAATGTTCATGTTTAGATGAAGCATTAATATTCCCTCCACACTCGCTGTCTGCTTGCAGCATAAAAAAAGTCTTTGTAAGAGACGAGACATCTGCTCAGCCACACTGCTCAGCCACACTCTCTGACTTTTGCTCATAACGAACAGCTTCTGTTGACATGATCTGACAGTTGACATGTTTTGGAGAATCAGCCAACTCAAATTAAATAGTTTGTTTCCTTTGGAAAGACCTGTAGATGGCAGCAGACATTCAAGCGCTCAGATATTTGATGACATTCTACAGAGGTTGAACAATCAAGCCTGATTTCCGCTCCTCTGGGATTTCATTCATTAGCTCTGTTTTCTTAAGAGTACAGATTAAGTTTCAAACTCTGGAAACTGAGCCCAAGTCAACACTCTGAGGTCATCTCATCTCATGACTCATAATGTTTTCTGTAAATTTATAGGAGAGTTTCGGCCATTAATTCTCCAGGTTTCTTAACAAACATGCTCTACTGCTGCGAGCACATTCCATGATTTCATCGGAGAGGCATAATACTGACAGCAAATATGTCATACTTGACACAACATTCTTGTAATGTCCATGGAATGAAAAAGCAAGTGGGAAGTTGTAATGACGAGGGGATATAAAAATCTGGGTACTGTGAGCCCAGGGGGGTGGCCGTAAAACATTACCGGCGTATTAGCAAGTGTTCTCAGGGTAGCTCAGAGTAACCCTGGGGTCAGCGTTACATGAGGTCGAGGGTGAGCATAAAAAATGTTACACAGAGAAGGAATTATGTTTTTTACGAGGCAGGGCCTCTTACTTCCAGTTTTAGGGAAATCATAAACTTACGCAAACATTAAAAAAATGGTCAAATTGTGTCATTGAAAGGCCAGGATTATGAGCAGATAGGATTTTACTGCATCTGTCAGGGCTGTTAAGTGTGATTTACTAAGAATCATAAAGCGGATGTGGGGGTTTAATAGGGGAGTTGCCCTACTTTTTTCTTTTTTTTTGCCAAACCACCTGAAACGTGAAAAGCAGAGACATGAACGTCAAACAACATTCACTCACGTGGATTAAATTTATCCTGAAGTCTCTTACACATAGAGAACACGTTCCTGGGAATAGAGGAATAGATATTTTACTATTCTCCTGTAGCCTAATTCCCCAGTGAATAAGCCTGAAGCGTGGCGTGTGTGTGTTTGCATGCATCGAGTCAAGCATAACAGCATAACAGCTGAGGCCACTGGGCCAGGAAATCCTCCAGGTTCACGTGGTCTGTGGAAAGACCCTCATGTACAAACAAAGCCAATCAACCTGAACTTTACAGCACAATCAGGCCAGAAAACACTCAATGGTTTCCCCCCCAAAAACAAGCTCTCAAGTGTGAAAAGCTTCACCTGTCAAATGTACAGTATACAAAAAACTTGAGAGCTAGAAGTGTTGGTAGGTGTTTTTGTTACCTTTGGACAGAACCAGGCTAGCTGTTTCCCTCTGTTTTCAGTCTTTACGCTAAGCTAAGTTAGCCAGCTGCTAGCTGTAGCTTCATATTTACTGTACAAATAAAAGAATGGTATCAATCTAGTAGTCGCAAAGCATATTTACCGAAAATGTTGAACGGTTCCTTTAAGGATCTAACTGACATATTAAAAAATTATGCAAAAAGGCGCAAGATTAAAAGAGAAACAGTTAGTTAATAACTCCCGCTGCTCATGAATCTTTAGTTAGGCGATCACGCTGCTCTGTGCATCTGTTTCTATTTAGGAACCTACAGAGAGATTAAATGAGTGTGGATACGTAATGGATCTCATATGTATGGAGAGGCCCATTTACATCCTGTAATTGTGTTGTGTTTATTCAAACCATGACATAAAGCACAGATCGCAGAGCTGAGAAGGCACATAAACACAGAGTTTACAGTGCGTGAGAGGCATACCATGGAGCCCATTAGCTTCCACTGGAAAGCTTACAGTATCAACGTGCAATTTGCAATGTCAATTGGACTAAAACAGAGATGCACATTGTGCACAAACAGATAGCCCACGCTGTCTGACTGCAGGGTCATCAATAGATTCCTGCTGCATCAATCTTTGTTGTTTAAACAGATGTCAGCGGCACCAAAGAGCTTGTGCCGGGCCTGATCGAATGCTTGATAGGAAAGCCCAGAGGAGCCTGTGTCAGAGGCCACAGGGGCCAGTAGATTCCGAGCACATTAACATTCCTGAATAAATAACCCCAGGGAATGTTATTGTGGAGACGTTAAACAGGATTTTCCTCCCAGAGCGCAGGAGAACGACCAGGCATCACTCTGGCGTCTCCATCGCCTCGGGTTAGGAGGAGCTAAAGCAGCCGGTGCCAAAATGAAGAGCTTTTTAAACCCCCTTCTATCCTTTCCTGCCTTCGAATTGCAAATTGCACCACATGAAATCATTCTGGGGGATTCTGGTTCATTTAGATATTGTTCATCAGAATCAGATTTATTTGCTCAGTATGTGTGCACATACAAGGAATTTGTTTCAGTTTCTTTTTTGTATCTTTCTGGATGTACTTACACATGAATTTAAATAACAGCTAGGGACAAGGACAACAAAGCTGAACAAATAAAGGTAAAGAGCGACGGGACTGTTATGTACACAAGAACAAATAGGTGTTTATATAATGTTTCCTGCCAGTGTACATACAAACACATCTGACTAACCAGTAATATTATCAAGCACATATTTTATATCATTTTTATACCTTTCCATAAACAGGCACAGTACTGAATATTTTCTGGATTCTGCTGGGTGGACTACACGATGGGTTTCACATTGTTTTCCATGCAACATGTGTTTGCAATAATGGACTTTCAGCGGCACCAGTGGGGGTGGAGAGGTTAAGTATGGGCAAGTCAAGTAAATCTTATTTATATAGCCTCATATTAATAGCTATACAAATTAGCCAATTTAGCAAATTGGTGATATAAGACTAATGTAATATAAGGCTAATAAAAGCAGGTATGCTTTGCTGAACCATGTGACATTGTTTAATCTTGTGTTTAACTTCGACGATCGAGTGTTTCCAGGTAGTTTTTGTCACTCACATGCATTGCTTTGTTTTGGATACGTCACTAACTGCCCCATCAGACCTCTCTAATTTGTCATGGCATATTACACATGCTGGTAACTCATCACTGTATATGTGATACAAATAAATCCCCAGTTTGCATTGCTACCTTGAAGAACAAAATTCCATTTAGGCATTCTTATAGCAATCAATAGTGATACCACTGGGGGAAGTGAGTGTTTCAATCAATGCTGCATCTCATTTGAGGAGTGACAATCGATGTTCCCTCTTCTTGATTGATTTTCTTTGGCCCCTTGGGGATAGTGCAACAAGCTGAACACACTATAATGAAGTTGTAATTGCAGTTATGTTAGCCAACGGTTGTCTACTTAAACATGGAGAAACATTAGCATTCATTTAGAGTCAGGTTTGTGGTCATCTGACAATTATAAGTCAAAAATTCACTCTCTAGTTAAAAGATCGAGTGTTTCCAGCTCTGTTTTGCTTTCCTTCAGCTGCTAAATGCTTCTCTAAATGCTCCACTATGTTCATCAGCTAGTCGCTATAACTTTGTCTGCTTGCTGTTTGGTGCCGAGCAGGAAGTGTGCAGTCGGTCTTTAGGATATTTTTTTACTGAAAACAGCTGCCTGCAGCAGCCGGTGTTTTTGCCGTTGCCAAATATGTTGCCAAGTCAGAATTTAGCGTGATTTGAAAAAGGTATTTTCAACATCAACATCATCAATTATGAGTAAATATGATCAGTCAAAATCAGTTTTGAATCACAACTAGTGGGTCAATTTCCCCTCAAAGACTTTTACTTGGAGAGTGTCATTGTACTAAACTGGACACGACCAAGCAGTCGCTCTGCTCTATTCTTCAGCTTTACGTCAACTGGGTTGTTGGAATTCTGATGCTACACAATAAAAAACCCTTGCAGTTTCATAGCTCCCCTTCTACTCAGAAAGGCAGTTATTGCCCAATTCTTGACGATGTCTCCCCCTCGCTCTATCCGTGCATGTTGTGGCGTTAGACGTCTGGGGAGGAGGATTCCTCCGGATCGACCTGTTGCTCTGTTGCAGTGCAGCTCGTGGGTTAGCTAGATAGGACCAGAGTCCACCCTTCTCCTCCCCTGGTGAATCACACATTCCTAATGTTGGAGCTCAGCATTGAGGCAGGACTACAGCTCCGGAAACATTGATGGTTGCGTAAAATATAGCTGTTGTTGATTGGGTGATTTTTCTCTGTAAGGCCTGCGAAGGCATTCTGTAAGTGATCTTTCTCCAGAGACACGTATTCATTGCTTTAAAGGTCACAACCGAGCGCCTGCCGAGTGACATGAGAAAGAGAAGTGAACGAGGTCAAAAGCCTCTGGCCAGGTGCCAAAGGAAATACAGGTTTCAGCGAGAATGAGTGCGGTACCTGAGATTTAAAGTTAATCACACAGGGAAAGTTATACCCCGTCTTCCTACTATGCTCCCCTTTTTTCCTTTTCTCAATATTTCTGTCCTGTCTCATTCTTCCCCCTGCGCCGTTTCTCTGGTTACTAAATGAAAACACATGAGACCCTATAGAGGGGTTCTGGGATTTCGTTCACCTCCGTTGTACACACGGAACATTTACATTTGATTGACACATTAAATGTTTATTATCACTCGATCACCGTATCATGGGAAGGCCTGAGGAAACACAAACCCTCGGCTATATGGTGGCAAGTGTACCTCAACGGTGATGGCAAGCTGCATGACCAACCTCCATCCGCCTCCTTATCTCCGATTATTAAACATGTGTCATAAAAAGATAAAGAGCCTCGCTGGTAAGATGTTGCTGTGCTGTCAGCAAATGGCTGCCAGTGCCAGGTGAGCATATGGAGAGCATCAGAGCACGCTGCTCACGATGTTTGATGAAGTCAATGTTTGTGTTCCGTCAGCAGTATATTCTTCTTGGCTCCGTCCCCATGGGGCTCCTTCAGACACATATGGAGGTAATTTGTTCAAATTCTTCAGCAGAGAAAGAAATAAGAGGGGGGGGGGGGGGTGGCCTTGGGATTTTGGGGTTGGAAATCAGTTTTGAGATGTTGGGAATGAGTGGGGGTATATGTCTTTAAGGGGTAAAGGGAACCGAGGTTTCTGTGAGAAATGGCTTTTAAAGAGCTTCAAGTAACATGCTAATGTGCGTTGAGAGATTTGATGGAAGTCGCTGCATGATTGTGACATGAAACAGAAAACAATGCATGAAGTCTAAAACCCCACCAGTAGAGCTGTCGTTGTCCAGTAGTACACTGTTCTTACTGCCTTGTTGTTAGGGGAGCTAAAACTTTAAAGTTTGACCTCAGGGTGTCACTAGGGTAAAGGTAAGTTGTGGAATAACCACATTTACAAAGGATCCTCCCCTGACGAGCATGATTGTGTTGAACAAATGACAATAAGCCTTTTGCTTTGAAGTCTTCTGGGAACCATGAATAGTCACAATAAAATTAAATGATGGAACTTAATTTGAGTATATTGTGATTCACCTGATGGTTCATCCTCTGGAGAGCATGAATGATAAATTGCTTGTAAATGTCCTGTAATCCTGATTTATTGATCTCCGCCTAGCCTCTGGGGTTCACAGATACCCAGAGAGTCATCTTGTGAATCTAGACATTATTTTTCTGAAAACCTTCTCACATAAAATTAAAAGTTTTAAGGTAAAGTTTCAAGAGAATGAGGAGGGAGCTAATCATGTTGGAACACAGGATGTCTCTCCACAAAAGGTTTTGCAACAACAATGTTGAGCTGGAAAAGCTCCAGAATAGGGTTCAACTGTCAACAAAATGTTGCAACATAACAAGCCAAACACTAATCACACTTAACCGTCTGTGTACATTAGACTGTGTCAGGCTCAGACTCCCGGTCAGTGTAGCCCTGTCTCCAGATCAGCTGTAAAGGTAGTGGTGGCAGAGATTTCGCCTCCCTCTTGATGTTTACATTATCCAGACACAGGGGAGGATGAGGAGAGAAAGAATGAAAGAGAGAAACAGAGAGAGAATTACTTACAGCTGCAGCACTGCAACTTAAAGTCTGAGGGCTTCTGGGCACAAATACAACATATTATAGCTAACATTAGGATTTAAAATAGTTTTTACATGGGGCATGTATTATGTTTATGGTTGAGTGAGGGGCAGATAAAGGAGACTTACATAACATGTTTAAGGCCGGCTGTCTTCTCCTCGCTTTTGTTCCAGTTCACTCAAACAGAACATTTACAAGTGATGAATGCGCTTGTAAACGACGAGTGTAGAGAGATTCAAGATTTGGTGAATTTCCATGTATATGTAAATGTTTCAGTCCGATAGTGATAGCCCTGGAAACTGATTGTGTGCCATGAGCCAAGTAATGAAAAACTCTCCAAAAGTCCAAATGCTTGGCACGACTCAAAAGCCAAGGTCTCCTGGGGAGCCAGCCATCATCATGGTGTTCTGTGAATAAGAAAAACATGCCCGGTGGAGCTGTAATGAGGTCACTTATCAGCCAGGGCATTTGGAGGGTGTGCCTCGCTTCCTCTCAGCATCCCTCCATCTGTCAGAGAGAGGACAAATGACCTCAGCGACTACTGCCAATAATGTTGTGTGGCGTCAGACTCTATGACAGGCTTCAAATCGACTGCAGGAGCAGACGGGCCAAACTCTCAGAAGTACAGCCTTTCAAGAAGAATGAACCAGGTTGGTTTGTTCCCTTTGCTTCTTACTCCTTTTAACTCAAGTGACTTTTTACAAAAACTGCAAATTGATTATAGCAAGACCAAACCATGACAGTAACAGCCAAAAACAGCTGTCACATTGTAAAAAGACAGCGCATAGTTGCGTCTGAAGAGTGTGTAAGCAGTCTAATGTGTTTGGGTGATGTGAAAATGCATCAGTTTGGTCATTAACGTGAAAACAGTTGCAACAGTCTCAGTGGGAAAGGGGAAGGTGGTTTAATTGTGCATGTGTGTGTGTGTGTGTGTGTGTGTGTGTGTGTGTGTGTGTATGGGGATAAATAGGAAAGAGAATAAGTCATCACTTCTGTGTAACCACAACAGTGCGACAGAGTTCATGAGAAGAATTTGTTAATCACACAGGGTAATTACTTCACAAGTAAAAGGGGTTAAACTGTGGTGGAAAAACACAACAACAGTTTTTTCTTTTCTCCGGACCACATGAAAAGGATTCCATTATGTTAAGATCTGCTGATCAAGAAAGCCTCTTTGAATCCCAACAAGAAAAATGGCTCCGGCGAAAAACAATGCTGTGCCATTTGTTGGTCTGGTGAGTACTAAAAATATACTCCACTTCTATCACTTTCAATTACAACCAAAGCTATCTTTGAGAAAATCTTGCACCCCTGATGGTTTAATGGAGCGGGTCAGGACACAAAGATAAACATCAAGTCAGGCTTTTTGGCACTGGATGATGATATTTGTTGAACAGAGAGAGCAACACTCATGGACTTATAGGCCCTGCCATGTTTGGTAGCAAAGACGTCTTTTGCACCTTCATTAGATCACTTACACAGATCAAACACGCTCCATGTTTGGTTTTGAGAGAAGAGGCCAAGAGAGAGATGGAAACTATGTACTCAGAGGATGGTAGTTAACATAAAAATACAAAAACCTAATATCTACCACAAGGAACACACACACCCTGTAGGGTGTAGTCTTTCACCCAATTAAGAAACAGGAAAAACTCATTTAGTAGTAGTCATAACAAAAGGAAACGGCTACACAACACTGTTGCTCCTGAGACGGTCATAGCAAGACCAGCTGAGCTAAATGCTAACATTTGTATGCTAACATGCTCAAAATGCCAGTGCTAACAGGTTAAAGTTTAGCACGTTTACAAAACAAGTTACGGGATCTCCTTTTTTCAAATAATCTTCAGGTGAACATCCAATAGCTGCCAAGACATTTCACTTATATTATAACCATACATTTGAACCTTTAGATAGTGCTAGAGGAAAAGTCAGGGGACCATGAATATGTGTACAAAAAGCTGTGCAAAGGCTATTTTGTTCAAATATCTCACTGGATAGGTGAAAGCTTTGGCCTGCTGCTGGCGTTAAATGAGAAATCAGAGGATCACCAAAGTCATTAGGTTTCATTCATGGGGGACAATACATCAATGTCTCTGCCAAATTTCATGCAATCCATTTAATAGTTGTAGATACATTTCTGTGAAAACCGAAAAGTTCAACCTTATTAAGTGCTAGAGAAAAAGCCTGGGGATCACCAAAGTCACTGTTATCCTCTAGGGACGGCAATCCATCCAATAGTTGTCGAGATGTTTCAGTTTGGACCAAAGTGGTGACAAATTTTAATTGGACAACAAAGCACACACTTATAGGCTGCAGTCTTGTGTCCAATTAAGACATTGGAAACAGTCATTTAGTAGCAGTCATAACACAAGACAGCCGCTGCACATTAGTATCACCCATGGCGTTGTCATAAAAACCAAACGCATATTGCAGCGTATTAAACTAATCAAGTCCAATCTCCTTCTGGGCACTGCACCTGATCCACAGTGAAATCAATCGGCTTAAGATACCATGTGACCACGGCCCCAAAACCCAGCTCGTGATGTGCTGACACATGCAGGAAATTAACATGTACAGCCTGTAGATGTTCTATGGTTTATTCAGGCTTTATGTGGAGGCAAAGTGGTCTATAAGGATAATACAAGACACTGAAGGCAAATTACATTGCTTCTAAGCATTCTCACATGTGAATGTACTTTGCCACTCTGGCATACTTTCTGTGTGGAGTCTATATTATTCCAGAGAGCCATTGGGGAGAGGGGTTAAAGCCTGGAATGTACACTATTTCCCCACAGGAAGCCGAGCATGGAAGTCTACCATTGCCCCACGCCCAGATCTTTCCATCACACGCACAGTTGGCCGGCTTCTGAATTAGTACAAAAGTCAAGAGATTCTCACACAGGCCATGTACGACACAAGGAGTGAAAAAAAAAAAAACCACATCACGGTACGCTGCTCTTGAGCTTTTATGTTTTTATTAAAGACATTTTATCTTTGATACGTCTTACAGTTTCATTATACAAAATTTCACATGACATTACAAAAATATTAAAAAGGCAATTTCTTTATAAATGCACAGAAGCAGTCTGCCTTGAGAGCTTTGTTGTTCATAAAACTTAATATTCACAAGTTGTCAACCGTACTGGACGACATCTGCCAAGCTTTGCCTCTTTAAAGCAGCATGTTTTACATTTACACAGGTCTCGACACAACAAGTCATAGTGGGCGTTTCTTCAAAAGATATATTGGATGTATACACATGTATGGTAGCACGCGGAATCTTCTGATGCTGTAAAAAAACAGTTTCCCTATAAGCGGCACATCAAAGCGGACGATGCTCTCAGTCAGTGGTTTTAAAGTTGTTTTTTTCTAAAATGTTAATGACATTAATGTCATGCCAAACATATTAGACTCATTACTATAAAAATTCAATGGAATGGATTTTCGTCTATTTTAATGCAGAGCCTCATTGCCAGCCCTTCTGTATTACTTTACATCTCAATGAGTTATTAAGAGGTCACGATGTCCCACAATAATGATTTTTTAAATTACTGTTTTGCTAAATTGTGCTTTGATACTGCTCGAGGAAGTCCTTTTCTGTACTCTAAGTGTACATATGCCTGTGGAGCATACAGTAAATCACAAGATTTGTCGGTGAAGTGAATCATCACTATGGTTAGTAGGAACAGTGAAGTACATGTACTGCATGTGATGCTTCCCTCCACAGTGTTTCCGTCTCCAAGTTACGCATCTGTTGGTGCAGGTGCTTGTTCTCTGAAGAGAGGCACATTTGTAGGCTATAAAACACTGACATATATAGACATGACATTAAGACACACTCAAAGGAAGACCTCACCCAAACACACACACACACACACGCAAAGGACCCTCACACACACACACACACACACTGTGACCTAACACTTGTGAGCGCCCGTCTGGTACATATAACAGACAGTCATTTCATTAAATGGCTCAGTGGGGGCTCGTCCTAGCCAGCAGAAAGAGGCCCACATCCAACACACACACACACACTCTCACTGTACTTTACACCTACTGTAACTTATGTGCACTTTCTAAAGGAGCTACACTACATTATGGACAACAAACAAACGTTTACAAAGCTTTCCAAAAGCTTCACTTCAGGTCATTCAAGTGGCGACAAACAGTACGGAGTTTAGCTAAAATGGTGCTATAAATCACACATGCAATGCTTATGTTTGTAATAAAACCAAACAAACATCCTTCATGAAATCAAGGAATTTGTTTTTTTGTCATGATTCGTTTGTATTAGTCACACAGTGAGTGAGTGGCAGGAATATAAGTGTAGCTCCCACGCTGGATGCAGCCGACGGGAGAAGGCACAAAAGCCACACACAGCTTGGTTTACAGCTGCCATTTCTCAGTTTTGTTTCATTTCAGACTTTTGTCCACGGAAAGGCCTCGACAGAGGAGAGTCTCCAATGATCTTCATAACAGAAGCGGGACAAATATCCTTGTCCTCTCTCTTTTCCACATTAAAATGTCTGGTGAGTCTGAGGAAAAAGATGAACATTTCCGTTGAGAAAGCAAAACTTGCTTGACTGTTTTCCGTTTAGCCTCTTCTCATCAACTGAGATGTTCAAGATTCCATATTTTGTCTGCATTACCCAGATTGTTGGGAGTTTATTCAACCAGTATTGACCAGTGGCTGGAGCAGTGATTTAAATGGCACAGGTCAGGGTTATGTCAGTTTGCGGCCTTCTCTATGCCATGGTGAGGTGGTTGCTCCGCTCTCTGATGTCTGCCGGAGGAACAAGATCTTTCTTCACTGGGGCTGGCAAAAGGGTAGAACGTCTACCTTTGGGCTTGAACAAATCAGACACGAAGAATACCTGCGGAGTGAATAGAAAATAATAGTTTGAACATGGGAATCATTGCAAGGTGGCAGATTCAAAATCTGAATCTTATTTACTTAAATCTATTATGACATGAGGATAACAACAGGGGCATTAATCACGTCAAATAAATTACAGCAATAGCACAGAAAAATGTATTTGGTCATATGTAGGCCGATACACAAATGAATAAATAGTATGTAGCCTATGTCAACATACAAAATAGAAGACCTGGCTTTGTTGAAACTGTGTGATGATCTCCTCCGCTACGTTTCAGTAGCCAGGACCAAAACGACACACACACACACACACACACACACTGTACACACAACAAACAGCACTATTTGTCTGAGAATAACTTTAAATATTTAATGAATAAAGAATAATGTGAGATTACTATTCTTTAACTCATGGCCTATGTGGGACTTTTGGGGTAGTGCATATAAAAACTAATTAAAATGAAAAGAAAACCCCTCGATGTATTTGAATACCGATTTGGACGTTGATTACTTTGACAACGGTCAGATATATCTTTTGTTGGATTGTGCTCAAGTGTGTTAGCTTGAATGTAGAAGTGTCTAATAAACAATATTTCCCCTGTCCCAGTTTCATCCTTTTCTGTTGACCAAGGAATCGTCACTTCCTTCCCTTTACAGATACAGTATGGAGTTCCTCAAGCTTCTGTATTAGGCCCCTTTCTGTTCACCATTTACATGCACCCTCTCTACAACATAATTCACAAACACGGTCTCACATTGCATGGGAACGCTAACAGCCAAAAGAAGGCTACTTCAATGAAGTTATAGTCTATATTATTATTCAAGTGAAAAGTTAGAAATAACACATTAGGAAAGTAACTCTTAGTTCAGGACACTCAAATTTGAATGATTTCTGATCTAGTTATAAGATTACAACATTACAACATGATAGAACCACTCACTATGCAGTAGGCCACCAGGGCTCCCTGCACGAAACCCGCCAGGACATCAGTGGGGTGGTGCTTGTGATCAGAGACTCGGGACAGGCCCGTGTAGAAGGACATCATGACGAGGGTGAACTGGGTCAGAGGGCGCAGCAGGCGAGCTCCGTGCCAATTGAAGCGAGACTGCATGTAAAACTGTAAAAGAGACACAATTGTGAGGTGATTTAGATAGAAACTCTTTCGTATCTATGGGAGGGAATTTTCCTCTTAATACGGTGTATATTTATACACTATATGTTAGAAAAATTCACGCAAGACCGATGGAAAATCATTAATCAATTGGCCATTTATTCTTGCAAGAAGGAGACAGAGTTGATTCACATACAGTATACATGGATCAAGGCTGCTCAGAGGTCTGACTCTGAGCCTCGGATATTTATACCAAGTAAACAATACAGTGTCACAGGCAATACGTCACGAAAGCATAACACACACACACAAAATGGCGTCCACGCCATGTAGTCCAAGTAGATGTCTGCAACTTTACCTGAGCATTTGTTCTGGCACAAAGGTCACATTCTCATAGTCAGGAGGCTAAGTTCTCATAACATAGCTCTGTACCCATCTTAACGCTCCCACAGTCCTTATTATCGTTTCAATCCAGGACATGCTGCTGAGTGTTCTTTCGCATAGACTAAACAACTGTGGTGAGGCAGTTCACACAACAAGGACACATAAGGACACCAAGCTTTTTAAAGCACACCTTATCATTAGTCATTTAGATTTTCCCCAACACTATACAACAGAATTTGTGTGTTAAAAACAATCCAGCTACTCACCACCAGGTAAAGCATGGTGTACATGGAGAATGATGCATGTCCAGAGAAGAAAGACTTCCTGAGAAGAATAGAGGACAATCAGCATTGCACCACAGCTTACAGTCTGTACAAATACATATGTAACATCTTAAATTATGTGTTAAACGTTTTCTTAATGCAAACATTTTTTTTGCAAAGATGTTTCTGTATGTTTCTCTCAATCGGTCACAATACCTGGCCTCTTGTACTTTGCTCTCTGGCCCCTGACACTGGTAGTCAGTGATGTAGCCCAGGGAGCAGTTGATAGTGGAGAAGTCCGGCTTGCACACGTCGAGGAAGTGAGGGCGCATGCGGCCCACTGACACTTTGGCGATGTCGGTGAAGGACTGGCTGATGGCGCAGCCGAAGATGAACACGCCCACTTGCTTGTACAGCGCAGATATGTAGGGGTTCCCGACAAACGACTTGGATCCCTCGTTCAGAAAGTAGATCCGGTAGCTCTCCCCGATGATGATCTGAAGGGACGGTAACATAGAACGTGAATATCATGAATGGAACACAGTCCACCCCAATTCCTGAGCACTTAATTCACATCTCTTGAGGGCTCCGTGAAAATGTGTGAGTGCAGAAGAGCCAAAAATATTTCATGAGAAAAAGCATTACTTGGACAGCGGCATTCGTTTGGCCAGCCATGTGCGACGCTCGTATTTCACAAGTAATTTAATACTCAACCAAGTGTTTATTGCTCATTATCGGAACATAATAAAATCCTAATAAAGTTGTTCTCGTGAGGTAAAGCTCTTTGCCTGCTTTTAGACGTCTCCTGTGCTCGCCAAACTTCACAGTGCACCGACACTAAGCTCCTGTGGAAATATACAAGTGTGTGATCTGGTGAGCGTGGACATTTGGGGGCGCTGGATATAGAGAACTCTGATGGTCAGAGTGGAGAATTTTTTTCCAGGATCAAGATGTTATTATGATATCTAAAACAGAATTCAGTGGTTTGCAGAGGGCTACTTTAAAGTTGACCGAGTTTACCTGCGCCATTCTACTTCTGAGAGAAAACAGCGAGGCGACGTGGGAGGTAACTCGAACTGTCCGCCGTGTATAGTTTTCTGCAAGTGTGTAAATAAACCACCGTCTAAAACCGACGATTGACGTGTAAGGCGCACTTAGGAGGGAGGTGGACAGCCATAACACACAGCAGCTGTTCCAGCTCAACGAGGCCTTCACAATCACCTCATCGCCCGTTGTCTTCCTCACAAGCGAAAGTGTGGAAGAGGAGTCAGAACGAGAGCGCGGGGGAGAGTTACAGGGAGAAAGTGACAGAGTAACAGGAGGGGAGGATAGAAAGCTAAAAAAATAGGAGAGGAGAAAAGGGGGGGAAAAAAGAGAAAGGTGAGAGGAGGAATGAGGAGTGGAGTGGGAAGGAGTGGGGGGGGGGCGCACCGCTGGTTCTAATCAGCAGAAAACGCTGAGCTGGGCGACGTGTCTGATTTTGGTGGCCAGACTCCACCAGGCACGTCGGGGGCACGTTTGTTTTTCGCTGCTCCGGCTGCTTCTCCGAAACGGCTCCGATTTCACACGGGGGGGGGTTTTCTGTCTGTTTTCATGTTAGTATCTCGGCTTCATCAGACATTCTTTTGCGGGGCGCAGAAATAAAGTCTCACTCTGGGAAACTCTCTGTGCGGAGGGATAGCCCTCGCGGACATTTAACAAGCCGATAGAGTGTGTTGTTTTCCACCATCCAGGCCTTTAGAGCCAGCACGATAAAGCACAGCTGCTTCCATGGGAAAGAGGGAACGGGGAGAAAACACATCTGGTTCCCCTTGTGTGAAACTATTTAACTGTGTGAATGAATAAATGAATTGGCATTGTAGGATATGTAGCTGTTACACTGAGACCTCAAGAGATAATCACGGGTGCGAGGATGATTTGAGGATCATGTCAAACGTCTTGTATTCCCACAATCACACCCTGGTGTTTTTGGTTCTTCTAAAATAGGGCTGCATTAATTATAAAAGGATGTGGCCTCTTTTAAGATCTATTCAGTGGGAAACGAAGCACTAAGTGAACTAATGTTGGTGCTTTCTGGTTTAGAAAACATAAACGCTGTCCACAACGCTCCAGCATGGAGATGGATTGTTTAGTCACGTTTTGCAAGGAGGAAAATTAGATATCTGGCAAAGTCTTCTTGTTTCGGGCCTTCACCACAATTCCACCCCACCAATTACAGCATTTAGTCGAACAAACCATTGCGTCAACCATAATTACACGGGGCCAGAACTCCTCCTCACCATGAAAACCCCTGTGGCCCCAAGCCCGTATAGTAGTCTGCTCTCCAGGGGGAGGTCACTACTGTCTAGTGCGTTTTAGGCGTTACGGTCCGTTGGTCAATTTAATTTATGAATTAGATTAAGTCAAGACAGATAGAAATGGAGTGATGAGCAATAATAAGATGAAGGGAATAACTTGTAATTTCAAATTTACAAAACGCGGAGGCCAGAAAAACGGTTTTGTGTCGCAGTTATTTGCGTGAAGTGTAACTGATGCTAGCCACTACGAAGCCGTGTAGACCGACGCATTGCTCAAAAGGGAAAAGCGTAGCGACAGAGTGCAACACGTCATACTCTGAAACTCACAGGAGGGGAGAACAAACAGCGCAAACTAAATTCCTGTAGCTAAAAACGTAAGATTTCAGCATGTCAAAGGGTTATTTTAGAACTTTATGTCTACCAGGGTTAAAGCTGATGACTAAAATAATGAGTTAGCTGTTAGCAAGCTAACGTTAGCAAGTTACTGTAGCTAGCTAAGGCACTTGCAAACATAATACTGCTGCTTTGTCTATCAAAGCACTTTGTAAACTGTTTTTAAAAAGGTGCTATATAAATAAAGTTATTATTATTATTCTGTATAGCTTTCTGATGTATCCACATAAGTCAAGTTGCATGCAGTCAAAATGCTTTAGCGTAATTTACAGAAATATAGTTAGCCTAAAACTGACATTAGGCATACCGAGTGTCAGGATCCTGCAGTGTTCTTTCTGCATTTGTCTCATATTTTATTGTCTGTAACCTCAGTTTTTTAGTTCAGCAGCTTATAAAAGCGTAGTTCTGGGTTCTTTACCCTATTGGTGGTGCACCGCCACACAGCTGCTCTTAGGCATTTTTCTGTTGCTTGCTTGCAGATAAAAGTGACAAGGTGGCACCGTCACATAATAAAAAGTCAATGGAGAGCAGTAAATTGTTGACCCCTCCCGTGTAGGCGGAACTTAATTTTTGAAAACTGTGGTAGAAAAACGCACGGAGCAGTTTTAAGCTTCAACCTCTGAACGATGGCAAACGGATAAAAATGAAATGGATAAGAGGAATGCGTGGATGACGGTTTAGTGTGCAGATCTTGGGTACATCCTCACTGTTTTCCCAAAAGAGATTGCAACAAACTACAAAACACTTCACTTGCTAAAGTGCCTTAATCAACAGAGTCATCTTAAGCCCCCGAGGAGAAAAGCCTTGAACAAATGTTACTTTTTATCTGGAATGTGCTGAAGCCAAAGAGAGGGACAGATAGCACAGCTATGGGGAGGTGTTTCAGTAATCATGGAGGATAATCTCAGTTTATACCCACAATGAGTCAACACTCAGATTAAGCCCTATAATGCAGGTTGCAACAAGGGAATTTCTCTCAACGTGACAGTGGGGATGTGCATGGTTTGATTGGAGAAAAGCACGAACACATTGCATTTGATTCAAATGTTTAAAATCTCTATGTCCTTTCCATATTAGAATATATTGTTAGAAATGTTATAATAAACACAGAGCACTTTTTGACAAATATTACAATGCACTGAGGATGAGAAAACTGATGAGGTCAACATCTGGTACAAGGTGTCAGTGGGTGCTGCTAGTAATGGTGAAGGCTGCTGAAACACAAAAGAGTGATGATGACATTAGTGATCAGAGTGAGGTGACTTACAGAGAGGATGGTGATTAGAATGCCAGCAGCGCTAAGCACACCGTCGCTAATGGTGTCTCCGTGTTTGGCCGGGTACATGATGGACTCATCATCGCAGTAAAACCCTCTATGGTAAGGCTGAACAGCACTGGTCTCAATGACCAAGAAAGGCAGGCCGGCTAGTGTGAAGAAGCAGTGAGCGGTACAGAGAGAAAGAAAGGGGAGTGGGGGTGGGGGTGGGTGAGGGAGAGAGAGAGAGAGATGGAGGTGCTCGGTTAATGATACGCATATTACAGAGGTCGCAGGTACGAGCAAGCTGCAACAAGGGAACGTCTGGGACAGGCTCAATCCATTCTGTGGCCCGTTATGTGACTAATTCATGAATAATGACTCCAGCTTTGTTCAATATTCACTATTAGTGGGAAAGTTTGACCTGTGCGTGTCTTAAAGGGCCATACATCGCCATTTTCCAAAGCACACCTAACAGTTTGACTCTCTCTCTTATGGCTGCCATACGGTTCTATTCATTTCACTACAGAATTACAATGAGCAGCAGAAAATGATGGCAACAATTTTAAAAGTTGATTTTGTGCTTTATGTTATTTCTTAGCAAAAATGACAATTCACTGGTTCCATCTTCTCAAATTAACGTGTCAGGCATTTCCTCTATTTTCTGACATTATAAAGAAAAATTGATTATTTTATCATTTAAGTAAACAACTGTCAGTTCCATCTTTACAAACAATTTTTAACCGGTCAAGAGTTAACCATTGAGCTTAGCAAGTCTTTGATATTGTTATCTTATAAATGACTTTAACAGTTATTAATACATTTGCTTACAGTAGTGAAATAAATGGAAAACAATGGCTGGCCCTAGGAAATCAATCTGACAGCTTCTGATAATACACGGTAACTTTGGAAAATGGTTGGCATTAATGCACAGCATACACGATTTGCAGCTAATGAGGTACAACACAAACTCCCCCCCCAAGTGAGAGTCAGAGCCTGTCGAACCAATAAAGTTTTTTGGGGCGTCACAAGCAAACCACTGGATGAACTGAGAGTGTCCCGACATGTGTTCCCTGGTTGTCTTGCAGTACCACAGCAGGACTTACTGAGGCCACGGGCACAGCGACGCCCACGGCTGTGAGCGCGGTGGTGGACACCGTGCTGCCCTTATAGGTCAGCCCGATGCTGGTGTCATTGCAGAAGAATCCTCTCTGGTAAGGCGGGAAGGGACATTTGTGCAAAAATACGGCAACAAGCAACACTGTATGGTTGGACACACAGGATCAAAAAAGGTCAGACGGCTCTTTAAACCACAACAGTGGACACAGCTACATCAATAGACATCAACAGGAAGACAAACAGAGACGCACACAACACAGGACATTTTAGAAATTCATACAAACATTTGAAAAAAAAACTCCCAAAAGACATGTATTATGTATACCATCCGGTTTTCATAACCGACACTGACGCCGTCATGAGAAATAGAGCCAAAATAAACAAAATGTGTCGGAATTCCTGCCAAAAATCAAAGCTACATCATTGTTTTAGACTTAAGTGAACCTTTTATGCTTAGAATAGCATCGAGTGATCTGAAAAGAGGCCGAGTTAGCGCTAAAAAGGACTGGATGTGTCATGTTCTTAAGAAAGAGGCTGTTGCTGCTAACTGACAAGGAAAAACAAAAACAGTATCAGAGCCACCCTTCCGCTGCTGCAGAGGCTTTCAAGTGCACTTAAAAAGGCCCACTTTAAAGATGCCTTGGGGGGGGGTGTCTGCGTCTGATCAATTTAGTGTCTTTTGCCACTTAAAGTGGCAAAAAGATCTTATTTATCTCCTGACAACAAACAAGGAGTGGGTGTTACCGAGATGCAAGCCACCCCCAAAAAAAAGGGATAGATTATTTTCTCCATTTACTAAAGGCTTCAATGAAGGACTTTGAAATTTGAGTGTGGATGTGGTACCCAGGGGAGGCCTCAAATCTCTGACAGAATTTGGAAAACACTTTCAAAATTGCCTTCAAAGTGGCATTTAACTGACGGCAGAGCTTTCAAGTCACTCTTTGAATAATCCTGTGATCTGCTGATACAAAGGAAAACAAACATCGGCGTTCACTTTCTCACACGCTCTCTTCCCCGGTCGCCCCGTCTCGAGAGCTAAAAAGCACCCGGGGTGCAGAGGTCAGTGCTGCGAGCTGCTGACGGCGGGATGGTTGCGGTGATTTCTCAAGCCAAAATGTCAACACACGCTTCAGTTGCTGAGCCCCTACACACACACACACACACACACACACACACACACACACAGAGCTGACTTTGGCCTTTGAAGGTGCAGCTGGATTGAGCTCAGGTTACAGATGGAGTTCTGCTCCCTGATGGGAACTCCACAAGGCTGGCCTTCCCTCCACATTCAGCAGGATTCACGTTATTAACTTTCTAGCTTTCATTCTCGCTCTTTAAACAAACACCTGGACGGAGCTACAATCAGTCTGGTGGCGAAAGAAAGAGCAGGGCGGTGTGTAACTGTAAAAATATACACAGTACCCTAAATCCTGAATGTCTTATCCCTGCAGTTTGCTTAGCCTGGCCATGAACAGAACCACACAGGACTTTCCAAAACAGTATCTTTAAAAAAAAAAATAACACACGTCAGACAGTGCTTGGACCCCTGCAAACGCCTCTATACACATCCACAGGCCTGATAGGAACCACAAGGCCAGAGAGTGATATGAAGAGACAGCGAGGTGGCAAATGGATTGATGAAATAAAGTGGCCACAGCTTTTTAAAAAAAAAAAAAGGAACCTGCAAGGGGCAAGTGCTTCAAACGGCTGGTTAGAAAGAAGAAGAAAAAAAAAAACACATGACACCGTCAGGTCCTGTTTTCCAGAAACTCAGAGGGGATTTCTTCTCCGCTCAGTCCTCAGACAGTGCAGCATCAGCATTGCATGTCAGGATTTTCCCCTGCTAACCCCTTCCTCCTTTCCCGCTTCTAACAGTCTTGGGGCGAGCAGGGGGGGGGCGTCCGTGTCCGGCCAACAACAACACCACCACCAGTCAGCAGGCGCGAGTACGTCTTTTGGATTAGCTCAACACCAACCCAAAGACAACAGAAACAAACAAGACGGAAGTCTTCAGTTACTGATGTCAACATCAGGTGTCTTCTCTTCTATTTTCCCCTCGATTGATTAACAATCAACAGGGGGACCCTAACTGAAAATAAGCAAATACTGTGACTATGACTTTTTTTCAGCACATAACTGAGCACTGTCTCACATCAAAATATGGGAGAAAACGTATCATCATGACACACTTTTTTTTTTCAACGCTTGCCCATTTGCCTTTCCCCTAGTTCAGCTCTGGCAGCTCCGTGTATAGCTGCAGTTTGTGGAAACTAGAATTAATGTACAAGTCTTACGCTGAATGAAGTCCCCACCATATTTTTGGAGGCACTCGCCAAAACACCAAGTGTGACTTATTCAAATAAACAGACGCACATTTTCCACTTGCAGGGATCTCTCACTGTCTGGCGTAGAAATGCATACATGTCTGAGGTAGTTGTGGTGTATACACAGATGCAGTTGTTTTTACTTAGAGCAGCCCCCCACACAAACTGCCCTCTGTCTGTCTGTCTGTCTGTCTGTCTGCTTGGGTTAAATAAAAACGCATTTGCGTTGAATTGCTCGTGGCTGTAACAGCTGCTTTTCTTCTGCTGCATTTATTATTCACATTTCTAAAGTAGAGTATTACACACAGAGCAGTTTACATGTCTGTTCCTGCTTTATTCATACAAAAACAAGAAAAAGGTTATGCTGACAATACATTGGTACAAACAATACATGTACCTGCAAACATAAATGAATCATACACAGCAACGTACAAAGTACAAGCATACATTTACACACGTAAATGAACATTTTAAGGTTAACTCAATTTCAGCATTTCAAACATATCGTTGTGGTCCTCTGTCTTCTAATATCTCAATGTGTGATCAAATGTGTCCAATACGAGTCTTCTGTCTTTGTTTTTTATTTTGGTTAGTTGTTCAGTGTGACAAATTAAAATGTCTCTACTGCTGTATTTGACCATTCCTTAAAGTGAGACTAATGTCCCAGTAACATTTTTAACTGTCTGATTTAACTTCTTGACTCAAAAGACTGAAAAACAATCTAAAAAGGGTCCATGTTGGCTGTTCTAATTGGGCAGCACTTCAATTAAAACAGACGCTTCCGGCTCAATTTACCACTTCAACTCCTTTCAGTGCTCGAAGTTCAACTGAATCTTCATTTTGTGCTTACACTTACTAAACTGAAACTGAAAAATAGACGCAATTGTAGCTGATTAACCACCTTTTACCTCGTGCTGAATCGGGGCAAAGCACACAGAAACATTACACTGTAAGACGATTAACTGGAAAACATGAAAGCCACCTGCTACGGCTTAATGTAAACTGAACTTGATCACCTCGTCAAGATTAAAGTGAAATACTAAATAGCGGCCTTATGCTTTCCTCAGCAATATCTGTCAGGATTTAGTTGTAATCACCACTGAATCCTCGACAGTGTAGTGACTGCTGGCTGTAGTGGCATCACAGAGAGCAGGAGTGACATATCCCTGGATGCAGTTATACTAAACTGCAATCAGCGTGTGAGAATGGGAGGAATGGTGATTACCAGTACTGGCCCACCATTTCCTCCTTGTGGTTGGTCTCTTTAAACCACATCTTCATCCAGAAAAAAAACCCACCGCTGGTTCGTTGACAACCTTCTCTGTGGGAAGGTACATACATAGAGAGCAAATCATGGGGCTTCACCCTCTATACAGAGACAAAACCAGACGCAATCTAAATATAGTTGGTATGAAAAAGCTATTTATGCTGGAGACCTTTCATGGGATTGTTTTAACAATAGCTGGTCTGGTGCTTTCCCCCGTGCAGTTGCAACACTTGTGTGTTATATTTGGAATACTGCTTTGCTGTTTGCAAACATGTTCTTACACCAACGCTCCAACACATCGGTAATGCATGAGGGAAAATAGTGAAGGGTCAAAAGGTTTAAGCCAGACAGGAAGACCTTTTGGGTTTAAACTTCAGTGTAAAAATAATAATTGACAACTTTAACAGAGTATGTGCAGCTGTTAAACATCACAGGACCTGTGCTGATGAACACACACACACGCACGCACACACACACACACAAAAAGGTCTGACCTTTTCACCACTTCCCTTAATTACTACACACATACATATACATATATATATATATATATATATATATTATGCCAGATGTTGAGATCAAGGAAATTCCTGCTGGTGTGGAATGTGAGCCATTCTGGAAAATATAGGGAGTGAAAGCAGAGGTGCAGTACAGGTGTGGCTGAGACCACCAAAAGAAATACATCCCACCAGGAGCAATTCATTAGTTTCCCCTCTGCCAGCACTGTTTTTTTTAGGGGTGGTGGCTGAGAAAATCATACTTCCACCAGCTAAGCTCATGTATTTTTGGAAACAATGTAGCTTATTAATAGCAGTTACAGCTAAACGTGTGGGCTACAGTTGCTAACGGGGCATCACTTGTTGCTGCACTGATGCAATGCATCAGTTTAATTAAGTGGAGGAGCAAAAAAAGTTGACCACGCTTCGAGTCCTGTAACTTTCAACTTAAAAATGACATTACAATGTATCAATATTGAGAGTCAAAAAGGCCAAACGTCCTCTTACTAATACTCGTCATACATGCATAAAGCACCACACGTGTTATAGAGGACGGTCATTAGCACTCAGTGGGTCTCTTACCTAAAAACAAGCAGAAGAGATCCACTCCGACCAGTAACTTTCTCCTGCTGTGGTCTTTAGTGTTCGCTGAACTCCCGCCGTTCTTCGTCTCCGCTGCCATCGTCTTCTCATATATCAAACAGCGTTGCATTTAAAAAACGCGTTACGTGGTTCAAATAAAAAGGGAATAACAAAAAAAAAAAAAAAAGAAAAAGTCTGGTTACAAAGCTATCGCAGTGCGTTTACTTTATTGTACTGGCTAGCGGTTCTACTTGGATCCTAAAGGAGGAGTCGTCATGCAAGTCTAAACTAATGCGTCTTGCTGTGCAGAAAACGCGCTCACTCGAGATGTAATCACTAGTTCCTGCCTTCTAACAATCACGGCCCGCTTTCTTCTAACTTCTAATCGTTCTTAGCTCCTCTATTTAGGGCTAGTGGAGCCTGTGAGAGCCTTCCAAGAAGACCACTCCTCCAGCTCCTCCTCCTCCAATTAATGCCATATGCTCCTTCACACAGGCCGACTCACACACACTCACCTCTTAACGCTCACTGCAGCAGTGACGAGGGGGATTCACAGAGCCAAGTCATCCAGATAATGAAAAAATAACCAGTAATAGGAGCACAAAGTGTGTATATATACGTGGTTCAGTATATTTTTCTTATTGAGTACTAATATTCTCTTTACAGAAGTTTTATATTGGTTAATAGTCAACACATGATGTAACACAGACTTTAAGTGTAACATGAAAACACTAGAAAGTGTAATGACATTTTAAGCAATATATTAGAGATGGATCTTGGCTCATCTATGCCACTTTGACAAAGTATCAGGTGAGAGTGAAGTGCTGATAAGAGAGGAAGGATTGCACTTACATCAGGAGTGAACTGCTGAAGCGCTACAAGAACTACGATGTAGACATGATCGTGCTAGTAGTCTGTTCAAATAATGTCATCAAAAACAAAAATCATGAACAAATATTTATTAGACGCAACACAAACAGAAAAATGCAAACAGAAAGAACACATTTACAACCAAATCCTTAATTGTAAGCTTCACAAGTGGCTACTTTATGTCATCGCTCTTTGGATTAAGTGCAATGATTCAGTTTGTGCTCCACTAACAGTAGCATCAGAGAAAACCAGAGCGTAGAGCACAATGTGAAATATAATAAGTGAAACAGTAATTATAGTGGTCACATCAGCAGCTCCATTCACAATCGTCTCTTTCCTCCACTGTACAGGATCAGAAAACACTTTTTTAACTACATGGCAGACTGGTCTCGGTGGCAGATATTCTTCATGGCGACGGCACTCGCTGCAGCCGGCGTGGTAATCAGAAGAAGTCGGCATATAGCGGCGGGGGAGGAAGCAGTTCCAGCTCTGTGAAGTCAAACTCCTGTTCACTGTCACAAAACATCACAGTTCAGGAGGAGGAAGCCAGACAACCTGAAGTACTGCGTGTTCAGTCTATGAGTACTAATATCATTAGAGATCGAAACGGAGGCAAGCTTTGTTGATAACAAGGAAACCTGTCAACACTTACGGGTACGGAGGCTCCTCAACGCTAGACAAGAAGCCTGGATGAAGACGAGCAGATACAAATGTCACATTAGCTTTGAACCGTCTCTGCAATCTGACAGGAGTCAGATAAAATGGCACAACAAGTCACTTTCCATCACAGGCAAGACGCCGACCTGACTGTAGAGTCTTTAAAAGAGATCTGCAAGCGGCCCTCCTCTCAGCTTCACCATTATCAGTGAGAGTGACAACAGTGGGAAAAAAAAAAATCAGTGAACTTACTTGATGGCTCAGCACTTTGCATCGGAGAGAATGGATAAAATGAAGGAAAAAAAAAAAAGTTTTTATAATCATTACCATGGTCGTTGATTACAGATTTGGACTATGACAGCATCAGTAGACATAAGATAAAAAAGTAAACACTGTACCTTGAAGAGGTTGCTCCGCCGCCATCAGGGAGGTTATCTAATTCCTCTCTGCGGTGCTGAAAGAAGATGGCGAGTTTCTGCAGGGCCTCGTGTCTGGTCCTAAATATTGAAGATAAGACACCGTTAAGACTCGTTTTACTCAGAGAAATATTACTTTTCATACTAATCAGTGGCCTACAGGGGGCGGGGAGCACCTACACAATATATTATGATCCAATAGAGTAATCCTGAAATAAATACAACCTTTATAAGTGAACGAAGAGGTCTAGCGCGCTTAAACGGGCCCGTCCTGTGTCCTCAGAACAGGTAAGACTTTAGTCCAAACTATACTGAAGCACACAGATTTAAGTCAACACACTTTATGAGAGTACTAATGTTTCAACGCCAAGTCACTCTGATGAAGATGCATTTGCCGTTGAAATGTTTGTCCATTTAAATCAAAATATATTTTTCAAATCTTTGGGATTCAGACTGCTGGTTGAACAAAACAAGCTATTTGAATACCTCACCTTGAGTTCTGGGAAATTAAAACGTGTTTTTCAAGATGACATTTCATAAAAGAATAATTGAGAAAATCTGGATTTTCTTTTTTACTTCAACACAGTCGTTAGCTGCAGCTCTAGTTTGGCGTGTACGATCTATTGTCTTTGGTCTCTACTGTAACAGTAAACGACACCTGGACCAATCCCTAAAATGTCAGGGCCCATGCATAACGATTCCAATGTCTTTAGCGCCCCACTTTATTTTTCTTCTTTCCAATGTTTAATATTTACTTACTCACGAAAAAATATATATCGGTATGCACACACGTCACATGCTACACACTCCGCGCCTTTGAGAAGAGGTAGCTGTAGAAAGATTTATGTACATATGGGTTAGCGAGCCGAGCCATCCGCTTTGAAACTTACTGTGTGTGTAGGTCTTCCAGGTTGGCATCGCTCAGAGTGTGCAGGGCGCTGACATGGCCACATACTGTCGAAGTGAGCACATGCAGGGCAGAGATGGGGGGGGGGGGGGGGGGGGTGGACAGTATGACAGAAGAGGGAGGGAGTAAGGAAGCGGCATGGTAGGAGTGCACATCAAAGGCATTTTACAGTCTGCCATATGTCAAAGCATAACATAAAACAACCACAGGCAAAGCTGGCATTTCCCTTTAAGCCAGAAGGCTGAGAGGAGAGGAGGGGGGGGAGGGGGGGGGGGGGGGCATGTTCTGTTCTCATGTTTTCATCCGGATGTAAAAATGTACTCACACATCTCGGGCACTGAGGCCGTCTGATGGGGACAGCTACTACACAGAGGGAAGAGAAAGAAAAACAGTTACATCCTACAGGCCGCGTGTCAATCACATCTTTGAGAAGGGGTGACTTGTGCGTACTCTGATGTGGTCAACGGTTTCTGTCATTCTTCCCAGAGACAACACCGGTTTGAAGGCAACTCTAAGCCACAGTAAAAAGGACAGCACTTACTGGCTTTCACTGGAGGGCGGGAGGGTCTCATCTTCACAGGCCCACTCTTCACTGTCATCTGTGACTGTGGAAAAACACATTAGTTTGATTAAGCACAGTGGGCTTGCTGATGATAGATGTTTGGCAGGGTAGAAACTCAAACCACCGGCTCACATGGAATACCCTCACAATCAGAAAACAACACCAGGCTGTGAAGCGGACGATGACAACTTTAGTTATTCAGGCCAAGCATTACCGGTCTTTGGGCTAGTATTCAACCTCTGTGCAACTGTTCTCCGTCAGTCATCAAGCCACACGTCATATCAACCAGTTAACTATGAGGCTGGGCTGCTTTCTGAGATGTTGAAGTAGCCGAGTTAGGCGAAGAGGTGACAGTACAACCAGCAAGTTAACCATAGAGATCAATGCATTTGTGGAGAGGCTTCTGGCACTTACAACTGCTCGTTAGTACAGGGTGGTTAGAGGATCTGCAAAACAAAGAACACCGTTATGAACGAGTGATCACAACACAAACAGACAGACAGACAGACAGGCGAGTGCTGGTTACAAATCTTTGCGTTATTGACAAACCAAAGCATTCAGACCGGTACCTGCTCCCGATGCTGATGGTATCTCCCTCCAGGTTGCCTCCTCGTCCAGCTGCTTGGGCCTTCTTGCCAAGTTCCAGCATCTCTTTGATATTTAGTTCTACGTTCATCACTGAAATGTAACCGTCTGCAAAACCAATGATAAGAGCAGTTACTGAAAAACACTGAGAAACTGTGGCGTCAATGTCAAAAAAGAAAATACCCCCGTTGACCACTCCCCATTACTTCCATGTGAGGAGATGTTGTGCGTCTGAACTCACACTTGTGGTTGGCGTCTCGGGCCAACCATCTGCCTTTGGGGCAGTTGGTGGTGCGAATGATGCCGACCGTCTCCCCGCTCTTCACCGGCAGGTCATGCTTGCGGACCTTGCCCGCCACCGTCACCTTGGCGTGGTACATGGCCTCCTCCTCGCCGGTCACCTGGAGAGTCACATTTCAGCAATGAGGCACTGGTTGATTTCAGAGCAGCTAAGCAGTGCATCGTTTTGCTGCTTTTCACCGACCATCGTTGTGACACCAAGATATTCAGGATGTTACGTTTTTGTGTTTACAGGCCTCTCAAAAAGCAGAACTTACTTTGAACTTCTTTCTCATTTCATTTTCCTTCTTCTCCCTTTCTTTTTGCTCTTTTTTCTCCTTTTCCAGTCGGTGCTTTTCTCTCTTCTTCTGTTCTTTAAGGTCAGCGTTGTGAGGACTTTGGCGTTCTTTACTGAAAACCAATCAGACTGTTAAGTGGCAAATAAAGAAACAGATTACATGCACCACTTGAAATGTAAATGGAACCATATGATGGTAAATAAAAAATAACTGAATAAGAAATAACAAAAGCTATTTCCACAGCTGTGGGAGCCGAACATACCTGTGGACGTGATGGTGGGCCGAATGTTCTGCCGATATACTGCCCCTGCAGTGAGATTACCACAGCAAAAGAGAAAAATCAATGGCTGCCTTCCATCTGACGAAGACCAAAGTCATTGATAAATAATATGACTTGTATGTTACATACCACGGATTCCGCGGCCATATGTGAAGAGACGCCTCCTCCTTCTTCAAATAAACAGATGAGTTTTAATTGATCACAGATGATCGTTAAACACAACAAAGCCCATTGCTTCTTCATCGCACAGGGCCCGTCTCTGACCATAAACTCAACTGTTCCCTTACTGCGTACTGACTAAGAGGATTATACATAATTAAAAGAAATATATATATATTTACCATATGGTGTTTGTCAGCATATGGATCTGAAAAATTGGTCAACGAGGAGGTTAAACAGGGAAAACTCTGCTAAAGATCTTTATCAAGAAGAAACATGTGCCGAGTCAACATTCTTACTCTTCAGAGAACCTTTTCGCTTACGCGAGTTCTGGCACGAGAATAATTTGTTGAGATTCTCGACATCCTCGTACACATTGTCGTGCGCGTCGTAGTAACTGTCCTGTTGAGATACGCTAGAGGGGAGCAGACGATCAGAGCGCACGCACAGGAAACGTCACGTCAACACACTGAAACGTGCAAAAAAAAAAAAAAAAAAAAAATGGATCAAAGTGTGATTTTAACTTACGGCAAACCTCACCTCGCATGCGATTGAATCCCATCGCGCAACGGTGCGTGGTCCGTTTCCTGTGTGGCAGAGTGAGACTCAGCATCTCCCGGATCAGTCTCATCAGCTTGAGTGCTAGAGAGAGGATCTGTGATCACCTCCTCACCCTGAGACCACTGCTCTGACACAGCAGGCTCTGGGAAAGCTGAGAAGTTTATTGGTTCAGGGAAGCTGGCTGGATCGAGGGGTATTATGTTGGGACTGCCAAGGTTCAGATCTTGGACGCCGACGGTCATAAAGGACTCTAAAGGATCACACACCGATAAGTCCGGCTGTGGATCCTCGAAACCGAAGAGCCCGTAGTCCTCTGGTAGAGGAAGGTCAGCGCTGACTAAGCCAAAGGCCTCCAGCTCCAGCGCACCAATGTCAACAGCTTCACCGTGGGCCGTTCCCATCTCTGAATTCTCAAAGTCTGGAAACTCTAGAGCGTCTAGAGCAGAGAGGGAGACGGATGGGTGCTCAGCCTCTGGCTCTTCGCTTGGTGCTTGGCTAAGACCTGGTGACACCTCTATAATAAAAAAAACCAAAATCAGCACTTGAACAGATGTTCAACCCAACCACAAATAAGTAGAAAGACGTCCAAGTAAAATACAACTTCTTGCCGTCATATTCTTCAGTCTGCGGCCACAAAAGTAAGTGGAAAACAAAAATAAATTAACATACCGTTAACTGTGGGTCGGTGGTAACGGCTGAGATCTACTAGTGGAGGTCTGGGGGGCTTTGGTGGGCGTGGCCCCAGTGACCTCAAGTCAGGTAGAGGCCTCTTTCTTCCAGAAGCAGAGGGGGATTGAGGTTCACCAGTCCTGACAGAGGGAAGAAATTTATCCCAGCCAAACTGCTTATCCAGCGCAGGCCCTAGTCATCGGAAAATACATTAAAAGCATTAGAAGATAGTCTGATGTGGAGAAAATCATGTTGATCACTGAATATGACCTACTGCGTGAAGAGTGGTCTACTTTGAAGAAAGGCCGGGCCGACAGACAGGCCATGTGTGGGAGACAGACCGGCAGGGGAACGGGTAGCTCGGGTTCAACGACGCGCTTCGGCGGCAAAGGGAACGCCTCGTCTCTCGAGACGTAGTCAGGAGAACGCAAGCTCTTCGTTTTGGCAGAGATCAACATCTGCCGGCGTGAAAACTTCTTCTTGGCTTTCTCCAAGGTGCTAATAAATTTGTTGTTGGAATCGAGATTCGTCTCCGCGGGCGGAGGGGTGATATCGAGGCTGGAGAGGGAGAGCTCAGCGGTCGATTGGTCACTTTGGAGCGAAGCCCCATCTTCTGCGGTTTGCCGTTTTTCCACCGACCCACCGGGAGCACTGGAAGGCCTGGTGGTCAAATCGGCATACGTCGGCTCCTCTCCGCTTTCTGCACTGACCTTTGGCGCTTTGGGGGACTTGAAAGGAAGCAGCAAACCTTTCTTCTTGATTTTAGTGTGTGGCAGGACTTCTCTCCACGCCTCCGGTTCCAGTTTGTGCTCCTTTTTGGCTGGCGGCTCTGTCTTCTGCTCTTTTACAGGCAGGACAGGAAGCACCAGAGGCACGCGTCTGTCTTTGAAGGACTGCCTTGGTGTGCCGTCTCCATGAGCCGGCCGAGATGGGGGGGAGGTGTGCTGAGGTTGCGGCGGAAAGGAAATTGGTCGCTTGCCTCCAGACGCCCACAGCCCATCTCTGAAGGTGACCTGGGGAACCACCGCCGTCTTCTTTTCTACAGCAATATTAATACCGCTGACCACGGAGCTGCTGTGACCTCCAGGAGGAGGAAGGTGTTTCGGTTTCTCTGAAACAGCTGGCCGGCTGGCTTTGGATTGAGCCAATAAGGCCTCTTCCTGAAACTTGGCCCTCAGAGCTTTGAAGTTGCTCAGTCCCTCCATTGAAAAAAGGAAATGGTATTACTCTCATTGACAATTTACGTGATGATTAAAAAGGAGACAAAACTCAATGCTGACAACATAATTTGAGGGTTGGTTTACCAAAATTACAAAAAGCATTTCCTCACTCACTCCAATACATGGAATTTGTCTCGTCTGGAGTACAGCTTCAATAATAAGTTTTATTTATCAGCTGGTTTCTTTTAGTCTTCTATGACTGTAAACTGAATGTGTTCAAAGTTTGAACTGTTAAGTGGACAAAAGAAGAGGTGTGAAGGCAGCTTGGGCTTTTGGGGAATCATGATGGGTATTTGTTTCAGTTTTCTTTTTATAAACAATATATACAAATTAATAAATTATGAGAATAACTGTTAGTCCACAGCGCATACAGTTGACTATTAATATTTAGGTCTACAGGTTATCCAGAATAAAATAAAACAAAATATGATGCTACTGAATTTGTTTATGATGTGTAACTTTTCAATACTGTGCGCAACATAAATTAAATTATTATGAGGTGGAGGCAGATACCTGAGATAGATATGTGAAAACCTAAACTACCTGCATGACTAGCATTAGAAGTAAACGAGAAAGTATGTTGTATGAAGTGACCCTTCAATGTACTTTAGTATATTACACATGGGGTAACAGCTAGCAAAGGGCGCAACAAGAAGGCTAACATTACCTACATGTAGCTATAACGTTCAGAATATCTTTAAAAGTTACCTCTTCCATTGTCGGTCGTTTTGTTCATCACTGTTCAGCTGTGTGCATTTGGGACGCGGCCTTAACTGTGCGGACGCTGCTGGCTGCGGTGATACATTTTGGCGTGACGAATCCAACACTCTGTTTATGCTAAAACAAACAATTTGAAAGCGCCGCCGCGAGACGCGAACCAGACGCACCTGCGTGCTAACGTGTGACCTCACGACGTGCGCGTTCCTGATGCGTAATTGTCAAATCAGAAGCGACGGAAGCCGGTTTGTAGGTGGATAGGTATTATTATTTTTGCTATAATAATAATAATAAAAATAATAATAATACAAATATTAGGGACAATAAAATGGATCACCTCAATGTAGATATATTGTAAGAAGGGGAATGTTTGTGTTCCTGCTCAGTTTGAAGTGTACTTTTGTTAGTGTTGCATTAAACGTAGGGGCAAATGTTCATACTGGATTGGAGTGTTTGCAGAGAGAAGTTGACAAATGGGGGTTATTGATCATCAAAAAAAAACTTTCCGAACTGTTGTAAGAGCATGTGTTTACTCTTGATCAATCATTCACAGTCGTTATTGGTCAAGACTGCAGTGGTAGAAGTCACAACACAACGGCTGTTTTTGCATTTTAATCCAAAGGACTAGCAACAGATTTTTCAGTATGGAGACATTTATTAATTTACTTCTGACTTTATGCACATTGCTTCTGTCTGTGAACTTCATCCCACTTGTGAATGCATACAGGAGCCCATGGACAACCGCTGATGACAGGTGAAGTATTCCTCGCTTTAATGTCTCTTAGATACACTTGATGTCTATTTCATGCACCATTGGTATTAGGAGAGAAACTGAGATGTTAATGTATGTTTCGGATTGCCAGTTGGGCTGGGATGAGGAGGGCCAGAGCTGTAAACAGACCGAAACCCATCGACTGTACGCTGGGGACCTGGTCATCTTGGACTCCCTGTAACTCCTGCACAGACCAAAAGGTAAGGGTGTTTTTTTCTCAAGAAATTGCATGAATTTAAAGATGTTGAATGAAAACTGTGATTACAACTTCCAAAACTAGAACTCTCTCCAAAAACACGTGGAGTTAAGACAGTTTTCTGGGTAGAAGCTCAGATCAAAACAAGATAATCAATAGGTTCGAAAGGAACAATGATTATCACGAATCAGCACTTCTGCTCCGATTAGGTCACAAAGGGTGGTCCTTGGTTTTACAACGTTCCTGACATTTGAGACTCCAAAATACTCAACTCATTTAGCGTTTTGGGGTTCATTGTAGACACTAAATATCAAAGGTAGCGTACTTAAATGAAACTTAGAAATGAACATTTATTGCATTAATACGACTTTAACTGCACCACTATGAGCATCATAGCATGTGGCCTACTCATCGGTTGATATAAAGAGCTAACTCACTATCAACTCTGTCTTAGGGCCGTTTCCGATACGTAGAGAAGCCCTCACAGTTTGGTGGCATAGAGTGCATTGAGGCACTGTGGGAGAAGCTGGCATGTCCAACGGTAACAACACAGTGTCTGGTGACAGATTACTGTGGAGACAGCTTCACCTGCAGCAACACAGGCGAGTCCCACCAACGACCGTTCACACAGCACATTCTCTTATAGAGCTGAGGCTGTGTTGTCTGTGCGCCTCCAGTATACATGTAAATCTGTGTCTCTGTCTATCCAGGCCGCTGCATCAGCCAGTCCCTTCGCTGTAATGGAGAGTCAGACTGTGAGGATTTTTCTGACGAAGAGGGCTGTGAAGACGTCACCCAGAGAGACGACAAGTGTTCCACCTTACTGACGATCCCTGGTGCTGAACGCGGCACCCAGGGGTAAATACAGCTTTTAAAAGCAATGCAATTGAATTACCAGGACAGCTCAATAAGCATATACGTCATCAACACACCATGATCACTATTTTTTTGCCAAGCAAATTGCTTTGAAACATCAGAAATACAAATCACACCATTATTTGTGTCTCATTTAATCTTCAAACCTTCACTTAAATTGAATTATTTTACTTTGCCTAGCTACAACATCTTAACTGGAGACTTTGTGGATCAAGTACTCGACCCAAATTATTTTGGAGGAAAGTGTGAATATGTCTATAATGGTGAATGGAGGAAATTCATCTATGACGCATTCTGTGAGAACCTGCACTACAATGAAGATGAGAAGAACTACAGGAAACCTCACAACTACCATACCTTCCAGTTTGTGGTATTGTCATGCTGTTACTTATGTCTTTGTTTAATTTAATAAATGGGCTGTTTAAGACGTTTTGACCTGATTTGACCTGTTACAGGCTCAAGCTACGTCAGAGGGCTCGCAGGAATACTTTGAAGATATGCTGAGCCTGCTGGAAGCCAGGAAAACAATGGATTCTTCCAATGCCGGTGTGTCAGTTGGGATCTATTATGTGGAAGTGGGACTGAGTGCAAGTGCTGAATCCATGTTTCTCAAGAACCTAACGCAACATAAAAGCCAGGTATGATTTATTGATCCAGACAACTAAACTATCTTACTACATGATAACAAGTGCAATTTGTATTAAATATAAATATATTTAGAGGTTAGTGTTGTTTGTAGTTTTTTTAAAGCAAATGTTTGGCATTTTGGAAAATATGCTTGTTTGCCTTCTTGCCAAGAGTTAGTCAAGAAGATTGAAACCACTCTCATGACGATTACTGTATATATGAAGCTACAGCCAGCAGCCGGTTGGCTTAGCTTACCATAAAGACTAAACAGAGGGAAACAGCAAGCCTGGCTCAGTGCAAAGATAACAAAATCTGCCTACCAGCACCTTTTTTGTACAGACTAAACCAACCAGATATATTTTACTAGGTTATTACAACTCCTGGATCCATCTCGTAATGCCATGGGACCCAAAACTATTTTTTTTCTCCCATAGACTTACATTGGGAAATAAACATTTTTCACTTCCTTGTCCTGATTCAAATCAATAGGGTCTAAAAGTTATACAATCCACTCATAGCTGAATCCAGAGTTCTTTCTCTTGTCATACTGTAATTCATATGAGCGAGCCGAGACCGAGCAGTTGGGAGGCCGGGTTAAAGGAAACGCTAGTGCGCCTACTTTATGGGCCCCGTGGAAGAGGAAGTTCCTGATAAATTTAAATTGGCATTTGAGCCATTTTGGCTTCATGCGCCACTGAGCAACAGTCATAGGAAAGAAACGGGGCCCCACCTTCAACACTGTATCCAGTTCTCTTTATGCATCATGGTTTCCCCTGTTTTCAGTCTTTATGCTAAGCTAAGCTATCAGTCTCCGAACTTAGCTTAATATCAAACAGTAATATGAGGGTGAGCAAATATGTGTATTACCCACAGTTTTGAACTCCTTTAAACAATGTTTATGTGTGGGTGTCTGTGGCCAAAAGAAAGGACATTCTTTGGTGTATATGTAACAGTTTTATTCAAGTTTTACAATAATATTTTTATTATTATTATTTCTACTTCTTAAGACTTGCCTTTTTGTCTTCAGGACCTAGGGTTCATCAGGCTCTGGTCCAAAGTGCAGACAGCCCGCTTCAAAATGAGAAGTAATAAGTTGATGCTTCATGAAGATTTCTACGTTTCGCTCATGGAGCTGCCGGAGCAGTATGATTTTGGGACGTACTCCCGCTTCTTCAACACATTTGGCACCGACTATGTCACAGAGGGAACAATGGGAGGAACCCTTGAATATGTTGTGGTTGTCAACAAAACGACTATGGCAGAATCAAGTACTGTGGGCTTGTCAGTTTGTTGATCAATGTCATCTGACAGGAAATGTGATGTAAAGTAACCTTTGTTCACTGCTCTTCTATAACTCTCACAGAGATAGAGGGTAAACAAGCTGGTAGATGCTTTGGTGCCTCTATTGGTTTAAGCTATCCCCTCTCCAGCAATTTCCAAGCAGAACTCAAAGCGGACGGGAAACTTTGCAATAAGGATGGACAATATAGTAAAGGTGAGACATCAAAATCTATTGAGTACTGAATTTGAGTTTATTAGCTTTATTAGTCTTAGATCCATTCAGCTGAAAAGTGAAGGAGTGTTGCAGTCAGAGGTTGTAATTGTTTTTTCTTTTGAAATGTAGCCTCGAGCTCTCAATCACCTGTGATTAAGGACGTCGTTACTCTGGTGAAAGGGGGAATCACACACAGCAGCAGTGGCCTGTTGGTTATCAGGAGCCCCGACACCTACAGGAACTGGGGAGCGTCCCTCAAATACAACCCAACACTCATCGAATATGAGGTGACTTGTTGGAAAATTGTTTGACACAACATCCTCTTGAACAGAATAAAAAAACAAAACACATGTTGACACTTAAATTCTCAATGTATGACCCCGCGGTGCTTTTGTGCATTTGCTGGTGTGGTATAAACTTTCTTTCCGTCTTCCTGTCTTTGTCCTACCTCCCTCGTGACAAAGACCATGCCAATTTTTGAGCTAGTGCGCCTCAGCACAGCAGCTGACCATGTCGGTGCAAGACTGGCCAACTTGGAGAGGGGCTGGGATGAGTATCAGCAGCAGTTCGACTCCTGTCGCTGCGCCCCCTGCAAGCACAACGGCATCCCTGTCCTAAAGGGGACTTCCTGTAATTGCATCTGTAAGTTAGGCTACCAGGGAGAGGCCTGTGAAGAGACTCTCCGAAGAGGTGAGACTTTTGTCACGAGTAAAAGCAGCAGAGGTGAACACATTCAATTTGCTGAAATAAAGCTCTTTCTTCCTGTTTCAAGTCTTTATGCTAAGCTAAGCTAACCATCCCCCTGTCTTAAGCCCCAAATCTGTTTTTCAAGAATGATCTCTTTGTAGTAATTCATAATGTTGCAGGCGGTCTAATGCATCCGGGTTTTGTTTTGTGAAGTAACAGGTAATTACAGCTTTGTGCGAAATGTAGTGGCGTAAAAAGTCAAATGTATTCTTCCAGAATGCCATGGCTAAAAAAAACCTGTCACACACAAGGCAGGTGAAGCACCAGTTCCTCAAAATTATACTTCAGTGAAAGTACTTTGTTACTTCTCACCGCTGACAAGAATCAATTATCTTTGATCAGTTTGCCCATTTGGCTGCTTAGCAACAAGTGCAAATTAGTGATTCCCGGCTCTTTTTGGAGAGCCAGATCATTTGGCTCAGCTCACCAATAAGAGCCGGCTCTTTCTGCTCCCAAACGGCTCTCTAATAAGCAATTCTGGCTTTTATAATTCAGTTAAATATGTGTCGGCTGCCTGTTTCACTTGCTTGTCAGAGGATGTGATTGAGCAATGACAGTGCACAGACATATGCTGTTTCTAAATATATATACACATGTGTTTGTTAAACTCAGTTTAAAACCCCCTTCATTTTTCCTGGACAGATACCAAGATAGATGGGTCATGGTCATGCTGGGGGAGCTGGTCATCCTGTGCATCAGGGAGAAAGACTCGGACAAGAACCTGTGATAATCCTGCCCCTGATGGCGGTGGAACAACCTGCCTGGGCTCCACCTCTCAGACTCGACGCTGTTAAAGTCACTCCGGTTCCAGGGTGAAAATACTGCGTTAAGTGAGCACAATCCAAGTGTTTTTTTAATGACTAAAAACGGCTCTTCCACTATCCTTTACTGTCTGACTTCAAACATAAAATGCATGCCTTCATCAGGACACACAACACACTGTATATCAAGGGTGTAATAAATGTGTGGTGCAGACTTTATGAAAGTGTGTGTTTTTCTGTCTGAAGAGCAAAACTGTAGATGCTTTGTATGAGATTTCTTAAATCAACCTTGAATGTGAAGGTTCAACTTGGGTAGCAGAAGCTGAATCCAGGTCAGCATGCTTCAGGCAGGTCTAGTTGGGACAGTTAGTCAGGTCAAGTCTGTTTCTGATTCCTTATGTCACACGATGAGTCTAAAGACATACAAAGACAAAGACAGCACAGACCAAACTTCTATTTTCAGGAGGGTTTTTATGAATCTTTATGTCAAGGTTGACAACAGGGCTGTTGAGCAGATCTTAAAAGCATTCAGAAGACTCTTGATGCAGTCCTCTGCACGCCAGGCCTCCTTCGCTGGGTGCTGGGTTGTTACACTGTCGACTCCTCGTCATTGTTCTTGCACTGCAGGATGACCATGCGCCCCAGCAGTTCCAGCTGCCATCAATGGCTATATCTGTCAGAAGTGGCCACGTCAGTTCTCATATTATTATGTCAAGATGTGTTTGTGCAATGAAAGAAAAAACATGTATTTTTAGAGCTTACTTTTCCGCCTATTAGTGATCTCACAGCCCCGTCCAGAGTAGCCAACAGGACACACACAGTCACACCTGGTGCCTGTTGCGGGAGATGAAGATATTTCATCATCACTATCGTTACCACCACTGTAAACATTATATTGTGTTTGGGAACCAAATCTAAAAATTGTTGGTGTTACTGGCTTCCTTTGTCATCCCTTTATGGGGCGATGATGGGGTGAATAATAGATAAAATAAATAATGATATCCTCTGAGGTATACCTCTCAAAACGGCCACTCCGTTGTTGTGGCACGGAGCACATCGACACGAACTAGCCTCTGCCAGGTACACTGACAGCGCTCTCTTCAGGTTTCTTTTCAGGGTGGCATGATGGGAGAAGTCTCTGGGGATCACCAGCTCATACAGCGGCCGTGTCTAATGAGAAACAAATGTCACCACTAAACCATCTTTGTACTCTTCAAATCTAATTCTCTTTTGATAGAGCCAACTGAAAAGCCCAACAAGGGCTGAAACTTGAGCCTATTTGTATTTGGCACATTTGCTGTTTGTTCAACGAGATTGAGATTAAGCGAAAAATGGAGAAACTCACTGTTTTGCGAATGAAGTCAGGGTTAAATCGCACGCCTTCGCCCCAGAGCCCCATCAGCTGCGGGGTGGGAAGCTTTTTAGACACCAAAGCAGTGATGGACTCACTACTTCCCCCCCTTACAACAGACATAAAGTCCTCCACCATGCTGCCATGCACCGTGTCCTCTGGGGAGAGACCAAGTGACTTCAGAGTTTTAGCATCAGCGTCTGACGTTAAACAGAACATAATCTACAGGCCATTAAAACGTGTAACCTCACCTCCTATCTCGTTCAGCAGGCCATCACAGGATCCACCATGAAACCCCACCGACACATAAACACCGTATATGTTGGCCCCGACCTTAATGCCTGACTGAGTACAGCGTTTATAGTCGTCCAAAGAATAATCTGGAATAGAAAAGGGAGTCAGGGAGAGGTTACTGCCTTTCAACAACATATTCTAATTCAAGAAATTGAGCCATTTCACTGTAAAGGTTAATTATCAACTCTTTGTCTGCATTAAAGACGACAGAATATAGATGATGTCACTGCCAAACCCCAGTATCCGATCATGGTAATTAGCTTTAAGCATTCTTGAAACGTGCAGTAAATTTGAAAAAACTGAGCAATTTGACTTGAGACCCCGGTGACTCCGGTTCGGCAGCCGCTGATATTTATTACCTGTCTTCTCGAGCTTTTCCTTGTTCAGGATGATGGTGTACTCATAGTCTCCTCCAAGGGTTGCCTCTGTGATGTAGTGGGTGCCGTAGTCCCTGAAGATCTGTCTGTATTCCCCATAAACATAAGACTGTGGCAAGGAGCGCAGGCGCTGCAGGAACTCAGGGTGAAGCATCAAATCATCGGGCTTCAACATGTACTGGGCCAACTCCAGTTCTGCTTTGGCCCTCACAAAGCTGTCAGTCTGAGAGGAGAATAGGTGGGAGGCAGGTGATAGATATACTTTCACCATTTTCAGGTTAAGATTGCAGGTATTTTGAATAATTGTGTGTTTGTATAAATCATGAATCTATCTGTTTTGTTTTTGAGAAATCAGTAGGTTGTAAAGAGGTCAGAAGAAAAGACATCTCACCTTGCTCGAAGCACGGCGAATTTTCCGTTCGGCCTTGGTGTATTTGTTATTATTGTAGTTAAAGCCAAATTCAGCTACGCCTGGAATGGCAAAGCCAATGGAAACGGTGGTTTGGGATGTGCGCTCCTTTATGGTGTGGGCCATGTATTCAGAGTATGACTCAAAAGACTGCAGGGTGAAATTATACGAGCCTTTTGTCTGTAAATATATGGGAAGCAAAATTTCCTTTTTAGTATGTAGTAAGCAGGACCATATTAGTAAGCAATTAATTTACTCTCAACATTGAATAACAGATAAAAGAATGAGAGGAAAGATGAAGAAAAAATAACATCATCCACGATTGTTACAGGTTGAAAACTGATCCTAGCTGATGCAACCAACACAAAGAAAATATGGCACCACATTCTAATGAGGCATCCTTTATAAAGGGCTTATAGGTTCCCAATAATAGCATTTTTAATGTTAACAACTAATTTACTAATGTTTTATAGAGCAGTTATAAACAATTAATGAGAACAAATTGTAACTTCTTAGGTTGTAGGGTGTCTTGTCTTTCTATTAATGCAGTTATACATGTTGGTAATCCATTAAAGGGGTCATATCATGCTCAGTTTAGGCTCATACTTTGCATGTCTTTGTTTTTGGGGGTTTCTACTAAAACATGTTACATGCTTTAATGTTCAAAAAACACATTATTTTTCTCAATCTGTCCATCTGAATATACCTGTATTCACCCTCATGTCTTAAACGTTCTCTTTAAGCCCCCTCCTGAAAAAGTCCAGTCTGCTCTGATTGGCTTGCAAGAAAAATCTGGTGCACCTTTGCAAAGGTAGTTCTCTCTCGCTGTAGTTCTCTCTCCCTGTGTCACATGGAGCTGCATGTACATGCAGGAAGGGGAGCCAAATATTGTTGAATCGCACATTTTCTGATCAAGGCAGCCCACAAAAAACGAACTGGTTTGTCTTACTTCTGGTAGGCACTCCAGATACCCAATTGAATGTGCACAAGCACTGGAAAAATAGTTTTTCATGATAAATCACCTTCAATAAATGCTTAAATAAATTGTTCATTAATTAATTTTGATCCAGTTCCTCTGCAGGATGATATGTTCCAAACAGTCAAAGAGATTTTCAACAGTTTGTCAGCCTATAAATTGTTCTTATTAATGGCTTATAAATCATTCATAAAGTAATTTTTTAAGTAAGTGATAATTAATTACTAAAGACATTAGTTACAGCACAGTTACTTACTGACCCCTTACAAAGTGTGACATATCAAAGTGGTAAAGAAAAAAATCCTAATCTTGTTTATCAACTAAAACTCAATGCTCATTATACACCTGCAGAGTGTACTGTTGCAAATTGTAAGGCTTCCTGAATCTGACATCCTCGATGTAGTGTGGCAAGCAGCTGCCAGCGTAGTATCTGTTATCAAGCACCACTCCCTCCAGGTTACTGTTCAAGATGTTGATTCTGAAAGATAAGTAACAGCGACAGCATTTACGGCGAGCAGATTGATTTGAGAAGAGCAACACGTTCATGTATCTAAGTCTTTGAAAATAACTGGGACTCGCATTGCAGACTAATTGCAAAGTGACTCACCCTTTGGCAAGGTTTTCAATTCCCCAATACTCTTCAGCCTCCTGCCTGCAGGGCTTGGGAACGTTCTTACAGCCAGCTTCATCCGACATGTCCCCACAGTCATCCTCCCCACTACACTGCAGAGTTCTGGGAATACAGCGACCTGAAGGAGAGGAAGGAGGTGGACGGCATTTAGTAATGGTTTTGGAAATTTGCTATGAGGAGCTCGATCTGAACGCCAGATGTGAAGTTACGGCGAGCAGCCGATTAGCTTAGCTTAGCATAAAGTCTTAAGAGAGAGAAGAGTATATGGGGCGTGGTTTAGGAGATACCTGTTTGGTTGCAGAGGAATCCCTCACACAAAGGAACACTGTTACAGGTGTAGCGGGCTGCAACGTCACAGGCCTCCTCCTCCCTGTCATGAACATTACACGGCTGTCCTCCAAACTGGGATGGCAGGTCCAGTTTAGCATAGCGATACTGGATGGTTGAGGGAGACAAACACATAAACGGTCAGAGAAACACAGAGGAAGGCTTGCCGCTACCCAATAAAGGTGGTGGAAATTGCTCCAGGGAACTATAACAGCCGAAATCCCATTAGAGGGCTGTTTTCACTTTGTCATGTCAAGGTTATTAATCCCCCCTCCTTGTAAAGTGGATGAGATAGAGCACTGAGGTACATCAGCTGAGACCTTTGCCAGCAGAGGAGCTCACAGAAAAACAGCACTCAAGGGTCAACATGTCGAATGCCTCAGTCTGCAGAATTCAATCGTAGCTTACTGTATCAAAATCTTATCTCATTTATGATAACATCAATGAGTAACAATGGGCTGGATCAATTTATCTGGCCTGAAGTGCAGGGGGATATTAGACATATATTTAGCTCACTGCAGTCCATAAAACCGGTATTTTTCTTCTCTATGTTTGTTTTGATTTATTTGCTTGATTGTTAAGTTAAGGTTAACAATTAAAGGAAAAGTCTGACATTTTGGGAAATAAATGTATTTGCCTTATTGCCAAGAGTTAGAGGAGAAGATTTCTAACACTCTACTGCGCTAAAGCTAGCAGCAGCTGGCTAAGTTAGCTTAGCACTAAGAATTGGAAATAAGGTAAACAGCTAGCGTGGCTCTGTAAGGTAGCTACTTTACCCGTTTGTTACTTTTGGGCAGAGCCAGAGCCTTTCTCCCTCTGTATCTAGTCTCTATGCTAAGCTAAGTTAGCTAGCTGCAGGCTGATCAGCTCACTAGTAACAGCATCATCATATTCATGCAGGTGTACACTTCTCGCTATCGCTCAGCTGATACGCTCACGCGCACATTATTTGCTTCATGGCATTTTTGGTAATACTAAATTAAAGCTGGGGTATGCAACTTTGGAGATACCATCAAGAGAAAGCTACGTTTTATTCTATCTGCTGGAGGCCGAGTCTATGAGCGAGCGTTGGGGAGGGGAGAGGAGCGCAGTGCATCGTTGTCATCGCCAGCGGTATCTAACTGCCTCGTGTCTCATTCGCATGTAAGAAAACACAAAACATTACCATAATGAATGAAAAACAACAATGCTCACAGCTGTGAAGCTAGCAGCTCGTGGAGTGTGAGCAGGCAAGGTAGGTAGGGAGGCGAAATGATTGGACAGGCTTATTACAGTCCTGCGACAACAACAGATACTGTTTTTTTTTCATTTTGATTCATTTGATTTATTAATTGCTGTTGGGATGTCATAATAAATTGTCCACAGCTTTAACTTTGACTTAGTGTTCATATAGCCTATGTGTTAAAGACAGAGCTAAACCTTTTCTGACAATTCTAACTGTATCACAATTTGCTCTCAAAGAGACAAGTGTCCTTGACTGCATTTGTAATTTAAACATGTTAAATGGGTGATTTTATTCTGTCTTGATAACAAATTATTGTGGTGTCCTGATGGGCCAACTAATGCATGTGCTGTAGCTGTAATGTTCCCCAGGGCGCCCGATCACCTGTCCGGTATCATCATACTTACTCTTTTTTTCTGACAGATGTCACAGCGTGACCACGAGCTCCACTCTGATAAAACACAGTCCACCGGATGAACTACCACCTGATCGCCCACTGACCGAGCTTCACGAACACTGGGCTCTTCATTGTTCGCTGTTGCGACGGCAACTTTACTGTGACATGTCGATGAAAATCAAAGCAAAACAAAGTGACATTTATTTACTGACAGGCATTTATAACGGCTTTGGAGGCTGTTTTAGTTTCTCAAAAAGAAATGTAGGATTGGCTTCTGATAGAACTACATATAAGCAGAAATAAGACTTAGATTTAGAGATTTAGCGCGGACTTCGAAGTGAATTACATCACTTTTAATCTCACACTGAAAAGCTTTATTAAATCTATGTTGAAGGATACAAATCAGTATGTCTTTGACAGCAATTAGGTTATATGAACTTCAAAGGAAATTAACATTAAAATATAGGCGATCTATTACAAAAGAGACAAATAAAACTCCTACCTTAGTAGCACCAAAGTAACAAAGAGTAGACAGCACTGCAAACTGAGTGCACTCATCCTTATCACCGCAGGAAGCATGGTTGTGTGTTATGCCTGACCATGAACGAGGAGACAACACTGTTCAGCTCTCTAAGTAAACACACACTGATCAATACTGGCCTGCATATGAACTCAGTGCTGCTATAGACTCAGAGGTGGAGCTGAAAACACAAGACTGCAGGCCTCGGTGCCACTAAACAAGGTGTTGTGGGGTTAGGTGTTGTGTCAGTGTGTAATGAACGCACAGGTATGACATCAGGTTTGTGAAGCAGGTTTGGATCTATAGGCACGCTTAATACAGGAGCTCTGGACGTATTCTCACTTATCTTAAACTTTGTTTATAATCTGTAGGAATGGGAAGAATTTGAAAAGACAAGAAAACACATTTTAGTATAATAACATATAAAAGTAGAGGAAAATGACGGCTTTGTAATAAAGTTGATTCCTGTTACAGAGTTGAACCATTTGAGTCATGTTTGTGTACTTTTGAACTTGCAAACTTTGTTTACCGTCACTGATATTGGATTTTACAGAATGACACAATCATTGGCTCCACTGACGTTTACTGACACTGTGAAAAGCAACATAATTACCAAGTAACTGGTACACATACCGCTGAAATTACTCATAATATATTTATAACAAACAATTAAGATATGTTGTTCTTGCAGTATGTGCAGTGGGATGTGTTTAGTAGATCCATGATTGTAAGGACAGCAGTGGTGGAAAGTAAGTGTACTAAACTACTCGTACTTGTAGTTTCTACTATATTACTTTTATTTGACAGCTGGAGTTACTTAAACACAAAAACGTGATAAGCTTGTAAAATACAAGCTTATTGCTTAAGATGAAACCAAAAGGTTCTCATCCTTCTTGGCGTGTGACTCCTTACGAAAAGCAGATGTGTGTGAGTTAGTTCCCCTCTAAACGTCTCAGATGATTTCATTGAAATAACTGTTGGAGGCAAAAACAGGTCAAATGTTCCAATATTTCACAACAAAAGCAACCAATTAAAAATGTGTGCAGCAAGACTTTATATTCATTTTACTTTCCACCACATTAATCATCTAATGACCCCTCAGATTAATCTTGTCACTCTTTGGAGGGGGCCCAAACCCTTAGGTTGGCAACCACTGAATATACTACCTAACTGTATGAAGTATTCAAATAGCTTCACTTTGAGCAGCTACAGTAGAATACTGCTTACACACTGATGCATTAATATAGTAAAATAAAGACGAGCACTTATACTTTTAAAACTTTAAGTGCATTTTGCTTTGACTACTTCTGTAATTTTACTTAATGACAATTTTGAATGACATTGTGTGACTAAGCAATACAATTATTACAAAAAGAGGAACGATTAATCATACCAATGAATCACATTTACCTGATGGCAGTGATTGGCTGCATGGAGCATTACTGCAGCATGTGTTTGAGAAGAGCAACCTCTGTTGGCTGCTGTTGTGACCTTTACAGGAGGTTCATTATTAGAACGACGGCGTCGGTTCAAAGAAAGAAAACCAAGAAGGAAAGTGGGAATCACATGATATTTTATTTGTGACTGAACAGTGGCATGGGTACAGTGTATGGGGAAGTCATAGACGTACAAAAGTCCTTTTTTCTCTTTTTCATGACAACTCTTAATTCCATAAATAAAATTTACAAAATATTTTGGACTATTTCTCATTTTTCTTACACAAGCAGGGATACAGTTACCATTTGTTATTGTAAGACTAGCGGATAATAGTGATATCTCTATTGTTGATATTATATAAAGTTGCCTTTCTTTTTGACCATTTTGATTCAGTGGAGCAGACCTACAATACGCCCAAGTGCTTAGTTACAACAATGACCTGTTTACTGTATACAAATGACCTGACAAGAACAGTGACTGGACAACAAAAAATAAACCTGATAAGGCATAGAAATGCACTCTACTGTCTCCGAGCTCATGGTTATTAAGCCAGTGTGAGTTTATTCTGCTTATTTATTGAAGAAACAAAACAGACATATGATTCAAAGAGGCAAATTGTAAACAATGCGACCTCAGCTGGAGATGTAGAATATCTAAAAACAAAGAGATGCAGGAAAATCTGCCTCCTATTTACTAAATAGAAAAACCTGAAACCTTGAAGGAGCAGTAGGATTTTTTTGCTATCGTTCAACCCCTTCATTTCTTTCAAGCTCAAGATGAGTGAGACGGGTACAGCAGGCTTTATTTTGAATGGCCATGTAACACAGATTCACAGTTCATACCTCAAAAACCGAACAGAAACAAAGATAAATGTTCGGAAATTAAAAATAAATGGCTGCAAAAGCGTAAACAAACATCCAGACGTCAAAAAATGGAGGTGCTGGTAGGGCATTGCTTGAGAGAAACACAGGTAGTTGGCATCCAAGAGGCAGAGAGCTATCTTATGGCACAGAGGCTCAGGTATAGGGGACTGGGCAGATTCTTATTTACAAAATAGATGTTTGGCAAAGTTTACACATTGATGCCTCAAAGTCATTTTCCATACCTCCAACGACTCGGCGTCATCAACTAAGAATTCACAGCTTATAAAATAAGAAAAAGAAATGAAAACTTTTTTTTCAAAATGTGTCTCAGTTCTCGAAGGAAGCTGCAGAGAACAGTTTGTCTCACAGCCGAGTCCGCTGAATCCACATTAAGTCTGTTCATGCAAATGGACGAATCGGTGGAGCAACACTATGAGAACATTTGGCAAATCCATCTGCTGTGCACAGTCTTTGCTGGTGGCGGGTTGACAAACTAAGGTCAACCACATACAGTAGCACGCTGCTCCTCTTAAAAGGTTCCCAAAAACAGAATTAGCATCCTCAGTGTCACCACGGCCGTTGAATGTATCCTCACAGGTATAAACTCATTAATCCGTCACAGGAGGGTGCAGTCGCCTCCTGCCGAAGGTTTTCGGTCAAAGATCAAAGGTCACTTCCTGGTTGAAAGGTTTTTCGATTGGCCGATAAAGCCAAAGTCTGGTTGTCATGCTGAGGAGTACAGTAGAGTATGTGGCCTCTAGAGGAAAGCAGATCCTAGGATAGCCAGCTTATTACAGAACTGCCAAAGTATCCTTTAAAGGTTGAAAAAACAGAACAAATCTGTGTAATCCAGCTGTGAGAGACGCTGCTGTTCACAGTCACTCATCCTTCTCTTTATCTCTTTCCTGTGAGCTTCTGTCTTGGCCTTGAGCGCTTCCGTCCCCTAGAAGACAAACCAATTGACCAAATCATGAAGCTACAATTCTGCAGTGACAAATACGACCACCAGGGGGCAACTTTGTGCCTTCCTTGTCTTTCGTTTGGTTGATACACAGCAGCATAATGACAGGAACACTGAACTAAACCAAGGCTCTTTCCCAAACCACTCGTCGGCAAGGGGATATGAGACGAATGGAAACATAAAGCGAATAAAGTAACACAGAGCCGGGTTATGAAAAAATTCAAGGGGGGGTGGGGATGGGTGGGGGGGTCGTTGTACATTGGAGATGAGAAGAGCCGTGGCAAAAATGCATGAAAGTAATGGTAGTTGATATATAAAACCCAGACATTTAACTTAAGAGATGAGGGGACTGCGAAATACCCACTAGGTTTTCGTGGTTCTCTAGCTGTCTTCCTGTGGACAGGTCTGATCCTGCGAAGGATCAGGAGCTCCACTGGGCACCAGAGCGATCGACCTTGCAACACCAGAGCCCTGAGAGAAATTAAGGCAGAAAGCTGTAAAATTTCTATTTTGCACGTGACATGCTTTGGCACAATCAGTTATCCTCCAGCATGTGAGCACCTGAAAAAGTGCATCTTTTTCCTCTCACATTTACTAGAAAAACATCTGTGAAACATTTAGGATAATTACCTTGACACATAATTTTACCTTATTACATATGATCTAATCAAGACACTTCAATCATCTTTGACCTTTCATGTTTAATTGGCTTGACATTTTACTTTTAAAAAAAAAGGGTAAAATCAATCCCATTTGGCCATATTAATCATGTCATGTCATGACATCTACTGTGTGTGATTACATGCAACGTACTTGAGAACAGATCATCCATATGACAATAATAGATTATAGCACCGTGTCAGTCAGTTGTTAAATAAAATCCATGAATCTTATTGACCCAGGGGGGGGCGGAGCTCACCGATTGTTCCTCCTTGGCGCTGCTGCAGTTACCCTCTGGGTCTACAGGGGAGTGATCTGTGGGGGGGTCACTGGCCTGGGAAGGGGGGCAGTCTGAAGACGAGCTCTGCTGAGGGGCTGGAGTGGATGCTGCGGAGAAAGGAAATAAGAAATGTTCAGTAAATACAGCAAGAGGACATATAAAGGGATTTCTTCTTTGTTTACCGAGTGTTTAATGCTAGTCTGCTCTGCTGGTAACAACCTATGCAGAGAAGCAGTGGATTCAAATCCAGATCATGACCTTTATTGCATGTCATCCCTTTTATTTTATTTGATAAAATACCTGACATTCTGTATTCTGCACATTATCAAACAAAGCGCAACGTTATCAACATGCACGCCCCTCCATACCTGTCCGATCTCCTTAAACCTTATATTCCGTCCTGGGCTTTCCCCTCTCAGAATACAGCGCTCCTTTCTGTTCCCAGAGTTAAAAAGAAGCCAGCAGGCTGCAGGGCCTTTTCCTATCATACTCCCAGAAATAATATTCGTGTGGACATCAGACAGTCTGACTCTGTTGTGGCCTTTAAATCCAAACTTAAAACACATCTTTTCAGTTGTTTATTCTTTGATTACTTCAGGCCGTGTACCTTTTACCATATCAATCAATAAATGTATTAAGCCTAGTACTTATAGTTAATAGTATATATATATATATATACACACACGCTTGTCCTGAATATGGTAAACTTTCTGAAAACCACTGCATCTCTCTAACCCTCTGTGTGTTTGTTGGCCCACAAGCACAAAAGCCTCCAAGCTGTAGCTGTTGGTGCCTCATTCCAGATGTTTGGATCTGGATCTCCATAGATTTAGCCTCTCCTCATGTCTCTTCCTCCCTTGTGTGCATGTTGTCCTTGTCTCTCTCTCTCCCGGTGTTCTTGAGCTTTGTCTTGTGTGTTTGTGTTTATAGCGATCCATCCAATAGTTTTGGAGAAATCTCACTCAAAACTACAAATGTGAACATCATGGTGGTGCTAGAGGAAAAGTCAAGGGGTCACCAAACTCAGGGGGATGTGTCACCTGGAAACAATGAATGCCCGTACAAAATGCAATGGCAATAGATCGGATAGATGTTGAAATATCCATCCTGTGACACTGCCATCCATAGGGACATCCAGCTAGAAAGGCTAATAGTGTTTTTTTAAATGCTTTTCTAATAAAGTGGTACAGATGGAGGTTTAATAAGACGTATTTATGTAGGGAGACCACAATTAAGAACACTTACGTGATTCAGTAGACGGTGATGTGGATGTCCCTGGGCTCATGGTCATCCTAGAGAGATCAAGGTCACTACAGCTTCCTTCCTCTTCCTGGGTCGCAGCAGCTGAAGGTGGCAGCAGCTGACTGCAGACCAGTGTGTCCGGTACACTCATGAGGCCTGGGGTCCCACACCTGCTCACCCCTGCAGACGCGATGCCAGATCCCACACCTGCTGCTCCGGCTCCTGACGTAGAGGGGCCCTCGCCCGCATCTGAGTCAAGGCCGAGGCCTTCCTTCCCTAGGCTCAGCTGCCTGTGAAGCAGGGCTGGGTCGGCTGTGTGCTGGGGGCTGGTGATGGCAGAGGAGGGGGCCGACATGTCGCAGGCTTGGGGGCACATGGTGGTAATGGGTACTAGGCCTTGGAGCATGGCAGCTGGTATGGCGTGCCCTCCCACGCCCACGGTCTGGGCAGGCATGTAGGCTGCCATGGCCGCCCACTGCTGCTGAGTGGCCGGGAAAATGTTGGCCTGGCTCCAGATGACTGGCTGACCACCGGGGAGGACCTGAGTCACCTGGAGGGGCCCCTGCACGGGGAAGGCCAGAGTCTGAGCCTGGGCAGAAAACGGCTGCTGCGCCCACTGGGCGGCCTGCACAGGACCCATGGTCATATAACCTGGAGCAAGAGGAGGAGAAAACATGATTAAAGGATATTAAAGCTGGAAAAGGAAGCAGAAATAATAATAATAATCTATTTTATTGTATATTTTTGAGACTAACAAACCTGCAGTAGCTTGTTTGAGATCAGTAATCGATGGCACACATTGATTTGTCTGTCCTATTTCTGTTACTCTTGCATGGTAATGCATTGGACTGAAAATACTTCCTTGTTGGAGTGTTCCAGGACAACATCTGAGATTTGAGAGTCTGCTGCCAAAAAGCATTGACTTCATAAGCTGCGTTATCGGGGACAGACACATTGTGAAAAGGACGATGTGAATTAAGTTGTTTCCTGCATTAAAAAGGTTGCCCTTCAGTAGGCTGCTGTTCTTGAAATGATGTTGGGACGTTCTTGAATGTTCTTGGAAGACCAAAATGTCAATTGTTTCGCTAAAATATGCAAAATCACCATTATCTGTCCTCAAAGAAACATCGCTTTCCAGCATCTCTGTGGTAGAGTCAATCTCTGCTTTTTACAGACACCACATCAAAGACAGACATCCCCACCAGCACTTTATTCTCTTTTATGTTTCATATCGTGGAAAAAATGGAGTCTTTCAGTGCGGGCAGCTACCTGACGGCATGGAGGTGGGGCTGAAGGGGGCGTACAACTCAGCAGTGTGTTGCTGCTGTCGGCTGCTCCTGCTTGGGTCCAGTGTGTTGGCGGGGGATGGGGGCATCTGGTAGGCAAAGCACACGTGCGCACACACACACACACACACACACACACACACACACACACACACACACACACACACACACACACACACACACACACACACACACACACAGACAGACGTCACTACTATCAAAGTCACCTAAAAGTCACCATGCTGCACATTTATCTTTAATCCGCAGTACTGTCGAATATTCAGGTAATTTAGATCTCTGCGACTGTCCTAATGCAATGACATAACATTGCAGATAAAATATTGTAATTTCCCCACGCAGTTCTATCAACTTGTACCAATTACACAAAGTTAATCGGGGTTTGGTTTTGTGCTGTAGTACTCACCGAGGGAGGAGTGGACATGTCGCCGAAAAGATCAAAGTGGTTGATGTTCTGTGAGTCGAACCAAGGGGCGAGGGAGAAAGAGAGACAAAATCCAGTGATACATCACGACAATGAGATTTGCACACTCATGAAACCTTGAATTCATCTCCAGATAGGGTATGGGTGGGTAGGTGCGGGGAGTGAAATCTATTCATAAAGGCAGTTTGTGCTGTGGATGGCAAGAAACAACTATCCCCTCGTTTCATTATCAGAAAATGGATCTAAAATGAATCTTTCATGGCTCGCTATAATTGAGTGGGTAAAAGGCTATTCAGTCCCATAAAACAGACTCTGATTAGATATTCTTATGTCTGCCAATCAGGAGGGGCCCCCATGAGAGCCTGGGCCGCTTTATCATGCTGATTCTACTCCGAGAGCAGATACATAGACAGAAGAGCGTGTTTATTTCATCAAATATATGAAAGAAGAAGCTCCTGGAACCACCCAACCGAGACAATGAGGCCACCTCACCCGATAGGCAGACGTGACCCCTGCTCTAGTCCCCTCTGTCCTCTACTCAAACTACTTAAAGGAGAGAGGGACGCGGCTATGGAAGGCACTATGGAATGACTAAGTTGCATGAAATGTCTCTGGGGGCCATGCACAAGCAGACAATGAATCACTGTAAAAAGCACAAACACACACAGAACACACAGGATTTGCATAAACATAACACATACATGAACAAAAACACATAGTTAAAAAAGAAAAAAAAAAAAAAGAAAAAGAAGGAATCACAGCAATCAGTGTTGCTGGTAGCAGGGTGTTATGTTTGAATAAGCCGGGACATGGCGGATTGCAGTTTGCACGGCACTTTGGGACCATTGAGGGTCACAGAATGAGTCTGAATTTGGAAAAAGGTAAACATTGTACACAGAGGTCTCTCCCTGCAGGCACTGACACACATCAGGGGAGCTCAAGGCTCTCAAAAAGCTCCAACTGAATGAACAGACAAGCAGTAACACTTAGAGATATGGAAGCGCTGCTACTTATACTGGCATGGGCTGTTTGGGTGAGATAGCGAGGGGGCCGGGAAAGTTTATCTGTTTGATATGCTGAGCAACCAGCACACAAACAGCGGAGAGCAGAGAAGCACTTTGCTAGGGCTGTTTTCAAAAAGTTGCGTGGAAATTGTCTCTGGGTGAGTGTTTGGCCAAATAGGCTTGAATGAATGTTTTTTTATAGGCGATTTGAGAGATGCAACAGCGTTGTCACTGCATGGTGGTGAAGAAATCATAAAATCTACCAGGATGAGGTGAAATATATTTCCAGCTTGATGGAAAGGAGTGGAATCAGAAATGCTACTTGTGCTGTTTTTCTGAACAAAATACATTGCTATTCATTAAGGTCCGAGTGTCTGGTGGCCTTGATTGTATGTAGGCGACTACACTGCATGCAGTTCAACCCAAAACCCCACCTACAAACCTCTCGTCCTCATCCTCTGAGGAAGATGGAACAGCCCCCAATTTATTTATCTCGCCAGTCCGCCGTACCCGTCAGATGGGACGGGCAAACAGACTCCAAGCTGATTTTGTCTCCATCTGGTCACGACATGCGTCAGATTTCCGCACAAGATTGGATTTTGGATACGAAGCCTGCGTTTCTAATGTCCTGTGAAATTGCTGACATGTCTGACTTTGGTTGACCGATCAATTAGTCTTATCTCTTCAAGCAGGCTAGGCATGACCAATGAAGCTTTGTTTCATCATCACCATCGTCATAACAAAGAGCGGATGCTGACATAGACCCCTGGGTGAGTCGTTCTGGGATTAGGAAATCCATTTTAGAGCCTGTAGGCTGCAATACATAACTAAAGCTATTAAATAGAGTAGAGCAAAATAATATGAATGGAGACTGTCAAAGGGGGCTTAAGGTACTTCCTTCAAGAGGATGTTAAAGAGAGGTTTGCAAGGGTAAAGAAACAAATGGTAAAAAATAAAAACACCTACAGTCATGAAATGGCGCTTTGGGACATCATAGATCCCTTCCTTCTGCTGACTGGATGGGACCTGCATTGGATTGGAGGTCCATGTAAGTAACAAAGCAAAACCTTTTTATGTTTTATTTTTATCAGGCTGGGTTATTAAAAATACAGGAGCTTACAGGAACTGAAACATGTGTGTAGAAAAGGAAAAAGCTTTCTGCATCAATTTCGATTTAGTCATTTTTTTAAGATGCAATTTCATCTTTTAGAGCAATGGGATTATGCAAATTTTCCCAGCTTTTTTGTTGAATCAATTCTACTTAAATCAATATTGATTGCAAACAATGCCCGACGATGGTGCGTGCTGGTTCTGTGAGTATTAAGAAAGCCTATTGTTATGCTGCAACAGTATGTCTCAACTGGTTAATCTGACAATACGAAAATGCCTCGGCTCTGGCCTCTTTTGTATATTTCTCTCCCATTTATTCAAACTATCTGTTGCTGTTAACCTCGCTGCCTTACTCCCCTATCGCTCCCTCAACTGGTTAACTCTCCCTTACGTTTTCCCCAAGTCTATTGATCTTGTTTCATTCTGAGATCAAATGGCATGGCAAGTGATTAATCTCTCTCTCTGCATCTTTCATCTTCAGAGGAACGCAAGATACAGAGAGGCATAAAGAGGGGGAGGAGGAGGAGGGAGAGAAAGGGAGGGAGGGGGGGGGAATAGGATTAAACCAAACGACAGGTCCCTAGCGTCCTAGCTGGTCCTTCAAATGGTCTAAAGCCAAAAAGTCAAAGTGTTGGATGTATAAGAGGAGCCTGGTACGCAGGTTTTGGGTGAACAACTGACCTTGACTCTTCTGCTGTTGTTTGAGGCATCCTATTAAACATAAAGCTGCTTTTAATAATTAAAGTAATAATCCTGAAGCTTTTCATGAAATGAAACAGATGTCATTTTTTTCAACAATTGTTGCTCAAAGTATCTGCATTCTGTAATTGCCTCTCTATATAGCAGCTTCCATTGGTAGTGGGGAGTCTGCCATTCCCATGCTGGATTCACAGAGGAACCGATGCATGTATGTAATCGAGTGTAATTTTATCACATTCATAGCCTAATTGTTTAGTGTGCTCTCTTACACTGTATCAGAGCTGTATTTAGTTACTGCTAATGCAAATGAAACATCTTATGCCGCTGCTTCAAATAAAACCGTGCAACTGGCGAAACACGGATGGCTTTTATTGTGAAGAAGCCACGGGAAACGCAATGCATTTGTCATCGCGGTTAGCGCTGATGTGTTGCAGACACAGACATGCGAATTTTCCCATTTTTCAAAAAGGGATCAGTTTTACTTAATGCAGGGAGTAATGGATTAAAATCATAGGGATTATAACTTTGATATGAATCTCTTAATAGAACTCACAGCCTCATTTGGTTCTTTCCTACATGGCTTTTCATATTCAGCCAAGTTGAAACAGAAACCTTGGTTTGATCTATCCTTGAATCCCCAGAAAATCCTTTCTCCAAAAAACACTTTGCAACTTCTTACATGAATCTTGAAAGGTGCTATAAAGTCATGTTGTTAGTACTTTTACTCTTATAATCTATCACAGGGTATGAAGAGGGAGAAGAAAAGGGGGCAATGCTTGTCTTTGTACCTGATAAACGCTCTCCTCTGACTGGGGGCCACGGAGGGGTTCGTGTCCAGCCTCAAACACTATGTACTACAGAACAGAAGTAGTGGGCAAGGCGTAGAGGTGCAGAGAATAATGAGATGTGAAGACAGAGAGAAAGGTTGGCATATAAAACAGAGAGATACAACAAGGGAGTGATACATGACGAGAATAAATGAACGCATAGGGGAGTGAGGATGGCGTCGAGTGGGGAGTGAAATGAGATCACGAACATGAAGGGTGTAAAAAAAATGGGGCATGGGAAAGAGGAATGGGGGAGATGGGGAGAGAGAGAGAGAGAGAGAGAGAAAAAGAGCGAGGTGGGAAGAGGAAAGAGCACAAGTATAATAGGTCAGGCAGTAGTTCAAGGCAATGTGGAGGTCTTAGCTGGAGGTCTCCCTTCAACATCAGCAATATGATGCTCCTCCTCTTCGAGAGGAAATAGACCCAGACGTCAGATTATTCGCTTGAGATCCATAAGTGATGTCTCGGATCAGTCAGTATCTCCTCTTAAGATTGATGTTAATAAATGCCTTTATGGATCTCAATTTAAAGGAATAGTTTGACATTCTTGGAAATACGTTTATTCGCGTTCTTGACAGTCCTTTCTCGTATCTGTATGGTAAATGTGTAGCTGGAGCCAACAGCTAGCCTGGCTCTGTCCGATTCGACCAGCTCGGCAGTGTATTTTTCTTGACATAAACAAGGGTTAAACTAAATAATAATTATCCACTGAAAACAATAATTATGACAAATCAATGTTTCGTCAGTCCTTTTAAAAAAACCTGCATTTATCTGCGGAATCACACAACGTCCTCGCCGCCCATAACTATTTATTGTTCAGAAGTTGAGCTGTTTGACCTGTTGCACTTCCATTGGTAAGAAGCGTCTTCCATTCAATAATGTTATGTCTCGATCAGAAATTATATCTGACATTAACAGTTCTTGGAAGACACAGATTTATGGATTAAACTATTTTACAATCCACTCAGAATTAGACAAGAATCAGCAACAAAAAAAGTTGGAATAGACTACAAAAATATAAAGGCAGCACACTGACATTTATAAAAAGGTAAGTAAATGTAACATCAAAAGGGGCTGTGGATGTAATGTTAACAATACTTTCAGTCTTTAATATTAAAAGGAATGAGTAAATTGTAAGATTAATGTCGCAGTCAACCATCTAAATCTTCGCTTAAGAATTTACGCTACGTTAACCGAAGTTTTAGCTTCTCTTCTCAATCTTAACCCATAAAACAAACAGAACTGCAATGACCAAGTGAGTGAATCGGCTTCTGAATGATCTTCTGCTCTTAAGTGAAGAGAACGGATAGAAGCTAACGCTAATGCTAGGTGAGCAGGAACGACAGTGAGAGTGAGTGGTTCGTTCAAACAGAGTTTTAAAATGACAACTAGAGACTCATATACTAGTACCATGGACAGTGTGTGTGAACTGCCTTCACCACTAACCTTGTGATGGATGAGAACGACACCATAGTAACTGTACACAACAAAGATGGCGGCAGCTGTAAAAATGCTCAAAATGCTTTGAACACATAAAAATTATAATATTTAAGTCAAAAGACTAAAACTAAAACAAAATCAAGGGCCAAAGTTATCACTGCAGCTCGGATTAGGTGCTGGTAGGTGGATTTTGTTACCTTTGGACAGACAAAGCCGACTGTTTCCCCGTTTCCAGTCTTTATGCTAAGCTAGGCTAATTGGCTGCAGGCTCTAGCTACAAATCCACTGCGCAGACACGAGGGTGGTATTGATCTCAGCAAGAAAGGGTCAAGAACTAGTGTATTTCCCAAAATGTCAAAGTACTCCTTCAAGATTCTGGCCACAGTCTGGAGTTTTGTCAACCAACATCAACATAATCGGAAGCTGTAAAATGGAATGACTTTATGCAAAACACACTTTAAGAGCAAAGAACAGAGGTGATCTGAGAGGTGGTGGGACGTACCACTGAACATAGCATTCAGAGTAAGAGTTAGTGTTGTCTGTATTCAGTGTGAGCAAACACAGAAAAAAAACAAAAAACATGTACAGCCAAATAAATGCACAGGGCAGAAAGGAGGGAGGGGGTAACAACCAGTCAGGGGGGCATGTCTTTGGAAGAAATCAGAACATTGACACAGATCAACTTAAAAAATATGGTTTTACAACACTGCACTGGCAAATGGGAGTTGAATGGTTGAACAAAACTGTCCAATAGGATGGTCTACTGTGTATTACTGGAATGGTGGAATATAATGAATCATTAATTCAAGCAGATCAGTGACTGGAGGAGATATTAAAATTTATGATTAATAGTTTTTCTCTTTTTATTCCAAGCTTTAAGAGTGAAAACAGCACCAGTGAAGCTAGAAAAGCATCAAGATCAGCTTTGTGTCTTTCCTGCTCGTGTGCCTACGGACCTACCTGGTAAACTGGATCGTCCACTTCGTCCTCCAGGATGGTCTGTGTAGTGGTGGGACAGAAGGCAGATGACACATGTTGTTTTTCATCAGTAAGACAGTGCAGCCCAATTTAGAGTCTCATTAAAAAGTAAATGGAAGGACGGAAAACAACGCAAAAAAATAGATTTGTCTCCGTCCGTCTCTTCCTGCCAGCGAACATAATTACACACTCATAGTGTGTTTTAATGAAACAGTGATTTGGTTTATCGACCACACACCAACGCCTGCATTTCCTCTCACACATACCTGACCTGATATATATATATATATATATTCAACATAGAAATCAATGGTGCAGACAAACACACTTCAGTTGTGTGAATTAATCGCTGGCTAAGTTATTACGTGTGATCTCGCCTCCGAATGGGAAACAAAACAAAGGAAAAAAAGCAGAAATGTGCCGTCCTACCTGGTAGACCGCCTGCTCACAATGTTTATCCTTCTGGGCCTTCTTCTCCATCTCCTCCCGCTGTTTAATGTCGTAGATCAGCGTGAAGAGGTCGCGCAGGTCGATGATGAGAGGCTCCGCCTGCATGAGAGGAGGAAGAGAATGTGGAAAATCAAGTAGTGGGAAGTAAGAAAAGAGGAAATGGCAAAGAGATAAAGAGATAAAGGGAAAGTGGCAGTGTTTGGCATGTGTGTAGACAAGCAGGCAGAAACAGAGGTGTAAGAAGGGGAAATAGCCAGTCCAGAAGATACGGGAGAAGAAAATCAATGCAATGATCTTAAAACCTTTAGGAGTAATGTCAGCAAACAAATAGCAAAAAGAATTCTGAAGTGAACAAGACTTGATTGAACTGTGCTACCCTCAACGATTTAATGAATGTGTTATTTTATGGGGAGTGACCTTTATGAATTGTTTTTTATTTTATTATGTATTTATTAAAATATTCATTGTGTTATTTTAGTCAGCCAACTTACGTAGAATAGATTATGTGAAGACTATGAAGATGTTTGGTTCTGCCCTTGTCACAGGGAAACAAGCTCAAAAAACTCAAACAGAAGTTAAGACAATATCAATATCTACTCGTTTACTTAGTATCTATCGGGTCAACTGGTGTCTTGTAAATACACCCGACCTGAAAATAATGCAGTAGAAACTAGCATTAGAGGTGTGCATTTCAATCTTGGCAGCAGTGTCTTAGATTAGACAACAAGGTGGTGTTAAAATGACAATTAGATAGTTTCCTTTCTTTAGAAACAAATCAAAAGAATTCACTTTTACATGTTACTGAACTGACCTACAGCACACACATCACAGCAATCTTCAATTACACCACTATTTATGTTTTCCACAATCCTCCACTGGAGCTCCAGCTGAACATTTATGATTAAACAAAAGAGTGCACATCTGTAGGCTTGAAGCTTGGACTTGAGTCAAAATTGACAAATGAGAAATGAGGACTTGACTGCCAATAAACTTGATTTGAGACTTGAATGCAAAAACACTGACGTCTCCAATTTTAATGAAAGTGTTTTAGAGCGCAAGGAAGGCCTTGCACAGCTGCACAGCTGCCCAGCTTGCATATTTAATTGTTAGGCCTGCTGTGTGCATTGCATAGACTTGGTCTCAGCTATGTAAATGTTAAATCCTGTGCCATTTAATGGTCACCCTTTAGAAATGTACAAAAGACCTGACCCTCAATTATCTTGTGGGACTTAGGACTTGGACTTGCATGAAATAACTTTTCGACAGCACTGTGGAAAAGTACCTACCGACTGTGCGTTCTTGATGGCCACAAACTTATGGTGACTCTCCTTCCCGCAGACGTAGCCAAAGGCCCGGTGGTCCCTAGTGTCCTTGGCGATGTAGCTGATCTCGTGGACCGAGTGGTGATGCATGAGCACCTATATGGCAGAGATGTTAAGTGTTACGGCAAAGACCACGTGGTCTTGGTGAAATAGGGTTTTCACACAATCGACTCTTTGTCTTGCTCCTATTAAAGATGAAAAAAGCCTGTCTTGTTTAATTTCTGAGTTAAAAAAAGTGTTTTTCCAAATACAAGAACTGTACACTGTGTTGGCAGGAAAAGTAGGCCAAACCTACTTTAAACATATTTGCATATTGTTGAGCCAACTGCAACTAACCAACACAGAGGGAGGAGAGATTCAAATCACAACACAGTATAGATATTATAGTTACTGCAGAACTTGTAATCCAGCCGTTTGCTTTGTCAGATTGAGTGACATCTCTTTATGTCCATCTTTGATATCAGCAGGATTTGAGATGCTGGGAAATTTGGTGATTGAGAAAAAATAAATCCCATCCCGTTTTTAAAAACGACCGTTTGATGCATTCACAACATTTCTGATTAATAGACACAAAATAGGCACCCCAATAACGCTGACAAAACATAAATACGAAACCATAGATACACGCCGAGAGTAATTCAGCTGCCACTCCACTATTAGCAGAGATAAGCTTAAGCACCAGGGAGGAACTTTCGCTAGTAACGCCTCAGATTAATGTAAAATACAAAACTAATATGACTAGTCTACGATTCAGCAGAGAATCATGTCAGCTTCACATAAAGTATTTCCATCTAAAAGCTTGCTGACGCTGCCTGCCTAACTCAAGAGGGATATTAAGTGCGGAGGGTTATTTACTGCCAGTAATCAGTAAATAAAATGAGAAGCATTAGGGGGCATGATTTCCAAAACAACAAATGAGCTTGTCAAAAGCTGGTGAGCTGGCTGGTGGTGGCTGGAGGCTTAATGTTCTTTTTCATTACCGGCTAAAGACACACCGCTATCACCACCAGTCATATTGAAAAGAGATATTATCAAAGATGGGTGTTTTTTTGGGGGAGTGGACCACGGTTGGTGGTGGGGTGGTGATCGGCAGCCATGGGGCAAGCGCTGTTTCATAATTATCAGTTTAGCTCTAATGACAGCTGAGGTGGAGCCGTGGTGTAATTAGCATTAGCGGCAATGATCATTAAGGGGTGGAACTGAGTGCTAATTATCGGTTAGCGCTGATGAGCAGAGTGGGCCTATCTAGCCAACACTACGCCCCAGGACGGGGGAGAGCCGAGCCCCTCGATCATCCTGTAATGGAACAGCAGGCCTCCGAGTCCGCCAGAGGGATGGAAGCCAGGATGGAGGCGGAAACAGCCCGTCTCATAACATCACCATAACATTGCTCACTGTGCTATCATTAACAGGCAGACCAGCCCTGACTGATCTTAAGTAGGTCCTGCAGTATACCAGTAATCTTACTAGGGTGCTAAACCAGTTTACTCAAATATCAAATGGAAGACCTGTCAAGTTGAATCTTTACGCGCTAAAGGCCAAACTGTCTAGTGTAAAGCACGTCGTTGCTTATTTTGCATTAATATTTGGAGAGGAATTTGGATTTTTGCAAAGTGATGGAATTATTTTTTTGATTTCAGCACAACCTTGTGAATCATCTTTCCCCTTCTGCACAGACATCACAGTCAAACTAATATGTCGACCGAGCCAGCCAGGCTAACAAGATGGCGGCCCTGGCAGCCGCTGTGAACTCAACCGTGCCAGCGTCTGCCCTCTGGATGTCCTGTACTGTAGGTTCACAGTACAGCAGCTGGCGGAGGCCTCACAGTGCAGCTCTGCCACGAGGCCCACTCGCTGACGTGCTACTCACCCCTGATCTTTCACAGTAAATCTTGATCCCGCCGAATGAGACCGTCAAGAACACTCTCTGCTTGTGCTCCCCTTTGGAACGCGCCGAGGAAGCCATTCCCTGCAGGAGATTAAAGGAAACGACATGTGGAGATGAAAGGATATGAGCTCAGCAAGAGAGACAGTGAGCCTTCTTCTCCTCCGACTCAGGTGAGTGCGACAGTGGGAGATGGGGGGGGGGGGGGGGGGAGATTCGGGAGGGAAGGGGGGATAGGGTGACAGGAGTTACATAAGGTGTGATAGGACAGAATGTTCTTTCAAGTGCCATTTCTTGAAGCTTCACTCTCAGAGGAATTCACACGTCGAATTGTGCAGCGAGTCTTATTATTATTGGGGCCGATTTTATTTTCCCCCCCGAGCACCATTTTTTCTCTCCCTTTTCTTGAAGTAGGTTTACTGCACTTCAACGTGACACAAGTGCTAGCTAACAACAATAAGGTGAGATTTGCTGACAGAATGGATCGCGCCGCTGACCGACCAACTCGCCCCGACAACGTCACATAGTGCTGACTAAACAGCCCATCCAGCATTTGAAGTGCGTTTCTCCCCAAGGATCCCAGTAGCTCCCCTTTTCTTATATTCTCAGCTCTAATAAAGAAAACAATTAACATTTCCACCGCGTTCTATTTGACGCGATCTGTGTGCTTGACATGCCTTTCACAGAACAAAAGCCTGCGGCAGTAGAGAAGAGGGGAAAAGAGGAGAGGAGATAACAGGAGAAGAAAGACCTGCCTTCTGTGCTGAATACGTCTGACAAACCTGCAAGCCCAGTATCGTTAATGAGTGGTCAACCTCTTCTGTACGTCAGCTATCCTCCACTTTAGACTTGTTTTTCTTAGAAGGATTCGCTAAGATTTAAATAACAGGTCAAATGAATCATCACCAAGCTCTGCTTCTGCAGGGAGACGTTAAAGGGAAAATATCCATTCATCTTTAAACACATAAATGTACCTTTATAGGAGAGAAAATGGACCCGAAGGGACTATGGGAGTATAAAAAGGGGAAGGGTAAAGAGAGGAAGATAAAGAGCAGAACAAACAGCAGGGATAAGGAAGAGATGAAGTAAGTGAGAGAGAGGCGGGAGGGCGGGAGAGTCGATGGATGTTGTCAATCAGCGATCGACTTCTCCATTTGGTGGATTAGTCCTCAAGGCAACGAGAGGCAGCTCAATAGAGACCCCGTCCCCTCCTCTATCCCCTGTCCAGATCATAGCAGGTCTGTATCGACTGCTCCATTGACTGTAACTGGCTAGTAGCTGGTGACTGCTGGAGTCATATGGAGGGCACTGCTGAAATGTCAGAACGAGACAGGGGGAAAAAAGGTTGTTTTATTGGACATATCACTTGGAATGGATATGGGTGATGAGAGGCTTTGCCTTCCAGCTATCCTGCTCTTCTCGTGGGGCTTCCCACACATTTAAGCTCCGGCGAAGTGTGTGAGAAGATACTTTCAAAGCCGTGCGTATACGTCCTCTTTTGGAGGAGGATTTATCCCGTAGCCACCTACTGCAAAGATGCTTATGTGCTGCTTTTTTCCCCAACAAAGAAGAGTGATAAGTACTTCCTTCCTTTTGCTGTGGAGCCAGTAAACATAGCTGGCATTTAAGAGGATACAGAATAAACTTTAGAGAAGAGGAAGCAAACTATTTCCGAGTAATATGTCATTTATCTTGATAATTGACTGTTAGCTAAACCCCTCCCCGAACAGCAATTGTCCAATCATAACTTAGCAACCAGGTCGGTTAAGATTTCTCCACATGTTGAAGCAGTGTGCATTAGGCTCTAATAGCTTCAGCCTTCTAGTACGATAGACTGTGTGTAGCCATCGAGTGCAGAATTAAGTTGCATTTTAGACGGATTCTTGTTTTAAAACAAAGCTGAAAAAAAAAAAAAAAAAAACAGCTGGAGTTTTGTTCAAACCAAGTCATAAAGCTTATGTTATTATGATTAAGTTACATCTGCTCGCCTCTCAGTCGTCACTTCAACTGATGAAATTGACGGTATCTGTTAAAGAAAACCTGTTATCAAGGTAAACTGTTCCTGTGCGAGAACAGAAAAGTAGTAACTATCTACAGCACATTTTAGCAACACTCACCCACAATCAATAGTATTAAGACTTTTTTTCCCCCCGACTTACTGTAGGGCTGAATTTGACCTATTTTACTTGCAACATTCTGTCAAGAACACTGGCTAAAAGATTATCTGGGTCACATTATCGCAGTTTGCATAAGTGCTACAAGTATAGCTTCGTAGACTTTGTTGCAAAAATAGTAGGCTGTGACTGACATGATAAGACATTCAAGAGGCAGACATATGGGGGGGGGGGGGGGGGGGGGGGGGGGCTTTGCAGTCAAACGCTAAAAAGTGAACATTTCCTACTCAAGTGATATATTGCTTTTAGCGTCTCAACATAGGAAGCTAGTTTGCCTCCAAGGTCAGAAAGCTGTATGAATAAATGCAGAGAGCTTTGAGCAATGCTATAAATACAGCAGCCTATTAGAGGGAAAATAAAGTACAAAGCCGCTACCTTTTTGCAAAAGATATAAACCCAACCTTACAGTAGCTACATGACACGGGGCTACCGAATAATATGGCTGGACTTTTATTTGTTCCGTCTGGTCAGGTCTTTACAGAGCTTCAGTGAGTCATATACAGGAGAAGACAGCTCCCATGACTCATTCAACAGACAATACAGACATGCCCGAGCATGCCTTCCACAAATCTGACGGTGATGAGCGAAGATGCTCAATAATGTCCCAACACACACACGCGCACGCACACACGCATGCACGCACGCACACACAGAAGTCTGCACCTTCAGCTTCATCATGGAGTCCTGGCACAGCTTGTCCCCGCGCGCCGCTGTCACCTCATCAATCCCGATCAGCTTGGCCTTGTAGCGCACGCCATCTCCACGGAAACGCTTAATAAGCCCCGCCTCACTGCGGTCCTGACCTGCGGCGGGAGAGCAAAAGAGAGGACGAGAAATAAGAAGGAGAAAATGAGAGCGGGTGATTACAGGAGGCAAGGATGTGAGCTCAACTGAATCCTACAACTTTAGCATCAAGCCCATGCTTCAGGTATGTGTGCGTGTGTGTGTGTGTGTGTGTGTGTGTGTGTGTGTGTGTGAGACAGAGAGAGTTGGCTGCTCTGGTATAAATATTTATGGAATAGGAAATGCAGAATGAATTGCAAATTAGCAGCAGTGATTGAAAGAAAATTGAACTTGAGATTGAAAATGAAGCTGGATAAAGCCGGTGGACTAAATGAGAAAACAACTGGAACATTGGGAACACACTGCCATCAGCCATTGCAGGGCATTGTGGGGCATTCACATTGAAATCTCGGGTGAAAGGTTATGGGGTGGTTGAGTGGGGGCGCTCACTCCAACGCCTCGCCCACGCCCACAGTTCCCATGGGTGCTATTGGTGGTGACAAACCAGCTTGAATGGCTGCTATTGAGAGGAATCATCTCGGTCCAGCGCTCACCCATAATCCACCAGGGTGATGGATGTTGGCTGGTGGGATGGTGGTGTGAGACAGGAGGGCAGCTCCAAATGTGTGTGTGTGTGTGTGTGTGTGTGTGGCTGGCCTTGGGCTTTATAATGTCACCCCCCCCCCCCGATTCTCCCGCCCATCCCTGCTGCTGATTATTCTGTCTGTCAATCTCTGCACCACCTTGACACAGACACCTTTCTCATTTCTGCCTCCGCTTTATCTGCCGTCGCGCTGTTTTGATCATGAGGGTGCGAGCCTTCAAGCGCCGTCTCGAGCTCATGCGATGTATAAACAATCGCCTCATAACCTCGGCCGGTTTTGTCAGCCCTCAAAACACCGTTTACCGCTGGATGCTGGATTTACATGACGAGATAGCAGGATTTCAAAATCAAGGTCACCCTCACCTTTGAGAATTGAACAGCTTTCAAGCTCCCTGCTCACTCGATTCTAGGTCAAGAGCCCGTACAGTACAATCAGTTAACGGCACAGTTACGGCTAAGCCGTGTGCAAGAAGAGAAGAAGGTGTAATATCCCTATGTCGGGCTGCGCTCAAAGACAGTATTAAACACACAGTATCTCCATCCATACTACATCTACCCTTACACGAATGGAATTTCTCCTCCCATCTCTGCAATTTCCAAGGAAAAATCAAGAAGACTTTATTTTCCTTTCTTCTTTTTAAGTGCAAATTAAGTGGCTTGTGCAAATGGTGAAAAAACCCGTCCAAGTTCGAATGCAGGCACTTGTCTTGGCTATGCACACCCTCTCACTAATTCATGAGGGAACAATCCTCTAAAGTGAGGAGGATGGGGGGGGGGGGGGGGGGGGGGGGGGGGGCTTGATGATGCTAAAGTCATTAAAGTCTCTAAGCAAGTGAATGTCAAATCTGGTTCTAATTCAGACTTGTTTCTAAGCCAGAGGATAATGAGTGTTATATACAGCCACCGTGTTCCTCTGAACATTAACCAGCTTGGCATGCACGCAGCAACCATGGAGAGAGATTACCATTCCCACTTTGATGGCAAACTCCCTAAAAATACAAACGGTATACATTGCTATGCATGTGCTGTTGCTTAAACCCTGCAGGACAGAGGGCGGACTCCTACGATAATTATTGCTGTACCTCATTCCACCCATCCCTCATACAGTGACTGGAGCCTATTCACACAGTATTTTGTATTCCATCCAGATTTTACTGACTCATACACTAATGTAATGTAAAATGCATGCTGCTCCAGTTGCATTTTAAACACGATCGGTCCAATTCAGCGCAGCTCTCTCAGATGAGCTTTAACCAGATGTTCTGTGCCATTTGTTTCTTTACATACAGCTCCCCTAATAACACTTCGGGAGAGATTTAGAGGTTTATGCACAGATCCACACAAAAAAAAAGTCGGCCTTGCATACCCAATGAGAGTCTTGACACAGTGGCATAACTCGTACGCTACGTGCTCTGGGTTCGGACGAGCGACTGCGCTGTATTTGAAAACTAGAGAGCTGCGGGGCATGCTGTTTCATGTTGTTACTTTTACTGTAAGAAAGGAGAAGAGAGCGGGAGAAGGTGCGTGTGTGTGTGTGTGTGTGTGTGTGTGTGTGTGTGTGTGTGTCTGCGGGTGTGTGTGTGTATGCGGGTGTGTGTGTATGCGTGGTGACACATATTCCTCTGGCTTTCTGGCTTTACAATTACCCAAGGTTGAATGGTCCTCACAACATTTCTGGCCCATAAGCCTGATGTTCATAATTTGTCTGACAGAGGGCTGCCTAAAGCATAGTCAGCATCCAAGTGTATCCTACACATAGGACAACATGCCTGCCATCTGGGAGTCCTGGTGGTCTGAGATGCATGGGTCCTAGGTTAGAATCCAGCATAGGACCTTTATCGCACTCTTCTCCCCCCCCCCCCCCCCAATATTTCCTATTGCTCCCAATTTCCAATGCTTTAATAAAGCCATGAAATAGCCACATCTTCAAAAATGGAGCTGAGATTTAACAGCCAGGACATCAGAGGGCCTCAAATCAAATGCTGCCCTCACCCACCTGACATAGACAGGCCCTGCACCAGGACCATGGAGAGAACAATTACTGTTAGCCCTGCTCCATACTGTTTCAGGGCTCGTCTCTGATCACAGAGTTGCATCCTCCTCCTTGCCACACTAGAATGGGGACAGTGAAGAGACAGATGGCAACAGATGGAGAGTCAGAAGTGCCCCTCCAGATATAAGGACTTGGCAACAAGGAACTTTTTGTTGGGGATCTGGGCATCGAGGCAGCTTAACCTTTGAACCGTTCCGAGTGTGTATCCGTCTCTTCCTGTCAATAATCCCCGTCTGCCAGAAGGTCCACACACGCAATCTATTGAGCTCTAATGAGAGGCGATGCCTACCGAGTCATGGGCGCAGCTACATGCAATATCACAATGTTAACCAATTGCAAAAGGAAAACACTGTGCATGTCCTATCAGCGCAGGGGGCTGATGACTTTAAGCAGCAGTAAAGAGAATGTCTGAGGAAGGCAAATCTGTCCCTGCCATCTGCCTCCCCCATGTGCACGAAATAACTTTCATAAGGCTCAGCAAACACACAGATACACACTTACAAACACTAACGGCAGCAGGCATTCCCTCGTCTAACCCACACTGATGTCAAAAATTCCTCCACCCCAACCCTGGCCTTAAACAATAGATTAAGATTTTGGTTCAGAGGCTGATCGTTAAAGCAGACACAGAGTTAATGAGGGGCATTGTGCACATTGTCAATGCAGTGGACAGACCATTGACTCGCCATTGAGTCTCACGCAGGTATTGATGTGTGCTGAGTGGTGATTGGTGAGATCGTTCTTTAGGTAGGGGCCCCACAATGAGGCCATTATCACACTCGTGATGAAGCAGTGGGATGAACAGTCGGCTGAGCGTAACAGAACATGATTTGGCCAAATGTGGGAAACGGTGTTTGAATAGGCTGAAATGGTAACTATTTGTTACGCCTCTTACAATCTTTGCAATCAATGTCACACATTTAGTACGAGAGGTGACTTGTGATTTCATCTTTTTTTTTGCTCTTTCTGTGTCCGTCTGCTGGCGTCTCCGTCCTCTCTTTCAATGTCTCTCTGTCCACTTTCCTTGCATCTCTTTTTGAAATGAACCCACAGATTACAGTGGGAGAGCAACAGTTGCTATGGAGATAGAGCAAAGCCACGCATGTTGATGGATGGAGGGGAGCTTTGACTTTACCATGACAGCCAGAGTTTGCTGCTGTAGAATGATTTTTGAAAAACATACGGTTGTATTTTCCTCTGAAATACATTATTTAAGTGAATAATGAAGAAGAAAAAAACGGCACATGCATTAAAAGATGAGGCTGAAAATATACTAGATTTTCCTAATTATCAACAAATCCCATAAAAAGACCAAAACCAACAATGAACTTATCCTGCCCACAAGCGTCTGTGTAAACATTTTAAGTTCAGTAACAACATTACAGTTACTAATCCCAGTGATACTGTGTCGCTTTGACATTTCATGGGAAGGTCAAGTAGGCGTTAGTGTTGCTCTGGAGGCTGGAAGTGTGAGGCGTCATCTTCATTGTCATCAAAGATGATGACAAAGCATTCCTGTAACGCCACAGTTGTCTTATTTACATGTTGTATCTTTATCTTAGCTGCTAGCTAGCCAGTGGGACAGTTGGAGGGTGTATGAACCGTGGCGCTTCACTTTGGAAATAAACATTCTAGAGCGATTTGAGTCACTGGGGCCAAGTTAGGCTTGTTGATTGTTAAAATACAGTGTGTCATTTTCTATTTCAAAACATTTTAACTAATTTTGGGAAATAAGTTTTCTAGTGTTAGTTGAGGAGACTGCTCTTATATTTGTGCATTAAACATAAAGCTTAAGGCTTGAGAGCGTTAGCTTCAGTCCACTCCACATTTAAAATGACTTGCACAAACAGTGTTAAATGAACTACACTGAGGTACATACTTCATAATTGTTCAACTCAAATATACCCATATATACACCATCATGCTGCTGCACTACTTAGTCCCCTTTGAGTAACAAATGCTAGAGACATTAAAAAAACGTAACTAAGTTTATGGCCGTATTTGCATCCCTTTAAAAAAAAAAAAAAAATTTACATCTTCCCGAGGGGTGAATGGAATTGAGCATAAACAGCGGAGGAGAAGTCACAAACACTATTCCACATGCATGGGTCTTCATGGGAATTATTGACATGATGGAAAATAGAAAATAACAGCAATCCTATCTTTTAAATCAAACCCATTTCTTCTGCAGCTTCCCAGCCATATGAATATATACACAGGGCTTTGTCTAAATACATGTCATCAACCTGATCCTCAGCCGTGTCCTTCACCTGGTCCCAAGCCTCCTCATAAACACCCCCCAGCTGTGCTGCCCGGCAGTCTGCATGCATTTATGTTGCCCCATTTCCATTTATATGGATCTAAATAGCATCCTCACTGATTGTGACAATGGTCCCTGCAGCACATGTGATCAACATGATAAAGTCGGAGGCTGATAGCCTGCGCTGTTAGCCTGCCACATGGCCACGTGTGTAATAGCCCCCTCGCCCTGCACTCCCCCCTCCACTTAACTCAAATCAATGGGCCCTCCTCCAGCCTGGCCATTTATCTGAGCAAGCCGACAGGGCCAGTGAAACAGCCACCGAGGACCCGGCCCCGCGGCCTCGTTACAGCCAGCCCGCAGAAGCCAGATTTACTGGACTAGCTGGAGTGGCTTTATTCATGGACGGAGAAATGAGTAAAATAAAAAATTTTTAAAAAAGGATGAACAGAGGCAAGGCCAACGAGAAAGCATACTCTTCTTGCTCCCCCCTCCCTGTGGATCTCATTCTTTCTCCCTCTCTATCTCCTCTTCCTTTTCTCCCTTCAGCCAATTCAATCCCATTTCAATCTCCCAGTGAAGTTTCAGCGAAAGCCTCGTCCTGTTACATCACTTATGCTGTTCATCAAAGCGACAGGGCGTGAATTACCCTGTCCATGACACCTAAATCATGGCGCTACCATACCCTGGAGCTACATGGAAGAGCTGTTACTACATCTGGATCTTCTCGGCGCACTTGACTGAGAGAAGCTTCTATCCCTGTAGTCCAACGTTATTTAGCTCCATCCAAACATGATCTTAAGTTGTGTGTTCGCTGCCTGCCAAACACAAGAAAGCTGCCAGTTTCCCATTTTGTCTAGACTCCGCTACATGCTTCTAGTCGTCTTTTGACTGCTTTTCCTTCAACACGATACATATCAGACATATTTTCTTACACACAAGTACATTACAGAATAGTTGTGCTAATGCTTATCCGTGACGAAGTTAGAGAGTTTGCTAAATAGCGTCTCACGTACCTTTGATTCTCCTGGACTCCCTTCGCTGGCTGGTTTTGACACCCGGCTGGAGCTCGGCCTCCGCTGACATCCTCCACTGCTGGGTCCCTCGTCCTGCTCACAGCAGATCCACCATGGGTTAGCTAATCCTCCCAACTCCCGGTGTCCGATTCCCCCACACTCCAGTCCTCTTACAGCCGCTCTTTGGTGGAGAAAATCTCATTCAAATCCATGATGAGATGTCTGGTACTCCTCAATAAATGAAGATCCAGCATTGATGACTACACTCCGTCACTACTGGGCCATGGTGTTTGAGTATCGCTGAACAACACATGAAAAGATGGTTGGATTATGAGCTGTGTCACCCCTCTCGAGAGCAGCCTCAGATCAGATTTGACATCTTCTGGAGTGCACCTGAGTTCTCTTCTTGAAGGTCAAGTATCACATGATCCAGTGTTGCTCTTTTCTGAGTGTCCACCTATTACTCAGGAGTAATTCCCCCTGGGGGAGAGTGCAACATTGATTGAATCAGATATTGTTCTTCAGAGTAGGTCAGGAGTAGATATTATTCTTTGGAAGAGTACTTCAGATGCAGTCCGACAGCCCATCACAGTCACTTGCTCCGAGCACTGCAGGGCGAAGAAGAAAGGGATGACAGTTAATGTGAAGCTGGAGGTGGTTAAAAGCCAAAATGAAAAACACATGTACCCTTGATCAGTCATTACAAGATTAATTTAAAATACAAAATTGCAGGCGCCAATTTAACAAATCAACAAAGAGATTATTATCTCTTCTGGATCATCAATTCTTAACGAGAGCAGCAAATACGTGCTGTTCAGTGCCCACCCTTGAAAGAGACCTGTGGCGAAATATTCAACGCTCTTGTTTCCGTGTACAGCTTGTGAGTAAATACAGAACGTTAAAGCATGACCGGTGCTTCTGTGCGTGCAAAGCAAATGTTTCAGAAGATGGATTGTAAATGCTCACAGCTCAACAGGCCAACGGCACGAGAGGAGGGGAAGTAGCAGAGAGCGATGAATGACGGGCTGTCTCAAAGGAAACTGTGTTGGAAAACCTGGCACAGCCGTCCATAAACTGGAACCCCCCACATTGTGCTTTAATGCCCTTGAATCATCCACCGCTAACACGGGGGCCGTGCCAAACTGGCACCGTGGCTGGCACCGCTTCAGTTGGCATGGTGATGGGCCATTGTTGGAAAAAGAGGCCTTCAGCCTACGCCGGCCCGAAAAGAGCTGCTGCACATGGAGCACCAGGCAGGCACACATTATCCTGTTTGACATTGTTTGACATTGTGAGTCTGTGTGGTGAGAATGGGACTGAGATCTGGTTTTCAATGAATTTTAAGATTTTTTATTATCTGCCTTTTTTCCCAACAATTTTCATCTTCCTGAAACTTTCAGTTGTAAGAGAAAAAAAATAAAGATTAATAGACGTGACTTATTTATGGGTCACCCAAATTTCAAAAAGCACATCCTCTCACTGACGTTTTTTTGCCCGTGAGACAATGCTCCAGAGCCGCTGTTTAATCTAGATAATCCGCAGACCTCAATGTGGAATGTGGAACAATTTTCTATAAAAAAAATAGTCCCTAAGAAAGCTATTCTTTTTTTTGTCATTTTTCAACGTTTTGAGCAGCCCAAATGGAAATCCATCCACCTTCACTGTATGGTGGTGGTGGCAAAAATCTAAAAAACTGGGAACATAAAGCTGAAACTATCTGCATGGCTTGTAGCCAGTAGCGTTACTTAAGCAAAGCTTTGGAAACCTTGTCTGAATGCGGGCTGTCTGCAGGGGTATTTTTGTGATCCCACAGGTCCTTACTGCCCAGAATGATACCATTTTTGCCCAATGCTAAATCAACATTTAAATACTATATTTTCACATCCTGTGTTGGCCATCGTTGGGGAATCATGTAGTAACAAACAGAGTGCTGAGGTCACAAATGGGGCTATATGACTAGATATCAGAGGTAAGTGGACATTTTTTTTTCAAATTGGGTAAGGTAGACCTTTCAGATGGACCTTTTTCAGTGTACAGATGCATAGCTTTGTGCATTCCTGTATGTATGCATACAACAAATTGATCTGTGAAATACACTCTCCAGCTTTATCCTAATTTTCCTCCTACAGACAAGTCCTTCAACCCTCCCATTATTCCAAAATGAACTGTGATGTTAGGACACATTTCATTTCCTTTTAAAAAAAGGTCATTGCGGTTCCCTCATCCCCACAAATTCTCCTTGTGCATGGCTGTCCATGTGTCACCCCTTATGCGTGCATATGAGGCAGATAATGTCACCCAGATCCAAAGAAAGGGGCAATCTCCCCATAAGTACGTCTCAGTCAGAGCCTTGGAGTGCCAACGATGGAAGAGGTATTTTCCATGTCACAAAGAACTTTATCAGAATGTAATTTTCATTACCAATGAGGGAGATATGCCTCATTGTATTAGACGGAAGAGCGATTTAATGTGATGTACGGCTGCTTGTCAAAACCAATGCTATCTAGGTCACCCAGACTCCCCAATCTGCTCTGTGTTTTAACAGCTCCCAGTGTCTCTTATGATTTGGGTCAGAGTTAACGAGCATCACGCGTTTCTCCAGCTACTCTCAACTGTTAGGGGATGTCAAAAACCCTTGACAAAAGCCACACTTTATTTATTAATTTGCTCATTTTAGTACCTCTCTCAAGTGCAAAGAAGAACTTCCTTCTGCTTGCATTTCTTTATTTCCTTCCATCACCCTGCCGCTGTCTTTGTCTCCGTCTGCCAGCATTCCACAAATCATCTCTTGAGATGTTTGTTTCCCGCTTGCGTCAGACTCTTTAGCCCGTAACCGCCTTATTGAACAAAAAAAAAGGCATGCTGTGTGAAAGCCTGATGTATGGCAACTCTGTCTTCCTTAACATTAAGCACATCAATCATGCAAGCAATTGATTTTTCAGGACAGGATTCGAGTGTATACCTTCTCAAGGCAAACTAGACCCCCTGGGCAACATGCAGGTATATCTAGTCATGCAGCTTCAGTGGGATGAGATGTGATCTGAATGTATTTCATGAAGAAACACAATACTTTCTTTGTTGTTTTGATCATGTCAGAAAGATGCCTGTTACTTTTAGTGAGTTGAAGTACAGGTCAGTAAAAAAAAAATAGTTACCGCTTTCAGCTCTTTGTAAGGATGTAATTAATGCATATAGAAAGGGGGGATTTGCTTGTCTTTATAATTTGGTTCCAATAACTTAGATTTATGTTGCAGAGAGACAAAGAGTTGTAATTTACTACAATTCTATTGAGTTCTTTCTTTCTAGTTGCCTCAATGGAGGAAAATGACGCGTTCATTTTGATCAGCTTTTCAGTCATGGTTATCGTCTCCAAACTATAATGGGCAATCACTGAACACAAGTTAATTTTTTTTTAATAATCAGATCATTCTCGAGATTTTTTTTAAGCTCCGGCATTCTTGTAAGTCACATTTCCTCCCGAGACCGGTGTTTAATAGACTGCACAATCAACCTCATATTGTGAGACAAGCCTCCTTGCATCCTGCCACCGATGAGTAACAAAGGTTGAACAGCCATCTATCACTGGATATGGCCAATTACACCTCCATTCACTGTGGTCCCGACGGAAGGAGCAGGCTGTTGGTCTCCGGTTTGCATGCGACTGCTAAGGAGCGGGGAGGCCCCCGGACCAGCTCCATCTCTTCCTGGCCAAGGCTGGCATGGCCGGGGGGCTGGTGGTGTGTTTGTTCGACAGACCGGCTTTGGCACCTCGCGCTGGTCATCTTTGTTACAAAATGCCCCCCAGCTTATGGAGTGGGACACAACTGTCACAACCTGGCCTAGCAAAGCTCCTCTGAATAGCCCTGCTGTGTTGCCTTGTGTCACCTATGGCAGCGATGGCCGGCCGACTGCTGCTATGTCCTCTCTATACCTGAAGACTTTAATCTGTACTGTTGTGTTTAGCATTCCAGGGCTTGACATGTTATTCTATTATAGCTCTTATGGCAGCCTCACATAAACAATAAGGTTGTCTTATGTGGCCTTACAAGTGGCTAATAGCCCTTGTAACTAGGATAAGTTGAATTTGCCTTTTCTGGATTAATCAGACTCCTGACTAACGAGCAGTTGACTGGCATAGGGGACTTTGGGGCAACGCTGCAATCTGTTAACACTTCTGACCCTATGATTCAGTGGGTTAATCATATTACACACAGTCATAGCAAGCTATAAGGCCACTGAGACACAGAAAACTATGTCAACAACAAGACTAAGAGTCTACCATGCTAGCAGCTCTGCGAGGCTGCAATTAGGCACAGCAGTGCTTTCAGCTAAATGCTAACACAAACATGCTAACGTGAGCATGTTGACAATGCTAACATGCTGTTTAAGCATTAATGTATAATGTCGACCATATTTACCATCTGAGTTTTAAAAATACTGTGTAAGCGGGCGCAAGCAGCTACGGCAGACGGACCTTTAGTTAGCGGCTTTAGCAACTCAAATTTAGCCACCGGAAACCCCAGCGCTAGGATTCACAGCGGGCTAGAGGCCAGAGGGCTGCTGCTGGGTCTAACCTGTTTAACGGCAGCAACAGGAATATGGCTGATAAACATGAGACATATGTTGATAATGTTAGGTCATGTTTTTAACGTTTTAATCTAAAATACTGGCCATTTCTTACACACTTAACCTTTAGAGTGTGGCATAAATAACATTTGCTATTTAACATTAAACCCCAAAGTACAACTGGGAATATCCATTTGTTGTGTTAAATCATCAAAGTGTTAAATCATAAACAGACGTATTACACACATTCAAATTTTTGTCTGATGATGGTGCTAAAAGAACACTTGACATGGCTGTTTAACAAATTTCTTAGCAATCCATCACATTTCTGTTAAGACATTTCACTCAAAACAAATGTCAACCTCATGGCGGTGCTACAGGAAAAAACAGGGGATCACCAAAATCAGTAGAATTCATCATCTGGGAACCGTGAATGTTTGCACTAAATTTCACTGGCTTTTTGCAACCAGAAGTGAAACGACGAGCAAAGTACAGCTGAACGTTGAATAAGACATTTTAGGCTACCAAAGTTACGATAAATGTTCATGAGCTGAAAACACACTGTGAAAGTGTTAAAGGTGTAAGACGAAAACACGGACAACTCCCAGAACAGACAACGCCGTGGTAGCTACCTGCCAATCACAAGGTAGTCACGCCCTAAAGCATACCCTGCTTATCGTCTATTTTACTAATCATGCTGCATTGAGACCATAAACTCATGTTTACAATATTTACTGAGGTTATAAATCAAGTGAGAAGAAGGGTCACTTTCTCATAGACTTCTTTACGATCAGACTTTATTTTGCAACCAGAGGAGTCGCCCCCTGATGGCCATTAGGAAGAATACCAGTTTAAGGCACTTTAGCATTGGCTTCACTTTTCAGAACCAGAGGTTGCTGCCTGGATGAAATCGGGTAAATTACCAAACTTTCTCCTCTTACACGCGAATAAAATTGACATAAAATAAGCAGAAGAAATGTGGACAACAACCCTGTATTGACATCGTACTACAAACTAAACCATTTATTTTTGATTTATCTGAGGGAAAGCTGAAATATTGTAGCGAAAGAAGGAGAAGGACCTCTCCTTTCTTCTCCTCCTCCGCCCTGCTGGCCTTCCAGGGGGAACTGATAGCCTCTGAGCTCAGGCTGTTCAGCCACGGCCCATTAGTTCACCTCATTCTGACAAGATGGAGGGCCTCCGACGACGGAACAGTCAAGTGTGCGAGCGGAGGCAAAGGGGAGGGAGGAAAATACATACAAAAATTCAGTTTGGGCATGCATTTGAAGCGCTCTCATTCACTTTCTGGGGGATATAGAGGCCTCATTGCTTCGGGTTCAGCAGCTACAGCTGGTAAACTAAATAAGCGCCGCCACACAGTTGCTTTGCGGTGCAGATTTATGTCAGCACAGGCCTTGGAGCTGTGCATTCAGTTAGGCGTGGCTCCAACATGGCCGGGCACAGCTACACAGAGGGCAGTGAGGAGCTGCCCTCTGAAGTGCTCCTGCATTATCCTTTTTACCAGCTCAGCTGCAGGATAACTGGGCCCAATTTAGATGGATGAAGAGGGAGGAGAGGATGTGTGTGTGTGTGTGTGTGTGTTTGTGTGTGTGAGTGGTCTCTTCAAGTCTGAGGCATGACATAAATGAACAAACACCCTTGTACTCGCACAGCAGAGGTCTCAAGATGCAAATATTAATGGGGTTTGTTTTGAAAGTTTGCATTTCTGAGGCTGCTTCCGCCTCTATAACAGACATATTCAGGCTAATAAAGTGTCACAAGCTCCCTATGGTGACAGTAAACAATAGCATGAAAACAAGATACATTTCCTTCTTCTATTCATCTAATTCCACCCACCGCACTCAGCGGGTCTGGGAACATAGCCGGTGTGAGACTCTTGGACCCCTCTCACTACAGTTAATTGGTGGATCTGTCTCTCCAAAACACTTCCTCCAATGTTACGCTGTGGCTTCCCCGAGGAGTCTTTAATTCACTGCTGATTTGGTTTGTTGTTGTGCTGTGTCTCAGTGTCTGACCAGTGTGTTAAAACAGGCTATTTACCACGTTCGGTGGGAGAGAGAACTGGACAGGCTCCAGAAGGCCTGGACAAACACTGTCTTTTCTCCTTCTGCCTCTCTCTCTCCTCTCATTTTGATTTGCTCAGTATTTATCATTATTAATCTCCACAGCCTTTTTTTTCTACTCGTTCAATTTCATCTTTTTTTCCCCTCTACCTCCCACTGCTGTTCTCGCTTGCCCTCTTCTTCTTTGTCTCCCTCACTTCCAACATAATGCCCGTTTGTGAAAAGAGGTTGAAGCATGTGTTATTTTGCTGCCACCCCCACCCCTGCCTTCTTTTGTGAGTTACAAAAGAACTGTGGATACCTTGGTTTGGTCATTATTTCACGCAGAGTGTAATAAATGAGACAATTAGGGTCTTTCCCTCCCTCTGTGTTCCCTTTGTACTAAACAAACAGCCAAAAGGTATCCTCTTTAATTGCACATGGGTCATGGATATAATTAAGATATGCAAGCATCCTCTTTATGAAACTCAACTGTGAAAAAAATGTTTCATTGTTTGTTGTTTTGACTGTCTTCATGTCTTAACAGACAGACATTTGATTCAGCGGCACTGTGGACAGGCAATATGACTATCAAACACAACAGAGATTCAGTGTAGCTGAGATGAAAGTTGCCATGATCAAAAACGCTGAGCACAAAAAACATTACCTGCAGTCTGCCAGACTGCATTAATGAAGCTGAAGGGAAGCACCGGACAGCTTCTACAAAAAAAAAAAAACAGAACCTTTTTGTTGTTCTACTTACTTTTCACACCGTCTTATTGATGTTGTCATGGTGTGACATACCTCACACGCAGTAGTTTCACTTAATGTAAATTAAAAAGCAGTGAGACATATTCTGGACTAACTAAAGTCACACTTTAGTACTTTGTTCCTAATTACTGTTGTCATTTTGAGCCCACTAAGAGACTGTACGAAGATTATTAGAGACGAAGAGGGGGTTTAAAAAAAATATATGGGTTACATAGTTTTCCTTTTTGATGAAGAGAAAGTAGTCGGATATATTTGGAGGAGCAGGGGAGGGTGTTTTGAGTAACCCCCCCCTGATTTTGTATTTGAGCTGCACATAGCGGCTGCCAGAGCCCCGTTCATTTAGTCACTGTGGTACAAACTGTTCACTTTCTAGCGTCTGGCCGTAGTAAACAGGAAATAAACACGATTTCGATAAACGCACTATTCCATGTTTGCCATCATTTTTTATTTGCAATTTAGTGGATATTGTGAAAATCGTTGTTCAATTGGAGTTTAAAATAGCACCAATATCCACTCTTTTTTAGCGTTTTTAGAGAAGGGTCTGTTGGGAATTTTAATAAAGCTGTTGAGTACAGTACAAAGGGCCAAACTTGCTTGTGTATCAGAGAAAAGGGGGAATATCTGCATCGTCTGTCATTCATTTGTCAAGGATGTACACAATTCAGATGTCACAAATCCCCCATCTATCTTTTTCAACAGCGAAGAAAACTCCACAGTTAGTTAGGGTTCCCTTTCACAATGCTGCGTCTGGCAGAAATACGCCCGAGAGAAAATAAAGGAATGACTGACATTACATACAGAGGAAAGTTAGCATTTGTAACACTTCTTCCTGTGATAACGCATGGTTTACTTTCATGATACTACTAGTTCCTTGCAGGCAGCTGATAGGAGCTATTTAAAGCACGGAAATAATTTAAACTACAACTCCTGTTAACATCCCAATTAGTGGTATTTTAAAGTGATGCTATTTTGTTTTTGCAGCTGTACTGTAGTTATCATTTCCACAAAGTACTTCTAACTTCTTCTTTTCTTTTAAGGGCACCGTTGTTGTAGCTTAACATCTCCCACTGAAAAGTAACAAGTATCTTGTAAAAGTCTACTTGAAAAGAAGATTACACACAAACACATTAACTGTCTATTCCCCTGACTACAATATGGTAGGTGCTGGTGTAATTAGTGCATCACCCACCACACCTCATCGTCTCTCATTAATCTCTCATGAGTGATTAGGCTGCTGAGACGTATGGAACCACGGGAGGTGGGAAGCCGGGTGTGAAACTGTTGTCATCTCGTATGTTATCGCACTCCGGAGACTGGGAGGATTAAACCACGCCAGGCACAGCCCATTGGCAGCTAATCATGCCACTAATGATAAGTGAAATATTCCACTGCCTCCCGTTACAATGGCATCCCAAGGTCAAGATCTCACACAGATCGCGAACATATACAAGCAGCGCCGCCGCCGCCGCCGCCGCCGTCTCTCTGAGGCGACGCTTCTTCAGTTGTTAACGTTGTGTTGTGTAAACCCAGAGCAGAGGCCGGGTACAAGCCTGAGTGAAGCCTTCTGAATATGACACTTGATGGCTGATTAGAGCAAAACATCAGGGTAGCCTCCAACTGTGACGCTCTGATGAGAAGTGATCTAAAGGGTCTCGTCAGAAGGCGTCATGCTGACCGCTGTTGCCGTGCCAGATGCTTGTCACTCAGTGCAGCTCCACATCAAAAATATAGAATATGTTCCCTGCAGAGATCACCGCAAGAGAGATCCCCATTTCGTTAAAAAAAAAAAAAAATGGGAAGCAAGCAACTGAAATTACTCAGCCGAGGCAGACATTAGGGAAAATCAAATGTCAGCAGCCATTAAGAGTGAAACGTTGATTTAGCATTTTACTTACATGTCAGATTCTACAATTTAGTTGATTGTCACAGAGCTAAATACGGTGTCCATGTCAGCCTTTTTTATAATGAGGATAATAATAATGCATTAGCAATCCAAATCCATAAATGTGTGATTTCCTCTATAACGGTCGATCTAATGCCTGATTTATACTCCTGTGGCTGTGAGGCTGCTTGGACTATATTCAGAGACAATGCTTTTTTTTTTGAATGACGGATGTCGAATGTTTTTGTATCGCACGTCGTGTTAGACAACAAAAGCAATTGGGTTAAGGCTATGGAGAGGCTATGGTGTCTTCTGCTTCAAATCAAGATACTATTTTTTAAAAGTGAGATGCCTGCAGTTTGTAGCTAGAGGGAGTTTAGGGATATTAGTAAATGCTACAAAACAGTAATTTTTCATACTTTTTATGTTTTCCTACATCTCTACAGTGTAGTAACTGAAAGATGCATCGAATAGTGAAAGATGATTGACTTTTCTGCTGATGGCCACATGAAAGTACGGACGCCAACAGACAACCTACTGGTAATCCAAGTTATTATACACTCAGTTGCCGGTTTATCCTGCGCACACAACTAAAACTAGTGCAGTCTAATACAACAGTCCTGAAATAAAGCCTACCGCCATGAAGGTTATAAAAGGCGTTGATTCAATTACTGTATGGCTATTTCAGAGGCTGCAGTTTTGTTGAATTGTATTGCATTACTCTGACAGGAGTTTCTTTTATATTAAGACTAAATATCAGAAACACCACACACACACCACTGTCGAAATGACCATAAAGTTTGATCAACGCCCCGCTTTAAACAGTTTCATTGAAGAGATGCTTCGGTTGTGTGCGATTGAATAAACATTTTGCTGTCATTTAATGCTTGATTACTCAAAACTGTAAATGATCCAAACAGGGGGAATGCGCTGTGCTCAGTAAGAAAAAACATGAATCAGGGGATACGAAATCACATGAGAATTGAGTTTGATAGCTCCTCTAGGCTAAACTAAACATCTCAATTACCTCCAGGGGGTTGAAAAAGCACTGCAGTAAGGAGATGTGGCAGATACAATATTTGAATTGACTGTCAGTAGGAAAAAAAACCCTGCTAAGCTTATATTTGATTACATATTTTATAGAACACAAACACAAATGCATCTCAGCTATACTGTAATGCCCGCTGCTGCCAGACCGCCACACTGTTCTAATCATCAGCCACATATGGAGCTGCCATCCCGCCTGTGGGGAATAGGGTTGTAGAACGGGCCAACGGGAGGAAACCGAAAGGACCTCGCCACTCAGAGGTGATGAATGCTCTGCTGCTTACGGAGCCTCCCGTAGTGCATCTGTGAGAGCAGATGAATGGGGAGGAGAGGCTGATAAACTGGGTCACATGAACGCAGCGTTTCTGGGTAATGCGGTGAAAACGCTGGAGGAGTGCAGTTGGGTGGCTGCGCGTGCCTACAACTGGGCCAGAGCTGCTCCAACTTGACTCAATTTCTTTTCTTCTCTGGCTCCTCTGGCATTATTGAAAAGTTACGCTGTTAATTTGCAAAAACATGCTTTGCTTTTTCCATGTCTTGAACTCCTGCTGTCAACAGCTGATACATGATTCCTCCCCGACTATAATTACATTATTTTTCAAGTCACTCAAAATTGTGAAGAGACGTGTTTCTGGAAAATTCAACATGAACTCAAAAAAAGTAATTTATTCCCTCTGCAAATTGGTGGGATGCTCTGAACAATAATTATCATCAATAGGTTTGTTCCTGTGTTACAGGTTATGTCTTGGCATGTGTTCCCACTCACTTAAAAAAAAAGCTCCTTTTTGTGTGTTTTGAATCAATATCTCTTCCTTTAAGCTTCCTGTCTAACCGTTCAATGTTTCTGATGACTCATCCTGACCTCTGTTGCACATAGATACAGTTATCCAATCAAATTAGATTTTGGATAATATAGCTAAGCTATCCCAACACCTTCTGATCCAACAATGCAGGTGAGGGAGGTGTGTTTTAGTCCTCTGCAACTCCGGAAAGATTTTGACAGCAAATTAGCAGCATTGGCTTTTAAAAACTGTAATGTCAATTATTAACACAATCATATCACATGCCAGCTTACATGTGTGTGTGTGTGTGTGTGCATATGTCACGTCACATCACATATCTGGAGATCAGCGTGTTCATTGCCCTTTTCTTTAAGACTGCTCTCATCTAATTTCATTAATTTGGGGTTGAGGAAGAGTTTGATTGGGCGGCGGGGGCACAGAGGATGGGGTGAGAGGGTCCTTTACCTTGGCACAGATAAGAAGACAAACTAGATTAGAGGGCGGATAGATCTTGTCGGCAGCACACGCCGCCTCTTGGCAAGCGAGGCGAAGTCGATATTGAGCGGGTGTGGGGGGGGGGTTTCTTACCTCCTTAGATTTACAGTATCTAGAGCTCCACAGCCTCATACTTCAGTAGATGGATGAGCATTTCATACGGAGCCAACTGGCGCAACATGAGTTGAGCTGAAGGTCATTGTGACTCATTTCCAGCTCGGATGCTGGGTGGCTGGAGACGGAGCCGCTGAATCTCTACTACCGACCTGTTTTAATAGTACAAAGACGACGGCTCTGCGAAAAAGGAGCAGACTGTTGCGCCGTGTGCTGGTTCTGTACAGCACGCACAGACCGTGCGGTGTCAAAGACAGTTGAGAGTACAGTAGTAGGGAGTGGGTACAGATTGCCGTAGAACCTCGAGGCATATGGCAGGGCGCCCCATGCCTCCCAGCTAATTGAGTCCTAATGAATCACTGGTTTGGCATGCTACATGTCCCTTGTGATGGCTGGTGTCATTGATGCATTGAAGATGCCCAATCCTCTGGAAGTGAAGCGGGCAGTGACGGCTGCACTGGCTCAACGTGGGAGGCAGGCCGACCACTGCCGGCTTCACACCGAACACTTCACTCACTCACCAGATGTTACAGGTCAAGGCTCAAAGATTACTAGCTACCCGGCTCGACACAATGGAAATAATTGTGTGACGGGCTGGCAATTCACTGGCCCATTTGATTCCAGTAACACGCCATAGAGTGGTGGGGTCGCGGCCTCATTGTCAAGTCTACAGGGTAAGTGCAACAAGAGAAAGCCACTAGTCAATGTACATTTATAATTGACTAAAGTAGATATGAATTGATGGAAACATTTATTTAGTTTTGAGTGCCGTTAGCAACCTTATTATTCAGATAAATTACACTTTTCTTATTATTTTTCATCCTTTCAACATATAATTCAATAATAATGAACTGAAGTTTACTCTGATGAGGTTCAATGCTTCTGTAAACAGAGTGGTCCCACTCAGTTGAAAAATGGATATTGGAAAGAATTGAATGAATTCATATGTAACAGGACATGACTGGAAATAGAGTTGCTATTTACAGCCATATTATAATGTGAAAAAGGTAGTTTAATGTTCAAGATAATATCTTCTATTCTGCGGGGGCTGTATTCATTTTTAAAAGTGTGGGCCTATTTCCAATGTTATTACTGAAACAGGTCCAGCCTAAACATATTGGAAAGGAAATGCTCATTTAAACATTTTCCAATTTCAGGTTTAATATTTTACACAACCACTTATTGATATCAGTGAGAAACTGAGTGAAAAAAAAAAAGAGTTGTTTTGCCGTGTGTGAGGTCTGTCCAAACGTAATACTTTATTCTTTGCAGGATGATTTTCTTCGAAGATGTTTAGGTACAATATTCTTTTCTGAGCTTATTCGCTTTCATGCTGGAAGTCATTTGAGGAGATTGATAGCATTGTCATGACGTAAATATGGAGCTGGAGAAAATGGACAGCATAGCTTAGCATAAATACTGGAAGCAGGAGGAAACAGCTAGCCTGGCTCTGTCCAAAAAGGTAACAAAATCTTCCTCCCAGCACCTGTGAAGCTCACTAATTAACCCTTAATATCTTGTTTGTTTAATCTGCACAAAAACTAAAGTGAAAAAACAACTGTTTTACAGTGTATTTCTTGGCCAGGACCAGTTGCAAGGCATTCAGCAGAGACTATAAAAATCCGGCACACAACCCCCATAAAACAGCAAACTGTTGTATCCACACTTTGATTTGTGTCAGGATTATTTTTTTTATCTAACTCTTGACAAACCAACGAATAAAAGTATTTCCCAAAATGTCAAACTGTTCCTTTAAACATCCCATTGGGGAGATGTGACGGAGTTCCTTTTCTTTAGCTACTTTTACAGCTTGTCGTTTCAGTTTTTTGCTTCCGACACATGTAGTTGCCACCACCCTCCCGTTGCACTCTCAACTTCAGATGCACCTGTCATGCTGATTACACCCCCAATGGAGCATGTGCGCCATTCAGCGCCCTACATGCACTGCTATCTGAGCAATCTCCCCCTTTTGTTCAACTAAGATCACCTCTGACCTGCCTCTGCCAGAGGCCACATCTTCGTTAATGAGTAAACTGGATGTGAGAAGGCCACCAGCAAAATGAGAACACAAGCGCAATCTCGGTGAAACTACTTTTATGAAAGATTTAGGCCACTCCAGCAAACGTGTATCTAATGCTGCAACGCTACACTGATGTCAGCGTAAGCCCTGTTCGTTAGATGCATTATCTCAGAGCACTTGGGAAATCTGTAGGGAGTTCAATTTGAGGTAATGCTACTGCAATATGAAGACAAACAACAATGTGATAACACACCAGGCTTTCAGCTCAGCAAGAGGCAAGAGGTACTAAGGCAAATGGGAGGAGGAAAACTAAATGGGGTTACTACAACCAGCCCAAATGTTGTCCCTGCTTTGTTATAATTGTGCTGGGATAACATGAAAAAGAAGTAACCGAACCACGTTGAACATTCGACAATAATTGCAAAAGGGGAAAAGGCATTATGGTCTTAATCGGATAAGATATAGCTCACATATCCACTCGCTGCTTTTGCTGTCAGGAGCTAAATTAAGTGTCTGGATTCCACTGGGAGACCCAACAAAGAAGCCTTTACTGGAGAAGTTAATGCTCTCTAGTGTTTTGTTCAGCTCCATCTTAAGCCCCACAACTCACACTGGGCTGCAGAGAACTGTCTTGGGATGACAACTGGAAATTGTACGGTACGTGTGTGTGTGTGTGTGTGAGAGAGAATGTGTGTGTGCCCAACACATGTGTCCTACAATCAAGCCAGTGAGTGCAGCTTAGGATCTGTTGCAGAACATCCTCTGTAAGGAGATTACTATAGGCAGTTTGGTCGATTTGGCAGAAGTCGGCCATGAACTTTGGCACCAGTGTCAAAACACATGCCGACCTTTGCTTACATCCCGCCGAGCACCAACATAAACACCACTTGTGTTCATTTGAGCCAACAAGATGTAGGAGACATTATTTTACCAGCAGCTTGTATTATAGCTGCTAGCTGTTTTCTTACTGCTTTTCCACAGCAATAGGCAAGGCCATTTTTCATCTTGCATGAGCACTCAAGCAGCAAACACAGGGCATCATGATGGACATATGGTCCAGCCCTGAATTGCATTTGAACTGGTCATGTTGGCTCATATTCAGCTTTACCCAGGGGGGGGATTTGAGTTTTGAAAGGTTAAGATCATTGAATGTCATGGAAGGAAGGGGTTAAATACTTCACCAACAGCCCCTCCTGAAAGATTACTTTAGAAATGGTTCAAGATTAGTCTTACAAGTATTTTTGCAAAGCATATCTCCTTTTTCAGTTTTGTTGGGAAAACAATACTCAAATCAGAGAAATAAGAGAAATACGTCTTGAATACTTTAGTGCCGATTGGCTCCTAGTATTATAAAGTCAATATGGTTGTAGGGTCAAAAACCATAACCGACGATAAAAGTTGAATCCAAGCGTATTCAACGCAATAAAAAGATCATCATTGGCCAATGAAATCCACCGCATGTGTGCGCAACTGCACGCTCTGACGCATTTCAGACGCCCTCCTCTACGGTTCCGCAATTAGCAGGATTGTTGGGGTTTTTTTTGTCCCTCAAAGTGACCCGTGAACGTGAATGATTCCCAAAAGGACTCACTCTTCTCCAGGCCTAATGCTGGTTTGAGACTGCCTGTCAGACCGGTGCCGCTGCGCTGCGCGCTCCCATCCAGCCATCCATCCACAGGTACTCATCCCCCCAGATGCTGCCCGCTGAGCATTTTTTCTAACCCGTTTCTGAGCACCGATCGATACACGTATCAACATATGCGTCATCATACACTCATTCACTCAGCATCAGAGCCGGTTAAACACGCAGTCGTTTGAAGATGACTTACTGCTGTTGCGGCAGGACATCTCTTCATTTGAATATTTGTGGAGGGAGGGAGGGAGGGAGGGAGGAGGGGGCACAGACGTGCGGCTGAAAAAAAGCTTTTAGCCTTTCCCGCTACTTGGCGTCTTATAAACCAACATAACCTACATATGGAAGTCGTGCATCGTAATCAATTCAAAACGTGATGTCCATTTCAAATTCGTGCGCATTTCAATGTGGGACAGCGGGGTTATTTGACAGGCGACCGGCGTTTTGCGCTTTAAAAAAAAAGACTCCACATTCAAATCCACCAAAGCACCATCGATGATCTTCCTCACGAGCTCTTTTCTGATCTCATTCGTTTCAATTTCCGACCTCATTCGTTTCATTGCCAGCACATATGTAGACTGTTTCTCAGTCATCCACAGCGGACTGTTCCGCAACCCATTTTCGCATCCTATCCATAAATCTTGACTTGTCGCGGAGCTGCCTCGCATCCTTAATCAGCTCTACAGTTTCCCAGTTTTAAACACTCCCGTTAATGGAGAAGCTCGGGACTGAGATGCCACTCACCTTATCTCAGTGGATGTTTCTCCGGAGTGTCCCATTTATCCGTTTTAATCCACATCTGTGTCCCCTTCATTTGAGCGCTCTAGTTCCCCCCCAATGAGGGAGAGAGACTGCGAGAGAGAGGGAGAGAGAGAGCGTGTTTAAGAAAATCCATTTGTTAATTCCATTTCCAAGGTGAAATCACATTGCCTCGCTCTTTACGAGTATTCAAAATTCTTCCATAATTCTAAGATCCCGTAAAGCTCGCTCTTGTTTTTTTTTTCTCTTCTTCTTCTTCTCCCCTCTCTCCGGCTCTGAAGTTGCCTGGTTACCCCTGTTTCTCATTCAAGGAGGCTGAGGGCTGCATACAGCGGCCAATCATAGCAGCAGCCGGAGAGATTAACTATTTCTTGGCTCCACTATATTCTAGACTCGGGCGAAAATGAGGAGAGTGGGCGGGGAAACTGGGCCCCCGGTGCCAGAAAAAAATAATAAATTAAAATGCATAGAGAATAATGTAGAGAGAGGGGATCCGTTAGAGGGAGAATGCGTGGAGGAGGGGGGGGGGATTAAACATTTTCGAAAAATAAAAGGGCTGGGGAGAGGAGGAGGGACCAGTTGCCACTTCTCACTACAACAAAGATGTAAGTGACTGATATTCCAGCCTTGAAGGATATTATGCAAACTGCAGCGGAGTAGTCTGCCGTCCATTCCTTCCCCTTCAGAGGACAATAGGTCTTAAAGGAGCAGAGATCAGTCTTATTTGTGAATTCCCCAAAATGCAATCCATCAGGGTAATTGATCCCCTTTAACCAGCCATCCGTCAAGTCAACGCTCCACCCCCACCCCTCACCCCTGTCCCACTCCAGTCGCCTCATCATAGGCCGTATTGATTTCGATTCCCCCCCGTCCAGCCGGGGTGAAAGGTGTAGGGGAGCGAGTCAGCTTCAGTCACTGGTACACGGCACGTGGGGGCTTAATGACCCCCCACCCAGAGGGGGCTACTACATCCAGGTCAAGCCCCCCCCCCCCTCACACATGTACACACACACCTACTGTACGGCCTTGACCTTTTTTTGAATGGCTGCAGCCTGCACACCAGTGGCTTCAGACTGGCCCCCACGGGGTGCCATGCAGAAGTGCTGGTGCATTGTGGGCGAACAGTCGGGGGTCCTGACAGCGCAACAACAAGCTTCTCAAAGAGACAGCACCCCGGTAGGGGGGGGGGGGGGGGGGGGGGGGGGGGGGGGGGGGGGGTGACCCATGTGTGGGGGCGTGCATGAGACTGTCTGGCACATTCCAGCAGATAAAAGGAACCATGAAATATTTTTTGTTACATCTTAAATGTCAACAGTCTTGTCTTTAAAAGCATCGTTTTACATTCTACATAACAAAAAGACGTCAGTTCCATCTGATTCATGCTTTGGCGCAAAAAGGAGTTCACACGCCACGAAAAAAAGTTTTTCTTTTGGTGTTTTTTGTTGTTGCGTTTCAGCCGCTGAGTGTGATTGATGCATCGCTGGCATCACTCCATCCCGCAGATTACAAATGAAAACAACAGAGTTGGGGTCCTCCCTCCCCCACTGCCGGACGAGAGCTGTGTGTGTACAGTTGTGTATGCAGCACACACACACACACACACACACACACACACACACACACACACACACACTGGCAGAAGTACATACACTTAAGCGGTTGATTGACGTGTAGCTCTTGGCTTGAGCACAGCTTAATCCCGCTGCTTTCACAGATGGACTCAGTCTTCCTCTTTTTGTCTGGTGTCACCAGCAGTGGCATGTTATACATGTACACACACACACACACACACACACACACACACACACAGTACAGTACCATGTACTTTTGTTTACTGGAGAGGGAGGCTGCTGTGTGGCTTCTAATCCCCTCTGTAACCCGCCCTCCGTTTAGCAGGCCACCCCTGCTACTGTGCGTGTGTGCACACACACACACACACACACACACACACACACACACACACACAACTCTTTGGTCATTAAAAAAACAAAGGAGGTCAGTATCAGGCAGCTGGGTCCTGTGAAGCGAGAGTTAATCCTCATTTTCAAGGCCCACAGACAAAAAGAAGCTTCACAGATGAAATGTTTCATGAGTTACACATGAACACATCGCTCTTTTGCCACCTTGTTCATCCATCCATCCATCCACCTTTACAATAACAGAACAGAGTGTTGTTATTCAGGCTCTTCGTAGGTTGCTGCGGTGCATTATTAGCACAAATCAAGAGGGGGAAGATTAGACTTTTCTCCCCCTCCCTAATCGTATTCCACTTCTGCAAAGGCTTTGATTTCCATGTAGATGGAGCTGCGGTGATAACGGCGTGGAACTGCCCCGGAGAAATGAGGCAGAGCGATAAGATAAGGCGTGCAGATCCCCATCCAGACAAAACAAAAACAAAAAAAGACAAAGAGGGGAGTCATCACCCCACATGGCGGTTAATCTCCATTCAATCCAGAGATTACCGCAGTCAAAATTCTCATCGCTGCACCCCAGCAAATGATTAGTCATCCCCCAGAGGAGAGGTGGGCAACGGATGCCCCGCCCCCCCCCCCCGACCCTTGGATTGAAAGCTGATCAATAATAGTTCCTGGTTACAATGACAGAGCAGCGGCTTTGGGATCACGACTCAACATGTACTTCAAATGGCAAAAAAAAAAGCTTATTGCTCAGCCACTGACTTGCGACGGTGTTTCCTGGGCTTGTAGCTCGCTAAAGACTTGACCGCCGATTAGACCATTCAGCTGTATTCTGGACACAAGAAAAACAGCCACAGGATGAGCTTGTTCTCCGGGAGAGAGGGCCGCTTTCTCAGCATTGTGCTCAACCTACACTGAGTTCTATGCTAATGAGACGTTTTTAATTAAGTCCAATCGTATTGTCGTATCAGTGTGTGCGATTAGCATTCAGAGAGGAACAGTGGGGAGAAGCCTGACATCGATAAATGACATGTGACCCTTGCCCCCCCCCCCCCCCCCCGCAGGCTGGAGAGTTCCTGTCCCTTTATCAATCTCATCCAGGCCTCTTCATTTCCTGTAGCGTGGCTAATCATAATGTACTCAGACACCAGTCGGTCTGGAGGCCTCAGGGGACAGAGCGCCGAGCACCTGTGGCAAAGTAATACACCCACTTCTATTGAGGGAGATAAGCAGGTCGTACAAGCTAACCGTCATGTGTAGGTCACACACACACACACACACACACACACACACACACACACACACACACACACACACACACACACACACACACACACACACACACACACACACACACACACACACACACACGCCATGCTAACATTTAGCAAACATTCTTTCAAGTGAGAAACTTGTTGCAGCATAAATATTAAAACTGTTAAAAAGGCCTGAGACTCTCACCCCTCGCAACGACCGACGCATTAACCCCAAGACTTAAAAAAAATGAGCAAACTGCACTAAGCTGCGAAACTGTGATTGTGGGCCAGTGCTGATGCTCACTCTGGTATTAAAATGAGTCTTTGCACTGTGCCACAGTCTAGCTTTGTGTGTAATGCTCTCTGCCATTGTTGTGTCTTGTCTTGAGTCTGAAAGCCACAACACCAGCTCATTAATCTCATGTAGCCAGAACAGCTGTCTTGTCAAGGTCATGAAGGTCTAGAAGAAAATCTTGCTCATAAAACTCGATATAATTAGACCGTGGAAACTCTGATGCAGCAGCCACTCTACTTTCATTTGTGAAAATGGGACCTCTGCGTTGCTTTCTGTTTGGGTAGAGAGAAAATCAAGGCTGCTGTGTCTTCCAACTAACCTTGGATTTCTTGAATGTGCCCGAGTGTCATGTTTGAATCTCAAAATCATCAGCAGGGAACTGCAACGTTTCTCAAATGAATGCATCATTCCTACAATTTTCACTCCCCCCCCCCCCCCAACAGGTTAAAATGATTGTGCAGCCTATTCACGGTTGAAACTCATCGGACATTAAATCACAAAAACAGGAAATAAAGCAGTGCCAGTTTTCATATTTGTAGGGGAAAGGCGATGCATTTTGATCCATCTGCTGAGCTCGCATTTTTAATTAGAAGCGCGAACACAATGTGGTCACATTGCATCTGTACACTTTTTGGATGCCGGATCGTGTACAGATATCTTCTGCCAGCTATTTGGGCTATCTGAACATCTTGATCATTGCCTGTTGTAGCAATTTGGCCAACTCCATGGGCCATTTGCATCTTTTTTTTACTCCTGCATTCATGCCATATTCTTATTCTCATGCATATTTCCATAATATTGAACAATTACTGAACTGTTTGTCTTGTGTCGATGGGCCATAGACATTGTAGACGGCATATGTTCACATATAAACTATTTCAATTTCTGAAAAGTAATCTCATCCGACGATTCACCCATCTCCGGATGTGCGAGTCTGAATACTACATATGTGAAAACAGTGAGGTGACACCGTCTTTGCCCAATCAGCAACTCTGAGCACACAGCAGCTTCTTCAGGGTACCATGGAAACAAACGACACCCCGCTCATGTCCGGTTTGTCAAAGAGGCCCTTTATTGTAGCGAGTGCTCCGAGTATTTAGAAACCCCATCACACACACGAGCACGTATTGTACGCGTTCTTTTCCACCCACACATCGCTGTGATCAAATTGTCACAGGGGCCCGATGACAAAGACGCTGTGACAGTATGTGATTTATTGTGTCAGGAAAGAAAGTAAAAGAGGCTAATTGGGGGGTAAGTGGAGGAAACAAAGTTTGCAGGTGTCAGCGTAACTTTGTCTGCCATCACAAGACTATGATGAATTTATTCATGGGCGGGTGACGCTGCCAAGTCAAGGACAAACACCATATAATTACCCTATGAATTTAGGAAGCGATTAATTCTAAATTCCAGCTATTTAATTAAAATATGCAAATAGACAGGCGTCGTCGTAAAATGTGACGCACTTTGCAGAGTAACAAAGTTCGATGGGAGTCACTTCCAAACATTAGCGACATTAGCGGCCTAAAAAGATCCATGGACCACACACACACACACACACACACAACTGTCTCAATTGCACATCACTGATTTACTGAGCACATTTGGGTCCAACAGTGGTGACTCAAGCAAGCTGACTCCTTCAAAGCAAAAGAAGAGTTGGAGAGCCATTACACATATAATTGGATTTCATTTCAACCATGCGAGTGGAAAAAAGACTTGTCACCACCCTGGAGAAAATGGAGCCAAAAAATACAATCATTGTATTTACTGCGCTGCATAGAGTGGGAGTGTTTGTGTATATGTACGGATGCGTTTCACACGGTGCGCCTCCGCGTGTGCAAGTGTGTTGTCGTGCGTGGGTGTGTGTTGCACATCTCAATGCGTAAAATCCCAAAACACACACACACAAGTGTCAAATGAATGCAGCGAAAGAGAGAGAAATGGGTTTCCCTGATGCTCTTTAAAGCGACGACGCATCAGAGAGGGACAAATTGAAGACAGTGAATGCAGGACAGGAGGGAACCACAGCTTCAGCCATGCCTCTCCACTTCTGGAAATAAGCCTCACAAATTGTATGTCAAGTCTGTCACTGCTGCACAGCAAAGTGTCCATCTTGACAAGACCTTCAGTGTATGGAGGCCCGGAAAGGTCAAAAAAAGGGTGATCAGACCTGCACTTAAAGATTAAAATAATGTCATGAAGATTGAAGCATGTTGTCAAGGTAGTGCTGTTTTTAGCATAAGCTTGCAGGCTAAAATCTTTTAACTACTGCTTTCACGCAAAAACGGTAGAACACACACACACACACACACACAATCACTGACCTGAATATTCATGGTAACGCCCACATCATTATCATGTAAACGTGAGAAAAACTGGAAATGTCGCACAGGTAAAATTTGAATATTAATTTAATATTTAAATGTGCGCCAAGACCCAAAAAAAAAGCAATAGGGAAGAAAGAAAATAATAGTGAAACATAAATGAGAGAAAATAAATGCATGCTCACATTGCTTTATACACTGCAGTTAATCATTTAACTATTAACAATATTATTCATTTATGTATTCATACGTGTTTTTGACATGTCTGATCATCTTTTTGCTTGATAGAATATATATTATTTCACTTGTTTCCAATGCAAATCACCATTTTGTGTCTATCTTGACATCAATGCATTAGTCTGACATATTTCAAGACATTAACAGGTGAACAAGCTTCGTAAACAAGTCAAATTTTCTCATTTCTTGCCACACAAGATGGAAAACAAGATGTTAGGACTCAATCCTAGATAAACGACGCGCTGAGACGGGTGTATTTTGCGGCGTGGCATCTCGGTCTTTCAGGACCGCGTCAGGAAAGTGGAGCTCCACACGGGGAGTCGAGGCGAGGGAGGAGGAGGGAGCCTGGGAGCATTTGATTTTCCATCAAGCGCATGCAAATGCCTTCAGACCTCCCCTTCACAGCCCCGACAGGCGCACCTACGTACACATCTTCGCATCATCACACCCCCGTGCACACTCAGACAGATGGGTGCAGCTGCTGCACACCTCTCTGTGTCTAACTGACATATATATTTAACCATCCAAACGCATTTTACATGACACACACACACGCACACGCACGCACGCAAGATGCAAATTGAGGCACACTGACACACAAGCAGGCTTTCCACTCGCTGTTCCACGTGTGCAGGGCTGCCCCGAGATATTCACCAGAGACTTTGGAGTTTAACTAATGCAGGCCCAGACGGGAGGCTTTGATCGTCATGCAGGAGACAGATCCCCCAAAAAATGTTGACTATGGGTTATTTAGAAGCTGGAGGCTGCTTTGGACAACCGCACACCACTACATAGCCTGCTTCTCTGAGTCTGGGTTTCCCTCTCCTCCCACCGCATCCCCATCTCCATCCTAAATGTGCCAACCCTTTGTTTAGAGAGTTTCTTTTCATCTGGCAGAATATGAAGCTTGACAATACACAGAAATGATAATAAGGCTTCTCTTCTGATATTTTGAGGCTCTGACCCAGTTTTGATTTGTTCCACGGGGGGCGTTACTGTGATACATCGCTTCAGAACTCAACTCTAAAATCACAATAAACAGCGAATCCCCTCAATAATTACAGAAGAAAACTTTCTCCGCACAAACAAGTGAGGTTTGACGATTATCAGCTAAGCCGGCCAGCCGAGTAAAATACCTGCAACCTACTTGGAGAGGAAACGATTGCAGGTGTATGAGGAATCAGCCAGACTCAGAGAGATGCTACATGTGTGTCTTTGAAGCAGGAGGAGAGATACGAGATCTGAAGGGAAGAAAGGAGCTTCAGAAAGAGAAACAATAGGTAGAAGACAACGAGAGTAAAAATGAAAAATAAGCTAGAGAAAGAGCCAGATGGAGGTTTGAATATTCTGCTTACTGCCATCCCTCCACATGTACTGTAGCGTGTCGTGCGGCTGTCGCCATAACCCGGCCGTTGAAGAACGAGGCAGATGCGTAATGGTATAGGCGAAGAACTCAAATGTCAGTCGGTAATGGGCAGCCTGTTATATTAATCCCAGTCAGGGGCCTCCTTAAGACTTCAACATCCTTGGGGAAGAGTGTCATAAAAAATAACGCAGGAAAGAGAACCGTGTAGCAATGCAGCATGAAAAATGCCCTCCATCTGCAGTGACTCAGCCGGTGAATCCAAGGTAAAGAGGAATACGTTTACCCCCCTCTCTTTCTCCTCTCATCTCTCTCCACACACCGTTCAGTTAATAGACTCGTGGCCACACACACACACGCACGCACACACACACACACACATATATAAGTAGACGGAAAGGGATACATTTGTTTAAGCACATTATCAAAGGCCTGCTTACATTCATCGGGTCTTGTGACATACGATTTCAGTCATTGTCCTCAAATAGACATATGAATTCATGCACGCCTGCGCAAACAATCACCACTGTCTTTCCTTTTCTAAATCAAACAGCAGATGCCGGCGTTTTTTCTTCTTCTACCCCCCCCCTCCAGTTGGCTAATCTGTTAATTCTACATTCCCTGGGTGAGCCAGACAATAAGGACGGTGAGCTTCAACGTTGAAACCCCTGGCTATCGGATCTACGTGGTGAGACCGTCTATTGTTACGGGGCTTTCTAATGTAAATAGGCAGTGTAAACAACAATCACGACATGCTACTGTCCTAGATAGATACTACTGTGCACCTTAACACCATTAAGCACAAAGACATATTTACGCATGACTGAGTACACTCGCATTCATACTTTGCAGTAGACCGCGGTGGGGCCAAGGACGGCACATGCATAAACATGCATTAAATCTCTTTTAGATGAAGCTCACAATGTGAAACGTTCCCCGTCTGTCATTTAGTATTCTGAACTGTTTGTAGTGAGATATAGGACAATATTTCCACAATAGAGGCCTGGAAGCGTATCTTCACTTCTCTGCCAAGTCAGTTTGCGCATGTTTTTTTTCTTCCCCAGGATGTGTTGCTTTTGCACGGCTGCACCAAGTTTGATTTTCAAACAGATGCACCTTTAATTCTAGAAGAGACTTCTTGTTTGCCGGCTCGTTAAAAATCAATTCATAAAAGTGGTAACTTTCTATTTTTCAGACCTCTTCTGAAGAAGACACAGGATAACTCCATATTCAGTTTCCAAACGTGAATCTTATCCTGATTTTGATCATATTCTGGGAAATTACATATATATATATATATACACACATACGGAGTATAGAGCAGCCTGGTTGTTCATACATTATCCAGGTGTCTCCGTTGTTTCTGTACAGATTAATTTACTGCAGCAGCTGAGGATGAACCCAGTTCGCTTTCTGACTTCCTTGCTTTTACTGTGCAGCTGGAATAAACTTCTTTTTTTTAATCTCAAGTAAGAGCGATAATACAGTCTGTTCTTTATATTACAAGTGTCCGAACACAAGTACACTGTTATTATGTAGACCAGAGGTGGCATAAAAGGAGTCAAAGATCAAACACTAGTAAATGTATGTTTTCAACCAGTTAAAGGACAAGAAAATCTGTGTTTATTAATCAGAAAACCCCATGTGCCATAAGAAATATATTTCCTATCAAAATAACTACACGTCGCAAAGAGTTTAACATTTGCCATGACAGTAGTTTATTGGTGTGCCCATATATTACAAAAAGTATTTCTGCAGCTCTTAACATTTTTGTTTAAATCAGTTCAATGTTTCTAATCTCTTAATACAGTGCGTGACCTAATTGTCCAGTTGAAATACAATGATCTTATCTGTAAAGCTTCAAATAAGTACATTTAAAAAAAAGGCAGAAACAGTCAATTATTAGTAAGATAATGAAGCAAATGCAACAAACACAGCAGGCAGAAATGGTAAAATATTGGTTTCTGTGCCAAGAGGTTAAGAAAGAGATAATTTCACTGAATTCATCTAGTGTTCGCGTTCATGCTCAAGCCATATTCTAATGTGTTAAAAAAAATTCCCTACTTAAAAATGCATGTTGGCCACCCCAGATGTAGAGCAACATTGCATCATTTATGATCATATGTTTTGTTTTACTGACTGACTATTACATAATTTAAGTTGAGGAAGCAGTGCAGACATTACATTTTTTTTTTTTTTTTTGGCAAACCCAGATTGTATCCGGATTGATTTTTTAAAAGTCTGGACAGCAAAAATGGTCCGCTCTGCTGAATCGGACCATGTGATTAAAGGTATGGAAAAAGCTAGAAGGCTGACTTTGAGTTACGATTGCTTTGTCAAAGTATTATGTGCCGGGTCAAGAATAATTTCATGGTTACTTATACGCCAACACGGATGAAAAGTCCCTACAGTGCTATGGATGAGCTACTCACTGTAGCTCTCATGTCAACTCGTCCATCTTCACGACAACTGAGCAAACTCTATTCACAGATGAAGACCATGTGATATGGTTGAAAGCCCCAGAAAAAGCTTGGACCGTTGGGAATTGTTTTGTCAAACTAGGCAAAATTTGGTTTAAAAATGGCTGTTCCTTCTCCTTTTTTTTAAAGATCTTGGTCAAATTTGACTATTATTTGCATTTAAATGACTATATTTCCTAAATACACATTCTTGGGTACTGTATGCACACATGCAGTAAATGCATTGGGAGCCTAGTGCAAACAATCCTGTACTAGAATAAATGATATTTCCTTTCTACTGACATACTGACACTCTTCCAGACATTAAAATAAACCCACAGTCGTGCAAATCTGTACACATACAGGCGAGTCAGAGAGAGAGAGAGAGAGAGAAGCAGCATGACAGCTTCTGCTGTGGCGTCACTCATCCGTGGTCTGCTCCGATGCAGATGTGCTCTCTACCTCGTTAACCTCGACCAATGGGAGCTGCCCGCGCGCAGCTGTGCAGCTGACATGCCGCTCTGCCTCACCAGACTGCGGCGCTGGCACGAGGAACCCACTGGCACCAAGTCAACACATACTCACACGCTTGGACACATGTACGTACACATACAGTACAGGCACGTGCACACACACACACACATGCACGCAGGACCGGAGAGTGCTCAGACATGACTGTGTTTTTAAACAGGATCCACCTCTTTTGAGACTCGAGAGCATCACGCTGCTCAGTGTGCTGGCATGTATTACACGCAGTCACCTTGTTCAAGGCCAGAAATAAACGGGTCATTTATTGACAGGGGCGGGTTTCCCCGACTACATTCAATTACACTTTGCGAGGGGCTTGCAGAAATGTATATTTATTCCTATAATGTTCCCAGGGGCTCTGCATCCTGCAGCGCTGCAGCTACCAACCGCTTTACAGTAACCATAGCAACTACTTGGGGCTACCAGGGCTTTTTTGGGGGGGGGGGGCGGGGGGGGCAAGGGTTGAGTTGTGTTCAGTGGAGAAATCAAATCTGCTCTTTGCCTAGACAGCAGCTCTGAAAATGTGATGTCCAGCAGGAGAGGAATCCGTGGAGCGAGTTGCGTTGGCAGGGGGGGGGGGGTTCAGGCCGCTCTGACCCTAAAATCTGCTGCCCGTGCCCACTGTGACCGACTCCCCATCTGACTGATCCATCGGCTTTTAGCGTCTGCTGAATCAAGATGTTTTTATCTTGCCTGCGTGAATGTCCTGAAACATCAGAGGGGTTTGAAATGCTGAGATTTATTCCAGGGCACTCTCAGTCTATCAGTTTGCAGTCTGTTGATTTGTCTCTTTTTTGGCCCCCCCCCCCTTTACATCAGAAGCAAGCCCACAGGTGGTCGCTTACTTTATCGTAGCCATGGCAACTGCCCACAGAAAGCCAGCAGTGTTTGGTGGAGAAGAAGAAGAAGAAAAAAAAAACCCTCTTCACTTACCTTTAGAAGGGCAGCTTCTTGGATGAGTGTGGGTGGTTTCTCATTTTGCTAAGTGTGTTTTTTAGGCTCTGAAGGACCTCAGACTGACTCAGAACAAAATGGACACTGCCTGCCTGCCCCCTCCCCCCCCCACCACCGTCAGCCCAGGTGGGCCACATCCATTCCCCTCAAGGCCAGTCCACAGATGGGCTGATCCAAGAGGGGGGTGAGTTGCGGGGGTGGAGGGAAGTGGGCACAGTCCTGGCACGGAGGAGCAGAGCCATCTGCCTGTCAGGACTGCTCCGTTTCAGACCCCTGCTCTGGCTCTCGGTGCTCCCACCACAGATGGACAGCCTTCAGAAAGGTGTTAGTCATGCCTTGGCTGCATCATAGTGACACTAGGAGGGCAGTACAGTCCGGCTATCATTAAAGCAAAGGGTGAGCAAAGAAAGAAAGGAGGGAGGGAGGGAGAAGGCAGGAGTACATCTGTGTATTTGAACAGGTTGAAAGGGGTTAAGACGCAGAGCGGAGACCTGTCAGTAACTGATATTTGCACATAACATTAAGTAAATGCCGTGTGGTTACCAGATATCACATGCAACAGCCCACAACCCCTCATTCTACAACCACCCACACAGCACCACCACCTCTTTCTGCTCTCCCTTTTGTCCTCGTCTTCTGTGTCATTTTCCGTCGTAATGCGACGTTTGAACACACTCATTTTCTCACCTGTCCGTGCTCGGCTGTCCCTGTAGCCCTGTATCCATTCAACTATTTCTATCCTCACCTTTCCCTCGTCACATTATATATTTTTGACCTTTCATTCCTCCCCTCCCCTCCACTCTTCCTGGCGCGTGATAGCCCCTCACTAATCCTTTGGGATGCAGTGCAGCATCTCTGCCGGGGTTTTTCTGGAAGTGGATTTGTAAGAGAAACACCAGTAAGCCTCTCTCTCCCCCTGTCTTAATGGCAGATTAGAGCCTTGCTCCAGCATTAAGTCGACAAACACACAGAGCCTCGCAGGCAGGTACAGGAGTAAGGTGGAGCAGCTCGACATCTGTCAGGAAAGTGGCAGCGAGGAACAGAGGCAAGAAGAGGGGGGAGGGAGATCATCGTAAAATAAACATAAGCTGCTTAATGTACCACCTGCTTATTCAATTTCTCACAGGAGAAAAAACATGTATGGTGAAACACACATGAACCCCCATGTGTTTACCTTTTCACGGTGATGTGATGTTTAGAGAGGTTGACCTTTTTCAAGACATTGGGTTTGATTTCGGCTCATATCGGCGGTGTGTATTTTTGTCCCGTGAGCAGCAAATATAGACCATCACAATCTCATCCCACAAAATTATAAAAGCCACTGAAACTGAATATAACAATGTGATTTTATTACGGTTTAAACTTTAAGATGTAAATGAATGTATTGTTTAAATTTTTTTGTATATTTCATATTTATGAAATTAAGAGTCAGAGACTTTGGACAGAGCCATGCTAGCTTTTCCTTATCATACTTTACCCGATATATTTGTGTTGTGATCTCCTCCCTTACTGCTTTATCATAACAGCTATCACATATTCTTATGAAAACATGTTAAGTTGACACCACTGTGCTTTTCAGATAAACGTAGTTTCTTCACTAGCTTTAACTTTAAAAGGCAATGGTGGTCACCGCTCCTCCTTGTGGATCATTACTTATAATAAGCATAAATACGCCAACTGTTTTTTCTTTTTCTGGACGCTACACCGAGAACCAGATGTTGACACTCCGACATCCTGGACGTCTTCATCTGCTTATCCTGCAGATGACCAGACAGCTGGATGCTGCTGCCTCGTCGCTCCTCTGGCCGCTGTAACGACACAGTCGGAGGGACTAACCTAAGCTCGGGTGCCAGGTGAGGTGGGCTGACGGCAGAACAGGACAGAGGGCTCGTTACTGGGTCATCCCTGTGAACCGGCACTGCGGCTCAAGCATCTGACCTACATTGCGCTTCACGTCGCCTGGATGAGCTGCGCTCCAGTTTACAGGATTCTTTCGACAGTTTGGAAAACATCACATGAGCTACAGCACTGCGGGACAGAGAGAGTACCTGATGTGTGTGCGTTTACTTCACTTGCTCATATATTTTTCTTTTAGTTAAGTGATACAGATTAAAACTAGCCTGTTAATCGCCTTCTTTTTTTTTACTCTAATCCTTCCTCTGAACGCCAAGTTTCTTATCTGGAGCATCCACGCCAGACACTTTTCCTGGACGCTAGTCAGGATTGGACGCCATGCTCCGAGCTGCTCTGTCGCTGTGGCCTCTCCCCCTTTACACACTGATGAGCTCTTGCCGGATGACGTAGAAAGCATCACTTCGGCGGCGCCAGCGGGGGAAAACTTCCCACAGACACCAGTCACAATGCCGGTACACTACAAAATACAGAGAGCTCTGCGTGGCAGCAACAGGCTTCATCAGCATTGTGTGAACTCAAGGGCTTGAAATAAATGGACGTTCATTTATATGTAAAAGTCCTGCCCTCCAGCTTTTAAGTCAGAACAGAGTTATGATTTTATTGATAAAGAAAGTTATTTTTTCAGATTCAGTATCTTCAAAGAGATTCAGATTCTGGATTTTTCAATGAGGATGTTTAATGTTTTTTGTAGAACATGTCTGGAGGGGATCTTTAATATTTGATGGTACCCCGTATTTGACCAGGAACACGACACCTTCACAAAACTAGCAATCGCACCACTGAGGTGTGCTTCAACGTAGCCATCCATTCAAATAGTTTGAATAACTAGTGTGAAAGATTAAACCTCATGTCAATCAGACAAAAGGCAAACACATTTATTATTTAAGAGCCAAGTTGGTAATTTCTGCCTGATCCTGCTCAATGTGACCAAGCTTGCTGGATTTATATTAACTACATTATAACCAGAGTTTGTCCTCCATTACTATAATACTTTTATACCGGAGCCATAGAAAATGCTCATTTCTGTTTTGCTGGAAGAGGGTGTCCTACTTAGGTCAACAGTTTAACCACTATTCTTAATGAGTGTGCAAAGTAAATTGAACTGCAGGAAACTGAAGCAAAAGGTCCTTTGTGCTAAATATTACGCTACCAAAGATGAAACACCCTGAGGAGTTCTTATCAACACAGCAGTGTATTACTTGTCAGCCTTTTAAACAACTGCACGGATGACATGTAAAGCAAACATGTAGGTAAAGACATGCATGTGTTGCGTTTGTGTGTCTCCTCCAGCGACTGACTCCTATTCCACATGAGTAACTGTGCGTTTTGATGCGAGGGTCCCCCCTTTGAGGACAGCCTATTAGTGGGACAAAAGCACACGTTTCCCTCTTCATTTGAAAGAGATCAGTGGATTTGCACAAAAAAGGCAACCCAATTTAGAAATCTCTAACAAAGCTCGCCTTCTTCCTCCCTCTCCCCTCTGCCTCACTGTCTCTGTCCCACATACATTTGCATGCTCTTTGAGGAAGTAGTGGTTCTCATGCAAAAGCCCAAGCTGTGAGAAAAGGGGATTGTGGAGGCTAGCGACTGAAGGGACAGAATTAGTGGGAGAGAGAGGTGTGTGTGTGTGTGTGTGTGTGTGTGTGTGTGTGTGTGTGTGTGTGTGTGTGTGTGTGTGTGTGTCTATGGGTGAGAAAGGTCCCCTGAAGAAGCTTAAGTTCGCCCTTTTTTAAAACGCTTTGATCTCACTCTGAAGCCCCTCACCCAGGAGTTAAGACTGTTGCTTTATTAAGGAGCTACTCGCCATGCTACGCTCTGTCGACACTTTTTTTTTTTTTTTTCGCTCAAATTAGCAATTCAAATGGAGGCTATTTGGATATGCTCGCCCAGCTTCCTCCCCTCGGCTTTCCAGGCAGTTTGACAATATTTTTGTTAAGCCCCATTTCCCCCTAACGCAACTGTAGCAACAGGGGAGAGAGAGGAGATGGGTAGATAGAGGGGAGGGAGGGGAGACGGAGGGAGAGAGAGAGAGAGAGCATATGCAGCGAGTGTGGGTAAGGAAGGTCAAATAGCAGACAGAGGGGCCCTCGCCATTTGGCATGTTCTCTCCACTAAGCTAATATGAGGGATAATGACGGTTATTGGAAAAATATGGCTCCATTCAAAGCTGAAAGGTTTAAATTCATTCAGGGATTATAGAACAGTGCCACCCTGCTATTAGACATTGAGTTGTTTTTTTACGTTTGCTGGTTGACCTGAAGGACAAAATGTACTGCACAGTCAAGCTGTTTCATAATTTCTAAAATTAAACTTTTATCTCCTGAAAAGAAAATGTCTCTTAAAGCAATATCTTATGATAATAATGGATGAAATGACAGTGGGTTCATCATTATGGGCAGCACCTTTCACATTACCTATTGTATTTTAGCTAATTGTTTTGTATTTTCAGCCCACATGCACTATTCATGTTTTGATTTAGTCACCGCGCTCATCAACTTTCAAGTGGAGGACAGTGATCTCAAACCCCTAAAAACCTAGTGTACACTATCTTGTGTACACGTTGTGGAGCATTGAGCTGTTAAAGAGACAGATATTTCTCAGGAGTTGGTGGAGACCAAAATGGTGCAAAAAGGAAAGTGAATGTTGGTGTATATCATTATAAGTTAATCGGGTGGACAGACACACGCCAAATGAAAGTTCCTTCATATCTGGTGGACGCGTCAAAACATTGATTGCCAACAATTTCCCCAAAAACAACTTAAGGGGATAAATGTGTATACTGTTTGCTGCCCCCAAGTGGCAAAAAGAAATGTGCTAATGCAGCTTAAAAATCTGAACCAGACTTGTGAAGGAACATTGGGAAACTAAGCAGCGAGTCCCTAACATCTTGTGGAAAAAATACTTTTTTAAATTTCAATAGACACAAAGAAAGAACTTGAATCACTCATTTAAAGAGTTGTATCATCATTAGACAGTATTTATCCATATAATGGATATTAGAGGCCTCAATGGCTTTCAGCCATGGCCACTTGAAATCAGTTCAACATTGAGTCCAAGTGGACATTTGTGCCAAATATGAAGACATTCCCTCAAGGCGTTCCTGAGATATTCACAAGAAAAGGACAGACGGACAACCCGAAAACATCAGGCCACAGCTTTCGCCGGCGCAGAGGCATAAAAAAAAAGAAAGTACACCCTCGTCAGCTCCAGTGTATCAACCAAGCGCTCCTTCTGGGTTTACCTCGGTGAGGAGGCCAGCCTAAAGAGAGTGATGGATGCAGCAGGAAGATCCCATAAAGAGAGAGAAGTTGCACCAAAATGGCTTTAAACATTACGATTAGAGGTACTTTCAAGCGGAGGTAAACACAAACACTCGCACCCAAGGTTGTACTCATTTGAAGGCGTTCACACACATCCATCATACAGGCATGCGTGTGTAACTTCTCATTCTCCCAAGCACCTTCCAGAGGACATAAGAGTGAAATTAAACACTATTCTATTATCCTGTCTGTGTGAGACGTGGGGAAATATGACAACAGCAGCTAATGAAGTGAGTGATGTATTCCCCCTCAAGGGTGAGGCCTCTGTCCCAAGCTCAGCAACAGAAGCCAAAAATGTGGCTCGATTGGCACGGCCCGACCAATTCTTTTTAATCAGATTGTGTGTTTGTGCAGTGTTATCCAAAACAAAGAGACGGGCACAGGAAAGTGATAGTTATATGCTAATTCAATATGTCCCTGTCCTGTCAATCAGGTCCGACTGATTAGCGGCGCTTGTTCATCTAAATGTGTTGCATCACCTCCTTGCCAAAATATAATGTGATCCTTTCATGCGTGGTAGGCCTGGGCTGTGGCGCAGTGCTAAGTCAGCGTTCTAGTTAATAAGTCCTTTTCATTAAACAAGCGTTCATTAAACATTCATTCACTCATCCTCATTTGCATTTTCTCATCATAAAAGCATTCATGAAACATTCATTTGTTCACTTGTTCTCATTTGCATGGTTTCAAATGCATTCTTCAAGGAATGAATGGGGCAGAAATAGGCAGAGAGCAAAGGAAGGACAGAAGTGAGAATGAACACGAGGAGATTGTTATTACTCCATTTGAGCAATCTGTCCTGTCAATGACAGTAGAAATTAGATTATGTTTCCACTCATTAGTATGTCGAGGCACTTGCCGAGTAACAAAAATGGCCTGTTGCACAATGCAGGGCCATAATATGAAAACTAATCATTTCTGATATCAAAGCACGCAGAGGTGGAACATTCGTACTTGGTTATGGATGAATAACGCACCTGCAGTACGAAGGCAAACGACCCATTTTGATGATGATGGGACTGGATAACAGTTACGCCACTCAATGCACCTGCCCACCTCACCTTATATCTCAAATATCAAATATTGCAACAATATGCAATGAGGCAACGCATACGACATTACAACTTTTTTTCTCCCTCTTTTCATTTGATCCATATTGTATGACCGAGCTCTTCCCTACATGCTTTTCTCTCCACTCTTGAACAGGCTGCACATCAAAAGACATATTCAACAAATCCTATGAGGACTAGAGCAGCTTTGCTCTACACAACACTGCTCATACACTGCCCAGTACATATGGTTTGTGTCTGTTTTTGAATGTCAATATGATGAATTGAACACCGATGATGCAGTGGCGAGAGATTACCTTTCTACGTCTCTAAGCCTGGGAGCATTCTCCATCCTCCATCCTCTCTTCATTACCTTCTCCTTTCCTTTTAACTCGTGCCGTTAGGGGAGACATCAATCTGAGTGACAAGCTGTGTGATCCTCCTCCCGGGCTTGGTGGGAGAAGGAGGGCTGTCAACATAAATATCCTTCCTGGATTCGCGGCGGTCATGGAGCAGCCATGGCCACCATGAATCCTCATCCATGATCCCAGGCAGGAAAAACATGAGCCCATCAGCATGGCTGAAAACCTCGCTATCACTTGCAAACGCCAGCCTTTCCCCTCCCCATCTGCTAACAACATGATCAATACGGTCAGTTTAGTGCTTGTTCTTGATTGTTTGGCAATTCTATTTCCACACAGGCGGAAAACGTCATGTCTCCCAGTGGCCTTTCTTCCCAGTTTGACTAAAATATGCTCAAACAAGTTTCTATACTGTATTTACATGCATTTTGATGTTGAGGTTCTCACGCAAACTCGAACCCTTTATCCATCTCAGGTCCAAACGTAAAAAGACTAAATAGGTGCACTCAGTCGAGTGCAGATCTCCGCCGGGTGTGCCTGCAACGACCACAGCTGTATTGTGTGATTGAAATAGTACAACCAGTGCTGTAAAGCGTCGTCAAACAGACTTCATTCAAACTCAAAAACAAGCCGCTACGCAACGTTTTACAAGCAATGGGCTCAAAGTTGTTGCATCGTACACTTCATGCCAAAACAGAACGGCAAACTGGTCAAGCTGTCTAGCCACTCAGATCCCGAATCGAACCGCCAAATCTTCCGACTGCAAAAACGACCCGCTCTACCTCTGAGCCACAGTCGCCCCAATGCACTCAGCCGTGTTATCAATAGCAGCCAGGGGGCCGGTTAAGAGTAGTGGGTGAGCAGTAAGAAGCAGGCAGAGGCCGTATAAAATAGGTAATAAAAAGGAGTTTTTCGAAAGTGTGAGTCTCCAGAACCACAACGGGTCCTTGAGCATGCAGCTATAACTGGTCACCCAAAATATTGCAGTATGTGAAAATTAGCCGTTGATAAACACAAAGTTGCACACACACACACACGACCAAACACATAATCTGCCCCCAGGCTCATGCCTTCATAGTAATGAAAAGTAATAGAAAATGAAAATAAGTACCCTGCAGGTTACTTCCTCAGCTCAAAGGCCACATCCGTCATTCCCTTATATTATCTTGACTGGCAGCATCAGTCAAAGTTTCTGTATGAAGGTAGCCCCTCTTATTTCCTTCATTGACAACAACTGAACCTTTGCCGAGTCCCACCCTCTGCTAAGTAGTCAGAATCACCATGGCGCCCTCACTAACTGCACTCCTTGAAGAGATATGTAATTTTTTGGAAGGAGAACAAAGAAGAACGGCAGACAGAAAGGTCTACAGTATGCGTTTAAAGGATATAACCAGGGCATCAAACTGATTCAGCAGCAAAAACAGGTTAAAAAGATACAAACTACAGTGTAAAAGTAAAACCAACACATCACCTGGTGATTGAGACCGAAGACAATGAATTTAAGGAACAACAGCATTCCTGTAAAGCTCTTTATTCACTGTACAATCATCAAAAAGCCTTTGAGAGTCTATGGAGCGGAGCCGGATAGTGGTTGGATGCTGGTCAATTGAAATTGGGGCTACAATCGATACATTTTTTTTACTTGGGGTCAGCGCAAGAAATCTGTACACACAACATTGACAAATGATCACCCTGTAGGGGTTAGCAAACAGTTGCCTATTAACACATCACACACACAGAGTGAATATTAAACATTTGTCTCGTACGAACGCTAATGCTGCACTTTTTAGCTTTGATTTGGTCTCCACCAACTCCTGAGGGACATAACTATCATAGCAGCTAAATGATCCACCATATTCACCCGATTATTGTTAATTTTGTCATCATTTGGTGTAGTGCAGGTAGTGTACAGTTGGTTATAACCATAAACTGTATAAGAAATGGACGTAGCCAGCATGATGTCACCCATTGGTTAGTGCTTTAAAGCCTCGATTTGACCTTTTGGTAATCGCAATGTTTTGTTTTTGTTTGGAAGCACGACTGATAAGAGAGGGTGGAGCTAAGTACAACCAAAGGTAGAATAATACATTTTTAGCGAACGAAAATGTTACAATATATGTTCCGTTTCAAACAACAACAGCAACAGAAACACAATTTCTTATTTCCTTATTTTCCTTCAGTTTCTACTTACATCACATTGCTGTGCTGTTGCTTTGGCACTCTTAATTTATATGAAGTTATTTTTCAATTATACACCCAGATGCACACACTGACATTAACGTTGCAGCTCAGCAGGGAGTGACACACCCTGGGGCCTCATTCGTTAAAGAAACTTGGGCACAAACATTACTCCTACGAACAAAGTCACAAAGTTAGTTTGTTTTTTTGAAGCTACAATTCAGACCACACTGCTTTATTAAATAAATTCAATTCGGAGCATTATTTCACCCTAACCCTCGTCTACCTCTAATGTAAACCGTGAACATTTTGGACCATTTAATGACCGTGAGGCCACTGCTTTGTACCAGTTGAACAGAATCTGATTTTGCTACGCTATTCATCTGCAAAATGAACGGCACCAACAGAGGCACACAAAAGGTTAGAAGATTCATTGCCACACCAAACCTACAAGGCAACTCAATGCTAACACTACATATCTCTCTGCCTCCCTCTTCCGCTCTCCTTGTTCAGCCAGGGCAAGTTACAGCAGATGCAGCTTATTGAAGTCTATCTTCCTCCCTGGGACGTTATTAAAGATTACAGGAGATAATCGCCTTGGTATCGTGCCGGATGCCAGGAGGCACAATATCACATACATAACGGTTCACTTGAGGAATACTGGACCGCGTCGACCTGTGGGATCTGTCCATAAGTCCGACAGCTGTTAAAAGATAACACTGTGCTGCAAGACACGGTTTAAAAAAGGTACAGTCCGTGATCTAAATGTATACAAAAGGATAGACCCACCACCAAAACTCAAACCACAGGATTGGAACCTGCAGGCAGGGCCTTAAACACAGTGACTTACACTAAATCTGAGTAAGTCATGTTTGTTTTATATACCGTTAATGCTTGTTCACATCACATGCCTACAAGGAATAGTTCAACATTTTGGGAAATGTGTTAATTCACTTTTTGAGCGTTAGATGAGGGGATCAATATCACTCTCGTGTCTGTACAATAAATATGAAGTGACAACTAGCAGCTGTTAGCTTAGCGTGAAGACTGGATAAGAGGAAACAGCGAGCCAAAATCCGCCTACAAACACCTCCAACGCTCCCTGGATAACACATTATATCCCGTTATATAGTCTATTTTTAATCCAACAAAAACTGAAGTGCAAAAAGGATAATTTGTGACAGTCAGGCTAGCTGTTTGCCCCTGTTTCCAATCTTTATGCTAAGCTAAGCTTGTTGGCTGGAGCTTCATGTTAATCGTACAGACATGAGAGTGGCATCAATCTTCTCATCTAATCTCAGCAAGAAAGCGATAATTTCATTTGGAAAATGATCAACTATTACTTCAACACAGGACCACATTTTCATCTATAAATAGTTGACATCGATAAAGTTGATCATGCGTGTGAATTTAGCTCAAATTCATGGTAAAAAAAAAAAGTAGCACGTACCACATAGCCGTGTGTGTTTGCATACAGTGCACATCCGTGGGGATTTGCAAGTTTATGTTCCCCGCATGTGAATGACCTTCCATAACTGCAAAACACCAGCTGAAAACCTGTCAATCTCCTCGGTGGAAAACACGGCGTCCGCGCCTATCTATCAGTCTGTGCGAGGCAGCTTATCAGTGGCCTATCATTGTCTGAGCCACAGCCACGGACACCTGCTCTGCAGAGTCACACACTGGGAGGAGAGGAAGCCACCTGAATACAAATCAGACTGTCAAGCACAAGGAGGGGCAGTAAAATATAGGGAGCGAGAGAGGGACTGCAGGCTTTGGTTAGGGAACTAGAAACAGTTCATTAGCAAAGGATGCTCATAATGCTATCTACTCTAACGCCTTCCCTGCAAACGGCTTCCTCTGCGACTGCAGGTGCTGAAGGAAATCATCATCAGCATGATAGAGTCCCCGGAACAAGCAATGCTATTAAAACTGCCAATGAATGGACTTCTGTTATTACTGTATTGATTTTTCAACTCGGAGCTTTTACATTATTGATGAATATGTGTCAAGAAAACTACCGACTAATAATGATATGGTTTCTCTAACAGCAGCTTCGCACAAAGGCCAACCTCACAATTTTTTTTGGTGGATTCACATCCAAAGAGTCGGCTGCTCTGCTCGCCCGGGTTGCATAACGACCACAGCCGACTCATAAACACAGCAACCTCTAATTAATATTTTGTTGAGTACCCGAAGCAAGGTCATTATCGCAACACTTCAGTTGTAATCACGGCGGCTCAGCACTGACGCTGTACGGGCAGAGGGTGAGGTATGAATATTCTGTGATTTTACACTGCAGCCTCTGGTGGAATATGAACGTCTGTAGCAAATGGGAGAAAGCAGTTTATAACCTCTGATGTCTTCTTTAATGTTGGAGGAAGGAACGGGCAACACTATTATCATGTATAACAAATCTATGACTGGCAGAGTCTGTAATTAAGTTTTTGGTTCGGCTGCCAATGGCAGGGCAATATAAAATATTTACCATGCAGAGTTAGTCTTGAAATAAATTTGCATTAATAAACCATTGAACTTGTTTTCTATGTAGTTGCACAGGAGCCTGTTATTACAGCCTATTATTCTGATTAAATCAGATGCTAGAGCTTTTTAAACTTTCTCCATTGTTCATACTTGTAAATGAAATCAACAAAGCTCTATCAAATAATAATGATATTATTATTTTCTAGCCATGCATCATGGTTCTAGGGAGTCAATGTCAATCGGTTGGACCACGTTGGTCCGGACTGAAATATCTCAACAACCACTGGAAATGTGATCAAAACGTGTCCTCAAAAGGATGAATCCTTGGTATTCTCTGACTTTTCCTCCAGCAGCACCAGGATTTTGACATTTTGTATTCTGAACAACATAGTCTTGATTAATGGATGGATTGACTTCTGAGTGAAGTTTGGAACAGACATTTATGTTACTCACAAGATGACTCGTCTCAATGTTTGGCGGCCATTAACTAGCCAGTGGAGCGTGCGCACACACACACACACACACACACACACGCACAACGTAAACAAAGCACAGAGAAGCTCGGATTACAACACACACAGGGAGTGTGAATTCATTCTCTCGCTTTGAATTAGAATTTCGAACCTTTAAGTTGAGATTGTTTTGTCAACTGTTTCCAAGGTCAACAAAGAAATGTCAAGCTGATCTGGTGTCTTATTGTCTAATGATAAATGGACAATACAGAAGATGCCAAAAGATATAATGCACTTTAGTAAAAAACAGTTACTCGTGGGAGATCTCAAACGCCAATTTGTTTACCTGCATTTGGTGCTTCGCAGGCATTAATTTCCTACTATACTAACTTACGATGATCATATAATAAAATATAATCTTTATAAACATCTGCATTAATAGGCAACAAGACAAAATGTTGGTTTGGAAGCGTTCCGGATTCCATTTGCAGTCTGACCCACCGGCTATTGTCAGACGATGATTTTGTTTTTTATTGGTTTAAAATTTGCTTTTAAACTTTTCCAACTACAGTCTTGCATCTTAAGTTGCTAATTGGTAAACAATGAGCAGCTCACGAAAAAGGAAGTCTTGGCCAGAATATCCGCTTGCTACCCTGGAACCGAGAGGCTAATCCGTCGGGTTCCTAGATTGACTACAGTATGGCATGATGGTCAAACACAGTGTGTCACTTAAATCAGTAATCAGTATGACATCTTTCATTGGCATGGAAATGAACCTAACAAGGTCAGGATTACTGCAGAGATTAATTAATTAATCCAAACACAAGGATCACAGCACACATACCATGACCTGATGTTTTCCTGTTCTTTATAACAGTATTAGCTGGTACAAGCACACCATGACCATGAACCTTAATCTTAACCAATTTTCCAGAACAAACAAAACGTAACCTACCGCAAATGCAAATCCTCCCATCATCATCATCACCACTTGAAAAATTCATTAAAACCCCTCCTGGCCCAACCCCTACCTGTCTTCACTAATGGCATGTCGCATGCATAATGTATGAGAGTAATATAATATTATGGATTTTGTAATGCAGCTCCACCTGTGTTACAAAACACAGAGGGGTGCTGTAAGTACTCTCTGGCATGCATTTCAATTTCAAAGTGGATACACTTTGCATGGAGTCACCTGATCAAACGTGTCAAACCGAACCAGGCATCAGTGACGGCGAAGCCGTGGCGGCCTCGAGGGCAATGCGGGCTTCCCTCCCCATCCCTTCATCCCCGGCATTGATTTGATGTGAACTTGGACCATCTGTCCTGCGTTAATTGCACATGTGCTGCTATGTGGAGTCATTGGTGCGCTGCACTACAGAGGGACCCATAATAAAAGTCTGTTTTCTCACCCAGCAGGTGTAGTCTATTGTGTTCTTGATAATGGCTGAATGAGAGTGGTTTATTTACTCCCAAACACAGTTGGTCACCCGTCAAGTAGAAACATGAAATTCAATGGCCGAGCCCAATTTTGAATCTCAAAAAAAGAAAAAAAAGACTCATTCACATTTGGTAATTAATGGCATGGTTACATTAATGGCATTTGTGCAGTAATCAAATCTATCAAAAAGGTCTGAGCTTGTTCTCAGTCTCAGCCTTAAACAGCTTTTGTTGACCGTCTACAAATGCATCCCTCACATTTCATATGCAGTTTCAGAGCTGCAGTAGAGCAGGGTTTGGACTTTCTGAATAATAATAAGTGGCTAAAGGGGAGATTTAGTCAGAGTGCATTCATCTCGCCGGCTCGGCTGTGGGTGACATCGCTTTCCCCTCTCCTGCTCTCGGTCTTTTTTTCCTCCTCCGTGAACGAGCACTCATTGAAACAGCAGGCCTGTCCCCTCTGACTTCAATATTACATGGTCGAGATGAGGGGAACACAGGGCAACAGTAAGGAGAAGATATTTTGATGTGGAATGATCAGAAACAATCCCAGAGCAGCTGAGCTGAGAGGAAGGAGATGAAGCCGAGCGAGAGAGAGAGAGAGAGAGAGAGAGAGAGAGAGAGAGAGAGAGAGAGAGAGAGAGAGAGAGAGAGAGAGAGAGAGAGAGAGAGAGAGAGAGAGAGAGAGAGAGGAAAACTAAAAGAGACAAAAGGCAACAGAGAGCAAAAGCTAGGAAATAAGACAAAAATAAAAAGGGAATGAAAGAGATGAAAGCTGCTGCTAAAGAGAGAGAGCAGAAATAAGGCAAGAGGGTGAGAATAAAAGAGAGATGTAAGGAAAAAGGAAACGCTGTGACCTTCTGTCTCTCTACAGTTAGAAAAGGAACAAGGCCATCCTGATGGAGCAGGGGAATTGGAAAACAGAGAACAGCCATTTCGCAGTCTTGACAGGTGTCATGTAGAGTTGCATAGTGCATGATGTTGGCTTTCTGACACATATATAGACATTCAGTTGAAGTGAAATGCCAATTCTCCATTGCATGTACTCGGTTCCTTACAGCATTTAAAACTTGGATAGTATTTTTTTCATATAAGCTTTTGGATGCAACTTCAGGTGATCTATTAACTCAAATCACAATTAGTCATCCCTTTTTTTGACAAAAACACAAAAATAATAAATGTAATGTATTATTATTGGACTCCATTGATTTACCATTGCACTCCTAAAACAGTCAGACTCATGATTTTTTTTTTTTCCCCAGAGTCTTTATAATTGCACACATGTTCTCCCCCAATGCAACTTGACCACCAGCAGTTCGATGACGGACTCCGGTGTGTTATGCTAGCAGCAGCTGACGTAGCCTAGAGGTCTGGTAAGCTCACTTATTTCTAACTCCAACTCAACTTGCAGATTGATTTCATTTTAATTTCCCACAGACATTAGCTGCTGAAGGTGGCTTTCATTCTAAGCAACATGCCCAAAAAGGGCCGACCAAGACTCGTTAAAGACCTGCCGCCTCGCCCGCTCAGGGCCGATGTCGAACTGAAAAAAGCAAAACCGATGAGGAGTCGTGTTGACTGCCTGCTGGGAGCAAGAAAATCTGCTTTCACTCTGCTGCCCCACATATTTCTTGTTCGCTGGGTAAGTAGTGCAATCATGAAAAAAAAAAGTATGAAATATGAATGTATCCCTTTTGGTTTCGGATTTATTTTTTATTTTTTTCAAAAGGAGCGCAATTGACACGTGATTCTCCGAGTAGACAGGATTCCTGTAGTTGTACTTCATAAGGTCACTTCAGCAAATTCACCACGACCCATCTCTTTAATGTTAAAAAGCACAGGGGGAAACCTGTCTAATGAAGTAGTGCTGTTCTTCCTGTGTGCGTCTGACAACATGGCATGCAACACCATCTCTGTTTCCACAGCAGGAGCAGCAGAGGATGCCAGGCACCTCTCCTGAGAAACAATTAGCTGTGAACTTCAGAGGAGAACAATGATTAGCATGCGAGCATACGGATAGGGGCGGGGGGGGGGGGGGGGGACTGGAGTTCTTACAGTTAAACTATTGATCTCTTACATAACCAAACACTGAATTACATAACATTTTGTGCTCTCAGGATACCCAACCCCCAACGCTGCCCCACATCCCCCAATTCACACACTATTTCTCTCTCCCCTGCTCTTTTTCTTTGGATTTTTTTCTTCCCTTCACTGCAGTAACCTCATTTGGACCGCTGCACTAATTAAAGGGTCCACAAAACAAGAGTAAGAGCCCGCCATATGCTCTAGCCGACAGTAACTCCAGAGTGTCACAACCTGGAGCGTCATACATACTGTAGCTCCTAGAGCAGAACTGAAATACATAACAGCCTTCTGCTCACCTTAACCAAATCATAAAACCCCTTGAATCTCCTGTAACCAATATTAAGTTAATGTGCGTCACATTGTGCTTTAATGGTGCGTAACGATAACTGTGCATTACACGTTATATGCGAGGACTGATGTGTGCTGATTCTATGGAATAATGCTTTTCAAAACAAAACATTTGGTGAAAAAATAAAGAAGTAACAGTAAAAGGCAAGAAACCCAATAAAGGGAACAATAAATGAAAGATTGCAGAGTAGAAGAAGTGATTTAAAATATTATACTTGTTCTGGCAGCCGGAGTTCCTCAGGCGAAAGCCTATAGGGGCCCTGACGGCAGAAGCACCGGTCACCTTTAATCTTTAGTCTCCGTTAGGGAAAAGCAAAAAGAGCTTCAGCTGAGACTTGCAGAAAGCTCACAGACTCATAAGAGGGCAAAAGCCTTAGCAATAATAGGGACCAGGTGCAAAGTAATGGATAAAATCTTTAAATCCAATAAAAAAAAAAAACACACTACAGGACGGTAGAATCTGGGAGATATGATCTTATTGCATATAACTTTGTAAAATAAATCCAAAAACTCAATGTGGAGAAACTGAACATGCTTCTTATACGCTTACAATGAAGATTTGGGAGGCATGTTTAAATGGCTTATACATGAATGTACCTCTCTTCATCAAGCTGGTCCATAAAGAGTAGGTGAAAACAGTTTCTATATCCACTTTGATGGCTCTGCATTAACCTAAGTGATGTGAGTAATATGACTGCAATAGTTAATTAGCATACAGATGGGGAGAATAGCCTAAGACGAACCAGTTTTTACTGCCCATCGTTAAAGCCTAAATGACTGTAATGCATTTAAAGTGGCTATAATCAATATTTTATATTAACAATGGATCAAATGACTACTTGTATGTGAAAGGCATCTCTTCACACATCACCCGACTGCAGTTCCCTTCAGCTCTATGGTTTTAAAAGCTTGCGACGTTGCCATTTTGTTTCAGTCTCACCGCACTAATGCAGTCGGCAGCAGTTTCAACAAAAAGAAAAGTTCTACCTGCCCAGCACTAAACAGCAGACAAAGCAGCTAGCAGCTAGCTTGTGAACAAAGTGGAGCATTTAGCAGTTAAAGAGCCAGTTATTTCCTTCATTTGGAGTTGGTGGAGAACAAAACTGAGGTAAAACTGTTGTGACTATTGGAGTTGCATTTGCTTTGAGGCCAGAAGCACGACTCTACTTATGTTATATGATGCAGAAATAAACAGTTTGTCATGTTGGACATATCAAATTAAAAAGGTGATAATACATCAGTGTTGTCTTTTCCACCATCACAGTCAGTTAATGCATGTTTAAAGGTGCAAGGTCCGAGATTGGGAGCATTTTGATTGCCTCTCAACATGGCGACGGCTGAGCCTGCGGCTCACAGCTAACTGCGCTAACAGTGCTAACTAAAGCCAAATGTGCTGACAGAGCTAACGGTGTATTCCAGAGGGGGAACCGCAGTGACTTCACTCTCTGCTGAGGTAGACGTTACTCCACTATTCCTTTAGATAGTCGTTTGCTGCTATGTTCCAATTGTAAAATACAGCTCCTTTAAGTATGCACAAGCTGAACATGTTTGCCTTCAGTTTTAAAATCCGACAGGTGTAAAGTAATATTGCGTGCAGATATCCCAGAGATAGATTGTTAGCTTATCACCTCAGAGTTTTGACTATATTCTGTGAAGGCATCAGTCCTCTAAATATATAGTTCTAGGAGATGAATGCATTTAATTGGTGTGATCCTACAAATGTGTGCAACTACAAAATCTGCATTCATCCTTTGATACTGTAGCAAGTTATATAATCTGAAAATACAAATTAAGACCCTCCAATGTACTTCAATCGAATGAAATAAACAAAAAAGACAGAAATTGTGACAAACATTTGAGATATTTTCATATCTCATTATTTTTTGAAAGCTTGTTGAAGTAGAAAAACTGGAGGCGTTCAGAAACAGACAGCTGTTAAGATCAAACAGCAAGCTAGATTTTTACAACATCTGACTTCTTAAAAAGTAACTTGACTGGTAAGATTTTGACTTACAACAAAGCAAGTCTTGACCCATTTTTTGTTGTAGGGGTTTAAATCACATTAAGGTTGACATAAACCTCATGAACTATACAGCAATTAATTACACTCAATTGTTGTACTTATATAACCTCCAGACCACCTCACAACCTATTTAACACCCCGTCAGCCCGGAGCACCGCCCTGTCTGCTCGGATAGGGAGTCACTGTGAAGTACAGACTCAGGAGAAAATAAATATAGTCTAAAAAATGAAAGGCAAATAAAAGGAACATGGAGGCTTTTCTCTAATATGTAGAGCTCATGTAATGAGGGTCATAGTGCCCCGGGCTACTCAATTGTACAGACAGGAAAAATAATTAAATTCATGAAGGAGGAGTAGTAGTTTTCCATATCAAAAGAGGTTTGGCAGCATTTTGTTTGAAAGGCACATTTTCAAAATCCTACAAACTCAATATTCTCTTTCTGATTAAAATTCCCAGCGTCTGCCCTGCCTCTTTGCCTGATTGGTGTGTCAAGAGGGTTTCCAGACAAAAGGTACTGGATTCAACTCGTCGAGGCAATTGCCGGCTTCGAGTGTTAAGAGCAGTAGGAATCTGTGGGGGTGCACTGTGCAAAAAAAAAAAAGAAGAAATCTTCAGACAGCGAATCCCAAATGCATTGCGGGGTTCGTGTTCCTCGCGTGACGGAGACGCACAGCGGTGTCAGACAGAGGGCTTGTGTTTTAAGTTTGATCCTTTCTGTGTCACTGCGCCAGCCTCGTAGGCTGCAGCGGCCTTAGCGTGGCAGCGCTCACTCCTCCACAGGATATCCACTCAGATCAGACATTAACAAGCTAATTGTCCCCCTTGGGTTGGACTGTTCATTATCTGAGCCAGTGCACAGAATTCAGTGAGGCGGGGGGAGAAATAGAGGCCACGGCAACAGACAGCCCGTGGTCGTACCGAGCCTCCACGCTGGGCCTGGTGTCCCTCTGTAAACAGGAAATCACTCTATGAAATTACAGGCCACAGTTTCCCTGAGCACATAACCAGCAAAAATGATTCAATCTCTTGAATATTCTAATTCATTTGTGTCTGTGTCTTAAATAATACATTCTGCAAAGGGCATAGGCCGGATAAAAAGCTCCTCCACTTTGAGGAAAGCCGGAGTTTCACCATGTGATGTTTATAACCTTACACCACAAACACAGTCTGTATTTTCTCTTTTCACGGGGGAAAAAAAAGATTCCTTCTCTGCTAGTAGCAGCAGGAGCCACGTTGGTCCCCATCCAAGTATTAGTATTGGCAGGTGAACATTTGGTACCGTTCAACCTTCCCCGGTGAACAAAACAACAACAGTCCCCTTAAGCTCCAACAAATAACTCCTCTTCATGGCCAACGTGTGTCTTTATTGCCACACACAATTGAGTCATTTTGAGATTACCCATTGTGTGTACAGCTGCAGTCACAGGATTAGGGGTGACTAGGGATGATGGCAGAGCAAACACCGTTCTAACCAACTGCACAACTCCAGGCACCGGCTCAAATGCCATCACAAATGGCATCTTAGAAAGCCGCCCCCAAGATTTCAGATTATACCATATGTGATATTAACAGATGATAACGAGGGATGCACCGATAGAAGTACTTACATTTGAGTAACGATAGGAGTACTCAATAATACCATAACATCAGATGACACTGTAACAATCTAAACATCCAACCTGATGCTGTTGCTGACAATTTAACATTCAACTGACTGAGTTTTTTCCTGACACAAACGGAGCAGAGTTTGCAGTAAGGCTGTTAATAATTCACCCTTTAACTGTGCCATCGGTTAAACAGTCAAAGGATGTTAAAATGAAAAAGAGGAGCGACTTGTCACTTAAATGTGAATAGTGCTGATCCACCTTAAAAGATCAGCCCACCTTAAGTGCGCCTGAACTTCTTGGCTCACCCCCTTCACTGTTATCATCAACTAGACCCATGAATTTAGCTCGCGCCTCCTCCCGGGTCTTGGAGGAGCTGTAGCATTTATTCACTGACAACTATACTGTACACACACTGCACTGCGACGTCCTCAGCTGTTACTGCTGACGTCATACTCATTGTCACACACTGACCCAATCCCAATGTCCCCCCTAAAGCCTTGAAAATATTTGATGAATAAATATCCTCAGATTTCATGTTTTTTTTTTGTTCCATCTTTAATCCTTAATATTTCTGTGTAAATTTAATATGACAGGCTGAGGTGAGGCGTCCTTTTTTTTTTTACTCCTCCATGCTCCTCCACCGGTTACCCCGTGTTTAACGGCACATTGCAATGAATTATGGGTAATTCCCTTGGGCAAAGTCTGCATCTAATACTGACTAATACTGAAAGTGTTCATAAAGGGCTCAAGATGTCTGCCAGAGAGCCCTCAAACACTCGACGATTTGACAGTGGGACAGCCCTAAACCCTCACGGACTTAACGAGAGTGCGCCTCAAAAGTCTGTGAGTGTGGAGATTGGGCCAGTCTCTCTCTCTCTCGCTCAACCGGACACTCATTTGCAATTGCTGCAGTGGAGACTTACTGGGAAAGTGGTTTTATGTGTCCATGACAATGAACGCAACATTGTGGCTCATAACTCTCCCAATCAGGTGACCTGAGGGACTCATTTGCCTGCTTTATGCATACACTGCAGCTGGTGATAAATGATGGTTTTAACCCGTTTGTGCAGCTGGGCGGCTCATTAGGCCCTACAGACGAGAGGTCAATGTCAAGAATGCCGTAGTGGTATCAGGTGTGGTTGTAGCGGAGTAGTTTCACGAATACGAGTACACGAGCACAGTATCAGACTCGATACAGATACCAGTAGCATCGGTAAAGGTGCATCTTTAATGAGAACGTTGTTTCTGTGAAAGATGTGTGAGAAGGAGAAGAGGCTGAGAAGGGACAAAAACGTGTCTACAATACATTCAAGATATTCTTAAACATCCAAACAGTATGTTTAGACAACACATTTCCTCATCACAGCCTGTCAGCCTTCTCCTTTCTGTTGTTCATACCTCTGTGACAACAATCACATATTGGTGCATATGTCTGTGTATGCCATCAGGGGAGGCGAGCAATGACTGTCAGAAGTGACACGTGATGACTGGGTTTGCAAGACACGCCATTATCACGACTCTCACACCTCAGGCAAGTACGCTCGTGTGTGTGTGTGTGTGTGTGTGTGTGTGTGTGTGGCGTAGCGTGATAACAGGGTGCACCTCATGTTCTCGTGTACCTTGTAAGACAGAGCTGCACATCTCTGCCGCCAGATGGGCCTCATATGAGTGAAGCGGCGCAGCCGGCGCCATGGGAACAATGACTAGCAATGCTGTTATTACACCTCACTACAAACTGGTAATTTAGTGTAATTGTAGTCAGTGTCACAACAGCGCCGATGTGCATTTCAAGCGCTGTCATTTTTTATTTTTTTTTCCCAGAGACTCCGAGCTAGTGGATCCACAGCTGAGGAGACACCATGTTTTTGTGTGATGTGCTCGTATGACGACACCCCCCCCCGACCCCTCGTGAACTCAAGCAGGGCTGAGAGGCAGAGATGTCAGACGGGAGGGGGTGATCAGCGGGGACAGGGTCCAGCCGTCCCATGCCACCACAGAACTGTCGTGTGTGTGTGTGTGTGTGTGTGTGTGTGTGTGTGTGTGTGTGTGTGTGTGTGTGTGTGTGTGTGTGTGTGTGTGTGTGTGTGTGTGTGTGTGTCTACATCCTCTCTGGAGAGCGGAGGAGGCGCCAAGGGAGACAGTGACTCACACTGTAGAAGGGAGGGACAGAGAGAAAGTGCCCACATCATCTCTCCCCCCCCCCCTCCCTCCCTCCCTCCCTCATTACAGCCCACACCACCCACAGCAATTGAGAGCGCATTCACACTGAGTTTACGCACACACACACGGCAGCATATGAAAGAAGTAGCCTCTACATCAGTGTGTCAGAGGGGCTTATCCATAATGGGCGAAGCAGGCTGTAGCAGTGAATCAAGCACTTATTCAGTGAAGCCATCCTGTATAATACAGCGCTCACAATTAGAGTAGACATTCAGAGAAAATGGTTAAAAGCTGGTGCAAATGAATATGTTCCAGTCGACATACGATTGCTGCTTTCTCGCATGTCACAGCTTGAAATATTCTACAATTTGGATTTCACGTGTTGAATAGAAAATGCCTTTGATCCGGACAGTCAGTTATTTGCCCATGCATGAGGCGTTATGAGCAGTACTACTTCAGTATTGATGCCAAAACAGTAATAAAAAAAAAAAAAAAAGCCTGTGCTGCAGAGTGAACATAACCGCAGTTTTCCCAAACATCTAACCTGCCTGCAGTATAGCAGCAGTGTGATGCAACTTATCCTCCACACAGATAGAAAAGCTTTGGCGTGCAATTACCAAATTAGTTGAGAAATTAATTTCAACCCAGTGAACTGACACAGAAACGCACTGAACTGCTAATCTGGGAGCGGGAGGGCTAAAAATCCTCTGGAATTTAAAGTTTAATGGATTAATGATGTCGAGGCTCTCAAGTGGATAGGACTGTAGCACAAAGTAACTCTGGAGGAATTAAATTGCTTATGGTGTATGTCAGAAAGCAAGCCTAAGGAGTCCGCTAGTAGAGTAGCTGCTCCCAATGTGGAGCAACCCACTTCTGTGCAGTCTTAACTACCCATGATGCATCAGAGCTCTCGTCTCTGGTCTAGTATTTTATTTCACTTGTCTGGCATTTCCTACAACACAGGGTCTGTATATGGCCTTACAGTACGAGTCAGTGAAGTCAAGTTTCTCTCACCGTATGACATTGCCTATTGTTTATTCTTAAAGCCCACACAGGGGCACAGCGTCATGTAAGGCCAAACACAATCACTGATTACTCAGTCAGCAGCACGCAGTGATTAGTCAGAGTCAAAGAGTCCATATCCAAAATAAGTCATAGGCCTATTTCTGATTGGCCCCAGTCACAAGAAGATTAACACAGCGTTCTTAATGAACCCGAAGGCAAAAGACGGAATTAATCACTTTGGCTGGAGAAAGTTTATTTGACAGACCATTGTCTTCTTCTTCTTCGAGCAACGTTCACGTGTAAACTTTAGCATAAATGTCTCTTCGTGAAATCAGCTAACCTGATTGTTGGATAGGAAATAGCAAAGTACTTGGCCCAAAAGACTGAATGTCTCTGTGGGAGCTAACTCAGTACACACACACACACACACACACACACAGATCACATGTTTACAATCACATGCACAAAGATGAGACCAAATGTGACTCCACATGAAGGTTTATCCGATGCCATGGATAAAGATTTATTCTGAGCCGAGAGCCTTTCATTTGTCAGCGGAACAAGACTTAGGAGCCTCCATGGTGGAGACTATTTGTGACTGTATTCAGGCCTCATTCAAGTCATATTTGTTTGGTTTTTGGGTACTTCTGCATCATTAAATTGCACTGTTGTTAAGCATATACGAGTTTCCCAGTCGTAATTCCGACTTGGAGGTCGATGTAAACGCTAGGTGTCCGAAACTCGTAATTACTATAACTCTGATATGATATGAATAGCATCGGAGACAGCAGGGCTTTGAGCTAAATGCTAATGTAGGGAAGCTAACATTCTCACAATGACAATGAACGAGTTACCATGTTAACAGGTGATTCTCCACGGTTGCTTGTAGTGAAGGCAGCTGTTGAAAACAAAAAACATGCAGGCGTCATCGGACAAGCCTTCAAATCCATTTTAAATACATTCTCCTCTGTGTTTGTTATCTACGCCAATTTATGCAAGTTACTACGAGTAACCACGGACGCATTGGCTGAAAGTCACCAGTTAACACGGTCACTTCTTAGATTGAAACAATCGTTGCTACGAAACGTTCCCGATCATGTGGAACTTGAGTCCGCCGTTGGAATATCAGTTCTGACGACCGAACATGCAACAGCATTTTGAAGCCGTTAAGAATTTGAATTCAATGTTTAAAACTTGCTAACTCATATTTATGACTTTGATTGCAAACATGCACACGCTTATTTTTGATGACATCGCCTGTAAAAGGGTCCATAGGAATTAAAGGATAACCAAAGTCAGTAGGATTCATCCACTAGGGACCAAGAATGTCTGATTGATTGCTGTAAAAAAAAAAAATTGTATAGCCGGTTGTTGAGCTGCATCAATCTGGACCAAAGTTGTGAGCATGCAGGAACCTATTCTCTTCTACCACCTTCTTGTTGTAACCTCAAACCAAATAATCACCCTTCATGACACCATGTATGAGCTCAGGGCCGATATGGCATCAACATGATCTAATAAAAGACTTGTAAGTAGGAAGCGGAGTAATAACCTTCTGCATACCCCAAAACTAAAGAGGGAGAGAGGGAGTTAATTAGGAAGGTCTCAGCAAGCACTGTTTCACTAGATGCATCGAGGTATTCGTAGTCAGGTTCGTAACCTTTATGAGAAAAAAGGATTCACTTTTCATGTTTTTGTGATCCTGAAAAGTTCAGAACACTAACATCTCTCACTCAAAGACAGAAAACAGAGAGCCAAAATGGTGATGGGCCACCACAGGAAAGACTTGGAGTTGATCCACTGATATGGGCGGCTGCCAACATGGATACGCAGCATCAGTATTTCAAGGTGACTTCCTCGGCAAGTTTTCTGGTTTAAAAGAGTTAGCATTACAATAACATATTCGTTTAACGTTCAACCGGCCGACACACAAAGGTGGCAACTAGCTTGTGAACATCGTGGAGCATTTAGCTGTTAAAGAGACCGATATTTCAAGGGGTTTGGGGGAAACCAAAACAGAGCTTAAGAGAGAGTTACATTAGCCATGTCACCAGAAACAACAAAAGAATGAATGCTAATGGTGCTCCAAGTCTGCTGGATGTGTGAATGCGTAAATGTCCGCTAACACAAGCTGAATTCTAAATGGACAAAGCCTGGATATTAGGTTTAATGATGACAAAATAACAATGGTCTTTAAAATCAGTGACAGCTGCGAGGTCTTCAGAATGAATGAAATTTTGTTCCTGAAAACTGATAATCAAAGTACTTCTCTATAATATTACATATTCATGAATAAATTAGAATGAAAGTCAAAACAACATCTTTAGGTTTTTATCAGTAAGAATTTAACACTTGAAAGTGTGTATAGTGTTGGTAAAACCTGATTGATGCACAGAACTATGTGACAACCAAGCCACGCCCACTTCCAGCCAGCGAGACGAGCAAAGAAAAAAAAAAGAAAAGATAAATAGAAATCCCTCATGTGAAATAACCAAAAGTGTGACAGATAATAGTGTGTTCAGTATCCCCGTCACTGAGAAGAAAGAATGTTCAGGGCCAGAGTCTCAGTATTACAGTAACTAAATGTGCATGTTCCCTTGTAAACATTATAAAAACCGTCTCATTCAGTCACTAGAACAATAACATCATCACTCCCTGAAAACATTTATTTTTCTTAGATGTTGAAACAACACAGTGGGCCTCAAAGTTGAAGTCAACTCAAAATGATTAAACCGTAAAATCTCATTTAGCACAATTCCGCCAGTTATGCTGTAAATCAGCTCGTCCGTCCTTTTCCCTGGTTTAGTGGGAAGAAAATAAACCTGCCTTGTATTTCTGAAATGAGCGAAAAGGACACAACGCATCAGCCAAACACAACCTTGCTCAGGGGGGGGGGGGGGGGGAGCGCACAGTCGACCCGGTCCTTCTAATACCCGCTGCGTGCTTCTCTCACCTGGCAAGTGTCTCCCCAGGGAAGGTGACAGAGGTCGTGATGCGGAGGACGGGGGGGGCCAGATGCGAAAGCAGAAGCCCCGGGAACCAACACCATCATCATATCTTCATCTGTAGAACCCCCCCCCCCCCCCCATTAAGTGTAACCATAGCAACAATCTGAGCGAGGAGGGGGGGGGGCACTAACCCTCGAGGGTTCTTTTAGTGTCAGGGTCAGTGCAGTCGCCTTCAAACCGCCTCTCTACAACGCTAAGGAGAACTACTTTGCTTAAAAAGGAAATTTCACAACACGTTGTTGCTCTTCTAAAAACACCACGAACGTGTTCTTGGCCTTTGACTCACAGACGATACGGTTCGCCACATGTAGAGTGAATCATCAGTCTCAGGTTGAGGTTGAATGACATCCACGACACACAGAGGCGTTTGTGTAGGAAGCTCCACATTTTCAGTGTGTAGTGTTTTTTTTTTTTCTTCTTTTGGAGTCACGAGAACATAGTGACAAGATCGACAAGAAGTGAAAAATATATCAGACACGGCACACAGTTTGTCTTTGCTCGTACAGTTCACCTGCCTCGACGCACAGCTTGTGAGCCAATGCGAGGCTTTTCCCCACAGCCACGTTACATAATATCAGTGTTTGTTCAAAGCACTATGAATCACAATCACCTTTTAAAAAAAAGGCAGCTACACGAGATATTCATATTAATTTAAATACCAATTAGCACATTACAGAGACGCATGAGACCATGCAGTCATTGTCTAGATTTCCTGGTAAATTAGGTTTGCCTAGCAACAATGCAATGTCAAGGATGACAATCAAAGTGGTTCAGTTTCAACAGAGGGTTCGGAATTAGTATGCGATCTCATCTCTAGATGGCCTCTAGCTTTCTACGGGGTTTCCATGTTTCTGTCCACCGCGTGCTTTTCATCTCCCGCAAACCAGCTTATGCTGTAGATAATATTTACTAGATGGATGAACCAGTAACTAAAGATTAGTTCTCTGGTAGCTGTGTAATCTACACACTCACTTTTCAATCTTTCCCGATCAACTTTGATCACCAATATTGTACATATCAGCAAGTGCACTTTAGTGTGCTCTCAATTAAAGTGGTGCATCACGTTTACTGCATGACCTCACTAAGCCAGGTGAAATTCAAAACATGTTTTCCTTCCCTTTTGGCTCTGTGCCCACACTAAGCTGACATTTTTTTAATGCTGCGTAGATCTTTAGTGCGAGCAGAGCATTCTAGTGTGGAACCAGTATTATAAGTTACTCAATTACTCATTCAAAAAGTACTTTACTGATTAGTCAGCAGCAGAGGTAATGCGTTACATTACTGGTAACTTTACTTTTGTTACTCAGCTCCATCAAAGGAACCTTTAAACAACAAATGCTCCACATCCATACGTCACAGCTCTTGTAATCTCCACATGTGGAAAACAAATCCCCCCCCCCCCCCCCTACTGCCCAACACCGCCTGTAACCCTCTCTATAATCACCCCTTTAGTAAACATAGCCATAGTCATATATAGATCATCATATATTGATTGGCCATGTCAATAATCAATAAACATGTGTTGTCATTAAGCTGAAATTATGTTCTCGGATATCGTTTTATTTATAAAAAAAAAAAAAAGGGAAAAAATGGGAAACTATATTAAACACGTGTTCAGTTTTCATAACACAATCTTTGCTTGTGCAAAAGGTGTTATGATTGTCGTGTTTTTTTTTATTTAGCTGGTGTAAAATAGACCGTCTGAATTGTTACTAGCGATGCATCCTTATTTCATGACTGCTTTCACACTACCCACCATTTTTGTGTCCTCTCGTGTTAAGTAGAGCAGAGCTCATCTTTAACTAAGAATCCACGATTAATTCATGAATGACTTAAGCCATTAACATTAATATTCAACATACTGGATGTTATATAATTAGTGAAAACATTGACAATAGATGTGTGTGAGAGATTAAGATCATGAATATGTGTGTGCTCAAATAAGTAATATGCTCTAATATGCATTATAAACATGTTTCTAGTTAGTTTAAAAGCGCCTAATTATATAGATTCAAAAAGAAAGAATAATCAACAACGTCAGATATGTTTTGAGAAGTCCGTAGACGACCTGAAGATGGGTTCCGGCTTCAGTCGGAGGAGGCACACACTGAGTAAGGTCACCTTATGGCATCTGGGTTGTGACTCATTCATCAGAGGGGGAAAGGTTAGGCTACACGCTACTGTGAAAGTGCACGTCATGCATGATCATTCTTTACTCTAGGCTGAATGAAGTGCATCCTGTCCCGTATTTAGTCAACATGTCACATCTCATCTATGTGTATGTGTGTCTCAGTTGTGTGTCTCTCTCTCTCTCACCCATACGGGCCCAGTGTGACCCAGTGAACGTGGACTCAATATTGCATGTCCATACATCTGCACTCACGTCGCATGAACGCAGGGACATACGAGTGATATGTGACGAGTATCCATTATCACCCCTCGGAAACCTCCGGCTCCTGGGCCACATGAGCCACGATCGTGGGGGGGGGGGGACAGGGACACCTCTTGTTTCTGCGTGTCGCATCAGACGGCAGCAAATCTCAGATGACAGAGGGGCCCCAGAGGAAATAAGTCTATGAAACATTAAGCAGAAGCTTCCCTGGAGGAGACTGTTATTCATACACATACATCTTCAACCGAAAGCTTATCCAATGTGGCATGTCTGCAGCAGTCTGCTTCAGCCCCACACACACACCGGGCTTAATCACAAGCGCATGGCGATGGGACTTCTGTGACAGTGGGCTTACCGAGGGGTAAGGCACGGCCCAATTGATTCCAAGTGGCTGCCAACGTCTTATCGGCCTCTCGCTAAGCACCCTGCTAAACGGCCCCTGTCTGAATGCCATTGTAGCTCAACCAGGAAGAAGATTTAGCGGCCCCTAAATCACAACTACAAGTGCGCTTATTGTGACGTCCGCCACTGGGGAGGAAGTGCAGGGAAATTGGGTCGAAGAAATATAATGAGCGAGGTTATTTAATGAAAAAGAAGGAAATGAGCAATAACGCTCGTGAAAGGCGGCGGTGGGAGGGGATGGGAGAATCTGTGACAGGAGTTGTAAATCCGCATTTAATGCAGCGCTCTCAAATGGTATCCGCAGAACATCAAAGAAGCCCCCCCCCCCTTACTCCCCTCTTGCAAAAATCTAAGAAAGCAAAGCACTCAGAGGATTATTCTCCTCCATTCGCATATACGCTCACACCGACGGGATCCTTCACCCCTCACTAACAGACCCCCCCTCCCACACAGAGAGAGAGAGAGAGAGAGAGAGAGAGAGAGAGAGAGAGAGAGAGAGAGAGAGAGAGAGAGACCTATGCGCCTGAGAAGAAAGGTGGAAGATGCAAGGATGTGTAGAGAAAAATGAAAGTGAGGGTTTGCCCTTTTAAAAAAGGACAGATGGGTATTCAGACCCAATGAGAAACCTTTAACAGATGCCGGTATCTCCTGCTAGAATGGGTCAAGCTTCAAATACACATTTCCCATATGTGCAACCAAGAGCATCGTTGCGGTTCACCTTACCTGCTTGGTAAATGCCCACACATTTCCGTGCCCCTATATGCTGCAGGTTTGTACCGCCGGTTTGTCCGTTATATTACGGTTTAGTCTTCAAGCCTAAACAAGTCAACCCTGATAACCCTTATTGCTCATGCTGTGTTCAACCAGAACACAAGGTACATTTTAGAGGCCGTGCTGCTGCATGTAGAGTCAGTAAAAAAAAAAAAAGACGTGAGTAGATGCGACTACATGGCAATTTGCACACGGAGGTGCAAATTCAGGCACAGATGTGTTGGTGCTAGTTGAAACTGACATGAGGAAAAAGATGCACTTATCCCAGGGCTTTACGATATAGTGTTGCATCATATATGCACAGAGACGATAGGAAATAGGAGAGCGATGAAAATAACAGAAAGAAATGGAGTTCCTGGTGAGTTCTGAGATCAGTCAATTTGGGGTAAATAAACTACAGAAATGGGCCAGTGGGCAAATTCAAGCAAACAAAAGTAGTGTTTCACGTTCTGTCTGAACACATCTTCAGCCTTAACAAAAAGAAACTGAATGCATTTCACAAATGTTTTCACCAAGGACGCACCGATCGGCCTTTTTCATTCCCGATAGCGATACCAGGGCTTTGTTATTGGCATTTAGAAGTATAAACATATAGAATTCATTTGAATTGATCGGCCCCATTGTCACTCATACCCAATTCAGCTATTCAGTATCTGTCCTATGTATATTGCCATTTTCACAGGTTATGTAGTATTTTTTATGACGTTATGGGTAAAATGCCTCTTAACTAAATATTTTTAGTGTTAGAAAACCACTTCTGGCGAGAGTCAGGACTTCATTTATTCCATATTGTTAGGATTCAGGCAAGCTTACAAAGTATCTGAGCAGACAACTGCATATCAAAATAAAAACATCCAGACACAAAAGCACACTGAGAATATTCAGTCCACAACAGACCTCGGATAAAGTGCCCGGGAAAAGAGGATTGCAGCCCTGCATTTACAGATAATCTTTACAAAGAGAAACCTAGGAATTCTGTTAACAAAATGAAGGAAAAAAAAAAAAAAAGAGCATCAGGGCCGCTTATCTCTGAAAGGCTCTCCTGCAACCCAACCGGGTCAGATGAATAAAGAGGTTTTAACCTAATTTCTCACATCCACCACCGTTCTGACCGTGCCTGCCCGCAGCGAGCGACAGACAGCGTGTGTAAGTAATGGAATTAATCCCGTTTTTCTGACTTGAAATACACAGCTGGAGCCATATGATAAATGCTTTTGGTTGAGGCTGCACATCAAAAAGATGACGTCTTCAAAACACATTTTCAGCCAGTGTTCTGATTTCCATGAGACACTTCAAATGAATACTACAGAAGAGTGAGCACATATTCCTTGATTCAGAGTCTAACAAGAGCATTTTAATAAAAGAACGCACATATGATAATAAGGACAGCAGTTTGAGTGGCTCCATGGTGGCAAAGACAAAAGCAGATTAATATGCATGGCGGAGAGCAGTAATAGCCCTTGAACTCATTTACTTCCATCCCGAGTAATGACTCATCACGTGGAGAATGATGGTGAGGGATCGAAAGAATGATAATAAGAAAGTTTATCAGAGGATTGCACTGCCCCCTGCTGGACAAAGCAACGAAACACTTACATAAGAGAGATTACAGTCGTTCAGCTTTACCTGCAGAGCTGGGTGCAATGATTGGATCATACATTGTTATTGTTATCAAAACTGCTGTCTCATGAATACATAAACTCACAGTGATGCAAACATGTGTGTGTGAGAATATTTGTTCGTGCTTTTACAGTTAGTTGTTACTGCACTGTATATGTGAACATGTCTACCAACATGTGCAAGAGTGTGTGTGTGTGTGTGTGTGTGTGTGTGTGTGTGTGTGTGTGTGTGTGTGTCCTCCCTCCTTCGAATGTGTATGCTTCAATTGTTAGACATTTTAAGCTTTTTAATTGGTTGAGAGGATTTGCAAAACGAACAATTTCCTTTAAAAAGAACTGTGCAAGGTCACTCAGCCAATCACAGGAAATCCTCTGCATGTCGGTGGCATATTAAAGACGTTACAACATATTCTGTGACCTATCAGATTGTGATCTGTTAAGAAATGTCAGCTATATTGTGGGTCTCCCCCCCCCCCCCCAAATAGGTGACTCTCAGATTTTAACATAACACCGTACTGTAATCTACTCTGCTGTTCATATTGCAGTGAATTAAACCAACTGTATCTGGTACTCAACTACAAACAAACAGCACAAGCACTACACATTTGGCAAATACTATCTTTCTAAGACCAGCAGCAAGAATAAGCGGCTACTGCTACCTTTCAATGACATTGTATTAGACAACGAAATTCTCTCTTGTAACTGGGAAAACATTATTGTTACAAGTGCTCCTGCTCAGTTACAGAACAGCTCTCCTGAGGCTGGGCCCATTCGCCTGCTTAGTATACCTCAGTGAGGTGGAAGCTTGCTCTAACAAGGTCTGAGCTCAAATCCATCCCAACCCTTATCCAAATAGTTCCCTGTCTTTTACAGCACTTGATAGAATTAAGCTTCATTCTTCTATAGAAAAAAAAAGGTGGCGATATCAAATGTAAAGTGTCTAACGTTATTGTACAATTCCAGGACTATGCATGTCAACAATTATTATTATTAACTGATCCTGTTAGCTCACATAGTCCATAAACTGTAGCCCATGCACGTACTATTTACATGTGCTATGTGTATTCATCACAACAACCATCCAGCCTCATGTTCACAGAAACTTTTTCAAAACATGAACAGAAAAAAAATCAACAATGTCTAACCTGCAGTGGCATTTTAGGTCGACAATGATGCACAACTACAGATGCAAAACCAAAACATTGCACAACATTACAATTTGACACGAGGCGCTATTTGAAACTCCCCACACTCTTTAACACAGGCTGAATGGCACATGCCGGATCTCCTCGTGCTGCTGTTATGCTGCTCTGTTTGCACAGTCCTGTGGTTTTCATGTTTGGTGATCCTCTCAGAAAGATGCTTGTGATTATTGTTAAAGCCACTTCTTGACAATCGCCTCCTCTCTCTGACATGCTTGCTGTTAGCTGTTTCCCCCGCAGAACCACAAATATTAAGTGTTTTGGTTCTCAACACTATACTTCTGCTGGTGGACACAGAGGTTTTTCCTCATACTAACTTCTGCACATGTAGCGTGCTAAGTAGCTAGCCAATCAAACAGCGGAGGGGCAATGCGCAATCAGCTCCAAATTGGTGTCATCAGCGTTCACTGGCAAAGGCTTTGGGCATGCGTACTGTAGTTTCCCACACTCCGGTCACTTGACTCTGCAAGTGAGAGGCTAGCTACACATTGCGGCCTCTCAAGCCAAAGTGCCATTAAAACACCATTTTAAATCTATTCTACCCAGCCACTGGCCTCGACTTGTGAATAATGATTAGTAACTTGAAGCAATTGAGGATTTTTATGCCATGTATTAATCCAAAATGATTCACTCAGTACCACTAGCTTTGCCGCACTAGTGTAAACACACCAAGTAATATAAAAAAAGTAATATTCTACTTTGATTAAACACTCCACTAATATGTCCTGTTTTTCGCTCCAACAACTTCATGACTGGACTTGAGTGCAGTTGATGGTTGATTAAGCTGTTTTAGGAATATTGATTTGGGTCCTTTTGAGGTTGAGTGGTTTCATTTAAGCTTATTCCAGAACCAGTTGCTCTATAAAGTCTCACTCAATACATTTGCTTTTTCATTGAAGTGCATTAAACAGTCGTTCTTCTCTTTCGGGTTCTCTGAATCAACAACAGAACATAGCATGGTGCATTTTCTTTTGTTGCTGTAGTTTTACACTTTCAATATAAAAAAAATCTAAAACATGTTGACATGTCTTCTTCTGCTTTACACCCAAAATACATTTTCAGCGACCGTTTTTGTGCCTTTACTTTGAAGGTGAACAGACTGCAGAAAACATCCTGAGCTTGTTATTGAACATTTGCGGCAATGTCCTGATAGTTTACATAGAAGTCACATGTTTATGAAATAAAAAGTATAGATGGAAAATTGAGATGGACGTTCGAAAAACAAAAGCCAGTGTGCAGCACGTCAATAATAAAACCTGATTGAATCATTTGGTTCATGTGTAGGGTCAATAGTCACAATAAATATTTCCAAACTAAACATAAAATCTTTAATGGAAAGCTGGGAAGACATTTCTTTGATTTGAAGTATAACAAATATAAACATCTGAAGAGAGCATCAACAAAAACCAGAGTGAAGGGATTGTCTCATATCGAAGCTGAACGCTGCCTGTGGCTACAGAAATAACATCCATCCTCTTTTGGAAGCAGTCAGTGAGAAGAAGTCCTGTCAAACAGGACCTGAGAGGGAAACATTTACCCCAAACGTCCCAGAGCTTTGCTCCGTTTTTCTGTTCATGATGTCCTGTATGGTGGAGATGTGCAATGGTTCGCTCCGGTCCCTCCGTGGGACCTGAAGCAAGTCCCCCCCCGCACAACAGGGCTTTGGACGCCTGCGTCTAAACGCCCGTTTCTCCGCCCGGGTCTTTGGTGGAGGGAACCCATCGCAGACTTGGCTGCAAGCTGTGGTGATGCCACAGAAGGAAGGGTCATCCGAATGTGAAGACCCCTCTGAGCTGCCCTCCGACGGCGAGTCTCTAAACAAAGGTTGGAGCAACCTTCTGGCGAGGGGTGTGGGGTTTGTGGTGATGGGTTCACCGTTACATAAAACGGCTCCATTACACAGTTCTGGAGCGTGAAAAGAGGGCTTCAGAGTCTCCACTTTCTCCATGGGTTTCATCTTACGGCGTTTCCTCTGTGTGGGAAAAGGCGAGGGAGAAAGAACTGTTAACTGTTAATCAGTTACAACCAGTATTTCAAGCTGATATCTAACAAAAATAAACAATTTAATGTTTACACACCTTTCTGTTAGCTGGACAAAGACTCTGCGTCTCCTCTGCATGCAGCATTTCTGGGCCTGTGAACCAAAGATTGAGGTTTATTTCTACCAAGATAACAAAATGTCTCAAACTCGATTATTTATTCAAGATATATAAAAAAACAACAACCTTAAAGCAGATTCATATTATTACCCTGATAGCACTTATGTGGTAGAGCCTTACCTTCAGTGGCGGCAAGTGAGTGTATGAGTGGATAGGATGCACTCCTCTTCAAGCCCGTCTCCTCACAGGAAGAGAACTGCCTATTAAGGGAACAGTAATGGTATGAGGAACAAGGCTGCGTGTAGCACCTTTATTAAGACATGAGTCACGGCTGTGTCGTCACTTAAGATTCCAGCTGCGATGCTCTCGATGATGAATTGCATCAATAAACTGGCTTAATGAATAGAAGCCGTTCAAGGCACAGTAACCTCTGCTCGTTAGATGTTATAGCCCATTTAGAGATGCCACTCAGTGCTTATTCACACTTACCCTCTCCAGTCGAGCGGTTTCTTTTGCCACCATGTATGTGTGGCTTAATCTTTCCTTGTATCTTGTTATAAAGATAGTATTGCCATCATATATATATATATTTTTTTTTTTTTTTTCCAGCAGAAAGTGAAACAGTTTGATTGTCTCGCTACCTTTCAGGACAGCAGTAGGTGTAGCTCTTGGGTATGGGTGGCTCTGGTTCGGTGGTTGGAGGAACGGCGGCGATGCGGCAGTGGTTTGCACACAGCAGCAGGCCGAGACACAGACACACCACCAGAGACAGCAGCAGGTAGGTCTGCCTGTCTGACACCTGGGAGACAGACCATTGATCAGAACATTAAGACAACAGCGGCCATGTCTGATGTAATGTGACCACGGAAAAATACAGTGAGGAAAATGTATATATAGTAACCATATAAAGAAAACGTTTTGCTGTAACAGAATACAGTTACATTTTATGCACCCTTATTACAGTTACTCCCCAAGACTGGTCAGGACCCACGTGTGATGCTAATGAAAAGACAAAATTTACTATCAGGCTGAAAACAACTCATGCTTGGAGCGCTGTAGCTACCTCCTCCTGCAGCTGGCTGACTCTGACAGACAGGTTGAGAACCAGCTGAGTGAAATTCTCCAGCTGGCCCTGCAGCAGCTGAATGGACTCAGTCTGACGCTGGTCCTACGGGAGGAAGAGGACAACAAATTAAGCAACCGCGCGCACAGACACACAATCACGTCATTGAAAGGGTATGTGTAGGTATTAGGAATAAGTATTTGAACGTACAATGTTGTTTTTTTCTGAGTTTGTCACTACGAGTGACCCTGTTCACATTACATGTAGTCATTTGATCGATTGCTAGAATTAAGATATTGATTAGTGCAGCTATAAACCCACAGAAGAAAGAAAATCTGTGGCAAGACTACTCCGCCTAGCAAGACTTTCAAATGCATTTTGAATCAATAGAATAATATGGTTTTGGGACAACTCACTTTCAACTGTCTGGACTAACATCTGTGCCCTTTCATTGCTCACCTGTTCCTCTGCTATTCTAGAAGTGTTCTGGAGTTTAATGATGGTTTTGTTGAAAGCCTTCTGCATCTCCTCCATCTGCTTTCGATACCTTGAATCAAAACACGGACGATTAAGTCTGAATATCAGCCTCTACTCAGCTTAAAAACAAACCATAATTAGCTTTTTTCCCTCTCTGTAGCACTGGTCCGTGTCCCCGTTTCTCACCTCTGGCTTAGCTGCTCCAGGTAGCGTCCGCTGAGTGACATGTTCATCTCCAGGGCCTTGATGCGGTTGCTGAGCCTCATGAACACGGACTCCTTCTGGCTGGAGCCGTGCACTGTGTTTCCGTTCTGCTCCGTGCCGTTGGGGGCCTCGGCGTAGATGTCTGAGAGCGACGGCGAGGGAGGCGAGGGAGGCTTGCCACCTGACGACGTCGGGATGTCTTCCGCAAAATCCTCCGTTTTAGTTTCCGTGATGGCCGAGAGACCACCGGAGGGCTCAAGTTCTGTTATGGCGTCTGGAGCAGGGTGGGATACCTCAGAGGAAATAGTGCTACCTTCAGGTACAGCTGGTGGGTCGGGGTGAGGTTCTGATTGAGGGGAGGTGGTGGGATGGAGAACTTTGGATTCATCGGTGTTATCTGGGGTTTGCACTGAGGCGTCTGTCTCTGGTTTAGGAACCTCAATGTCAGACTTCTCTTCTGTCGGTGCCACTGAGGCATCGTCCACTGCTGCACTGACCCCGGGTTTTACGTCGATGGAGCCACTGACAGAGGCTGAAGGCTCAATGTGCTTCTCTTCTGCCAGCACGTCCTGGCTCTTCTCTGGCTTTGGGTCCTCAGAAGACAGCTGTGGTGTCTCCACAATAGGGGAAGGTTTGGCAGAGGATGAGTCAGTGGCACTGGGTTTGGGGATGTTCGAGGTCTGACTGGGCTCCAACAGCGGAGGTTCAGACATAGACTCTTTATGAGATTCTACCGCGTTCCCTGTGGGAGGTGGCGTTTCTGACGGTCTGGCTTCGCTCTCTAGCTCTTGTTCAGCGGCTTGTTCTTGTTCATGGGGCTGATGTACCTCACTGGAATGCTGCTGAGGTTCAGGGCAGGCAGAGGGAGTCAGGGGTATATGCCGCGTGGGTGTTAGGATGGGAATAATCATTTGCTTTCTGTTCATAGTTTGGCATCTCCTTTTTTTGGACAGCGGGGCTGAACACTGCCAGTGGAGATACTCCTGGAGGGAAGCTGCGCAAGAGCAGGAGGAAGCAAAGGAAGTAAGTAGTGAACAGTAGTTCTGGCGCTCATGCTGATTCCTTTTCTCTTTTTCTTCATCAAACTCCTCCTTTTCCAAAAGAGTGATTGTAGAGCTGATTGGTTCTTCCTCCTCTTTCTCTAAAGGGATGACAATGCTTTCCTCCACTTGGGGGAGCTCTTGTTCACTTGTATCAGCTGTAGATGTCTCTGACTCAGAGCTCTCCGAGGACGGGATATTAAGGTCTGGAAAACTCTCTTCCACTTCAGAGTCTGGACTACAGAGGGAGAAGGACAACATAGTACATATAGTAAATACAGTAAAGGAAAAGAACAACATAACATCTAGAGAGCATGTAGAGCAACCCTCATCCATTATTTCACAAACCACTGGCTAATGGAAAAGCCAATGTCCAGGTATGAGGAACTAATAAAAGCTAGCAGATGTTTTTGAGCATAGTGTGCTAGCATTAGTTTGTACAGTTCTTAAGTACTAGGGCACTTAATGAAACACATTACAAGTAAGTTTACATAGGTTTTCATGTAGACTACAGGTCATAAAGCATTCATGACACTAGGGCTGCGGTCAAAAAGTCTGTTTTGCTTCGGAAAGGTTCCTAGCGGAGTGAAATGACCCGGACGTATTAAGTGGCAGCCATGACCAGAGCTGGTTCAATTCTTTAAGTGGGAACAGTGCTTCAGTGCTTCCTTTCTAATCTCTTTTAGCATCAGGTACACTGGACCATCCTTTACAGAAGCAAAGGCAATAACACTTAAATCAGTCAGTATAATGAAATTACATTTCTTTGTTCAACTCTGAAAGATGTAGTAAGACTCGTGACATGTACTCACACTGAAGTGAGGTCTGTAGTGGTCGATGGAGAGCTGGTTTCAAGTTGGTCCGATGGCTCAGTCATGTTCACTTCCTGTGATGAAAGGTTACCTACAAAAAGTAAACAAGAAAAACAACATTGAGAGTGAACACACAAATAATCATCGCCAACATTTATTGTCAACAACTGACGGACTGTAAAAAGGTTGTGAGAGAAAACTGAATGTCAGAGCTGTTGGGCAGAAACGTTAAGCTTTGTGTTGCGTTGGTCATACCTTGCATCTCTGAGCCTCCACCGAGAACATTGACAGCAATGTTATTTACCATGTTCAAAATCACATCTGAAGGGAAAAATGTAAACACAAGTCAATACAGTTGTCCAGGTTTGGGATAATGGTAGTCAACTTTATGCAGTAGAAATCCATGTTTACTCGACTTACCCTTTGCTGATCCAATCAGATTGTTGGATAACTTGACTTCACCATGTGCATATCCAGGAGGATAATCTGTAGGGAGCAGTGTACTTAATAACACGCACCAGTCCCATGACAAACCATTAAAGTTTCATGATGTGTATGAATGTAAAACCACTTGAAATTCTGGCATTTTGGTGCATTAACCAGAAACATAATGCCTGAACACACACATGAACAGTGTCCTTTCAATGTGACTAGTTTATTATACTATCCTGTGTGAAATTGGTTTGTGTGACTTGCGTGCTGAGAAAATTCCTAACATGTGATGATCTAAGTTCTCACCCAAGTCATCATCCTGATCATCTGGTCTTTCTGCGGGATCAGCTATCTCCTCGTACTCTTCGACCATGCTTGTGCCAAACACCCTGGCAACAAAAGAAGTACATGAAAATCATTCTAAAACCAAGCTCACGTTACAGTGAAACCTAATCTGTCTCATCTAGCGACATAAAGTGATCCACTCTCAAGGCTAGGAGAGCCTGCAGGAGGCAAAGAGCTACACTAACAGCCTCACACACACTCACACTCTCACACACACACACACACACACACACACACACTATAGGAGAGTACTCCAACAGCTGGTCTCTTTCTCAAATTCTTCCACCTCTTCGGTACATAAAATTCAGCCGGATATGCATTTTGCAGAAGTGTAAAGAACAGCTGCTAACATCTGCATTAGCTCTCCTTGTTCCCACCAGAGGCTGTGTGTACAGTACAACGTGGACAAAGACGGTGTGGTCAGAGTGAGCTGGCCATGACCACATGACAAATATTGCATAACATCATTTGACACCATCTAGGGCTCCTGAAGTATGCAACAAGCTCTCATTAGGAGACACACTTTAAGCCAACTGGTTGATTAGAATAGAAAAATGCATAATCAACTAAAAAGACATGAAACACAAAACAATAAAAATGAAGTACAATGATAAGAACATGACACATCCATACAAATACAAACACGTCTCTTTCGTGTTCCATAGTAAGGTTTCTTGATTCTTACAACGTTCAAATCATGTTAACAACTATGTTAATGATTACGTACCTTATGAGACTGAGAGGACAGAAATGTTCAGTACCAAAGTGAGAGACCAGCTCTACCTGAAAAAAAATGTAAAAAAAGTATTCAGATATTGTAATGGAAGTGGGTGCTGTATAGAGTGCTGCAGGGATGACGTGTTCTTGTTGGCCCGGAAGTTAGCATCGCACTGGTTCCCTCGACAAAAAGCCAATGGAGTTCTCCATTGGATCTTGGATTATTAAAAAAAGCTCTGTGGCAATTTAACACAAGTTTTTTTTAATCTTTACACAGTTGTTCAGCAAGACAATCTTGACAAATGAAATACCACTTTTATGATTTTTGAAGCGTGAATGCAAAATAGGCGGAGGTAAAAAGCTAACGCTAGGCTATAAGAGCATGTACAACGTGGCTGTACAGGCGGACTAGTTGCGATCACGTTTTGTAGTCTCATTTAGACACTTGAAAGCAACTGCCTTTTTTAAGACACATAAGAGCTTCAAAATTCACAAGAGGGGTAGCTACTGACGTATTTCATGTCGTAGAACAAAGCGTTAAAATCTATTAAACTTGTGTTAATCACAGTCTTCATTTCAGGCATCTAACCAAAAACCATAGACTTTGAGACAAGGGAACCTGAGGTGCTTGAGGACTCTTTCCCGGAGCACTCTATTGTTGTCCGCGCCGCGTTTTATATTAGATTTAAAAACAGCAAAGCCATGATTTTGTTTTATTGTAAAATCAATACAATGGGTTTAAATGAAACATTGACTGATTGCCAATAAACCTGAAGAACATGTCAGTATAGGGTAATTTAGATCATTTGACATAATATGCGTTTTTATTTGATGACAACTGGTGGGTTTCATTTTAGGGGTTATCAAATGTTCATTACGTGTGATTCTATTCAAAGAGCATTTATTGAAGTTGCAATAGGTTAGCAGTTAGCATAGCAAGTTAGATCTGAATGTGTTTAGAGTTGATCACACCACTCAGACAAAAAGAAAGACACAAAACACCCCTCCGTGTTTACTATTCAGCTCACACAACCACAGACCTCTACAAGAAAAGCAGGCTAACCTTTATGTACTTGGTGAACATCTGAAGCAAGAGAGACAGAAAAAAAGAATTAAAAGAGACGTACACATGCATTCAAAACAGGACCGAAGAGCGTATGTCGCTTTTCATTTGAGTCACTTCAATCAAATGTGAAAATCTAGAATGTTAAACACTATAAAAAAACTATTACATTTTACATTTCAGAAAAGGTCTGGTGCTCTTATCCATAATAATATATGAAATGATCAACACTGATATTGTAATACACAAAAAGGTCAAGACCTCATTTTCTACAGTGAAGAGGCCAAAACCTCCATCGAAAGAGATTCAGAGAGAAAATGTACCGAAACAGCTGAACAGTTAAATACTCACCTGCATTAAGAGATTACAGCGATTCCTCTGCACGACATTAGCATAGAGCGGAGACAGATGCAATGGTCAAGTGTCTAGAAAAACTCACCTTCACATATTTAGCATAAAGATGCTCATCTAGTGGGAAGCTCTGGACTGTGCGTTCATCCCGGGCGTGAAAGGTTCCCAACTTCAGCCACTTGTTTGTCGGATATCTACAGGGGAAGATAAATAAATGAATAGAAAGAATACCAAAATTGGTATTAAACTGGTGGATACTGTATGTATGGTAGCTGCAGTGCATACCTATCACTGATGGAGACCAGAAAGTCTTTGGGGGTGGAAGAGAATAGCTCAAAGTTAGCGATGTCCAGCTGCTTCACCTGGATGGGCTCACAGAGCTCAATGATGAACCTGGGCGAGAACGAGATAAAAGCCTTAAAAAAAGAAATGGCCTCAAGTGGAGGTGAAAAGAAATGTCGTCAGGTTGAATCTGTGGATAGAAAGCAGGAGATGCGAGCATACTACATACCAGATTTTATTGCTACAGGGGTTTAGCATGTACATGTCCATGTTCTCCTTCAAAATGGCCGAAGTGCTCTGTATGGATCAAATTCACAGATCAATATGCGCTCGTATTTGTCATGATGTGAACATCCCTGAGTAAGCAGATTCCTCAATAGGCTGTAGTATCACACATACGGTACCTTTGCCTCTGGGTTAGCGCCAAGTAGCTTGGCTCCACACTCCACTGAGGCGTAGTTATTGAAGTTCTTCTGGACCTTCTTCGCCGTAGGAGGAGCGCCATTGTTAGAAGTATGAGTGGACTGAGCTATTGAGAGGACAAAACAGAATAAATACGTGGAATAATGTTGTGTTCTGAATCATCAACCTTAACACAACTTTGAAAAAAGGACAAACTTGGACTCGTACTCTTTTCATTCTCGACCTTCATCATATTCCGCGTCCACTCGTCAAAAGTGGGGATGTCCTCGGGGTCTTTGCTGCTCACACTGGAATCGGTGCTTGTGGCGACAGGGGACCTCGGGTCCTGTCAAGAGATAATGAGAAAATGAGAGCTGGGGCACCTCTTTTAGTAGAGAGAGGGAAAATAGTTCACTCGGTATGCGAGTTCCTTACTTGCTCTTTTAGCACGTTTGATGCGTTGGCCTCTCGATGTTGTGTGCTGGGACCAGTCTGAGGTGGGTCACTCTGGGTTTTAGTACCTGCAGTGTGAACATTGGAAGTGTTCTCCAGAACAACTGGATGACCGCTGTGAGAATAAGAAAAAAAAAACATTGTTGTTTTGTTTGGGAGTGTAAGAGTCCCATTTGCCTTTTAATATGACCTATAACCAAATGCTGCTGCTTACAGTGAAAGCCAACCTGACGACAATGCCAGAGAAATATTACCTTCGATATTTTTAGCTCACTAAGTAGGGCACAAGACTCATCGCACCCACCTGTCATTTTCATATGGGTTATTCTCTTCTTCTTCTTCTTCTTCTTCTTCTTCTTCACAGTGCGCTGGAAGCAGGTCAGAATCAAGAGCCTCGGGTTCAGCTACGTCAGAAACTCTGAAATGAAACAACAATCAATGTTACACTTTTGCAGCCATTTTATTTGCAGGGAAACGTCAAAGAAAATAAATTATATTTTAAAGGAAGTTGCTCTCATACAGTGCTGTTACCCGAAGTAACGTACATTTACTGAAACACCAGAATGAGATACAGCAAAGCAAGTATGTTTTAAAGATAACTGACAGATTAAATGAGCTGAACAGCTCTTGTGGAGGTAAAAATATCTTGCCTATCTGGGATGTTGTCTTGAAGATTATGGGTGTTTGAGTTGTCTTCAAGCTCAACAGCAAACTCAGAGACCGGGTGGGAGGAAGGCAGCAGGGAGGCTGAGTCCTGGTCTAGAGGGATGGAGGTTTCAGGATGTTGATTCTCTGAGCTTTGCTCAGGTTCTGGCTCAGGTTGCGAAATTATTTTGTCTGCCTCCAACTGTTCCTCTACAGCCGGCTCCTCTGCTTCAAAGGCCTGATGGATAAACACAGAGACATTTGAGCTGTGGAGGGAAATATTAAAACAGTTGGCCTATTACCCAGAGTCAGATTCATCAACCGAACACTTAAAGCTTCACATGCTGCAGGAAAGATCAATAAAAAAGGAGTGGACGGTACGGTGCGGATCCAGTTCTAAAACTGTTGTGCTGCTCTGGAGGAAACCAAATGGAAAAAAACCTTTGGAAATCTGTCTTTGAAATGGTCATTCACGTACATTAAGCAGCACAGAACAAATATGTAGTATTTAGATCATCATTTAGATCAAGTTTCAATTTGCTACAACTATACTGTACCTCTAAATATTGGTTTTCGTCCACCTCTTCTGTTGTCTGCTCCTCTATTTGCCGATCGTCCTCTATAAACTGCTCATTTTCAGATAAGGACTGGGCAGGTAAGACCTGGTTTTCCTCAATCTAGAGAAAAGCACACACACACAAATCCATACACAGATAACATTGACACCATAAAGGGGACAGTTCAGTCACAGAAGCCAAATCGTCCCCCTGATACTGTTATGCAACTACTGTAAATCCCGTACGAGTCGAGCATGAGAGCAGGTTTACTGTGTGCTTAAATCAGCAGGAAACTATATAATGGAAGTGTATGGTCGCATGAGTTTTGTTTATACAGCACCCTGTGACACCTCTGGGCAATGAAATGGGTTGTACTGTGATAACATACAGCTGATGCTACCTTGTGATGACGACTCCTTTCCCCCGACTCTTCCTCCGAACCGACGTCCTGTGAGGACACGGGCCTCTGGGCCTCTTGGTGCGACTCCGTGCAACCGACATAACCACTAGGGTCCCTACGAGACACGGGGAAAGAAGAGCACTGTCATCATACCATGCGAGTCAATTTGTCTGAATGTGGGTCCCTTGTCCTGGTATCTGGGAGAGAAGTATAAGTACTGCATATGGGTATTCATAAACTCTTGAAACACGCATACTAAACATTGTGTTTGACTGCAGTGAGTCATACACAGTGGAAGCTGCAGCCCAGTGTCACAGCGTGACCCACTGAGAAAGTCCCGGTGGCCTGGACCCCAACGTAGACTATTTATCTTATCTGTATGCGAGTCAGGAAATGTTCTTTTAGAGAGAGAGAGAGAGAGAGAGAGAGAGAGAGAGAGAGAGAGAGAGAGAGAGAGAGAGAGAGAGAGAGAGAGAGAGAGAGAGAGAGAGAGAGAGAGAGAGAGAGAGAGAGAGAGAGAGAGAGAGAGAGAGAGAGAGAGAGAGAGAGAGAGAGAGAGAGAGAGAGACCTCAAACAAGCTGCATATTGCTCAACCCGAGTGTAAGGCCTGAAAAATGAATGTGAAACCTGCAATGTTATATTTCAATATGTTCTGTTTATTGTCTGTTGTCTGAAACCTACTGTGTCTGTCACTTGTTTAGTGACAAGATACAAGTCAACATGAAAAAACTGAATTAAAAACATTTTAGTGAAGTTTCACTGTGTAGAGATATTAAAGGCCTGTATGTTTGTTTTAAACACCACCGTTATTGGTATTATTACAGTTATTGTGCATTTCACTGAGTCTGTGCTCCCTCCTGGCAGGAAAACAACAATAATTAGCAGTAGCAAGGCTTTAAAGAACTGCAGTAATAATGGGAAGTATTGTGACCCTTATTCTGGATTCCAGGTCAAGTACTCTACTTGGCTTGCGGCCACTGAGCTGGCTGACGCAACTGCTTTGTTGATCTGACTTGAGGGGCTAGACTAGTAACGGGCTAGACATGTGCGTGAACAACAGAGCAGTTGTTTTCTAATTGAAAAGCCCCAAAGGAGCAAGAGTGGTATTAAGGCATGAGCTTTTACAGAGCAAGTTGGATATCAAGACTATTATGCAACACATTAAACAGATAAAGAGGTCTCCCACATGTGCAAAGATCATGTGTATGCGACACATCTCTGAATGACTAGTGAGTCTCTCAACTTCAGTCACATGACACGATGCATCATCGAAAGCTCCAATTTTCAACCTGAGTAATAATGTGATAAGGTGATTTAGTACGTGGCGATATGGCATCACATCTGTGGCGATTATGATTTCATGCACTACTCAACTCATTAGCCCCTTTCATACAAAGTGCTTCAGATTCACAGAGCAAGATTACAGTACAAAAAAACACTACAGACTAAATAAATAATAGACTAAATTTGCAAGACAAAAACTTTAAACAATACAATTGGAGTCCCTTAAATAGGCTTAAGCGATATAAACAGTATGAAAACCAATGATTAAGACTTCAAAACTAAGGCAATAAATGCCAGGCTAACCAGATATGACTAAAGGTTTCTTTTAAAAGTGTCAATAGATGGGGAGCGTCTCAGATCCTCCAGCAGACCGTTAGACTAAAAGCTCACTCCCTCAACAGGGGCCATAATCAATGTTATCAATTACACCTGTGTTTTATCCAACAAAAACTAAACTAACGTCTATAAACTGACAAAATCTGTGTTTAGTACAGATCCCTGCAAAAATGACCGAGAACATCATCACTTAAACGTGTGTCAATGGAATTGAGAATGATTCTGTTGAAATTATCGTACTCTATAATACAGCAAATCATATATCAGTCAAAATAATTGCAATTAGTGCAACAATTGTACTGTTCCAACAGTAGAGACAGACATCAAAAGGTTCAGAAATATTACCACGGCTTCAATGAGGACCAAAGCTATGCTGGTGAAAGTAGGCCAGTTCAACAACAGATATTAATACGCATAATAACACATCATGCCACTTCCTCCCTTTACTCTCTATCTAAAGTACAGTAGTCGGTGTGTGTTGTTGCTATCCTCAAACATCATGTCATGGCTGCAGCCCATAATCATCCTACATAATCCTTCTCTCTGCTGGCTGACTGACGTGAACGACCAATAATCCTGTCAAGAGCAGATGAACCAGATCTGTGTCAGGTAGGCCAACGTTAGCTCTGTGACAGTGTGGCTCGTGAGACTCAACAGTCATCGATATAACGTTAGACTCGGCAAATTCTCTCATGGTTGTTTCAGTCAAAAGTCTTTCACACACGTTATGTTGTCAGTTTGCGCTTAAAGAGATTGATACTTGTGGCGGGGCTACAACGTATGTAACTCACGTCAATTCTTCTAAATCACTCAGTAACGTATAAGCACCATTACGGTGGAGTGTACGTGTTAGATAGTTACTATCTTAGGTATACAACTTGTTATCTATTTATCTATATGTTAGCTGTGTTAAACCTAGCTAACGAGCTACTTATGCACAGCAACTCAAGCTAACTCAAGCTAACCGTAACAACAAGTCAGAAGTCAGCCAGGTGCCACATCACATGTAGCGTCATGTTTACTTTAACGTTAGCTAGTTAGCTAGCTAATGCAATACTTTGTAATGGATGTATTAAACCACAGTTTAATACGTATTCACAGTCAATGACGTGGTAATAAGACTCAGTCCAAATCGGGCAAATTAAATCAACTTACCGACAGACTACAGCGACACACAGCCACACTGACACAACTCTCCATAACAGTGGTTTCATCTTCATCCCTCTCCTGCTGGGACAGACATCCTCACCGTGACTTTATTCGGAAATACGGATTTCTCCTTTGTCTCTTGAGCTGTGTAGAGTATTAATTCAGTATTAATTCCCCCAACTGTTTCTTGTTAACTTAGCTTGCTGCTTCCCCAGTGAAGTGTGATGCTAACCGTTGTCACCTCCCCCACAAACACACAACTTGTTTCTACGGATCGTCAATGCGTGTCAGCGGGCGACTCAACCGTCCAATCAGAAGGCAGAGAGGCTGTTGCGCAGTTCACACTTAGCACGTGCTAGGGGCGTTCGTTTCGAGGACAATTGTTGCCCGCGTGGGTGGTGCTTCTTTTAGTGAGGTATTTATGTCGGCTACTCCTTTCAAATGTTAGATAGAGATAGATACTTTAATAATCCCGCAAGGGGACATTTCTTTCGCTACAGCCGCATTTATGGTACAGGTAAAGCAATAAAAATAACAAATATAACAATGAAAATGCACAATATATACAACAAAAAGAACAGAGTAAAAATACTAAATATAAAAATGCACAATATATACAATGAAATAGAATAATATTAAAAACGAACTAACTAAACAATAGTGCAAATCTTTAACCAAACAAAACAAACAAACGTTTCGTCGTGTAATTGATTTGGCCAGAGGTGATTTATTATAAAGTCTTATTGCAGATATCGAAATGGTCCCAGAATATGATAAATATGACTCTAGTCACTGAGATGTGGTGTTTAGTGGGTTGATAATATATGACGGATGCCGTGTCAACATCTGATGGTGAAAAAAAAATATTGCTATACATAAACTCAAGTTAGATTTGTAGTAAAGCCACGTTTGAATACGAAAACATCTCATGAGATAACGTTTCTGTACATCCATGTGCAGTAAAAGCAATTTGTCAATTAAAAAAGAAGTGTTAATTGGGCCGTGGGAGTTCACTTTTCTTTTTTCAGAACAGAAATACTGCAGTAGGCCTAAAATGAGTCCAGGCTGCCTAACAGCATGTTTATGTTGAGGTCACTAGATGGAGCCAACTACGCAACATTCAAAACGATTGTTTTAACCCTTTAGGTGAGGGCAAGGGACAAAACATCTTAAGAGTATAACACTAAATGAAAGGGGGCATCTCCTACATGAACAGCGCTGTGCCCAAAGGTCACACCCTCATTTATGACAGTCTGTGATATGATCACACCAGAGCAGCACTTCAGCTACTGTAGCCACATGGCACATGAGCAGTCAGCTTAAAAGACATATTAGGATATATAGGACAGATATAACTTTCCTATCATCTAACATGCCAGCTGTTGATAAGTATATCACTGCAGTCCCTGTTTATCCTGATCAAGCTCCTTTGAAATGAAATACTTTGCCCGAAAATATTTGCCACATTTTTTAAATTCATAAATTACTGAAATAACTGTACACTTAATGTGGCCTCTGCCGCCATCATGTGGCTGCCCAGTGAAAATATGCGCTGATTCTTCAGTAATCTCATTGATTTCATATTAATCAGATAGTTTTCTTTGTCTTCCGCAGAATGCAGTTTGCATAGTACACAATACCCCAAAAAGAAAGCCATCCTTACATGCACTGGTATAGATATCTTTTGACTTCTAAGGCAGAACACATACTATTTATTTAGTTAGTACCTGCAGACATAGATTTGAACCCCTCTATCAAATACATTGATAGTGTGTGACAGTATATGAAGCATTTAGGTTGTATTACTGTCACTTTATGTTTACAATTGAATATTAGGATATTTTCCTACATTTTGGTGAGAAGAATGTATAAAAATGAATTATGCTGCAGGTTTTCTGTTGTTTGCTCTGCTCATCATTCAGTCATTTATGTTTTGGACATTGGGAGATATTTATTAGGTTTATGTTTTGGTTGAATTCAATATACGTTTCACTATAAGGCACACAGTCTGGTTTAATGTACATGATATAAGATGTATTGCACACTGTTCTATAAATCCAGACATTTGGGAGGAGGTGCCAGCAATATTGATTTGTCATGTATGTGTAATGCACTGCCTCACAGTGATGAAAATGATCTCTTAGAGCCATCTTTTGGCTAACAGAAAATTCAACATTAAGTTTGTGATCTTGAAGAAATAATTGAACGTGGTAATAATACTACTTCAGGTTATTTAACCTATAGCAGCATCTATAATAAAGACTGTTGACAAAGTGAGACATTATGAGGAAGAAGTTTATTGAGGAGCGATACAGAGACACAAAAAATAACAACTGATGCAATTCCCCAGTTTACCATTATGCCCTCTGCTAAACAATGCCATCTGACTACATCTGGAACCATTTCGTTGTTGTTCTTCAGCAGATTATATTTATTTTCTCAAACTTTCCAATTCTCTTTCTACATTTAGCTTTGGCAATACAGAATTGTAACTCATGCCGGTAAGGCAGTCTAAATTAGAGAGAAGAGAGCATTTAGTGAATAGAGACACAGAGAACGATTAAAGCGCTAGGATCCTGGATGAGGTCTTAATAGTCCACGGGTACAGTATCTCCTTATCATTACCTATATACATCAGAACACAGTTTAGGCCCACATACACAATAACAAACTGACAGAGAAGCACTTGAACATTGACAATACCACCTTAAGCTCTGATGGAGATGCTGACTGACTAGCTTCGATGGTTGTGAGAGAAGAGGAAATACGAGCGACTAGAAGAGTTGAGAAAAGAGAAAGAGCGCTAGGTTGTGATGGGCATGGAGTTGCAAGTTTCAAACCTGAGAAAAAGGCTAAATGGAAACATGTTCTTTGTTCGTTCAAGAAGGAACTTGTGTTAAGTTGTTCTTGTTTTTTTTCCGTCTCACAGGTCAGCATCTGAACCTGAGCTTAAGGCTGCAAGGGTCACAACTTGACCATTGATACAGCACAGGTGGACACCTATGACAAGGTTAAATGTATTATTGAGGCTGTTTCCATATAGAGAATACTGACGGTGCTCCTCAGCCTTGCTATGTGTGTGTGGCTGCTACTACAACACAGGAACAACTCACAAAAGTCCAACATTAAATTGACCCCCGAGGGTTTTATGATTCATCATTAACAGCTTTGACCATGAAAACAAATACAAATGAAACGTCAACAAACATGCAGACGGACAGCACATGCACACGTGTCCTCACACACTCGCACACACGTACACAGAGTTACTCTCACACAAACACGCACATACACGCACACATACTAAGATACAACTTCTGTTCCTAAGAGAACATTAAGCTGATAATTAACACTGAAGGGGGCATTATACAATAAATTAATACAATATTAAATCAAACCCAGCCTACATATAGGCAAATTAGTCCCTCCCCCGTATACATACACACAAAACACACGCACGCACACACTCTACATACAGTACACACACTCCCATGCAATAAAAGCAGCTTATGTGCCATGCTGCATTTTGGAATGAGTAGGGCAGTGCGGCTGCTGAGCATATTTTTATGTAGAAGCAGCAAGTGGCTGCCTTGATGAGGGGTTTGTGAGGAAGGGGGGGGGGTTGAGGTTCCAGGGACTGATACTGGGTAGTGGATCTGCTAAGCAAACCTGGACCACAGGCGAGCAACAAGCGCACGTACACATACACCACAATACAAGTACCATACTGTACATAGATATATGGACATCGTCACCTGGCAGGGAATTCAGGGTCAAGGGGTCAAAGACGTCAGTGTCTGCACTAAGGAGGGACCAGGACGGCAGAGCCATGGCTAGTAGAGGAGGGATGAAGTAGATGAGGGAGGGAGATAAGTGTGTGAGGAACCCATTTAGATGTTTACGGTGGGGCTTGTCTTGTGGGAGATGGCGGGGGCCGCCGGCTTGGGGTTGAAAATGAATGATAATGTGTGAGGAGAAGTGTCAGAGAACAGGACAGATAACAGATGAGACAAATGAGAAGAGAGGAGTAAATAAGACAAAAGGAGACAAGAAAAGAGACAAGATTAGTCTTCACGCAGCTTTAAGGGATGTGTGATGCTTTGTTTCAAAGTAAAAATTGTACAAACTTCTTCAATGTCTCACACAGAGTCAAATTCATCGATTTAAAGATTGTTAAAAACTAAAATGCTTAGTTAGATGAGAAGATCGATACCACTGTCACGTCTTTATTCTAAATATGAAGCTACTGCCATCAGCCGGTTAGCTTAGCTTAGCATAAAGAATGGAAACGGGGGGAAAGAATTTGCCTGGAAAGAGCTCTTCAAACAATTTGTTGAGCATTTCACTATTTTAAAAAAACACACCTCTCGTTTCATTTTTAGCTCAATATTTACAATTTGTACAACTTATACGTCATCGTGGTCACCTGCAAAACTGTTGTTGGCTGGCTTTCCATAGAAAAACAGATTCAATTTGTTGGCTGTAAAGGAATTAGCTCTTGGTCTAGTAGCAGATATAAATCACTTAATAAGAGCAGCTGAGATTTGATTCTGAGCAGAGATAGACATAAATAGAGTATGATTAATTCCAATGAGAAATTGTAGTTATATGGGTCTTAATCTTTCTTCTCTACCCTCAAAGACATCAGAAGAGCAGTTTTCTTCTTTGCATCTTCCTGACAGATAAGTTATGTGAAGGTTGCATTTACCTGGGGATGCTAGGAGGGGCCCTGTTAGGGCGGCTGGGAGCCTGAGGGCTGTCAGCACTGTTATTGAAGGGCCCCAGGGGTCCTGGGCGGTTTGGTGGTGGCGGGGCCCCTCGGGGAGCCGGGCGCTGGCCTGAGGACATCCTCCTGGGGGCAGTGGGGCTGGATGGAGGAGACCTGGAGCAGGAGAGAAGATATTGAATAATATTTAGGACAGAAAGGGTGCAGGTTGCATTTGCATGTATGATCCGTTTAATTCTAGGAACTTTACCTGCGAGCACCACCTGGACCTCCCACCCAGGAGTTGTCAACAGGAGGAGGCATGGGGACGCTGATGGTGGAGGTGGAGATATCACCAATGATGGCCAGGGCCTCCTTCAGGGCCTGGTGGGTCCTCAGCACTTCATCCCTCCTCTGGGCCTGCTCCTGGGACTCGTCCATCAAGGTATTCTGGTCACCTGCAGAGTACAGCTGGGCCAACAGCTCTGCATTGATGAAGTCCTTGACCTAGTGGCAGGAAGAGGTAGTGAAGTAGGAGTCTTTTTTTCCTTCACTCAGTGGATATCATGTCACTATTAGTACTCTAATACAGTAATATAAAAGAAAGCTGTCTTCACGGCCCATATAAATGAACAGCTGAGTGATTTTTTCTTACATTGTTGATCATGAGATGCATGATGGCTTTGGGCATGAGGTCCCGGATGCACTTGTTGACAATAGCCATGTAGGAGTCCACCAGGTTACGAATGGTTTCCACTTTACGCTCCAGCTGAGGGTCCATAGAGAAATTCTCTGTGGCGGTGGTGGTCTCACTCTCAACCTATAGAGAGAGAAAGTAGAAATACTTTTTAAACAAGGGAAGAGAGAAAATGAGAGACAGGCCTACATTTAAAAAAGATATTGGGTGCATTGTATGAATCTGACAATTTAATACAGGACGCGTACATTTTTTGTGAAATAAAACACAGGAACTCTCTGAAGTGTAAATGTTAGTAAACTAAGGAAACATTTTTCCCATTTGCCAAATGTGTATATTTCCAGTATTGCCCTGCAAAATATGTTAAAATATGTCTCAAATATTAAAAACAGGTAAAGTCAGTAAATAACAATATGTAAGGATCAGACAGAACTGGGGAACCAAAGCTAAGAAACTGTCACCCAGATGGTGACGGACAAACTGAGTGGAGGATATGAATGAGTCTGCTAACCGCCATGACTTTCTCAGGATAGACCCCGGCACGTAGGAGAGAAGATTTCCAGCTCTCCACATCATCCAGAGCGTCACAGGCCAACTCCAGGGTGCGGTTGTCCTTGTACACATTCCTAAACGACCATGACACAGGAGAATATGCTCTCATTTTACACCACCAATTAATTAAATGAACATTACAATTTGAACCAACTAAACGATTACCTATTTCAAAACATGTAGACAATGCTCCCCATTAATGCAAAAAGTGTTCAACAAAAATATATCAACTCTGACATCTGGAAGTATTGACTGTGTTAGATTATGTGCCTCCTTCCATGTGGGATGTTTTGTTGTTTAATCCTTTTTGGGGTTTCGAGCCAAGAGGGATGAAGAAACTGAATTGCCATAAAACATTTGACAGGAAGTTCTGCACCAATTACTGAAAAACACAGGCCTGATACTTAACATTTTACACAGCTTCATTATGTCATGGATAGATTACAGTCCTGTCTGGGTTTTTTCCTTTGTTTTTGTTATCATCAACCTACGATAACAACTTCAAGATCCTCAAGTAACTTGTTTTTATGATAATCCCCGGCTATAATTCACTGTCTGGTATTGTAAACAATTATTTTACACTTCTATGTACTTCTTGAACATACTAAATATAAAGAACAAACTTCTTAAACTGAGCTGTAGATGTATTAGAAATAGTTCCAGTTTGCCCAAGCCTGCAATCATGCATACATACTGATGTGCAAAATGCATAATCCGAAACATATTTCAGCCGGCACACCAGCACACAGGCCTTGGACTCTCTAACTCCATCTACTGCATAAGATTTCTGTCCAAAGTCTTGTTTTATTTGCAGCCACATGAAAAGCAGAAGTGAAAATGTTAAGATCTCCAAGCTGACCTTGACTCTGTATTGAAAATACAGAATATGTGCTTGCTGGACATAAAACTCTTCTCCACATCGCGGACCTTCAGGTTGTCCAGAGGGAGCATGTACTTCTTCTCTTTCTCCTGTGAATGAGGAAAACAGAAGGTATGGATCACAAGCACTTTTGGGACAAAAGCAGTTCGCCCTGTTTCTTATTTGCACGAATTCCTGTGCAATGAAATTATTGCCAATTGTGCAAGAATATGTCCACGAGAGAAAGGTGAAATCAGGTTTTTCAAAAAGGGGGAGAGGGGGAAAGCAAAGAAAAAAGGGGGTGACAGAAGGGAGGAGGAATGGGGGAGACACGAGAGTGGGAGGTAGGGGGAGAGTGTGTGGAGAAGGGGGAAGCAGAAACAGAGAAAGAAGAGGGAGAAGGAGAGCACATGTGGAAGTCATTACAGTGCGGGTCAAGACACAGTCGTTCTTCACGGTGCGTTTTGCCAGGGAGAGCTGGTAGCTAAAGGCTGAGTAAACTAAGTAAGGTGGGGAAAATGCAGATCTACGTGAGCGCTGGAGGGCCAGTTGCTCAAACACAATGCTTCTCCTCGGAGGTAGAAGCTGAAGCACAGCTGTATCACATTCAAAGAGGGCCTGTGACGGATGCTTAGGTTGATGAAACTCTGCTCTTCACTTTTACACTCCATCCTAGCCTCCATCTTTCTTAACGCTCTGTCTTTTTTTCTTTTATCCCTCCCCCTCTATATTCTCTCAATATTTTTTCTTTCCATTCCAGAGGGGCCCACTTCCTGCCTGATTTTTTTTTTTTAAGGAAGAAGGAGGGAGAGAGAGCGAGAGAGGGAGAGATTAAATGACAGCCTGGCGTTAAAACTCAACATCTGGTAGTGCTTAGCAGCACACAGAGAACCAGGGAAGGAGGGAGAAGTTAAAGAGACGGCGGGCGAAGGAGGAGGAGGAGAGACCGAGAAGAAGGAACACATAAGTGGATTTGCAAAAGATTTGCAGAAGAAAGCCCACATCTGGTCTGAAGGTCCGGGAAGAGGTGGTAGATGGTCGCAGGTAAGACTTAAATAGGATGAAGAGAGAACCAAAAAGACAAGACAAGAAAACTCTGCAGACTCTTCGGTGTTGTATTCCCCAAGGGGTCACTACGGCCCAAATATGGTCACATGGGTCTCCTCCCTCTTCCTCTCTCTTCCTCACTCACTTACTCCCCCCCTCCCCCCCTCCGCCCCCCCCCCCCCCCCGGTCTCTCTCTTTCCCTCTTTTTTGTAATACCCCCTCCCTGAACGTGCAGCCAGTCTGTCCCAGTCGTCTGAGCGAATATGCCACGTCAAGGCTGGATACTCTTCATGGCCGGCGTGACCAAAATGGACCGCGAGGGGACCCAGAGCTCAAACCTCTACCAAAACAAATAAACACGCCAAGAGACGAGCACCAAAAAGGCCGGTGGAAGGCGCCAAACACGGATGAGGCAAATCGCAGTTTTGAGGGGTTTTTCGATAGACGGGATCGTTGCTGCCAAAATGGAGAGGGGCGAAGGGAGGGCACGGACGACAGAGCCGCCCGCGAGCATCTGGAATGGCAGAAAACAGCACACAGGGCCCGGCCCTTGACTCCGGCTCCGTCCACCCAGTGTTCAGACTACCTGTTCATTATCATACTGGTGTACAGTAGTCTGCACATTGGTTAGACTGGGCATGGACCTTCTTCTGTCAGTCTGTCTTTCTGTGTCACTCTCTTTGTCTCTCTGTTGGCATTTCAAGATGTGTGTTGTATTTGCATCTGTTCTTTCTGTCTCACCCTTTGCTTTTTTTTCATCTATTCATAATCTGTATTGTTCATCTGTATTTTGTCCTAAGTGCATTCTAACACTCGGCACTTTCTTTTTGGAATAAACATACATCACACATTTTCAACAATAACTGAAGATTTGACAACGTGCCGTGAAAAAAAAAACGTGTGATAGAATCAAAATTTTGAGCAAGAGCGATAAAAGACTTAAAGTCAAAACTCACAAAATGGCGAGCTCACATAATTTATAGTATGAATGAGTAAGTGTGCAGGCTGCTAGGCTGGTGCTCTGATGAAAATGTGGTCCCCTGGAAGGGGGAGGAGCGAGTGTGGCTGCAAAGCATCCAGGAATGAGGGCCAATCAATCAAGTGGAGTTTGAAAAAATACAGTCAGACACCTCCAGTGAAGTTATTTCAGTGGGTGGCCAAAATGGAGTTGGACGATTTAAGGCAAAGGACGCCGACGTGAACTAAACTGCTGTGGTGTCAAATAACTGCAAAGGGCTGGTAGAAAAAGTGTTCTGCAGATGGTGCAAGAGCCCCAGTGCACAAAGAATATATGTGCACACTGGTCCATTAAATGAGTGTTATTCTATTTAGGTAAGCTCTTGTGTCGTTCGTCTGTGGGGAAATTGAAACTTTCATAACTGTTGCATGTGTAACATTACGCATTATATCGGGACAAAACAGCGACTCAGTGTCCTTAAGTGATAGCTGCTTATGAAGTTGAAGGTTTAGGATATTGATATTTAATAGAGGGGTTTCTCTCTGCCGAAGTATTGGAGGCTGATGTTTGGATTTAAAACTTGTGATTTTCCTGCCAAGAATGCGAGCAGTTCCAAAGTAACTGCCAACCACAGGAGTGAGGAGGGTGTGCGAGTGTGTGTGTGTGTGTGTATCCACGAGTGTGCACGTGCATGCGTATGCGTATGTGACTATAGAAAGTTCATGGGGTGTAAAACAGAAATATACAAGGCGAAGCCAGTGGAGTCTATAATTTCCTACATTACCGCACTAACGTATCAAATGACATTCTGTAGACGCAGTGCTGTGCGGCCCATGTGCTCTCTGAGGGCTGAGTATGCGTTCATTTATTTTGGGTGTCTGTGATAGTGAACATTTGGTTGGGATTGGGGCTGTTCCAAATTCTCCGAGGAGAAGTGAATGCCTGGACTCCAAGTGGAAAGAGATGGGGAGGCAAGAAAGAGAGAAAAGAAGGGAAACTCAGAGACAAAGGGAAAGATGAATGGAATGACAAGAACCATGGCCACACTCTCAGTCTTCACATATGTAAGAGGGACTCTTCAACAAAGGCTAAATGCTCACAAAGAGTGAGTTAATTGACCCACATTAAGGTGGAACCCCATCCATTCTATAATCCAGTCGGGAGAGAAGACCAATGTCTCCATCAATTGTTCCTTTTGCACAAATACAAATTGTACTTTGTTGTATTTCTCTTTGAACTGTACCCTGGTAAGATACTAAGAAAGGTCCAATAATGAAACAACAATGCAGCAACAACACCAACTGGCTGAAGGAGTTGCAGTGTGTCTGCCTATCTACACTTGCTGTGCAGAATAACCTCCAACCTGTACAGCAGGCACAGACAGGCAGATAGACATCAGCCCGCCTAATGAGCCAGCAGGACGGACCAAATGCTGCAGAACGGCACAAATGGTGTGCTTTCCTCCAAAACCAGTATGCTGTTGTTGGTCTTTACGATGTATTATCAATGATAATGGAAATAAAAAATGATAAAATTCATCCACGAGATCCAAGTTATTTATCTACCATGTGTATGAATTTAATTCCTGCTTCCATTCAGCTAAACATCAGATTGTAATCCATTGGTTTTAGTTGATTTGTTTTTGTTTTTGTTAAATACATAAAGAGCAATTCCACAGAGAATGTTTTTCACATTTTCTCAATCATTTTCACACTCTAAAGTAACTTCCTTACCACCAGGACACATTCATAGCAAACATAGAACTGGGACATATTATCTGACCTCTTATTGTATCCTCATCCTGATCTGAGCATCAAGGTCATAAATATGAACTCACTAACTCCAGAGGGAAATATCTCTTTATGTCTCTTTAGCTGCTAAATACTCTGAGCTGAAAGACCATAAAATGCTTTGTAAAGCCAAGGTGGGACTGCAGAGTCAGGGAAAATTCTCTGTGGATTTGTTATTACGAGCGACCCCCTTCACTTTAAGAGTGATTTGATCCGTTGGCATTCTAAAAAATATTGCTGCTCTGCTCACCTCGTCATCCTTAAACCAGGAGAAGCTCTCGGCAGTCAGCACAAACCAGTACTCCTTGGCTCCTCCCTTCATGATGCTGATGTTGTTGATGGTCAGCCAGCCTTTGCGAATGACCTGAGTGGAGGGTACGATCAGAAAGTCAAAAATTGCTGTAATGTAAAATTAACAATTAAAAAAAAGTAAATTAAAGAAAATAAAAACTCAAAAACTAAAGAAAAAAAAGAGGATGACAGGAGCTCTTCATCTGTAAAGATCAACTCACTCGCCTCTAAAACAACAACTTAATTCAACACATCCTGGCTAAAGCTAGCCAAAATGAATCTGTGCAGGTAATCGATGCATGATTTGCGATGAAATGTGCGTGGAGGTCAGGTCAGGTTAGGTGTGTCATTGTGTTGTTGTGACTCACTCGGAGCCGAGCATGTGACTGTGTGTCAGTGCAGTCTCATTCAAGGAAACGTGTTCACAATGCTTCAAGCAGAGGCCAGTGTTAGCTTGTTAAGTGACCATTGTGTAAGTGCTTCAAGCACACAATAAAGCACGTCAACTGTGTTAGGTGTATTAACCCTACAAGCCTACAGAAACAGGCCTGTGGGCACAGTGCCAAGTGATTATTAGGTTAGATTATTGTCAGTCTTGCACCGCCTAAGACTCACTAAGGAGGTTACCCAAATCATTACAAAGCCTTTCTGTCATAGGCAAACATTAGAGGGCTGTTTAGTGCCTCGATCTCACAGAAATCATTCTCACACTTTTAGTCTTAGAAATAATATATTAACTGCCAAAACCAAGGAGATTTTTTGTTTCTATTTTTCTAGTTGGCAACCCCTTGTAGTCTTCGGGCGCTGGTGGGTGGAGGAGGTGTTAGAGAGTTAACAGCTAGAGAGTAAACTCTTACAATCAGGCCTGATGCTGGAGGAGAAGAGGCCTGCAACAGAATGTGGGGGATTTAGAAACCTTGAGGCACTAAAAAATGGTAGCTTTTCTAGTGCAACTTGTATTTAAGAAAATGCCTCTGCCCAACAGTCGCTTACACAACCAATTTGGAATTCTTGAACCCATCAAGAGCGGAAAACCCCCAAAAAAGACAGGTTCTAAAGCAGTGGTGCTGGAGAGCACCACCCAATGGGCAGAAGTGTTATTGCAGGCACAAATGACAATGCAAACCATAACCCACAATGAGTGATACTCACCAACAGACACCCATAAGAGGGCAGCTGAGATTCTCACTAAGGGATGGGGATGAAATGCAAAGTGGCACCTTGATGACACAGGAAGGGTTTAAACAAAGGGAAATGTCTCAACAACAACAACACCAGTGATGATGGTGGCATAAAGTAATAGAACCCAATGGGATTCTTTTAATGAGACAAAATCATAAAACCAAATAAGCAAAACAAGCCACTGTACACAACTGGTGCCCCACTAAAGATAATACACCATGCATGGCTAAAATATAAAATAATAATAACAAACTCAAAGAGAACATAAGGCTAAAATGTATAAAACATCAAATGTGTGCAATGCAAAGGATTTACTCAAATGAAAGAGTATCTTGGATCAGATTTCTATCATCTCTCTCTGCAGTAGCCATCCTGCTGCTGTGTGGGTGTGCAGTACTCCCTTGACCTTGTGTGCTCTGCTGTTTGTGTGACATACAAGACATGACAAATGCTTACCTGATTTACGGCTGAACTCTGGCTCTTATTGGTCTGACTGCTCCGCTGCTGCGCACTGCAGAAACAACAAAACCGAGATGGCAGGAGAGACAGGGTGAATGTAGAGGAGAGAGAATGAGGGAAAACATCACAGGGGCGAAATGAAATCATCTAAACATTTGTTCATAATGATCTGTCATGGTGGAGCCAAGCTAATAGATGGAGTCTTTACTTAGCAAAGCCAATGAAGTCTTCGTGGTTAGTGTTGATGTATGAGAGCTGGATGTCTATCAACAGCAGAACCTGCAACAACACAAAACATTTAGCATGAAGCGAGTCATTCTTGAAGGAACATAGTAGTTTAACATGTTGGGAAAGACTCTTATTTGCTGAGAGTTAGATAAGAAAATTAAAACCACTCTTGTGTATGTGCGCTAAATATGTAGCTGTAGCTAGTAGCTAGTTAGCTTAGCATAAAGACTGGGAGCAGGGGAAAACAGCTAGCTTGTCTCTATCTGGCATAAAACCCCAATGTGTTGTTTTTACAACTAGCTTTGTTGAACAGATTAAACAAAGATATAAAATGTTAATTAGTGAGCTTTAGAGATGCTGGTATGTGGAGCTTGCTATTTTCTGACAGAACCACGCTAGCTGTTTCTGTTTCCAGTTGTTGTGCTAAGCTACGCTAACCAGCTGCAGGTGGAAGCTTTATATTGTACGGACATGACAGTGGCATTGATCTTCTTCAAAATTTCCCAAAACTATTTCTTTAAATCTATTACGTTATACAGAATGTGTATTAACAGTAATCTTTTTGGTTAATTGGTAACTTGTTTATAATTCTATCACAATACAATGACAGATACGGGTATAAAACTGCCTACTGAGATACGTGCGCATACCTGCCACAGACCTTCCCTCATAAACAAATGTGTAGAGCCATAATTGCAAACTAACGTTTGCTAATGTTCGAGTGTTACCTGGTCCTTGGCCCGACCCTCTCTGTCTCGGATATGTGAAGTCACGATTCTCTCTGTTTCCTCGCGCAGCATGGGGAAGCACTCCAGCTGAAAACACATGTTACAGATTATCACTCACTCCACGCAATGAGGAATATGGAATAACGAATAGTAAAAAATAGAACTCAGAAATAACAGTGAGCTTATTTTTCATTTTTCTTTCTTTCATTATTCCATCTTTCCTTCCTGTTAGCCTCCAGACTTTCAAATCCCCCATAAACCACATGAGCTACCTTGTTGGAGCACTGGCGCACAGTGTTGATCAGTTCCTGGATGACCATGTCCACACACTTGACGCAGGGTCCCTTCAGCTTTATGACCTGCTTCTTCACAATTGCCTCAAACGCCATGTCTGGAGTGAAAAGTCCAGTCCTGACACCCACCAAGAGGAGGAGGAAAAAAAGGTATAATTGTGATGAAACATATATTCTGTGGTAGTCTGAGTGCAAAAACATTTATTGATGTGTTAAAAAACAGTCATGGATAGATATTATAGATATTAGACCAGCGATTGTTGTTGAAGGGACTTCAGGCTAAAATGTGGTGTTACTTTAAATGTCAGATTTCTTGCTTGGGTGGCAATTCTTTTGGCTGTGGTGGCTAACCGCTGCTGAACCAATATAGCAACACACAGAGAGGCTGGACAGAACATAATAAGGACGATAGGCTGTTTACAAATTTCCATCCAAACCGTGTAATTTCAGGTTTTTACCAAATTTAAAGATCTGTATTTTTACTTGTTATGATGTTTACCACATCAACGTTAATATATGTGACTCTCTTTAGGCGGTGAATTCATTAATTTATACCTTTATAATGCTAACGGGCAGTGGTAGCATCACTGGTAGGTATATCTCAAATGTTTGAAGGAATGTTGTGCCTTTTGGGTAAAAGCTGATGAAGCTGTGGTGCAACGCAGGGAGTGTAGAAAATGAAAAATGTTTTTTTTAGTTTGGTAGATTCATTTCTACCTGATACCGTGGATGTTTTTGATGGCATAACTGATCTCACGACGCATCTCCTTCTCATCACACTCCATCTGAAGGGAACAGAGAGGAGTTTAGACAGCAGATACAGAGAACAGAGTTATTTAACTGTAAAAAAATGAGAGATTAAAAATGTATAAGGATTATAAGAAGAAAAAAGAGAAATTTGTACTATCAATGTGTTGATAATAGTGAAGCTATTTAGGGCTCATTCACTAAAAAAATCACAAGAGAGGACATTATAAGGTGTGTATAGAGAGGAAATAGAAATGCTAAATATATAATTTAGTTTTATATTCAGCCTTCAAGACTGAGTTTGAATGTGTTGAAATGAGATTTTAAAAAAGTCATTAGTTGAGCTGCACTTTCTTTTGCTTAAGGAATTTTATAGAGCTGAGTGTCATAGTCTTCGTACAGGACGGGACAGGCAGATGACTGCAGGTGCCATAGCTACCTTTGAGTACAATGAGGTCATAAACTGGGAAGTTGGGAGTTTTAGCAACCTGGGAAGAGTGTACATTTTACATTTAAAAAATGATACATGATGGGATTCCAGTTAGTTCAATATATATAAGCCAACAAATCTTCAAATTTGAAAAAAAAGATATATTTATTTGAAAGAGGTCAAATAATTGTACCCAAGTAGATTATTTCATTTGTTTTAGTTTTTTGCAGTGTGCCATCTTCCTCTATGTGCAACATGTCACCTTGACCAGCTCAAAGGGGAAACGCTCGTGGAAGATGCGGTTGATTTTCGCTCCACCAGACAGCTCCACTGTGTCCACCTGATCCCCTGAGCCCTCAATCCTTTTCTCAAAGTCCACAGAGAACTGCTGCACCATCCTGAAAACACAACAATGAAAAAGAAAAGCACGATAAATAAAAGACCAGCAGCGACTTCTAACGTCTAAAATAAGAGCGGATAAGCAATGCGGGCCATGAGAGAAAGTAATCTCTGCCTGAGGTCAGACCTTTTGTAGGAAACTTAGCTTTTATCAACAAAGTCTCAAGTAAATGCTGTTGTTGTGAGAAAATGGGGGCACTGACTGCAACAGCTGCTTGGTTTTGCGGGATGGGTCATCAGGTCGGTATCCCCGGTATTCCTCGGCCTCCTTGTCCAGATCCAACAGCTGGGACTGCAGCTTGCTGCGGAAAGCTGGCAGGGTGTCCCGGATGTGGTTGGTCAATTGCTGTGGAGACACAAAGCCAGCAAAATGAAACAAATTATAATCACATGGGAGTCAATCAGTAGATTATGTTATTGGCATTTTGGCTGTACAGTGATTTACCAATAAAGACTGTAACCGCAGATAATGTATAACACAGCAGAGAAAATATGGAGTGCCTGTCTGAGTGAAATTATAAATTATTAGGAGCTGAACTAGAAAGAGTGAGTGCATTTTCCACGTACTGACACCCACACTGATGTGCCATACAATGGAAGAGGGAGAAAGAAAAAAAACACGGCCGCCCTCTTATTAATTATGTAAAGTGCATGTGGGAAAGCACCGGGAGTAAATCTATGATCACCTCGTTGAGCACTCTCTGCAGTCGTGGGGTGCCCATTTTCTCAGCCATGTGCCTGTATGATGAGTGGGACAAGAAGAACTTCCTCTCAGCCTCCAGCGCTGCCTTGATATCTTTCTTCCCATCGATGTCCTTTTGACTGCGATTCACCACTCCAATATAACCTGGGAATCAATAAACATGGACACAAATTGAGAGAAATGATGAATGTTAATCCCGGGAGATAGAGGCAGCGTTACCAACGAGAGAGACAAACAGAAAGACAAGCGGTGAAGAGAAAGGAGGCAGAACAAGAACAGAGTTATTGGACAATGTGATAAAGAGCACAGTGAGAGACTTTGAGAGTGTTACAAGAAGAAAAAGCAAGTACAAGAGCCAAAGTGATTCTGGCTTGCATAGCTCACTGTACTGTCACACACCTCTTCGCAGCGGCAGCAACTTGTTCTCCAATATTTCTCGGGCATCTGTGCCCTCGTCCATCAAATCCAGTTTGGTGATTACTCCAATAGTCCTCAGACCTAGAAAATGGGTTAAAAAGAGGGAGGAAGATTGTAATGGGAATTTAGAAATGCTTGTTGGAAGTTAAAGGAACTATTTTCATAATCGTTTAATGGCTTGGGTCACTTTTCTGAGTAAACATGCAACATTTGCTAGTAGCATCTTCTTAAATGGGAGCTTTTGTTCTCTTTTATATCATTGTAAATTGAATATATTTGCGTTTTGGATTGTTGTTGAGCACTTTAAAGACCTTTGCCCAGTTCCAATGCAGCTTTACATCTATCTTTTCCTTTCCTTTATTCCTTCCCTCTTTCGTACTTCTTTCTTTACTCCCATTTAATTCTGCTTCCGCCACGTCATCCTTTCCAAGCATCTTTGGCTGTTACCATCACATCTCTCTGTTCCCTTCTATATTCTTCCATCTCACTCTTCTTGTCTGGTATTATTCATCCCTCCCACAAGGTTGCTTTGTCCAACACCTCCTGTTCGTAGCTAATTCATCCTCCTCTCCTGTGTCCTCCTGTCTGAAGGTCAAACTTCTTGAGCATTAAATTGATTACTTTCTTACCCTTCCTCATTATCCCACTTCCACTGTCTGTTTTTCCTTCGCGTCACCCTCTTCTGTGTTTTTTTAATTCCACCCATCTCTTTCTGATTTTCATTCTCCTCTCTCCTCATTTATCTTTTGATGCTCTCCTTATTCTTCTTTTCTCCTTTCTCTCAGCCCCTCGTTTCTAATAATAATGTGACGCTTGATCGACCCCTGTAGGGAAGAGAACCAGGCACTAAGCACCATCCCTGCAGCTGATGGAGATTAGATGTCTTGTTAAGGTCAGTTTCACTAACCACAAGGCCTCCTTTTACGTGCTTCATTCACTTCCATTCAACATCCCACATCTGACTTAAAGCCTCCTTCACTCCCAAAATCCTTTCCATGCCCTCGTGCCCTCGTCTTACCCTGTGGATCGACATCCTTCGCCAGTTTGAGAGCATCAGAGTTGGCCAGGTCAGAGTTGGCCGGAGTGACAGCCAGGATCAAGCAGCTCTCTCTGGTGATGAACTGCATGATCATGTCCCGGATCTGCTGCTCGATGTCTGCGGGTTGATCTCCAACCGGCACCTTAGTGATCCCCGGCAGGTCGATGAGCGTCAGGTTCAGCACTGCACGGACACAGAAATGCAATATAAAAAGAACCGGCCATACCTGTGAGACATTTCTGTAGCCTGTTGTTAGTCAATCTTCAGAAGTTACTTAGTTATTCCCTTTACTTTGCCTCCTACAGCAGGAACAATTTGAAATCAAATTAGAACTATTGGCCCTATTTTCCAACTGAAGTAAAACATCCAAAAAATTAAAATTAAAATAAGAAAAAATAAGATAAGATAAGAAAAGATAAGATCAAATTAAATTAAATTAAATTAAAATTAAAATTCTAAACAACTCACATAATCAGTTTTATTTTGAATGGAGCTCAATTCAAATTCTCTTAAATTCAAGGCTCTGGTTATAAAGTACAGTATTCACTTTTATAATGCAAACAATCTAAGGACATCAGTATAAGTATAGCATCAGTATAACATTAGCATAGCATCAGCATAGCATCAGTATAGCGTTGAATATTAAAATACCACATTTAGCCGTATTAACTCAGAAACTTAAAGGAATATGTTAAGCTGCCTCCCTTAAACTCCTCAATAACATAGAAATGAATTAATGTACTGTATAATTATTTTGCTAGCGAAACCACATTCTAGTGTTTCTAGTGACCCAGTTTTTAAAAACATTTTCTGCCAGCTAATAAAGCGAAAGTATGATGACTCACAGCTTGTCACAATATACCTTAATTCAAAAGTGTTATTGTGTGCTGTTACTTGACAGTGAAAGGAAGGGAGATGAGCTTCGCACCGTGAGGGGAGTAAACACGCAGGTTGATGGGGACGGGTGATATGCCTCTGTTGGCCCCTGTGACGCGGTCCGTCTCGGCCTCGATCTCTGTGCGAACCTCATCGAAGTCTGTGAACTTCTTCCCTTTGCAATGGAGGAATTCAGCCCATTCTGAGAGAATGAAAATGAAGATATAAAACTGGGATTAGTGGTGGCTGTGCTGCATGTGTCTGAGAGAAAAAGAAAGCCAGTGTGAGAGGGAAAAAAAGCCAGGAAAAAAAAAACAGTACCATTTAAAAATGGGCAGAGGGGGAGGCTGCATATGTGTGTATGTGCGTGTATGTGCGCATGCTAGCATGTGTGGGTGTGTAAATGTGTGTGCGCCCACCTGCAGTGGCGCTGATAAGCTGCAGAACCAGGGGCCTGCGGGTGACAATACCAGATCCACGGGGCAGAAAGTCCCTGAGGAAAGACCAATCAAAACTCATTATATCAAACCACAGTTGATGTAGACATTTCCCAAAGACTATACGGATAGCTATTGGTGTACTGATCATTTCATCTTGAGGCTTTTTTCCCTCGGAACTCTTGAAGGGAAAATATATTATAATTACACCCTATATGCAAGTTACTGTAGACCTGTCAGTGTCACTCATCTGGTATGTTATACGCCAATTCAACGTACTCTGAGTGGAATAGGGGCCATTTTAAAACACAGTCACTCCTGCAGCTTTCAGCTGCTGCTGCTGCTGCTGCTGCTGCAACAACCAAGTTCTCCAACAGCACAGAACAATGTGACCTGCTAAACATCAGGTCAAAATGAAGAGCTGCATTGCTGACAAGAAGCGCTCTCATTTAAAAACGATGACTTCACCATTTCCTGAGGGGTTCCACACCAACTCGTTTCTGTGTGTGTGTGTGTGTGTGTGTGTGTATGTGTGAATGTGTATGCACACAACTGACAGCCATCACGGCCACCTCCTATGCTAGAGGTCTGCTCCAAGAAAACCTTATTAACACATATCGACCCTCGGAGCTCTCTCAAGTGGGATGAGTTAAAAAAAAAAGACCATGCAGCCCACTGCTTGTCCATTCAGCACGGTGCAGAGACAGTACTGGACAGATGGACCATTACTCAGCATCACGACTCTCAATGAGGGCTGGAACAGGAAAAATCTATTCATCCATCTGGAACTGCAAACATGCATGTTACAACTGCTCAAGAAAGGAACTACTCGGTCACACTGAAGACAATCTAGCTAATGTTGCACTTCCACGAAATTGGGGAACATGTGAGCCCCAGATTTAAAAAATCCTGGTAAATATTGAAGCATCAGAGGATGAGACATTCATGATAAAGCTCCAAAAACGCTGGATCCATTTACTATACTGCAACTCAATAGCATATTTCATTAGAAATTCCCTGCTCTCATCTTTCAAAATCAATACCCCCAGTTTGTAAACACATTTCTTTCTGTTAAATATGTTTCGTCTACAGCCTAAATCAGATGAAATCATCAGAATTACCTACTCAGATGTTGCAAAACTTCCTCCAGAATCACAGAGGACATTAAACAGCAGATTTCACAGGTTGGGTACAGTGTTCTCCATGGCGAGCAAACTGACCTTTATGTGTAAGATCAGAGTGACCCTTTCATTTTTTATATATTATATCAACTGGCACAAACACTGCACAGCAAAAAAAAGAAATGCTACAATAAATGAGTCAATTTAGAGAGGTAGTTTTTCAGCAAATTTCTGATATTAAACTAGCAATCAATTAAAATGTGCGATGCATGGGCTATAAGGCAAAAAAGGTTCTTGCAGCAGACATAAGCGCATCATATTCTCGCAAATGGGCAGTTGTTGTGGGAAGTGGCTGTGTTTCTGATCTATCTTTTATCTAAAATAAACACTTGAATTTCTGTTATCAACAGAATCACACTCCTTGTTGTTGAATGCTTTATCCTTATCTTGAAAAACAATATCAAATTAAATGCATCCGCTCATAATTTATTTGTTGTGGGTGACCAAAATCCAGGGCAAGATGATGAATATTCATGTATGTTTTCAGGAGTGGGAGCTGACATGTACAGCAGGATGGTGTTTTAAAATGGTTTCATGCAGTGAGATGTCTCTGCACAATCTGCATTTCGGATCGGACAAAGAACGTGACAGTGTCATTTTTTAAGGAGACAAACGGCATTTGAATGCCCTCCAAACGAGGAAGAGGTGGATATTTCTAGGACCTTGGAAGTAGCCTGACTGCAGTTGGTACTGATTGGACTGAAATCCCTAAGGTGCTGCTGTAACCCAAATACTGCTTCCCTCCTCTGTCAGTAGCCACAGGACAGTGTTGACAGTGGACAGTTTGTGTCTATAAAAACATAATAATACTACACGTAACATAATTAAAAGGCATCATCAAAAGGTGCAGCAGCTGTGACTTAAAGCTGGGGAAAGATGGTTTGAACTCTGCACAGAGATTGGCTCCATAGGCCTCTTATGTCATCCTCAAGGTTAACCGGAGAAGGGATTATCCTATTTCTGGTGGTCAATTTTACCTGCCTACAAAGTTCTCCAGCACAGAGCTCTTCCCTGCACTCTGACCACCGACCACTGCGATCTGCGGCAGGTCCAGGTTGCAGGCCTGGCCGATGAAGCTGAAGGCATCCTGCAGCTTGTTGACCAGCGGGATCAGGTCCTCCATGCCACGGTTTCCCATGGTGCCTTTAGACGGGTGGACTCGGGATCAGCGAATGAAAATGGAGAGAGAGAGAGAGGAGGGGAGGGGGGGATGTGGCGCTGCTATATTAGTCCGGGATACCGCGGTGCTTGTTGATGGAGGCTAGTCATCTAGCCGCGCATTGCCCCGAGCCAAGCGAGGGTCGGACCGACTGTGGAAGCAGAGGAGAGAGAGAGAGACACCAAGAGAGAGAGAGAGCGAGAGAGAGAGAGATGTGCAGAGAAAAGATATGAACAGACAGGAACAGACAATTGCGCAGTTGCTCAACACAACCACCATAACCTCCCTCTCTCTCTCTCTCTCTCTCTCTCTCTCTCCCCTTGCACACATACAAACACACACATACACAGCGAGCGGCACGAAGCATATACTTTCAAGGGCATTTGGTGAGTGGAGCTTCATAGGCTCCGTATACAGTGTCATTGAACAAACCCGTGCCCTCCAGAATCCACAAATCACACGCGAACAGCGCGTAATAAAGGCGAAAACAACGCATCGTTCGCAGGGTGCAGATAGACGTTGACACACAGTATAAAATAGTGTCGTCTGAAAATATATCACAGCAACCATCACATATTTTAGTGCGCTGTTGTGAGCCTACCCCGCCTCAGGATTCCCTCAGTGTTTTCGGTGTCCGATGGTCCCGGTCGCTGTCCAGTGCTGAAACGACGCGCAGATCGGGCAGCAACGACAAGTGACGAGACCCTGGACGATTATACAAGCGCCACCTGCTATGGCAGTGCATCAGCTTGATCTCAAATTCCTGTGCATTAATTGTGTTCGCCTGTGGGCTTGGTTCCGGTCGGCTGAATGTCAGAGCGGTCTCATCCCAAACACAAATTCGCCTTTGACAGATTAATCATTTTTTTTCCCCCCTCTCTCTCTCTCTCCTCTGTTCCGCGGTGTAATTGCGAAGCTGCGCCTTCGCTCTTACACCATATCGACGCGGCGGAGGACCAATGAAAAGCGCGGGATTGGAGACGAGGCAGAGCAACGCGGCGCCCCATTGGCTGGACAGGTACAGGTTAGGCTTACCTGAGCCCGCCTCCTGTTTACATCCGTGCCATTTCTGCCGCTGTGAGTCATGCGGCACGGCTGCGCATCGCTGCAACAGAGGAGGTGGATGCGCTCCTTCAGATCCCTGCAGTAGGTGCAGAAACCAGCCGTCGTAAATTCCATATACATTGCATACGTGGTACGCGGGCTTACAGGCCATGACAGTCATTTTTTATGTCGCCTTGCTTTGCGCGCAATAATATGATGAGCTGCATCCTTTATGACTTTGATCATACTGGCCCACTTTTGAGAACATGAAGTCCAGAAGGGTTCGTTTCAACCGGACAAAAAAAAAAAAAGAGTGATGCTTGGTCGAGGATTGTCCCTGCCGACCGAGGCTGGTGGAGGCGGTCATACGGAAAGGACACTGCCAATCTGCCTTAACCTCTCGCAGGATAACCTCTGTGCCAGATGACAAGTGTCTCTCTTCCACTGGATGTGAACATTGCCTATCATTAGATGAGCTATAGAGGAGAGATCTAATTAGCTCATCGAGTCCCTCTGCAGAGAGGTTGAAAAGGGGTCTGATGCCCTTCCATCTGCCTGTGACAGTCAAATCTGATCGATTAAGTCAGCATTTGCCCTTTTCATTACAGTCATGCTTTGGAGATGGGTCTAGTCGGCACTTCATGTTGTAGTGAGCTAACACTAGATGGCGTTAACAACCAATACAGCTCTGTGTGCTTGGGCCCTATTTAGGCCCAGTTGATATCTATTATTTATTCAAAAATTCATACAAACCGATTGGGTAACATAATAGAGGGAGACACATTTTCAAGTTCTATACAAGTTCTATAAAACAGGGGTGACAGTAACCAAATCTGTAGTTTAGGATATTATGACGAACTGTCTGAAACTACCCTGTGACGTTACCTGACAGAGAGGTATATCTAATGACATCAACATCCATCCAACCCCTCCTCTCTCCCTCTCTCTTTCTCTCAACCCTCCCTTTCATGTCCTGCTAAAGACCCTGTTTCCTGAGGAGCCTGCAGTAACAGGAGAGTTGGTCGCCAGGTCAGTATTGGCTTAAAAATACAGGTGGGCCTGTTTTTAGATCAGGACCTGGCAGCCTCTTCAACGGTGAACTGTCCACCACATGCAGGGACACTGTTAAACTGAGGCCCTGGATGATTCAGGGGGCTCAGAGCTGGACAGGGTCCCCCAGGTCGTTCCAGGTATTATACTTATTTATTGTGAGCGGGATGTTTCAGCTGGACTAAATATTCCAGGGACGCCCCTGCCACTTACACATCTGACTGAAAGTATCTGAACTTCAAGCAATAGTTACATTTAATAAAGAAGATTTATTTTTTCAATTTTCTTGTAACAGTTTATAGTTTAGTAGCTGAAAGAAGTACAGATAATACAATATTGAATGGTAGAATGGCAGAATGGCATGGCATTATATGTTATATACACATTGGCAATAGAAGGCATTGCATATAATGTAGAGCATTTTAGCATTGTACTAATATATTATAAAGCAATGTGGTAGTATTGTATAGTATTAACACCACAACACAGCAGTGGTGGAAGTATTCATATATTTTACTAAAGTAAAAGTAGCAAAACGAGAATACAACTCCTGTATTAAGAATATTATATGCTGTAAAAATACAAAGGTATTATCAGTACCAAAATAAAATGATCATTATGCAGGAAAACGACCCCTTTCAATGTTATATTTTATAATATTTGATTATTATCACTGACGCCTTAGCTGCAAATTGAATGTAGAAGGTGGTTATCTTGTCGAGTTAAAACTAATTTGAAGTACTTCCAATCGTTTGGTAGTTACATCTATGGAAACCAATGCATCGTAATTTGCAAGCTCATCATGTATTGTGTTACTTTGCAGCACTATGATCATCACTACAGTACGGTACTGTTCAAGTATAACACGTCTTAACTCATGCATCTATAATGTGGACACAAAGGCACCAATTATTTATTATATTTAATACTTAATAGTCTAATGTTGCTTTAAAAACTTATAAATGACGAACAAATTAGTGATTTGAAAAACTGAGTGTTTGTTATTGTGAATTATTTCAGAGTTAATGTCCTTTCCATGAGGCGTTTAAATGATTCCGTCCACCGTGGCCCATGTACAGTAAAGTATTCTGTAGGTTTCATCAGGAGGACGGATGAAGGTTCAAAATGTAATTAAACACAAGGCATTGTACTTGTGGGTTTGCGTGTGTGTTTTGAGACAGATGGTAAACAAAGAATTGGCAGCAGGTCAAAGGGAGTCCAGTGAGAGTACTAGTTATCAACATGTTGGTCTGCATGCGCCACTCCATCACTGCCCTGTTCATTGCAGCACTGCGTTTGGACAGGATGGTGCTGTCTGAGCCCACTAAATGACCTTGCTGTGTCCAGTCTGAGCGGTACCTCGACATGAGCTGCTGTTGCAAACACGGTCACCGTTTGTTTTTCAGCAGAGCCCAACAAGAAGTCGCAGACAGTCCTGCAGACACAGCTGTCAAATTTGATACAGCCTTAGATTTAAATCTGCTTACATGGAAGGCATTCACTTGACCTTGACCTTTCTTCCTTTCTCAAATGAGATTACAAGGCAACTGAGATAAGCTCAGGAGAAATATGTGAGCTCCTGTCATTTAAAGATGAAAACAGACCAAGGTTGCAAACTATTCGTGGCTTAACGGTTTGAGGCAAATATCTTAATGAACAGACTCACTTTTTTCTCTTAATTTTCCTCTTTGCAGCTAGTTTGGTGGCAGAGTTGCTCAATCTTAGCCTGACTTGCTCCACAGTGGAAAGGCCCTGTTGTTAAACTGTCATCAGTGGGGAGAAAACAGTGGCCCCCATTACGTAACCCACATCTTCAAACAGTCCAGTCACATACTGCACAACACACACACACACACACACACACCGATGGAATTACATTTTGTGCTGTTGGTAGAAAAAGAGGAATTTACTGAAACTGTTGAATGTGCGTATTAGAGCCAGAGGAATCCCATAAACCCATACTTATAAAAGCAGCATGCCTGAAGGGTGATGCTCTGACAAATATTTTTCATGATTTTTACACTGTGTACTTAGATGACGCAATGTCAGAAAAGACAGACACGAAAATTGGCTGTGGACAATTTACAAGGCAATACTTAGAGGGTAAACATGTGAAATATTAGCGGTGTCAGCCAAACATCAAATATGTTTGTCATATTTTGAATTTTGAAATATCTGACTGTATTTAAGAGGTCATTATTTAGACTTTGATTTTTACTTTTGACATCTGATGACATTACGCTGCTAAGTACCTGTACCAGCCTACTTGTTATGGCATCTTTAGTCATGCTGGTGGCGTGGCTATGGGAATGGCAACGTTGTGTTGTCCAGACTGAAATATCTCAACGTCTATTGGATGACTTGGATGCTGACTTTAGTGATCCCTTGACTTTTCTCCTAGCAACATCAAGATTTCACGAAGTCAAGTACTTTGATTTACGACCTAATACCTGCAGAACTAATGACATTCCCATCAGCCTCAGCTGTGTTTCTTGTCAAGTGCTCATTATTCTCTGCAATAATCAAAAATCCAACGTAAAGAATCCCATTGGCTCTATGTTGAGGGAACCAGTGCAATGCTAACTTCCTGGGTTGGCCTATGAAAATAGGTCATCCCTGCAGCTCTGTATTTGTCTTCCCAGCTATGGTGGCCATCACTGCTTCTACCACCTCATTTTGCTGTTAATATATTTTGACAATCCCGTGAAATGCATCCTGGAAAACAGTGCATCTGCAGTGGTGATCTACTGCAGCTCTAGTAGATTCCACTAATAACATTCTCCCAGACCTATATTGACTTTCTGCCTGTCCAATCAAATCCAACTGAACACCAATAGACCATCAATTCATGCGTAGGACTGATCAAATCACGTCAGACACAATGGTTGACATTAAGGACGCGATGATACCATTTCATAAGAACTTTAAGAATAAACATCACTTCCTGTTAGGTAGAGGACCCATTGGAAAGACCTACAGCAGACACCAAGTGTAAATTAGGTTGCATCAGTTGCATCTGATCCGTTTGTATGTTCGACTGTCTGTGTTTTCACAAAGGAAACTCTGGTGCCATGTCTGCGTCAGTAATGAGAACCTCTGGTGGCAACACCTGTATTGAGCGGTCGAAGACCAAACAACAGCTTCTGTGCTGAAGTTTCGTGTGTGTGTGTGGGCGTGTAATCCTCTGTGATTATACCCTCACAGTCACAGCAGACAGCACGCCATTTTTAATGCTTTTCTCAGAAACACTTCCCACCGACCCCCCGTGGGCCCACTCAGTTAACACTACGCAACTATAAACCCTTGTTTTCATTCTGCTCCATCAATTGCTCACTATGAATCAAACACAGTGACTCACATGCGCTTCGGCAGCTCACATCACAACACGGGAAAAAAGGCTGTCTCACTCTCTTTCACATTGTGTCTCATGAAGTTCAGTTCGGTTCAGGCTCTGTGGTTCTAGTCTAAGGCATGTTGTAAAAATGTCACCTAAACGTTGAGGTAGGAGGTTGTGTTCAAGAGTGTTGAACCTCTCGAAACTTCACGTCTAAATGGCATTGCAAACCAACAAGCCAGACTGGCACCTATGCAAAAGCATGTTATGCAACACCTCACACCTGTAAATGCACGTCTGGCGAGCCAGCGATTGTTCTGTGAGGGTGTTATTCGAATTTGTTATTCATGGGTCAATGGATACTTATGATGTCGATGTCTTAATGAGTCAGTGTGAGAGAGCTGGCACGCCGTCTAAATAGCCACCAAGCCCACCTTCCTGCTTTATAAAATCTCTTCGGCCTGACTTCCGACTAAATCCCTGATCAGATTGTCGTGGCTGCTGCTCAAACAAACTCAGCAATCGCACTGTTTCTCTCATTAGTTTTGTTTTACTGACGATCGCAAGGTCCCCCCCTCCTCTCTGCTTCCTGTTGCATAATATCATGGAATTCATATTCAAACAAACAGCAGTACAATGTCCCTGTAGAATTAAACAGGGGGAATCCTAAACTGCCAAGAATTCTGGGATTGTACTTTAAAAAAGGGCTTTTGAAATAACTGCCAAAATAACTATGATGTCAACTACTTTTTGGCTCATTTTGCCGTCTGATTATATTACTCATGCTACAGTATAGCTTTAGTCTGTGAGTACTAAGTCTGGTAACCTTTCTGTGGTCTTTAAGACAGTGGTTCTCAACCTGGGGGTCAGGACACCCGAAGGGGTCCCAAGATAATTCTGAAGAGTCACAATCAAGATGAGAGATAAGAAAGTGAACGTTTCTGTTACATAGAATTACTGCAGGTTTAGTTTTTTCTTACTTTTAACGTCTATAATGTTGTATGTTCTGTAAATTAATAGCTACACGGAGGCCCAGTATCTCTGAAAACTAACAAAAGTATTGTATCCAAAGACAGCACTATAACACACTGCACCATCATCATTAGTGTATTCATAGCTCAAGCTGTGCATGTTGAGCTCTTCAGCAGACAAGCATCGAGTCTTTGCTCGCTCAGCTGGCTAGCATAAAGAGAGAATCCTTGTGGAAAAGGTTGTTTGTTCAGATCCGCTGTTCTCACTTACAGGTCGTATGGGACATTATGTTACATACGGAAAACACAACTTAGTGGTAAAAACATTGTGGAATACTGGTGAGTTTCCACAGGCCGTAAAACGGACAGGTTAACTAGGCAGCAGTTTGATCTTGCGGAACCAAACACAGATGTGCGCGGCAAGCCGCTTCTCAGGGTAAACTGGTCCATTGCTGTTGGTATTTATATAAAATAATTTGCCACAGAGGGCAGCAACAGCATGTTGGTGAAGGAAAAAGACAGTGGACAGAAGAAGTGCTATCAGTTCATAACTTTACCCACTCAGAGACCAAAATAATTTGCACACTTACAATGGATACTCTTGAATTGGAGTCCAGTGGGGAAGTTTGTGCTTTTTGCCCTCTCTGGTCAGCACAGACCCAGACCAGGTCCCAGACGTATCACATGGAGACAGTTGGAACACCGGTTGGCCACATGCCTCCTGTAAATAGAGAAAAGAAAGCCAGAGGGGACCATTTTCATTATAAGAAGTTTTAGTTTCCACTATAATGTGTCCAGTCAAATAAAAATCCATGGCTTTTATGCTTAGCCTTTTAAGCCATGTTTTAAGCTTTGCAAGCAGCAGGGCTCTAGGGGGTTGGCAATGCCGGCCCATCTGTTCATCGGTCGCTCCACCACTTTGGTCGCGACTATCACAGAATCTGATCACAGAATCTGTTGGATTGCAATTTTATACAAACAAGCTCCGGACTTGTCTGTGTAGCGCCACCACGAGGTTGACATTTATGTTTGTGAGTAAAATAAATAGTGGATATATTTATATTGTGAGAACACTCAAATGAAATAGCAGACAGTAAACATAGTGCACAAAATAGTAAAGATCCCCATGTGGAGATGTCGGCATGAGGGGCTTCCGTGGGTTTGGTGAAAAGAAAGAAAGAGTAACCACGCTGCATCTTCCTTCCGAGCCAGACTGCCAGCCCGTCCTCTCGTGCCAGACATCCAGCTGTGCAGAGGAGAGATGAGTACCAGTGTGCCCTCGGGTCCTCTGAAGGACCGGTCTTGCTTTGCTGTTGAGCCTGGTTGGCGAGTGGTGGCTTCAGATTTCCTGATTCCTACTCTCCCTGGAGCCCAAATTTCACCCCGTACCCGGGCCATAAACTGAGTTTGCGGTTAATCTCATGGTGGTTTAATAGCAAAACCATCAGTTGCGGAGGAAGTAAACAGCTCTGCAGCTGACAGCCAGTAGACACATAAAGAGATGCTGTCCAGTCAAAACAACCTGCCGAGACACAATGAAAAAATTATCGACAGGAAAAAACAAACATCAGATTGTTTATTTTTCCACTGATACTGTGTGATTTTCACATTGTTTGTCTCTTTCGGCTCACCTCACCTACCAACAAAAAGAAGACACACATGGATCTTTACATAAACACTCCACACCCACCTGGCTATTTCCCTCCCTGCCACACTCCTCGTTCCCTCCCACTCTGACTGTAAACTGTATAAATATCCTACTCTCAGCGTTGCTGGGATTCAGACACTGACCTGCACTGACCACGGATACTCAGGTGAGAGGAGACCAGCTAAAGAAAGAAAGAAAGAAAGAAAGAAAGATCAAGTGGAGACACTCTACTGAACAGAGGAGTTGCATCTCTGCTAAAACCAGAAGATCATCAACTCAGTCTGATCCTCCAGAATGTGTCTCCCGGTGTTTCTCCTCTGTCTGTCCTGCTTAACTCTGCCCGTTCGAAGCCAGGCCCAAGACCGAGCCTCCCTCCGCCGCTCCAACGACCACGCCGGGCGCTGCCACTACACTTTCACCGTGGCCAGCCCAGAGGAGTCCAGCTGCTCCGGAAGCAGCATGAAACCGGAGATGGATGGAGTCTCGTCCCGACTCACCATGCTGGAGGCTTTAGTCAGCCGTCTGATAGCGGGAGTGGATGGAGGCTCCAGGACACGGACTAACGGTGAAGAGGGTCTCCAGGAAGCCTACTCACAGGTGACAAGGGAAAGAAACCAGCTGCAGCAGGACAAGGAGCGTCTGAACGGGCAGGTCCAGGAGCTGCAGAGGAGGCTGACCGAGCTGACTGAGGAGGCAGAGAGCCTCAGGCAGAGACCCTGCCAGCAGACAAACACCTCAGGGGGGACTCAGCGTGAAAACAGACCTGCCAGTGGTATGTACATCAGTGGGTAAAGGGAGAACACACATAAATCAGAATGTGAACTGTTTTACTTACAAGACTGGGGCATTTAACAAGTTTTCTTTTTTGAGGAGCCGATATAAAAACAAAGATATTTTTCGGCTCTTCTGCATTGATGCTTTTTTACTTTTTCTGATAAATGTATTTGTGGTTGACAATGAAATGTGTCCTGGGGCGGCAGTTCAGGTTGCAGTGAGCTGTCCCAGGTTGAGTATGGGGATTGGAATTTACAACACAGACTCTTCTTTTATGGCTTTGTCACTCATGCATTTCTGTTTATGTGCGTGTGATCATTTTCAGAGGAGCAATAGCAGGGTTATAGGGGGAACCTGCTGTGCTCAGAGGCAAGTGAATAAGATACTTAGTCTTTGATGTTGATGGTAAGGTGGGACTGACTGTGGTTTAACTGCAGATTACTACTAATACATACGTAAATCGTTATTTTTCAAGATTATTTTCTACTCAAAATTCCTTCCCAGCCGGTAGCCTGTGTAACATTTTGCTGTCTTACACATGTTTCTCCTTCACTTTGTCTCCCCAGAACCTGCATATAATTTTGGGAATGGTGCATACCAGGAGATGAAGGCTGAGGTTACGGAGGTTCCAGCACCCCACCTCATTCCTGAGGGAAATCACAACTTCACAGGTACGTTTTGGGTTTTAACGATGCCAATGTAGCTGTCCAAATTGGCCTGCAGCGGTGGAGTGTTGGTGCAAATCAATGTGATCGGAATATATATCAAATACCGTGAAGTTGAACTCTCTTCTTTTCTCCAGGCTGTGGAGAGCTGCAGTCAGTGGGAGATCCTGTGTTACACAGGAAGGCTGACAGTATTACAGGGAAGTATGGAGTGTGGCTGCAGGATCCCGAGCCTCAGGGCGCCCTTTACACCAACAAGACTGTGTGGCGCATCGACACAGTTGGTAAAGATGTCCGTCAGCTCTTTGCGTATGAAGACATGGATCAATTATCCCAAGGCTTCCCTATGAAGGTTCTGGTACTGCCGGAGCCTATGGAGAGCACAGGGGCCACCATGTACCGCGGCTCCCTTTACTACCAGCGCAAACGCAGCCGCTCGCTGATCCGTTACGACCTGACCTCTGAGAGCCTGGCATCACGGCGGGAGCTGCCTCACGCGGGCTTCCATGGCCAGCACCCTTACTCCTGGGGCGGCTACACTGACATCGACCTGGCGGCGGACGAACAGGGCATGTGGGCTATCTACAGCACAAGCAAGGCAAAGGGTGCAATTGTGGTTTCCCAGCTGGATCCCAAGAGCCTGGAGGTGAAGAGGAGCTGGGAGACCAACATCAGGAAGAACACAGTGGCCAATGCTTTCATGGCGTGCGGACGTCTGTACACGGTGGCCAGCTACACTGCACCCAACACCACCATCAACTACGTGTTTGACACCGCCACCAGTGTAGGGCAGGCTCTTGCGCTACCCTTCAAGAACAAGTACAATTACAACAGCATGGTGGACTACAACCACGTCCAGAGGAAGCTGTACGCTTGGGACAACTTCCACATGGTCACCTATGACATCAGACTGGGCAGGGCCAGCCATGGCAGCAGCTAAAGAGGACACAGACGGAGAGAAACGGCTGTTAACAGGACTGAAGAGCAAGGGAATGAGATAAAACATATAATCATTTGCATTGTACTGGGGTTATTGCAAAGCTTGGTAGTCTATGTGTTTTGCATTATTAAAATCTATTTTTTCTATTACTATTGTAAATAAGATAATGAAACAGAAATGTAATCATAAAGCAGATTAGAGTAGCTGGAGCCCTTGATAATCTCAGCGGTTATTACAAACAGTAATCATGGTTTAAAGTTGTGAAATATTTTAGCTGTGTATAAATGTTGACATATTTAAGTCTCAATAAAAAATAAAACAATTACACGCTTGCTTGTTTGTGTCATACTTTGCCATTTAATTGCAAAAATATTCATAGCCACACTACTCATTACCCGGAGAGGTTGGAAGGAAATATAAGTTTCTAAATCGTTACATTTCTACATAAAATTAGAGACAGTTGAGACTATCGAGTATCTTTAGTAAAAACCTGTGGAGCTATGTTAGCAGAGTATGTTAGCACATCATTAACTAGCTACATAAGCTACTAAATATGCTGCTTTTGCTTTTTAATGATTCTAACAGTGAATATAGACCTACCTGGCTTTACAGTAACAGTGTTGTTCATCAATTGAATAGGCGTCTGTCTCGATCGCCAGATGATGTGGTGCTTCACGTTTACACTGTGATCTGTACTTTAGATTCCATCTTTATCTTTTTAACCAGTTATCACTGTTTGGCATCCTGGTTATATCCTTCAAAACACATATTGTAGACCCATCTCTCTGCTTCTCTCTGAAATCTTTTTTTTTTTTATAGTTTTCTAAACTAGATATTTATTCAGAGAGTACAGTTAGTGACAGTGTGGGCGCCATAGCAACATTAGCTCTGACTGCTTGATGGAATAGCAGCGAGGGGCGGGGCTTAGTGAAGGGTCATGGAATGGGATGTTTTTCTTCAGCGTGTGTGAAATTTCACCCACTGTTAACTACTGAAAGCTAGTAGCTGAGTTAGTGCTATTTCACATACCCTGACCTGACACCCCATATAAACAGTACTTCTGAAGCAGCTACACCACTCTGCACAAGCCCGCATGTTGTCCTTTGCAACCATATTCCTGGTATTCACCGCCCTCTGTGGACAACTGTTTGCATCTGCATCCTGCACCCATAGCCTACACACACCTACCAGCTCTAGTGAGTAAGAGTTCATTCTACTTCAATCATGCTCCTGCCTAAACTGGTTTCAAAGTTTAAAGGCAAAACCACACAAAATATTCACAAATTGGTTTAAAGTTTAGTTTGTAAATTACAATAGTAGATGGTGGTTGGCACTGTTAAAGGAGATGGGATGTATTATAATGCCAGTCAGGAGATTTAGCAGCAGCTGATGGAAACTTGGCCAAGTGTGAGTTGACTTCCCCCCCCCCCCCCCCCCCACCAGCGTTCACACATACACTGAAAACCCACTGTTGATTGTTTCAGCTCAATACAAAACCACATAGCCGCCACACACTGAGACACACTCCTCAATTTTCCAGGAAGCAGTGTGGTCGTGTCATTTTAAAATTGGTTTCAGCTTTCCTCCTCAGCCACCAACGTATTCACTGTGTCAGTAAGATACAATGCAATATCTGTAAATGGTGCACAGTTGACTTTAATTGGCCTTTTTATTTAAAATAAAAAAATGCTCCAATTAAATCCAGCTTCGGTTTCAGCATTGTAAGATTAAGTCCATGCAGCATCAACACCACTGTGCAAACCAGCTGCATGTCTATCACTAGTCACGATCACGATCACAATCATCACTCGCATCACGAGTACCCAAGCCATCCATTTCAATATACAATACACAAATACACATACAAACAGCTATAGGTAAACAAAATATAAGCATATGAAGTATTTTTTATATAATCCAATAAATAATTAAGAGGGAATTTCTGAATTACACATACTCACGCTACAAATGTCCCCCACATATAGGCTGAAACACACCCACACACAGTTCCACTGAACCTATTGTTTCCACTCCGCCATCCAGAGTCCATCATAAGCCCTGTTGAGTCTCTCTGTCAGTCGCATGTGCAGTAGGTCCTGCAGACAGTCCCAGGTCACCCATAACCTTTCCACTATAGTATATTGGCAGTAACCCATAGCCAAGCCAAAGCCCACATCTGTCACATAGTGTCGGGCAAGCAACAGCCGGGACAGGCTCACCAGAGCGGCCCAACCCACTACGAGGACCCGCATGGACGCTGTGTCCACCAGCTGGGCTAGGAGGAACCGGGCACACATGGCCGCCCGTGTGGCGTGGCCTGAGGGGAAGGAGTAACGCTCCACAAAGTAGGTGGAGAGGATGTCAGAGCGGTTCTGGGCAGGCCTGCGACGTCTGATCAGAGTCTTCACAACTCTGACCAGCAGCAGGTCCAACAACAGAGCTGTGTGGAGGAAAGAGATAGATGCAACATTGGTTTCAGTTTGCATTGCAGGCTGAAAACTCTTCTATTTTTCAACTAAAAATACTAAACTCATTTTAAACTCATTTAAACTCATTTCCCCTCACAGCAATGCTCTTTTCCATTCTAGGACATCTCTGCAACTCAGCTTCTACTCTACCTTACTACTTATCTACTACGATCTAGAACGAGTTTCGGTTCACACTGCAAGCCTTCTTGCTCAAATCTGATATATTGCTCGATCTGATTTTCTTTTGTTCACATTACTTTAAAGTGTGGCCAATATTAGATTGACTGAAGTCAACATGGCTTCATTTAAATGTATAAGTTGATGTGTAGAGAAATGACAATGAGGATAAAGTAATCCAAATGTAAATAGTAACAATGCCACACTCGTTTATTTGTCTACAAAGTTATTTCTTATAAATTAAAAACACTTGACCAAAATAATTTCTTATTTCTCAGCCACAGTAGCCTATTTCCAAAACGCATTGGCATCCTAAACGTCATTATGTGCCAAAAATAGCTCTGGTATTTCACCACAGCATAATACACTATAACTGACTTGATCTCAAAGATGTCAGCCAACATATATAATCTACACATGCAAACAAAACATCATGTCAGGTCATTTCTCGAAGTAGCCTCAGATGTCGGCTGCGGGTCAAAAAAGAAAACGTTTCATGACGTGCCCAGAGAACTCCACCAGCCTCACCAAGGGCCGTAAGCTGCCCCACGGAGACTCCTCACAGGCGCACACTCCGAGCCGCTTGGACAGCCAAAGATCTATCGCCAACAAAAACCGGAGCGTTATGGTGAATATCGGCTGGCTCAGGCTGACGGAAAAGTCTTCAGGTTGCGCTCCAGAGGAAAAGTTAGAACAGCTTGAGCCCCGGCGGCGGACATGGCACTCAGATGATGCCCGATTTCCAAAAACAACTCCACGGCAACTATTCCGTCTGGATGTTGGTGAGGACATTTTCGGTTGACAGTGTCCTCAGCAATATATCCACCCTTCTTTATCGACCACCTGTGACCAATAAACACCTTAATACTGCTGCACTCCGACGCAAAACATCCCGTAAAGTCTGGATCTAGAGGTTAACACCAGAACTGGACTGCTCTGGTCACGTGGCTGCATTATCATTCCTATTAACTTGTAATTAGCATGGAGTTTTAAATGTATGTCTTTTCTTTAAATATCGATTTTATGAGAGCATATATTTTAAACATATTTTCGTGGATACGTGTTTCAGTGCAGCACTCTAAAGCTTTACTACACAACGGGCCATACGCGTGCGTAAATTGGTCATTTGGAAACATGGAGACAACTGTGCCAATCAATCAAAACGCGACCTGAGCGCGCCGCTTTCTAGTCAGTCAGTCATTTTAAGCTGTCCAGTGCAGTTCACAGTGGTTGCATATGTAAATAGAGTTGCCTGTTGAGAGGGAAGCTTCCGCCTTGTGCGTCTGTCATCAGAGCTGTTGCTGAACAGACGGAACACCTCCACGGTCACACTGAATATGCCGGGACTGCTGCTCGGAGATGCATTTCCAAATTTCGAGGTGGAGACCACCAATGGCAAAATCAAACTGCACGAATTTCTGGGTGATTCGTAAGTAGGCTTATTGAATATTGATATCCTTGGATATTTATTTGTAGGCTTACAGAGTTTGCAGCTTACACGAGAGAGGGAGAGAGCTCGCGCCCAGTTCCTGTTACCGTTACTGACTTCTGCTTTAGACATTTGCTTATGATTTGTATAGCATCAAGACCTTTAAAGGTGGTATGTTTTATAATGTGGTGGACACATGAATCTCTGGCAGCCTTCAGATGTACAGAAGTTTATGACCAGATCATAGGGCTGTTGATCAGATAGTGAAGTTTCCAACTGAAAAGCTTAAATAAGCCAAACGTTCAAACCTTAAACCCCTCGATGGTGCAGAACCACATCGCTGACTTCATGAAAAAAAGCCCCTTCTATCACAAAGAGGTCATATACTGTCAGTTTGGTGTCAGATGTTCATCTTCATCCAATTGTGTAACAATATTAGAGATTTTTGTCTGATGAGAGGAAACTGCGTGCGATGGAAACCTGTTAGTGAAACCTCAGCCTGCATCTCCTCATTACAGAAGCACAGACCCTTAAATGTACCTGACACGGCCTCACTGATCGCTCTTTTTAATTCCAGATGGGGATTCCTGTTCTCCCACCCCAGAGATTACACCCCGGTGTGCACCACAGAGCTGGGTCGAGCTGCCAGACTGAGCAGTGAGTTCAGTAAACGCAACGTCAAAATGATCGGCCTGTCCATCGACTGCCTGGAGGATCATCACGGCTGGACCAAGGTGTGATAGTTACAGCATCAACACGTACAGAAGGCTGTTTATGGCATACTGAGCATCAAAGTTTGGACTTCCCAGCTGGTAAAACTGTTGTGTAGTGAGCTCTGTCTTTACGGTGAGATATCCGGTAATCATAGTTCTTTGCAGGACAAAAGAAGTTTAGTCTATTCTAACTTTAAAGGAATTAGGAGTTAGACAGGTTATACATAACCCTTTTAACAATGGATTTGATGACTACTACTACTATTCATTTTTTAAATTATCTTAATATACACTACAGGTGTGTTGTACAAGTGTGAGATTTATTTGTTGGCTGGTGGCAGTCTTTTGCATGTACAGTAGGTACTGTGTGTGCGGGTATGTGGACTGGCGACAGTCTGTGTATGTAATGTATGTACACTACCGTTCAAAAGTTTGGGTTCACCCAGACAATTTCGTGTCAATTTTCAGTTTCTTCGCAATTTCTCGCATGGAATAGCCGTCATTTCTAAGAACAAGAATAGACTGGCGAGTTTCACATGAAACTTCTCTTTTTCTGGCCATGTTGAGAGTATAATCGAACCCACAAATGTGATGCTCCAGATACTCAACTAGCTCAAAGGAAGGCCAGTTTTATAGCTTCTCTCACCAGCATAACTGTTTTCAAGGGTTTTCTAATCATCAATTAGTCTTCTAAGGCGATTAGCAAACACAATGTACCATTAGAACACTGGAGTGATAGTTGCTGGAAATGGGCCTCTATACTTCTATGTAGATATTTCATTAAAAACCAGACGTTTCCACCTAGAATAGTCATTAACCACATTAACAATGTATAGAGTGTATTTCTGATTAATTTAATGTTATCTTCATTGAAAGAAACAGTGCTTTTATTTGAGAAATAAGGACATTTTTAAGTGACCCCAAACTTTTGAACGGTAGTGTATGCAATATGTTACTTGTATTGTTTTAACAGCAGATACTGTATGTATGTTTCCAAGACAAATTTCCTTCGGGACAATAAAGTCTATCTTATCTTATCTTAATACTATATTGTGTGTGGGAAATTGGATAACATGCTATGGTAAAATGTATTTATGAAAGCAGTTTGAATGTATGTAGTCTGGACTGCATCAGTTGCAAATACATAATAGCATTACCCCCCTGTGGTTGTATGCCTCCACCAACCAGTCAACTTGCCGTTGACATCTATTTCAGTCCAAAATGTCATCACTTCATCATTTTATGCTATCAAGACATTTGTGTGAAATTGTCCCTTAGAGGAAAAGGAATTCTTATATTATGGCGAAAAAAATCTGTCACATCTTTCACCACTAAATCAAAATGTGTTCATCCTCGAGTCCAAGTGGAAGTTTGTGCCAAATTTGAAAAAAATCGCTCAAGGTGTTCCTGAGATATTGCGTTTGGGAGAATGAATGGACAACCCGAAAACACAATTCTATCTTTACTATGCGTGCTGCACTAAATCGGTTTCCTTTAGTTTTTCTTTTTATCATAAATATCACATGTTTTTATAAAACAACTGAGCTCCATTGGTGTAGCTATAAATAACTACGGGCTTGTGTGTCTCTGTACTAACTAGGACATCCTGGCATACAACTGTGAGGAGTCTGCTTGCTGCTCGCTGCCCTTTCCCATCATAGCGGACAGTAAACGGGAGCTGGCAGTGGCCCTGGGCATGCTGGACCCAGATGAGAAGGACAAAGACGGCCTGCCGCTCACTGCCCGCTGTGTAAGAGTCTTCACAATCAAAATCAAACTTCCCTACTTAAAAGGAAGCATTTAAACTAAATATAGTATCTACTGTCATGCACATAGAATAAATAGTAACCTTGTCAGGCTCCATCTCTCTGTCTTTGTTTGTGTAGGTGTTTATCATCGGCCCTGACAAAAAGCTAAAACTGTCACTCCTCTACCCGGCCACCACCGGACGCAACTTTGATGAGATTTTGCGAGTGGTGGACTCGCTCCAGTTGACAGCAGGGAAACGACTGGCCACACCTGCCGACTGGAGGGTACGTCACACCTTTGAAAGTGACCTCAGTTTATACCAATCATTTCAGCAGCTGACCACAAAGATAATAGAAACAGGAATTGACCTGCAGAATAACCTGGTTTCTTTTTCCTCCAGCCTGGAGACTGTGTGATGGTCCCTGCCAACATGTCTGAGGAGGAGGCCGCCTCTTTGTTCCCAGCTGGCGTCTACTCCAAAGACCTGCCCTCTGGCAAGAAGTACCTGCGCTACACACCTCAGTAATAGTCACGGGCAGAGACAACATCGACATTCAACACTCACTTGTGTTGCACTCAATCCAGCAGCTCTCGTTCTTGGACCTTCTGCTAGTTTTTGTCCCTAACCAGGTAAATAAACAAGTCAGCAGGCATAACAGGGAACAACAACCAAAGTCTTCAGGAATATATGTAGGACTTTTCTAAATTGGAGGTTTTACAGCATCTACAAATAAAAGATGTAATGTTCGGCCTACTTTTCAAAAGGGGGATTATTTTTGGAAAGATAGGGATGAGATGGGAACATATATATTATCAACAATATGGCAGAGAAGTTTTAACACCATGCACCTGGTTTTTTTTTTTGGACCAATGCAAGAGGAAGTGATTTCACAAAGGATTACGTAACGAGGGCAAACAATGCTATGCCTATGTATTCATTTTATCTGACATGTGTACTTCAATAAAAACAGTTTCACATGTACAGTTGCCTCCTTTCAACATAAATGATTACTGTAGCTTGCATTGGTTCTGCCAGGTCATATTATCATTTCACTGAAAGTCTTGTATCTGTACTCCAATGGTTGAGTCGTCGATGTAGACGTTTCACCTGTGTGGGACAATAAATGCATTACGGTTAATTTTTAACCTAAATAATGAACAATAGATTTGCTCTGTCATGACTTGTGGACGCTACCGTTCAGAAGCACCTGCATGAGTTTGTTAGCTTTGGCCAGCAGCCCCCCTCCCTGTCCCTTCTCTATCATAATGTAGTTCTGTTTGAAGGCGTTCCCCCCCACCGTGTCGACGGCATCGGTGAAGAGCTTATCAACTTTGATCCTGGGGACTGCTGGCAACAGGCTGCTCTCTGTGACCAGCAGACAGGAGAGGTTCAGGACAGTGGAGGTAATAGGAAATAGGATAAAATACAGTTAGGACAAGGACAAGCTGATTAAAAATGAATTATATATCAAAACACATTAGGTTGGAGCGACTGGTGAAAGGCATGAGCACAGAGTTATCATTTAAATTATTTATTAAGAATACATGTGAAGGTGACAGTACTTGAAGGCGTTTATCTGAGAGAGCCGGGGTGCGAGTCATCATATCGGTTGACGTCACCACATTCGCGAGTCATCATTTTGGGTAGAACTGCAGCAGTGGATCTAAAAGGCAGACTCCATTAAAAAGCTCCAACAGCTCGTCTCCACAGAGGTCTTCTCTACTGTCATCTGCCAGGTGGTTTGAAATCCTGCATTAGTGGAGTCTAAGCTCACATAATGAGAACCGCGTAAACCTCCTGACAGATATTCACCCTCAGAGTGCGGTTGTCCTTCAGGGTATTGATAGAATTATAAAAACGTGGCTGTTCATATCAGGAAAAGCAGCAAGGTCAAGACTAGTGTTCTCATTGCCAGTGTGTGGATTTGTCATCACTGTGACGAAAGAGAGAGTCAGTTCCAGCTCGGCCGCCTCCCACCGGTGATGTCATCTCTGGTTCATGAGGGCCTGGTACTCCCTCTGGTGGGCGAACAGTCGCAGGAACACTTTGTACTTTCTCTCATAGAAGCTGAGAAAAGCATGAAACGCCGACAATAATTACACAAATGTGACGCATGGAAGTGTACGTTTCAGTTTGTAACAAAACACGCAGACTTCTTACATCGTGAAGTTCCCTCACTGCTCACAACCTGACCTTGACTTTGCGTCAAAGCAATGCTTCCCAGTAGAAGTAGAAAATATATATCTTTTAACTGCATGAATGTATAAGATGGTAAATAAACTGACAGAATTAAAGGAAAGGGTAGAAATACATTTTGATTGGTTCCTTTGAAAAGGCAAGTTGTTGAAAAAGTCAACATTTGCTTGGATAAAATATGTTGATATGTTGCAATCTTACTGATTTAAACATCATGCATATTTAACTCTTTTATATTTCTATCCCACAGACCATTACAGCGACCATGACTTTCACCCGATATTAAAAGATAATTCTTTGTCTCACCTCTGGAGCTCAAATTCAGGCTGAACAACTTTCCCCACTTTAGCCATTCTCTCCATTGCCTCCTAGAACATAAATTGCAAAGACAAATATCACTCAATAAATCATGTTATGCACATTCAGTTCCAGCCGTGACCCAGTTATAGTATTAACACCAGGCAACTACAGTGGTTTCTGAGTTTATGACTAATGCAGTGCAGGGCCTCTCTGCTGTCTGAGACTAAAGAATCCAGCCAGTTGACTGTGTGCAGCTCAGAGGATCAGACACAACAACTGCCTGCAGTGATTATGGCTGAAAATGGGTTGACAGGTGCAGCCTAGTCTAAACAATAACGTCTTATTTTTAGTATATCTGGCTTAAAAGCTTGCCATTCCCCTGTGCTCCGAGCTTTGGTACTGAGACACAGAGGGATGACAGCTTGACCTAAAAGATTTAACCATCACTTTATATCTTAAACACATTGTGCCACAAATCTTCTCTGTGGCTGAAGCAAGCACTTCGCACTTTATATTTTTTAGGACAATTTTATTAGACTACAAAATAAGAGCATTGGATTACAAACTGCTAAATATATTAGGAAATAAACACTTTTTTTTTAAAGGGGAATGCCACTGATTTCCCCCATGAAGTTCAGTTTATTCTTCATGAGGAGTACTACAGACTGTGGAAACAACAGCATAATGTCTGCTGTGGCTCAAGAAAAAAAAAAGTATTGTTATTTCAGGTTTTGAGACATTTTAAAAGTAAGTCTGAGCTACAAACTGGAGGTGTGTGGTTTGCAGTAAGTGGACATTTAGAAGAGAGAGGGGCTCTAATGAAAGATGCTATCCTGTTAGGTCTTTTTAAACGTATTAAAAGCATTTAATGATTTTGGGAACCAAGATGTTTATTGCAACACACACAGAAGAGTGCATTCAGAAGAGCAAAACAACTTACAGTACCTCTCATGCAATATTCAGCACGAGGATAATGGCTCGTATTATCGTTTCCACTTGCGAAAAACAGCAAATGTAAATGTCCATTGTGACTATTTATGCTGTCTTAGTGTATTTCCATTGGAATACTACTAATGTACTTGTACATCAGATTTCCAGGTGAGTGTATGTTGAAGAGTAAACAAAGACAACTGTAACTAATTACATATTTTTGAGAATCTGTGATTTTGTGTGATATTTTTGTAAGAAAGTTATATAAAAAAACTATACATCAAATGTCCCTGGAATATTTGTACAGTGTTGACTCGTTTTGGACAGTAGTTGTATTTACATGTGGATATTTGAAAACACATAAAGAACATTTGTGTAAAAGCACACAAAAACATTCCTAATTAAAGCACCAAATGTAACCCAAAGAATTAAGTCTCTTCTGTCTAAGCTCCCGTCACTGTTATGACCTTAGTTTAGACACAGTGGGCCACTCCACCTGTACAGTGCTGTAGTCCTGTGATGCACATGCACCCAGGACTGCTGCTCCTACCAACACAGCCTCCATCTGGTCTGGCAGCACCACAGGCAATCCTGAAGAGGACGATATTAACAAAAAGTGGATTTAGCTTAAGCGTCCACGGGAGGTTTAACAAAAGTTTTCATAACAATGTGGACGGTTTAGTAGAAATTGTACAGAAAGTTTTTGGGCTACCACTATTCAACATTTGCAGATAAATGTGTATTTAGCTTAACTGTCACTCACAACGTCAAAGCTGTCATCGTGCCCCGTTAGTATTTCATACCTGTAGCGTTAGCATGAATCTGGACAAACAGGTCGTTTTTGCTCAACCCGCCACACAGGAAGAGGGTTCTGATGTCATGACCTGCTTCTTTCATGGCCTCCAGAATATGAAGAGTACCGAGCTGAAACCAGAGAAGAAGATTAAAGGAGAGTCAGTTTACAAGTTAACACATACACCTTCCTTCACACTTTAATAAGGCAGGGGTTCTCAAACGTTTTGGGGCCAGGGACCCCTTACTGGGGGAGAACATATTCCAAGGACCCTCATAATCAAAACACTAATTTAGCGTATGCTTACTACCATTTCTACTCTTATATGCCATAGAAACTGTTTATACTCTAACGCTTTACAACCTTAATGGGTCAGAGCTGTTTCATAATGATAAACAGAACCCCATTTCAATTTGAATCAGGCTAATTCCACTTTGTTTTGTTCTTAAATTAAGGGTTCTTTGTAATCAGATGTCGCTCTTCTCAATAAAATCAAACTCAATATAACTCAGATATTTCTCCACGCTCACTAGCTAGCTAGCTGGCTAATAATCCAAGCTAAGCAGCGGTAGGAATGGCTCGTTGGGCCTGAGTGAAGTGATTGACATTATGTGTCACAAGCATCAGAGTTTCTATTGGTCCATAACTTATGTGGGTGGGAGTAATGGACACAATATGCTTGTTTTAATGGGGCATATGGTCCCCATCTGTAGATATGCATTTTTAATGATACAACACAATATTATGATTTATAGCAAATCACGGACCCCCTGACACAGTGTCACAGAATTCTGGGGGTCCCGGGACCTACTCGACAGACTGAGGCTCAGAGAAAGTCACACGACATTTTGAAACAAATAAAACACAGTGGACTCACAGCGAGGGCCTGTAAAGTGGCCAAATAGAGCACGGCCAAGTCGTCCAAGGTTTGGGAGAGCGGCAGTCCGATCACCTTTAAAACAGTAATGAGTCATTCATGCCAAAATGTCTCAGTGCTGAATATTTAGTCACAAGAGAGGTGCATTCACCAACAAAAAAGGTTAGACTAAGTTTGACTGGTGCTTTGTAAAGTCAGCTGCTTCAGCCAGCTGATAGCTAACAGTATTCTGAATTCATTTTGGTTAAAAGAATAGTTTCTAAGATGTATATGAGAACATTGACACCACTCTCATTTCTGAGGATAGGGTCAATCTTCTCCTCTAACTCACCTACAGAAACCAAATATGTGTATTTCTCAAAATGTTAAATAAAACAAATTTATAATACAAGCAACCTCTCAAGCATACTTAAAAGTTGTAGGAGGGTCTGCAACGACCGCTCCCACTCTGTAGGTTAGTGCAGTCAATAATGTTTCACGTCCCCTCACCATGCCCTTCAAGGTTGGGTCAGCCAGGGGCGACCTGTTCCCGTGGAAGTCCGGCCACACGTGAAGACCGGAGCCCAGCCGGTCGACGGTAGAACCGGAAGGAGCCATTGAACTCAGGTGGTTGTTCAGGTAGCTGTAGATGTTCTCGCCACTAAGGGGAAATCTGGGAGAAACAACAGAAGGGAAATAAAGAACTCAAGTCTGCTGAGATAAGATTAAAGATGTTGTTGTGTGGACACTAACCAGTAGTTTTGAATATTATATAATAAGATATTGTGACACGAAATACCAGGAAAAGCAGACGCGTTACTAATGACATTAACGACGGCTCATAAAGTGTTCCAGTAAGCCATGTCTGTGGGCAAACATGAACAATGGACCAGGGCATTTTTATTTAATTCTAAGTAAATGTTAAGAAACTCAAACGAGTAAATATTGAATAACTTCATTTGAAACTTCCACCACACACTTTGGAGCTTTCATCACTTCTTTCGTTTAATAACCGAGAGAACGTTTGCTAGCTAACAGCGGCAGAACACATTTGTCGGGATTGATGTTCACACGGAACTGGTCATTAAAATGCTTTGTTTGAACTACTGTGTTTTTTTTATTTATGTGAAATTTTGAACACATTCTGATTTAAAAACAACTAGCGTTGTAAATTTGTCCAAAGTCCAATATGTTTTTTATTTAATCTAACCATTTGGCAGTACATCCGCAGGCCACTAGATGTCGCTCTAAATGCCCACCAGCGGTTGAGAATAGCTGGTGTAGAGTACACAACCTTTCTAAGCTTCTAACCTTCCCAAAGCTGACTAAACATTATTATACATCAGCTAACCAGGGATGACAGCTGTGCTGGAGGGTGTTTGGGAGGTGCAGCACTAAATGAATCAGCTGACCTCTGCCGTGCCTGTTCCTGGAGCTGGGTGTAGGCGGCGTGGCCCTTCACCATGTGGTCGATCTGAGCGAGGAGACAGCAACACAGTTCAACAGAAAGGATTACAGATGACACAGCTGATGACTGTGACGATTAAACTGTTGTTTATTATTATCATTTATCAATTATTTTCAATAATTGGTTAAACTTGTAATTTAGACAGACGGCCTTTAAACATTGTCGTTTATGTGGCCGACCGCTCGCGTCTGGGTGACTTTCGGGTGCGCCTACACATGGATTGTATACATTTTGTCTCTCCCGCTGCTGCACAGCATAAAGCGGGTCAGTGAAAGCCTGCTTAAAGCTTGACAGAGAACTGACCAGCCTTCCTGTAGCACTCTGTCCTCCCTCGTTGAGCCACATGCCAGGCACCATGGCAGACAGGCAGGGCCCCCACACTCCTGGCACAAACAGAGGCTGCTTGCTGATCTGATGCACATGAATGAAACATGTCATGTTTTAGTTTGCATAGCATATCACACTGGCAACCTACAAAGATGTAGGCACAGCTGTAGTTAAAAGCTAACAAATGCTGTAACGGAAACCACTACTGTTTCAACGTTAGATTACATTTTTATCTACTTCTAATAGATTGCATACCATATTAGTATTATCTTAGTTTTACATCAACGTTAAGGTCAGAAAAAGTGTGAAAGTGTCAGAAAGGTCATCAAGGAGTTCATACCTTATCTATACTACATTTATGAGTATTTTTCAAAAAGTCATCCAGCAGGTGAAATGTAGTTGTAAACTGCTCACCGCCATGTGACAGGTTGATGTTCCACAGATCATCGCCATGCGCGAGGTGATCGGCTGGTCGTCACAGGGCAACTGAAAGCCTTTTATGTCGGCACCTATCACACCTGGAAAGAGAAAAATCACACATTTTAATCCTATTTTTGTAACCATCAGAAATAATAATTTGCGGGGGAAATGTACGCGTAAACATTTTTGGGTGTTTCCCAATACAACGTTCACAAAATTCCGCTTTGTCGGGGACAAATCACAACGATTTGCAGATGAAAAGCTTTAAATCCTTTTGAAGAGCTCCTTTAACCTTCACATGGGATTCAGCAGTGACACTAACTGCTGGAATAATGTTTGTCAAGCTGGTTTGAGTTTAAGGTGGAAGGTTCATCTGTGTGAGGGGGCGGGGGGGGGGGGGGGGGGGGGTATCATTGTGACATGAGTGTTTTAGCCTCGGACCAATACGACAATGTGTGATAGGCAGAGGTCAGAGGGCAGAGTTCATGAGCAGTTTATCTCCCAGAGCAAAAACAGATGGGTAGGGTTCCTCTGGGTAGCCAGAGGAATGGTCGACTGCTGCCCTGAAGCGAAACAAAGTGCTCACAGATACAGTAACACAGCAGCATTAATTAGTGACTTTTTTTATTTGTTGCATCTTATTTAATTTTTGCCCAAACTATCAAAGCAGGCAGTGTTTTGGTGGGCTAGCAGTCTACAATGCATACCAGTTATTGTAAAACCGCTACTTCAATTATTCTCAATTCAAGTCGTTCCCTTGTTGTATCACTGCTACGGTCAACAAAGGAAAAAAATGTCAAAATAAATAAAATGATCTGGACAACTACTGGCTCAGAGTGCCATGAACATTGTACATGATGATACTCATCCTCCCTAGACCCCCGGCCTTTCATCTAGCACCACCAACAGGCCAACATACAGATTTGTGCACAGTAAATATTTGAAATCTAACATCAACTACCCCGGTGAATAGACTCTTTTCCTTTGGGACACTTTAATGACTTTCCTTAGGTGCCAGGTCAAATTGTGCACAAGATACTGAAAACTATTCCAAGAACATGCGGTGGATATTTACATTCCCCTGAAAGTGAAACCTAGTGTTGACGAGCCCCCGACCTTCTCTATCACCACAATTATGCTATCCTTTATATTGTTGCGCAAGAAATATCAACATTTTAACCAGTCATGAAGTTACGTTTATTTATGCTCCCTAGTGGAGGGACATCTACATTTTTGACACTCCAGGAGCTTCATCTTTTTAAAACAAAATGTCAACTTTAGACATAAATATGAAATCTTCTGCCTCCCTCCGGTGTCTTTTGAAGTATCAAGGTCTGGCAAGATTGGTAAGCATGAGCCCTGTGCACCTAACTGACGACATATTTCATGTTTTATGGTTAATAAAGTTTATAGTTTAAAAACGTATCACCTTTAGAAGCCATGTGGGAGCTAGAAAGCTGCCTACACACAGGAAAAAATAGATATATTTGGCAGAAAAAGACTGGTTCAATAAACAGGTTAATACCAAGGCCTCCAGCATGAGCGTCAATGAGAGAAGCACCGACTGCAGTTCCTGGCTCCAAACTCAAGTCTGCTGCTGCCTCCTGGGTGAGGCCGTCTCCCAACGGGCTCCCTGGAGAACAAGTGGCGCTGCCTGGATGACATAACACGGCACAGCTTAAATAATGAAAGAAGAAGTCTTGAGTAGATGATGTGTTTGAAAAGAACACAACATGAAGTGAACAATATGTTCTGTTTTCTTTCCATCTTAAGATATACAACTGATTATAAGCTTGTTTGTTAATGTCTTTACCTATTTTGGAAAAGTTGTTTTCCAGGAGATCCTCGAGTCCAATGTTGGTCCAAAAACCAGCATCCCATCCATCTGGAGGGCAATAAGTCCATTTACACACCAGAGTACATAAAGACCTGTGAAACATCGCCAACAGATCAAGAGCATCTGGTGAAGACCAAAGTATCAAAAAACCTTTATCTATAGTAAAACCCACATTTCTTAGAATGTCTTAGAATAACCTCGTTCTTTCTTTTAAATACAAGAATAATATTTCAGCAGCTTAGCTTCATCTTATCATTATGAGACTGTAGTCACTAAGAACATGGTTTTAATCCCACTCTGAAATTCATGTTTCAAACACATATTGCACATGTAAATAAAAAGGAGGTTTAAACATCATTCAATCACCAAACAAAGCTCACCGAGTCAAAGAGCCTGTTGCCTTCCACGACAGGAAGTCTGGAAGGTCGAAAAAGTGAGCAGCTTTGTTCCAGCAGCTTTCTCTTAGATTCTGATTAGAAGACAAAATAAATGTGTGCTAATGAACCAATGATCAGTGAGTAAGAACAGCACATGCATGTACTGGCAGACCTTAAAAAGGGATAGTTCACCTCAAAAATACATATGTTTTCCTCTAACCTGTAGTGATATTCATCAGTCTAGATTGTTTTTGGTGTGAGTGTTGGAGATATCGGCCGCAGAGATGCCTGCGATGGAACTATAGATCCTACGTGAAACTGCTCACAACAAGGTCTGTGGGATATCTTGAGTAACCGGGTCATGATTTATGGAGAGAAACATTGCTTTTTACTTTTTAAAATGTTTTTTTTGGCGCTTTGAGCACCACACGTCGAGTGCCAGATAGTCCCATTATATTGCAGAGAAGACAGACATCTCTATGGCTGATATCTCTAAAACTAGGCAACTCACACCAAAACAACCTACATTGGTAAATAGCACGACAGGTAAGAGGACAAATATGGGGAGAGAATATGGAGAGAAAAGGGTGAATAAGGAAGAAAAACTACAACAACAGCACACATGTTGACCAGCAGCCAATACAGAGAGCGACAATAAAACGTGTAGAGATCAGTGATCCCGTGTTGACCTCGGTCACCTCTCACCTCTTTGAGCCAGAGCAGCTTAGGGGGTTGCAACTCTGGTGACATGACCCCTCCCACCCTGCTCAGGACCTTGTGGCCGGTGTTGGTTATACGAGCGGCCTGCTCTTCAGCACGATGGTCCATCCACATCACCATATTCCTTTGTTTGTCACCTGGGAAAGCCAGGAGGGGAAGGGGGAGGATCCGGTTATAGTGAGAGCACAATGTAAATATAGCAAATATTTTAACATTAAATTGGTCTATGAGGAGATGGCAAACACAACTCAGACTGTGATATTAATCTATTATCTAGGCAGCATATGATCAGCCATTTAGCCTAACTACATGGGTCCTGACTCCTGTGTCACTTGAAAATAACATGAATCCCAACCAACTCCAGGGGTTCTGTTCTGTAGCTGACCCTGACCTCTGACCTCGCTGTGTAGGAGGGGGTTTTACCTCCAGGGATCAATAAAGTATCCAATTACATTAGACCAAAACCAGCAATCCAAGCTTAACTCAACAACTGAAAGGTTTCATGCCAAAACACTCAAAAGGAATCCATTCTAGTACAATTTTACAATCAGAATTTTCAAAAACAGAATTAATTCCACCTTTAATAACCTAAAGTGCAACGGTCGGGCTGTTAGTCAAATAAATATTTCACTTACCACCCTGACTGACCGGCACAGGCTGGAAGCTTTGGTCTAAAACCACGAGTGAGCAGGTGGCATCAAAGCCGATCCCTCGTACCTGACTCTTCTCCACACTTTGGGTAACTCTCTGGAACAGATATAAATGATACTCCGAGTCATTAGGTCAATGGTTGTATACATAAGTAATACCTGTGGAGAGATTATAAGAGGGTATGTATGATATATTAGCAGGCACTGCATTACAGTTAGAGTGTGTGTTACAGTGAAACATGTACAACAATTGGAATGAGCCCTGATTTATTTCCACAAATGATCAGAGTGTTTGAATAACCCTGATACAGTTGTCCTTGTCCTCTCAGCCAACAACTAGTTGCCAGAGGTTTTGTGGAAAGATTATGAAGCAACTCAAATACTTTGAAAGTCGTTTGTTTAAAGAGAAGACAGACATCTCTATGGCTGATATCTCTAAAACTAGGCAACTCACACCAAAACAACCAACATTGGTAACTAGCACTACAGGTAAGAGGACAAATATGGGGAGAGAATATAGAGATATATATATATATATATATATATAACTGGCCCAGTGGTAGTAATGTTAGCTTGGTGGGAATGAAAACTTGACCAAAACCAAACAAAATGTAATAAACAATATCCAGTTGTGACGTCTTAACAGCTACTTTAAACTGATTAGAAATGAACACATTTGGAACACAACATGTGTGGTTTAGTTTATGATGGGGCACTTGAGTTTGTCTGATATTATTGGGTGGGCACGTGTTCATTAAAGGCAGGGAATAAACCAGTGCTCTAGGTCACCATGCCAGTAACTTACCTTGACCACTGTGCAGCACTTCTCCCAGATCTCAGTGGAGGACTGCACATAGTGGTCAGACTGGGGCTCCCAGATGCTGATGGGCTCCTCTGCAGTGCTCTTCAGCAGGCCAGCCCTGGTCACCAGTGCAGCCCTCACACTGGCGGTGCCCACGTCCACCCCAATGTAGTAAACCTCAGCCATGAGGAGACCAGCTGAATGGAGAGGGGGGGGGAAGGACCCAGGAGTTGATTATTAACCAGGTTACACCGTCAATGTCAACATTGAATGGACTGTTTCGCAATAGATGAAACGAAACACATATCAACGTAAGTATATATTACATACTTGCTTTTAATTAATGACTTATTTTGTATGTTGTGGCGCATGAGACACTGGAATCAGCTGAATGATAAACGCTACAGTGCAGCAACAGAGATTTTCTACTCATGTTTTGCACGGAAACACTTTCACAACAGACGTTATCAGACGCAGAGGACATGTGTACACCAGTTATAACAACATATCCGAACTTACCAGCTGGTCAAAATCTTATTTCACCGCACAAAACATCACTTTTGAGTTTCTGTAAAACGTACTTCGTGCTGAGGACGGTGGCTGCTACGGAACGCGAAACCGGACAAAAAGGGCAAAGTCGATTTTCTTTTCCCTCTCATGCTGAGCGGTGTAAAGTCCAAAGGAAGTCAAGTAAGCGCCATGAATGTGTTACTAGAATCCTCCCTCTCTGTCTCTCCCTCGTTATCATCTTATGTTTGGATGATCCAGAAATTTAGAAGACTATTGGGTCATGGAAAAATCACTGTAACTCAAAAATAGTCTAAATATTCTATACATAGCTGACTGCGGGAGAAGGGAATGCCTTAATTAAATAAGTAGATTAATATGATACCGAAAACTTATTCCACTTAGTTAAAGTAGACCAATCTGACTATAATAACAATGATCAATAGCTGAATGGAAAACATTTTGTTTTGTTGTTTATTGCACTTTTTGTCTTCTTTATAAAATGTACTGGGCTTTCACACAATTTCAACCCATCCACATCATTATTAGACAACCAAAGAAAGTGCTACCGGAGTGTAATGATGTTGTAAAAAGACCCCCCAAACACACACAGGGAGGATGTGGAGGTGGATGGGTCAAACCAACAGGACTGTCAACCAGGAGGCCAGTATTCGAGTTATTTATAAGTTGCATCAGTGATGTTTTCCGTACGTTACATTGTTCAAGTTTTACGTACTTACCTAACTAAATGGTTTTGTTGCCTGAACCTAAGTTTACGTAGTTGTTTTAAGCCCAGCCGTGGTGTTTTTCCTCAAGCTAACTAAGCGGTTGAGTTGTTTTAATTCACAACGTTAACCACGAGTTTAAAGCGACCGTAGTGGAGCATCACAGTTTGATGCGCTGGGCGACTCAGTGACTCAGAAAGTGACACCAAGGGTCCTAACAAAGCGTCAATATGTGACGAGTTGGGATGAGAACGTGTTGAGCATGCACAATGCAAGGGCTCTGGAACAACAAGCAAAACTAAATTGTATGCGTTGTGCAATGTTGTTAAGTACACTAGTGTTTTTTTACTCAAAATGTCTCCTGTCAAAAAGGTCTATGAAAAACTATGAGTAAAGACAGTGTACACAAGTTACTAACCACTTATATGTAAGCAGAAGGACATGATTTACTGGAACAGATAATCTGTTAGCGTTAGGGCGGCAAAATGTCCCAAAACCTGCCATCAAAAGCACAAAGACTTTAATTGTGATGCTTTCTAGTCTGGTCACTTCCCTCTATTGGGCTCTTTTCTTAGAGGAGATCAACAGCTGTCTCAAAGAAGCGGTGCTGGCTGTGATCAGCGTGTTTGGAACAGGAACCAAGCAGCAGGACAGGAAGAAACAGATGTGCTTCAACAAACACTGCATGGACAGTGTTTGAAATCTCATCTGTCTCACTCACTGCTTGGTGTGTGTGTGTGTGCGTGTGTGTGTGTGTGTGTGTGTGTGTGTGTGTGTGTGTGTGCGCGTGTCCCTCTGGTCCACGCCTGACTGTAATCAAAACTTTGCTCTGTTGATACATCAACACATGCATATATAGTCTTTCTCTATGTTTTTCTCTCATGAAAGGGGGTGAGTGTTTCCATGGACCCTGGACTGTCCCTCCTCTGCACAACAAAAGCAGGCATTTTGGGAGACGGGGCAGGACCGGCTCCTGATTATAAAAACTGCATGCAGTGGAAACAGCTGGCCCGGGCAGGGAGGAGGAAAGCGCTGTTATCTAAAAAGCGAACCCATCGGGCCAGCAGAGGGAAAAAGCTGACAGAGAAACAGGAAGCACAGCCAGGACACAGTGGTAGTTTGATAGGAAAATAGGCAACTCCTCAGTGGGGCTTAACACAGGTGTTCAAAGAGAGACACAGAGAGAGTTAAGTGGCTCAGAAAGTTATTGTTTCATTAGAAGTTGCTCTATTCTGTTAGGAGAGGAGGAACCATGAAAGAAACTGAGGTCTTTCTTAACTTCATTACCACTGTGGTATTAGACACACAAGTTTCTGAAGCATTCCAACGCTGGATTTCTACTTCAGGGTGTCACATATTCCCGAATGGGTGTTGCACCGTCGCGTTGTGAGGACAACATGTCATCTCAAGAGTGTTGACCTCAAGCAGCTCTGGTTCTCCCAGGCTGTCTGGGGCTGTTAACTTATTTATAGTTGGCTTGAGGAGAACATGTTGAATAATACAATGGGGGGAGGGGGGGGCAGACAGACTGGACTGCAGCTGTACAGAGCCTTCAGTCACATATGAGTGTCAACCACAGAATGTAATGAATATATTTCCTGCATTATCGCGCAACTTAAATACGTGCGCAAGCAAAGATCAAGTGGGCAAATTATAAGTATAGGGCTGATGTATAAATCATGATTTACCTTGATGACAATAAATGCAGCAACCTGTTTAATTCATCCGTGCATATTCTTACGTCCATGTTGGCTCTATTCTGATGTTTGTCCTTATTACATATATGACCTTGTTAATACACAAATGACATAGAATTATTGGTTGTTGGAGCTATTACCACTTGAGTATATGAGAGAGATTTAGATTGTATATTAATCTATTGGAATTTGCAATAAAATATAAATTTAGAACAGTAAGAGATTCACAATGTCTGTTGTATAGATTCATCTTAACGTTTAGCCCTATAAATCAATATTAATTAATTGTGTAATTCCAGTAGCAAGTATACCACAACCCGATATAAACAGTAACAATTTGACTGATATTTGCTGAAGTGTATGGTGGCTGCCCATCTTGGTTGTTGTGATAAGTCTAAATCTCTGTAGACTATGTGTTGGTATGTTGAGAACTATGAAAACCTGCGGTCATATTTATTGTATGTTTTATATAATATTCAGCTACTAAAGTTGATTGTGATTCTCAGAGCACATATCTTCATTCTCTCTGCAAGAAGTTAGAACGGCAACTCAAACAAGTACAGTTGGAGAGAGTATTTTTTTTTTCTTTCTTAAAATGTGGCGTTCACAACAAAAGAAAGCCTGGTGCAGGTGTGACCTAATTTTCTTTCTTCTATCTTTAACCCTTAACTACATTACCAGCCAATCGCACTCACTGTGGGAACGTACATCACAAATAAAACAGCATATATAATATACGAGACACTGAGAATGTCATCTCACTGCATTTTGATAATGAGGTAATCGTTTCAATGTGCTCTCACGCGTAACTTTATATATGTTCCTGAACACAAACGTCTTATTGAGGGACCGCTGATTCGCTGTTGTGTGTTGATCAAGGTTAAACCCCACGGACCATCTGGAGCAGCCCTCGCCTCAGGATGGGTAACTAATAATTGAGCGGGTAACTAAATATTCAAAAACACTACGTAATCCCGGCGTACATTGCTCCACCGTCTGCATTACCTAATCCCAGAAGCCATCGCGGGGGGGCGGGGATATGGCTAGTTGTCAGAGCAACCTGCATGTCATTAGAGACACTCCACCCACTATATCGTTTCCAGCCAATCGGAGGCCGTAGAAATGACATCATTGTTATTTTCAGTAGAGCTGCAGCTTAGAGGTGGATAAAGTTCGTCTCCACGTTGGAAGAGATAGAAAGTATTATCCCCGTTCGGACCCCGTTTCTGCGTTTTGGGAAGGAGGATCAACTCAAAGCGGATACTTCAGGTGTGGAAACACCGAGGCTCGGCGACGGAGGGAACAACGTTTTTTTGTTGATGATCGCGCGGTACACGAGAGAAAAGTTTTCTCAGGACACGAAGTTGTCAAGTGAGTTGAACTTCAACAATAGGCGGATTCTATCAGAAGACAGTCGAGAGATCGGGAGGCACGGGGCACATGTAAACAGTCGGTCTTTGGTGTTTTTTTTAATAAGAAAAAAGGAGAATAGACCTCATTCTAGGTGATAAAAAACTTTTATGTCCAGAAAAATGGAAGCGACGTTTTACGACGAAGCCGTGAATGGCTCCAGCTCTCAGCATGACGGACCGACGGTGTATGGGTTCAACCCCAAAACCCTCAAGCAGACCATGACGCTAAACCTCAACGACCCGAAAAACTTCAGGCCCCAGCTGAGCGCCAAGGCCCTGGACATCCTGACGTCCCCAGATGTCGGCTTGCTGAAGCTGGCCTCGCCTGAACTGGAGCGATTAATCATTCAGTCCTGCACCGGACTGACGACACCCACCCCGACCCAGTTCGTCTGTCCCAAGAACATCACCGACGAGCAGGAGGGGTTCGCGGAGGGGTTTGTGAGGGCTCTGGCGGAGCTCCACTACCACCAGCAGCCCCCCGCCGTCCACCCTGACGCGCAGAGCGGCGCGAACAACGGCATGGGATCCGGCTCCGCTGCGTCCGAAAGCGACGAGATTCCCTACAGCTGCACGGTGCGCACCGACCCGCCGGCGTACACAAACCTGGGGGCTTTCAGCCGGGCCGTGGGCTCTGCGTCGACACCTGCCAGCGAGAGGCACCCGCCTTTGAGTTACCCAACCGCCCCGCAGCAGTCCCACAGCAACATGGACCACCTGGCGGCGGCGGCGGCGCAGCACTCGCGGCTACAGGCGCTCAAAGAGGAGCCGCAGACGGTGCCCGAGATGTCCGGCGACACCCCGCCGCTCTCCCCCATCAACATGGAGAACCAGGAGCGCATCAAAGCGGAGAGGAAGCGCCTGAGGAACAGGGTGGCCGCCTCCAAATGCCGGAAAAGGAAGCTGGAGAGGATCTCACGGCTGGAGGACCGGGTCAAAAACCTCAAGAACCAAAACACGGACCTGGTTTCCTCTGCCAACGTCCTCCGGGACGAGCTGGCTCTGCTCAAGCAAAAGGTCATGGACCACGTTAACAGCGGCTGCCAGCTCATTTTGACGCAGCAGCTCCAAGCTTACTAGACTACCAAGGGTTAAAAAAAAAACAAAAACCCAAGGGACATTTCTTGTGGACCAAATGCAGTTTAATGTGGCCCGTTCAGCCATGCGGGGGAGCCCCTGCGTTTCATTGACATTGTCCACCAAATTATCCGCTCAGGCTGCATCCACTAAGTTTCTGCAGACAAAGAGCAAGAATGGAGACTGACAATATACTTGTAATCGGTCAGTGCGATGAATTATTACAGAGCAGAGGCCACAAAACCTGCAAACCACGGACAAAGCTCAGAGGGAGCTCCTAATACCCCTCTGATGTGACTTGTTGGATTTTTTTATAAAAAAAATGTCGTCGTCCCCCCCACACACTCAAAACTACAAGATGTATTCAGCCACGCTAATATGGCAAGTTTCCATATCTAAAGCTAAAATGAAACGGAATAAGTCCCATGCAGCCTTGCGTTCTGACTCCCAGAGCATGTGTGGGATCAAATCGTAAATTGACAGAAACACAATGTGAACGAGGCGTTGCCCTGCAAATCTCCCACTATGTCAAGTAGCAATTTATGCATAAAGACTTGAGTCAAGCACTGAGTATCCCACCAGCGACTATACAGTATGTACAGAGTAACACTAACAAAAAGCAAATCACACCTTTTTTAGGCAAGGACTCTCATAGGTGTGTGTAGCGTTTACTGACAAAAAAAAAAAGAGAAAAAAACCTGCCTTACTTTCTTAACCTTTCTGTTCATACAACTTTGTGATATAGACCTGAAATAACACTTTGTAATAATATTTGTACGCTGTCTTTTGAGCACTTCAGAACTGTAAATATGACAAAATAAAATGTTGGACACGCGAGTTGTGTGCGAGTACTTTTGTCTGCTGAATAATTGATCATTGGATCCAGTCTTTGTAATGGCTTTACGTGAAGAGTTTGTTATTGAAGGACCCCGGGGCGGACGGGATATTGAGTCACCAGTGTCGTGTGTGGCGCTCGTAATGGCTGGCGAGTCTACACGGCCGCTGATTGGACAGCGAGGTGTCGGAAGTGAGCAGCAGGCAGCCAAATATGGCAAGAGGTCCACAGTGCGCACTGGGACGGTGAGTGAGTCACGGTCCTCCCACTGCAGCTGGCGACTCCCTCCTAGAGCAAACCTATGAAGCATACGCACATTTGTTTACACACTTTGGAAGTGTGTTGAGGTACACAAGAAATATTTTCATGTGGGAATATTCGGAATCTATAAACGAGTGAACAACTTGGGACATATTTTAAAATTTATTTTCAGAACTACTGTCTGTAATAGAAATTATAAAACAGTTTGTGTAGAAAAAAAAAACATTACATTTCAAGCTGAACTACAAGCAAGCAGATATTCAAGTGCACCGACAGCTTTAGCTTACACACACAGTGTGGACCACCAACACTGATGGATGCTCGCTGGTCTTTAAACTGGACAGACGCCATTAAATGCTTCAGCAATACGTCGGAGACGGTTTCAAGGTATGTTCACGAGGGGCGTGATGACACAGGAGGCAGCTGTCTGGCACATTTTAAAGGACCCTGAACCCACACAGGTGTGGGTGATAACAAAACCTCTCTCGGGATCCTATGCCGACAGCGACTGATCGACATTTTCTGTTGTATTTCCATCTTTCTCATTTGTATTCGTGAATTGATGACCTCAGCGCTGCCCCGAGATGAGGCCTAATGAGCCAGATTAAGTGAAAACACCTGAGTGTAATGTACAGGGCCTATTCTTTCTAAATCTTTCCTATAAGCACATTGTTGGGACCTAGTCATGTACACAATGCTACATTATTAGATATCGACTTCTGTGTTTATAGGACATATTTTAACAGTTGTGTAGCATATCTGACTCCGAAACATTAACACTGTGGTGCAAACCGGCCCAATCAGATCCTAATTTTTCTGACCAGTGCTCCATCTGCTGGCATCGCCTTCAATTAAATACTTTCAATATTTTACAAACAAATATATTTCTCCCTAAATAACAGAAGTTCCAAATGATGGTTGGTTGACGGCCACAATTTCTGGTGGAACAAACGAAAATAACTGTCCATCTATTGGCTGGAGTCTGGAGTGGACTGCCCACTCTGTGTCCACTGTCCAACAGTTTCATCCTGCTCCACTCATGCTTTATCTCTTTGTGCAACAGGGATGTAATTCTCCAGGTATTATGAAAAGGGTATTCATTTTGTATAGACACACTGGTCCCCCCCCATCTCTTTCCATGTTGGGGAGTATCTGTGTGTTTGGTTCCCCGGGAACATACACAGTCCAGCATTCGTGGTTCTCAGCTGACGAGCACGCCCTCTTTGGCAGCGAGGCGCTGCCGGTGTACGTGGTCCTGCTCCAGTTCTTCGTGGCTCGGGTGCCAGAGCCGCGACAGGATGCGCTCCATGTTCAGGGCATATATAGTGTGGGAGGGTATCACACCGCGGTGAACCTACATCAGACAAGTGTTTCAGGAAGACAGTTAGGCATTCGATCCTCTGATGGTTAAATGAGGGCAGACAGGAATAACTGTGATAAACAGCAACCACAGAGGTTTAAGTGCAGTTCCCAAATATGACCAATGAAAACATTTCAAAATATCTTACAACCAGAAAGCACCCACTTAAAAGGCTGAAACATTTACCACTAGTAATGAATACATATTCAGTGTAAATGAATGTCACTCTGTGTATTTTAAGTGTACATACAAAAATGTTCTGTGTCACGCAATTTAGACATTATGAGGTTCTGATCATTACGGTGAGGAAATGTCAGTTACTGGACCTATTTGACTTTTAATTGAATATCCCTGCATAAGGCACTACATTTGTTGAAGGTTTTGGGACAGAGAAACGTTCATGAACACGTGTCTCTTACCTGTAGAGCCTCCAGCAGATCAAACATGCTGATTGGAGGGAGGGGAGCGGGGAGAGTGGCAGCAGAACAAGCCAATAAGTGAACAGCTCGCTGCTCGGCCTCATCAGGTGACACTTGAGGTGGTGGGCCAGTGGCAACGGACGCACTTGGAGGGGGACTGAAAGTAAGAAAAAGGAAAAATCACTATGGACTGAAAAATGTGATCAGTACTACGACTACGTTTTAATAAACAGCAACAGAAACCTAACCTAAGAGCGAACACAGTTGTCCCTACCATTCAGTAACACTGCGGTAAGCAGCAAGGCTGTTTTTCAGATAAGGCTGCGGTGTAACATCACTGCCGAACGCGTACGGGAAGCGACCATCTCGTAACCGATACGCCTTCCTCCGGGTGATGACAGCAGTCAGGACGTCTTTCAAGTGGTGCTGAATATAAATCAGAGCAGAACGTCAGCCATTGCTCAATCTCCTGGGTAAACACAGCAGTCAGTCATACTTAATAAGCGGTACAACAAAATCTCTAAAAGTGAAACCACCATTCTCTCGTATTTTGTATTTCAGTACAAACTATGAGAGAAATACTTTGTATTAGAGAAAATGGTTTCCAAAATTATGAATTTCTCGAGGACAGAATTAATTACATTTTTATGAATTTCAAGGACAAAACTGATAGACGGAGTTAAGGAACGAACATGTTCAACCTGTTGCCTGCTGGACCACCAGCCATCGCCTTGTGAGTGTTTATTACAACCTTGTATGAGAGATCAACACTGACGTAAAAGTCAAATATGGAAACTTGCTTTCAGTGTTGGGCGAAGATACTCGGGTTCTTCTTTGTGGTAACAACTTTATTTCTTTTAATTCAGGGACTCTTTTGTTTTAAAGCTGCAAATATGAAAAATGTAGTTTTCCTTCATCTACAAACACAAATTCATTACATTTATTAACGTTTCTCTGTGTGATGATATTGTCATTTTTGACAATGCTACAAAATAAACGATTCAAAATCAAATATTGGCATTGTTGTAAATTTCACACTTTTTTTATTTTAGGGATTTAATTTGGTACTCACTCATCCTCTGACAGAAGGTATCATATGTCGTGCAGATTGTAAAGCCCTTTGAGGCCATTTTTGTATTGCAAAATTGACGTGACTCAGCATTGCTGGCGGACAGTTGCTACAAACCTCAAGAGCGTAGATCATGCTGCCGACGGCATCGTCTGTGATGTTATCCAGGCCCAGCTCGAAGGCCGTCACCATCATGCGGGCCTCCAGCTGGCCCCGTGTGGGCAACAGCAGAGTGTGGGCACTTAGACGCAGCTCCTCCTCCTCACCTCCCACCTCCCTGGGGCTGAAAGGCTGGGCGGCGTTCAGAGGGTTCTGTGGCTGGAAACGATGCTGAAGACATACAAGCATCCAAATGATACAGACAAGACAGTTGTTAATGCACCGGTTGATTCATTATATGCCACTAACCTTTAAAAAACATTTACACCCTGTCATTAATTGAGCACTTACATTATTATGAACATTTCAACATTTGGCAGAGCTGCTGTTAACGCAGCCATTATCTCCAGGGATGAATATGAGAATAAGTACTTACATCAAACTTCTGTCTGGAGGAACATTTCTTCTTCCCTTTTGGTTTTCCAGGCTTTGAAGCAGAGCCACCTTGCCACTGTAGTTGCCCTGCGCCCTCTAGAGGACAGTAGAAGAACACAAGATGAGTTGAAGAAAACATAAATACAGATCACATTGAAAAAGAATATTTCCCTTTAGTTAAATGTTACAACTTTTCAACAGTGATAGCCTCTAACTGGCTGTATGCAGTGGGTCTTTGATCACAGGCCCTCTGTCACATACACACTTTGAAATTCCATTACTAAATCAATTAATTTAACAACAAAGCCATTATTTCAAGGTGTCTGAAAATGACACTAACACCTAAGACAATCAAATCGCTTTAAATAAAAAAGGTACAACTGATTACGGTATTGTACATTTCAATAAAACAAAGCTTGGACACAAACACAAGCTCAACTTCACCTGGTGTGGACACAATGATTTGGCAGCGTGTGAGGATGGCCAGGAGAAAATCGTTGTGGACATGGACTGTAGAGGAAGACCGAGAGAAATACAAATAAGCAACACTTCTCTAGAAAGCATCAACTACTCAACTGGAAGTGTTTCTTGGTTACTCACCGTTCTCCTGAGCCAACAGACGACGCGCCTCAATGTCAAACTCCTCCTTGCTGATTTTCTGTTTGAACCATAGCTTCAGGTTTGCCCAGTAACTGCGTGGAGAGGCAACAAACAGAAAACATCATCACAAGACTCACCTTACGCCATGAGTTCAGGTGCATTTACTGCATTCCTTTCGTTTCATAAACAAACCTATGTTAAGACATAATGTAACGTTAGCCTCCCGTCTCATTAAGTGAAAATAAATGATTGACTTTTCTCTCTTTTTAATACATGTTTCTTTTTCCATCTCAAGTTACACATCCAAATACCTTTAAACTGCATTCATACAAACCTGCAAACACGTAAACGTGTATCACTTCCCCCTGAGAGCACATAATAAATACTGAATAACTGCAAAGACATATTGGCTGATTGATAACTGTTGCTGAGGAGAAATGCTGCAAACATTAGCAAGTGATAGCAAGCTGCTACTTTCCAAAAGCTAACTAACGGTAGAATTACTTTGCATTTCAACGGTAAACAAAGGAAAATAATAGACACCCAACAGCACAAATAGAAAACACACACGAAAAGCATTTTACTTACTGCTTGACATTATCACCAATTGCATCAGTTAAATTCTTCTTCGCAATCTCAAGCTCGCTAACATGAGCTGCCATGGCGTTCATGAATTACTACAAGTACGTCATCATTCGGCGACACAACTGTTTCCCTTTGTTTTTGTTTCTCAACTTTATTGAAGCTTTCATTAACAGGACGAAAAATAAAAATCACGAACACATTCTACATAAGCAATGTTATCCTTAACATTACCAAAAAATACTTAATTATTACTTTAGGCCTACACAATAGGAGTGGCAGCTAATAGATGTAGGGCTCGCTGTACACTTAAAACAAATGGCATTTTTTCGGAAAATAATATTTATCTGAAATATTTATCCTGAGATGCTCATTAATTTCATTTTAAATAAAACTACTTGCTCCTCTTTTGTTTGTGAGAGAGAGAAGCTGTTATAAAGGGTGTCAGGCATGTGTACAATAGCTTCACTGACCCACTGCCTGTTTTAAAAGCGTATCGAAAGGTTGCCTCGTAAAACTACTCCACCACTAGATGGTATCATAGTATCATTTAAAATCTGCATAGCCCAGCCCACTTACATCTTGGTGCAGAAGAGTTAAAAGAGAAATTAGACTTGTGCATTTGAAATTGAACGTGCTTTATCAAAGTGTCAACATTCATCACAGTGGCAAGGTCAGGATGCATTCCCCTCCCCCCCCAAAAATGTAATGCTGTAATATAGATTTATTTCAAGACAGAAAGGTCTTATCTGCATTTTGCAAGCAGCTCAGCGTGAGTCTTTGAGGCAGAATTGCCTGTTTTGTTGCTCATGTTTTTTTGAGATTGAAAACATGATATGAGCTGGTATGGTACCTTGGGCACCCTAGAGCCTGGTGTTGTGTTCAAAGTATGGCTGTGGGATCAATGTGGAAGTCTGATCAATGCCAAGAATGTCCCTGGAGAAAAAAAGATTATCTCATGGATACTAAGCTGTGAAACAACATGAGTAAATCCAAGTTAAATTTGTTCCCAGCACTAGGAATGTATTATTATTTGTTTGTTTTTTAATGATCTTCACATTTTTTACTGCTAAGTAAAACCAACTAAGGGATATTTTGACCCGCTCACTCCAGAAATACTTTAAATGATCTCAGTAACTTAAAGCCAGCTGCCAGAATCCAAGTAGGTTTAATAAAACTGGTGAAAGCTGTCATTTAAAAAAACATGTATCACATCCCATTTTAACCACTGAAATTCTTGCCACATTCAAAAGTGCCTCACATCTGCAGCTACTTTAGAATGCAGCAGCTAAAATATGAACGGCTGTGAAATTAAGAGATCAGACCGTGTATTTCCTGTTCTATAATTTAAAGGTAACAGTTAAATTCAGAACTGGTGTAAAAAATTGTAGTAATCGCATTTAAAGCTCATCCAGGGCTGGTCGTAGCGGGACTTTAATTTCATTTGACTTTCCCTTGATGTGGGCTCAATTTAGCTCAAGACATCAAGTCCTTTTTCAGTGTATGTAAATATTTCTTATCCTTATCTTTTTGTAAATTTTTGTAATAATTGTCTAATTTGTACTGTTGTGTTTTTATTTCTTTATTTTAGCACCGATTACACTGATTCGGCAAGCAATAATTTTATAACTATATATTTTTAGCAGCTGAAAGAATTTTTTTTATTTTATTGGTTCTACTGCTGTAAGTGTTTTTTTATTCTCCTGGGCTGGATCAAAAACATTTCTGTGGTTCCTTCTGTTGTGCTTTGTGGCTATTTGGCTCATGCCTCACTTGAGCCAGTTTAGACCAGGGAGGCCCTTTTGTTTTTCACAGTTTTAACTATGGTGTAGAATCAGTTGAGTAGTCAGGGCGGTCACTCCTTTGGCTCAGTCTCCCCAGGCGGTCCTGAAGCCTTAAAGAGACCTCCATGACTCACGCCATCTATCACAATAAGTGAAACCGTATATCCAGAAACACACAGTTAACAGTCATACTATAGACTATTAGCGGGTCCTCCATTTCAGTGACTACATGCTGACTCCACAGTGTTCTGAGGTCGTACGTCTTTGCAAAGGAGATCCATTGGATAAGGGGTTTCAAAGTTTGAGTCTAGAATAAACAAGCTTTTCATACCAGCCACAGGATCTATGAAAACCATCTGAAATTCTGGTCACTAATAGATGTATTTAACAGACTATATATCTGTTAGAAGGTAGCTGAAATTCAAGGAGCTCAGTTGTCACTGCTCATATGTTCCTTTGTTTGTTATCTCTGGGTTCGATCGGTGCATAGATTGACGTCTTTCGGTTAAAAAAAAAAAAATCAAATTTTCACAATCTCAGCACTCTCTCGCATGCTTCACATGCTCTATGAAGTATCCCTCTACTGTATGTCTTAAACTAATAAGGGAGAGTGGAAACTGCAGCTGACTGCAGCTCAGTGAGCCTTCCCAGATCCCTCCAAATAATCATCCATCTTAAACAAGTGTCTATTAAGCTTTAAATCAAAAGAGCACTTAGGAGCAGACTTAGCTATGGAGTTGTATACTGTAGTGCAAAAATTAGTCATGGTGCTTATTTTCAAAGAAAACAGCTCCACATCCTGCATGTTGATTTTCTGGTTGACTGGTTTTAAGGCTAATGAGTCCCTCTCATGGACATTTTCCCAACAGCAGATGTCTTTCAGCAAACAGCAGTAGAGCCAGCTTCTTCCACAAATCTTCCGACCCTGGTGCCACCATGGCGGTGAAATACGTAGACAGCGACGCTTCACTCGGTGACAAAGAGGGCCTTTCACCTTGAAACCTGCAGCGGTTCTCAGAGGACCACACTGCAGCAGCGCTCGGCCATCCCCAAGTCTGTCGGCCAGGTATTCGAGGTGGTACGGGCGTGAGTGTGGTCCCCTCACCAGAGCCAAGGATGTCACCTTCTCTCCTCCAATGCCTGGCTGCGCAGGAGTTTGGTTTTTTGTGGGCCCATCATGCATTTCTATAACCTCGTGAGGCTGTTTAAAATGTAAGGGTTCAGTGTGTGTAGTGGGCAGAGTTATTGGAAGACTTCAGTTACAGCTCCTGTGGTGACGCAGCGTCCCGTACCAACAGTCTCTGGGGTGGTTGTAGGCTTGATGTCTGAGAGGCACACTTGTGACAGGAAGGTGGACATGTCACCAAACAGAGAGTTGGATTTATAGAACAAGTGTGCTCAGATGGCTAACTGTTCAATTAAATTCCTAGAAAAGAGTGTCTGAGTCTGCACTTGACCTTTTTTATAGCTCAAAGTTGAAATAAACACCAACCATTACCTCTAAAGCTCACTAATTAACATGTTTTATCTTGTTAGTTTAACCCTTACATACAAGAACTGTAAAAAATAAGCTTTGGTTTTACGGGGTTTTATGGGTTGGATTATTTATTGGCAAAAAGTAACTGGGTTCAGTGACATATAGGTCTGTAAGTGCTCGTAAATTCACAATTTGTTGTTTTTACATTTTATTTTCTGTACAAATAAGACAAGCAAGACATAACATATAGGGACTTTTAGAGGTGCTGGTGGGTGATTTAAAAGAAAAAAACTTTGGACAGAGGCAGGCTAGCTGGGTCTACTTTAGTCTTTATGCTAACATAAGCTTCCTGGCTCTACCTTCAAACTTATATTCATGTTCACCGTTCAGACAGGTTCGCCCAATTTTACTCTTGGCAAGAGAGAAAATCAGCCTATTTCCCCAACTATTCCTTTAAGTACCGATCCAATCCTAGTGTACCCGTATAAGCAGATAATTCTCAGTCAAGTTCTTAGTCAAATAACGTATTTCCCAAAATGTCACACTATTCTTTTGAAATAAAAAGTAACAACAATGAATGTAGCCCAAAAAAACGTTACCCTCAGAAAACAGCAGTTTGATTTACAGTATAAAAGTTTAGGTTTATATGAATAGACAGTGATAAGAGTCATGTAGCTCAGGTTGAGAGCCAGACATGAACTGATGACTTGCCCTTAGTCATCCACAGAATGTGTCACCACTTGAAACGAGATGCCTCTACGATGTATTCATCCGTCTCCTTGAGACATTTTCACGCCAACACAAAGCACAGAGCCACGCACATTTATTAGAACTCTTATTTCTGTTGAATACAATTACATTTCCTTCTCTAGACTAACTAAAGTGTGTGCTGTAAAAACAGCAACATTTCATCTGTGTGACTCACAACCACAAGAAAAGGAAGATTAGGACTTGGTTATAAATCAGCATGGCACATGAAAGGAGTTCCTTTAAATCCGAAAGAAGAAGAATGTCCTCTGAAGTGACCCTAAATGTCTGTTGTGTGCTAATGTTCTACCAAGTATTGTGACTCAATGGTTTCAGCTTTCACTACAGTATAATTTTAACATAATGCCGTTTTTATTGGACGCTGCTTTTTTACATGTTCATAAACATGTTTCCATGTCCAGCTGGGTTTGACCGGTCTCCTGGCTTTGTGTTTTGTTGCTTTATAAACGTTTGTTAAAGAGATGGGTGTGAGGGACTTTGTGGCCTAAAGAGAAACAGAACAATATGAGGGTCTATTTTCAGCTGAGAGACCAAAGACTGGTGGGTGTTGTTAAAAGCAGACCACAAGTTAAAAGAAAACAGAAAAAAACAGCTCCCCTCTCCTCTCGGATGGTTACCCCAAAAGGATGCCGTTTTCCTTCCATACCGGTGATTAGAGAGAGCAGCCGTGACTTTGTCAATGGAAGATATTTTACGAAAACATGCAGTTCAAGCACTTTTGTGTGGAAAGAATGTAAATTTCTGTGTATTTAGAGGAAGAGGGGGGAAAATAATTTCGAAATTTGGACCAGTTCCATCCCCGTTCATCCCACACCCCTCCCCCCTCCCTCCTCCCTCCTCCTTTTTTCTTTCTTCATCCTGTCTGGCTTTCAGCAATGTGTTTCTCGTTGTCTGTCCCATTGCCTGTAACTCTCAACACGCTTGGTTGGCATATTTTTTGTGCTTGAAAACCACTGAAAACAACATATTTCCATCTCTTTTTCCCCCTCCAACAATGCCCATTTCTCAGAGTCATACTGACATTTAATCATCAGCCAAATGAGTAAAACATACAACAGCAATGTCCATATGTGCAAGCACACTTTGAGAATGATTGTCATTCATACAGCGGAGGAAATTAGTTATATTTTCTATAGGATCGTTTACTGTTCCCTCGGGACACCTGGTCCTTTTCACTGTTATGATAAGTTAATTGTACACATAAATTATCGTTTCTAGTCATAAAGTAGTTTAACATACAGTATAAAGGTCATTCTAAGTGCAGAGAGAGACTGTTTTTGTGTAATCAAATGTACATATGCTGTGTCTTAAAACCACCTTCGTTTCTCCAACTCCTTAAAAAGTTGGTCTTTTCAGATCTGGAAGTAGAGATGGAGTCTGAATAGATCAATATAGGTATTAATGAAATGCATTTTCCAGCTCATACCACAAGTTAAATACCATGTATGAGCATTTAACCCACACGTTTATCTTGGCGAGGTAGGAAGAGCTGCATTTAGATCCTGTTATGCTAAAGCTTATGAATGACATCAATACCAGTGGAGCTCTGTTAGGATGTGGCACCTCATCTCCACGGGGTGACATAGTAATGAGGAAAACACTGCGGCCTCTTAATCAGATAGACAGCTTGCATTATTTAGCTGCAAAATGGCCTTAATTATCCCTTCAACATCATATGTATTTGGTTATTAAAAGAGCTGTATGGCTTACTTTAAACAGTCATCATGTCCCCTAAATCCCTCTATGTGTATCTATTATGCTATAAAGAGAACAATGTTTCACGCAGAGTTCATGTCTGTAACAGGAGGCAGTTCAAGTCACTACTGGTGGTTGGTAATCTCCATAGGTGTAGTTCTTCTGTCTAGGATCAACCAATTGCTGATGACATATACAGTCACAGAATGAGGTTCAAGTTTGCCCCTGGCCTCCACAGTTACCCCTGGACCAGCCTGGCTTGCAGTATCTCCTCAGTCTATGGGCCTGATCAGCATACGGACAGACTTCATAGAGTAGAAGCCTCCGCCGTAGTCCGCCCAGAAGATCCCATCTTGGAATTTGCTGCGGTAAACGCCTCCGGTGTACCATACACCGTTGAGATTAGCTTGGCCGCAGGCGTTGTACCACCAGCCTCCTTTGTGGAAATGGGCACAGTTACCTGTTGTAGAGAGACAGGAATGGTTATGATTAGCTGTATGAGGAAGTATGTTTTTCACACAGAAAATGATTCAAAAGGTATGTGTCTTCAGAAAACATCTATATTCAGCAAGGTCTCACTCCCATAGCCTCAAATATTGACATCTGGGCAGTAGCCCTCGGCGTCTTGATGCAGACCATAGACTGAATAAAATATGGACGTAGTCTCCGTGATGTCATCAATAGGTGTCTGAAGAACCAGCCGTCGCCATCTTTGGCAGTGACGACACAGCCTAACTCTAAAAAGAGGTAAAGAGGTGAATCGTTGCAGAGGCGCGCCGGGTGAAGCAGCAATGCAAACAGCTAGCTGCTAGCAACCTGAGACGGCACCCACCTGTCATACCTAACATTAAGCCTAATATAATATAAAAAACAGTGAGCTATATGTAAATCATTCATGAATGTGTAAATTAGCGATGGAGACCATAAGCGTTTTTGTACCAGGCTGTAAACATGTATATTTCTGCTGTAAAGTCGGGCATTTTAACATGAGGGTTTATGGGGATTCACTCGCTTTTGGAGCCAGCTTCAAGTAGCCATTTGAAAGAACTTCCGTTTTGACACTTTAGAGTTGGCTCCATTTTTCAGCACTGGAGGTTGCCACTTGTTCTTCATGTAACCGTTTCTGGTTTTCACAGTGTTTGCAAACGAAGAGAGCTTGCGAGCGCCGACATGCTCACAACAATAGACGGAAAAGTGTGAGAGGTGTTGCAGGCAATTGCGGGAAGGATTCAATTGGTCTTCACGGATAAACATTTCAAGAATGTGATGATGTCTGATTTTACTTTACTTTACGTCAGTTTTGCTTAATAGGATGTGAAAACTTTAAATCTTTGTATCCACTCAGATCACAGGGAGCACCTAATAATTCCAATATCAGATTATTAAAGGAGAAACTTGAAATTCCAATAGAACATCATGATGCACTTCAAAGGGCCCCCGTGTTTATTTACCTGCGAATGCATCCTTGTCTCGATCCAGAGTAGTAAACGGTTTGCCGTTGTGGCTGCTCAGGGAGTCCCCGGCGTTGCCCTGGTAGGTGCCCAGCCGCAGGCGGTAACCCTCGCTCTCAGGCTCGAGATGGAAGCTGCTGTACTGAGCGTAGACCTTCTTGTCCATCCAGTCCTCCATCTCCACCAGCAGCTTGTAGTCCTCCTGCCTCCCCAGGTTGTAGATGCCTTCCAGACCGAGCCAGTATTCCCCGTCTATGTTGCCAAAGCCGCTCTGCGTCAAAGGAAGATTAAAAGGAAGGTTAGAGGAAGATTACAGAAAATAATGAGCATTGTTTTTCATGTGGTAGCCTGAGGAGTTTAGAAACATGAGAATTGTTTAGGAACTTAAAACCCCCTTGGGGACGAGGCTGTCGGATTGTTACAGAACAAATGAGAATTTTCTTTTTGATGACGTTCTGGTCTTGGTTCTGCAGTTGAGACAAACTACAAAACTTCAAAAGAAAGAAGATGTGGGAAAAGAATGCTCCCCTGTCTTTGAAATTCCTAAAAAAGACATGTTGTAGTGTTTATGCGGGAAAATAACCATCCAACGTCAGAATGCTGGTTCATCGCTCAAACCCAGAAGAGCTCTTGGATCGTGGTTAATGGCGAAACTGGCCTGGGCGCTCGTGCTGAATATCCGCGAGCAATCTACATCTGGCCATGTGCCTCCAGAACACTTCACTTGGTAGAGGAGTTTTGAGGTTTGTGATTGTGGATTAGCCGGGTGAGCCAGCAGATGATGACTGATGTAGGGTTTCAGTGCAGGGTCTTCTCTCCGGTGCTGTGTGTGTGCGTGTGTACATGTGGTGGCTTTGTGGGAGACTGCAGAAGCAAATCAATGTTGAAGAGAGCAATTTAGCTTCCAGTTACACATACACAAGCCTGGCCGGGCTGAATGGAACACTGGATCACCGGGGCTGCCAGCAGCGATATACTCCAGCTCATTCTCACAGGGCTTTGATGAGAGGGTCTATACGGTGTGGTGTAGTAAGCCAAGTAGCCATCCATCCAGGAAGGCACCATAGGAGAAGCGGTTTTGGAAAGAAACGCCTGCATATTGAGCTGTGGAACATACCTTCCTTGTGGGTCATCTAATGTTTCATAATGGGAATCTCAAACCATATGACCTTGGACGAATAGCGCTGCTGACGGGGCGTTATATTTTACAGTAAGTGAAAACACAAGGATTCTGGCCCAGGAAATAGTCCCAATGAACCCAGATGCTTCCTCTAGACGGGTCATATAACGGCACTCCCGTCGTCTCTGGATGACCCAAATATTCAGGCTGGCTCAGGAGGTGAGAGAAAAATAAGAAAAACAGGGCTGGGGGGGAAGTGTCATATGTCATCACCTTGTAGTTGTCCCAGTTCCTGAAGAAGTTAACGGAGCCGTCTCTCCTGCTCTGGATTACAGTCCAGCCCCCGTTGTCTATATCCTGTTCACACCAGGCCTGGACGGGCCTCTCAGCTTCGTCTGGTTTGATCAGGTACATGCCGCTGGTGCTGTGACCCGCTTCCTGCGCCGCGAGACAGTCTCTGAACGGGCCTAAAGGACAAGAACAAGAGAGGGAGGCAGGTGGTAAGACAGACAGGGAAGTTTGTAACAAAGTGTGTAACTTCTAAATAGTTCTGAATAGAAGGTGTGTTTGGGATAATTACCACCAACCCCATCCCCAAACAAAAAGAAAACAAATATCTGTGTTAAGACTTTTGGGCACTAAGCTTGGCTAGTTTGCTTTTAGCAGACAATTTTCTATCCATTATCTAGTTACTGCATTTTGGCTTTGTAGGGCATTTTTTGTTACCAGGGCACTGAGACAACATCATGAGTTTACATGATGATGAGGAGGCATTGAAGTCAATGTCTGACAGAGGGCTAAACAAGTAGGAAAAAACAGTAAACAACAGACAGAACAATACAAAATACACATATATATATATATATATATATATATATATATATAGGTCCTCCCAGAACAGCAGATGGGAGTGGGGCAAATAAAGTCAATTTAATAAGAAATGACTTGCCTTCATTTGAGTTAAAATAAAAAATGCATCTTGTTAACCTAGCATTTAGAAACTGATATATGCCTTTTTTTCAAGGTAGTTCAACATTCCCGTTGGAAGATTTTTAATTAAAAGCACATGTAGCAGTGAGTCTCCTGGCTAATAATGAAATAATAAAGGTATAGTCCATTCACTTCATGAAGTAGACCAGTGCCTCTACTTTGTGGTTTGCAGGAGCCTATCACGCCAGCCTGGGTTTTGTCTACATCTCACATGCAATGGAACAGTCTTGTAAGGGATCATTTTCATACACAGCTGCACTGAAATCCTACACACTTTGTTATTCTTGGGCGAAGGCAATCCAAATGCGTCAGGAATTTTTGTTGATGAGCAAAATCGCACTGGTTAGGTCTTTCTTTGCTTTGCTTTAAGTCCCCTGCCTCAGTCGAGACGTTACAACATTTTTATTTCCATTCAGGTTTGTGTTCTTTCTGTTGAGCGGGAAGCAGAGCTCCAGCTGAATCTGCAAATCTTTAACCTTTAAAAATAAGGCCAATGGCTCACCTGCAGCTGTATTTAAACACAGTGTTTATTATTTTGTTATGGTTGGCATGGAAACTCATGACAGCTATATATTTTACCAAGACTTTGTGACTGAATCAATGAATAAATTAATACAAATTAATGGATGGATGGATGGATGGATCCCCCACTAACTCATCCCCTCACCTTCAGCGCTGAAGTTTCTATGTGGAGGTTTCTGAACTTCCAAGGTGCCACTGGTGGGTGACGGCTCTGAGCGAGAGCCCCTTTCCCGGGCAAACATTCGGGTGTTGTCCCTCTGGATCTCATTGGTGAAACGTGGCACATTAACAGGAATGTTCTCGGGCACCACCTGCACAAGTGGAGGTCCCAAAGGTGGCTGGTCATGCCTGCGGCTGTACACCTGCATACAACGCTCCTCCAGGGCTCCAATCAGCACTGACTGGTTGTTCACTACTGCAGACAGGGCTGCGAATTTGGCCTCCAGTTCCCTGTACCTGGATCCCAGGCGCAGTGACTCGGTGGTGGCGTTGAGGATGCGCGTCTCCAGCTGTGCCAGCTCCAGTGAGTTGTCTCTCTTCCTGATGATCTCGTGCAGCAGTTGCATGTAGAGCTGCGTCACTCTAGAGTTCATGTTCCTGCTCTCTTTCCTCAACAGCTTCATCTCATTCACCAAGTTGCCATCCACATCCACCACCAGCTTCAAGGTCTCCATCTCCCTATGCTGCTTTGACATAAGGTCGCGCACTGCAGCCACATCCAGGCGGGTCACTCGGTCCTTGTCGGTTGAATAGCCGCGGGCGGCACAGATGGGTCCTGTGATCTTCTGCTCAGGGACCAGGAAGGTGTAGGAGCACTTCTGGCTTTCTCCATTGGCCTCTGGGGCCCTTCGTATCCTGGAGAGGATGGGGTGCTTTGTGAGGGCTTGGCTGTTGCCCCAGAAAGACAGACAAAACAGAATAAATATGCTCCATGTTCCGGGTCCCATGGTTCCTCCTCTCTCTATCAACAAACAAGCTAAAGATCTATAAAAAAGGAAAGAGAAGTACAGGACATTTTACATCAGGACAAGTTGGTGTTATTATATTACACTTATTGTCAATGAATTTAAAAAAGACCAAAACTATGTGTCAACCAATTGGAACCATTGGTTCCTACTGAAGACGTGAATCTTTAAAACATTTTGCAGGAAAGAAATGCGGCTCTGTCGGTTAGTCGGTCCACCATTTTTGTGAAATATGTCAACACTTGTCATGCAATTTGGTGCACACATTCATGTTCCCCTGAGAATGAACTGTAATCACTTTGGCGCATGATTTTGGCAAACAAATTTCAGGTCAAAATTTGGCTTATAGCTAATTACTTGCTATTTTCTAAAACTTGCACAATGATATTCAGCCCCAAGAGTACTTTGTGTTTAGTGTTAAGTGTAAGCATGAAAATAAGCAGAACTGTGATGTGAACAACATTCTATTTGCTAAACATCAGCATGTTAAAATTGCCATTGTTAGCATGCTAGCATGCTAATGTTATCATTTAGCTCAAAGCAACACTGTGCCGAAGTTCAGCCTCACAGAGCCGCTGGCATGGCTGTGTAGAAAAGGCAGCAATTTCCTAAAACAAGCATTTTTGTAGGACTATTTTCAGCCACAGATTAATATACATTTGGTGGTTTAGGGGTATATAAACTGCAGTGCTATGTCTATCACAACAAAGGAAGATGTCACCCAGTGCAACGGTGTGGCTCAATGGTTTTTGGGTAGTTTTTGGACAACAGTGGCGGTATGGCACAGGATAATGCTGTAACCATTCATTAGACGTATTCTTTAATGTGGTCCAACAAAGTTTCCTTTTTGTTACAGCTCATTTTGCATGATTCAAGAGAGAGCTTCCAGTCAAGACTCAGCACAAGCATCTTGCTTAATCATGGAGTAAGTGAGCATTAAAGCAGTAAAGTCAAAGGTTTCACATATCAACAGACAGTCCAGCCCCTGGTAGATTTCCCCTCACACGCGTGGAGGAGTAAAAGCAGTGCCTCCCATCCACCTCAAATCTGTTATCGTAAGTCTGATTTTCACTACAGTCCCTCATGGGTTCTCTGTCATTACGGTCCTCACCACATCTGTATCAGGTGTCTGGGTGTGGGCAAGTGCTAAGATCTGTTTTTCATATTTCTGTAGATCTCCTGCTCAGACCTTCCATGAACCTCCCCTATAGCCTTTCAGTGTACCTGCACTGACTCGTGTGTAAAAAAATAAATACCTCTGTCTGACAAATGATTTGACTGAAAGTGAAAATATTTGATAGAAAATTGCATTAATGTGGCCATGGATGACATTGACTATATCACTTTAATGGGATAGTATGAGCTGCCAGTATTCATGAGGTGTAGAAATGTATATATCAGTAATGAGTAAAATGCTAAAAGTCAACAGGTGGTCATCATTGGGCCTCACTGGCTCATGTTAACTTCTGCCATTTCTGCCTGGCTGGCCCAAAGAGAAACATTTGAATTTGATGAGGAATAAAATAAATTTATATATTCAAGGTGCAGCAGGGGGAGCAGGAATCCCTGATTTATGAGTAATGTTTTCTGGAATCTATTTCTGGAAGGAAAGCTTGTGTTTTGAGCTTATTGGTTTCGACAGCACAACTAATGGAGCAGTGGTGGGTGACGTTCAAAAAGTGAACGATCCCTTGCCCCATATTCCCGCTTGGCTCTGGAAGTGGAGCTAATGGTGAGCCAACTTCAGGCTGAAATAGGTCCAAATCCAACCTGAAGGTGGAGTCTGGGGAATATGACCAAGAGGGTTGAGAAACCTTCATGATATGAACCTCTTCCTATCAGAGCACATCAAAACAAAACCGCTGAGGATTTTAACAGATGCCAAAGAAGCAGGATTAAATGAGTCCAAGACAGAGACAGCAGGGGCTTTGAATAGTTTCTGTGGTCTCCTCTTGATGTTTAGTTGCACTGAAGAGGCCAGACCACAGTTAATGGGACAGATCCCAGAGCATTACCTAAACTCAAACTGCCGCTGTAGCAGAACAGTACACTTTTTATCATTGTGGTGGGAACAACTATGCGTCAAGAGAATATATAACAATGTTTTTGTGTTTTAAAGCACAATGATTTATTGACAGAAGAAAAGTGTCTGAGCCAACATTAACTTTTAATAGCGCAACATTTCAGCAGCAAAAGAAAGTGCCTGCAGCCCATAACATATGGAAGAAGCTGCAGTATTTGTCATAGATTATAAATCATCTGAGGGCACTTTAAGGAAAACGGGCCATGTGTCAGCGCTCAGAAACACCTTGGCACTGTGAGTCAGTGATTATTACCCGAGGGAGTTCTTTTCCCTGTCTTTCCATAATCACAGGTCATCCCCTTCAATAGCTCGGTCTCAGCAATTGGCCCGTCTGCACGTCTCCAACCCCACAATATGAATCTCACAGGCCCCGGCCTGACAGGAGTGACAGTGTTTACACAGAGGCTCCTCAGCCAGAGGTTTGGATCTCATCGGCAGTTATAACCACCAGGTTTCTCTCCGTCGTTCACACCCTGCTGGTCTTCATCAAGTCAACCGCAGCAGCCGTGATTTTTTGTTGATTTAGTAAAATGGCATTTTCTCCTACTCCTCGCTGAGAGCCAGACCTGACCTGATTAATGCAGTCCTTGCAACCAGACAGGTCAAACTTTGTGGTGGCTGGTTTTCCCAGAAGAGTTGGTACCACTGAGTCCGACTCGTAAAGATCCTCTATTCTGCTACATCGAAACCCTCAAAAAGCCCCGGGAAGGCCACACTTGCATCCCCTAATTTGTCTACAACTTTATTTCAACATACAGCATGAATTAATTGCACATCGGAAAGTAAAGTTTTTCCAGTCTAACTTTGTTGTGGCTTTTGCTCCTGGCCATCAGATTTTACGGACTGCGCCAATCAGCCCACAAGTTATTCTGATGGTGCCACTAATTAGTTTCGTCTGCTGAGGGGACGACATGATGCATGAGCTTTGTACTGTATGAATATGATCACGCCGTTTACACAACATGTACACATGGAATTTTAAAAACAAATAAATTACTTGAAAATGCTCAAATGGTTTCTTTAATGTCAGCATTTCAGTCACTACATATTTCTTTATAAGAGTCATGGATGTCTAGATTACTCCTTCCATCTAATATGTCTACCTAGCTTCATTGCTCCACATTAACTTTAATTTGATCTGTAATTGCTTTTTTTTATTTTCAGCCGTTTTAATATTTTTCCAAAAACACACGTTAATTTCACAATAAACCTGAACACAGAAATGAAAAAAATGAAACTCTTACCTGTGTCAGTGAGTTCAGTCAGCAGCCCAGGAGGTGCAGGTACGACCCGGCTTGGTGTCTCAGTTGTGTTTCCGATGCAGATTCATGCTCTCCATTCTCCTCCTCTCACTCTCAGTCTCCTTCTGTCTTTGCTCTCATTGAGAGTGAAGGCCTGCATACAGCTATGGCACAAGCGAACACTGTCCACTAGGAGAACAGTGGAGGGTGGTCCATATGCAGAAAGAGGGAGGCTAATGGTGTGATTTTCTCCGTAGTTTGAGCAGAGGGGAGGCTTGGCTCTGCCCTCTTCCTCTGATGAAAGAAAAGACTCCTCCTAATATAAGATTCCGCCACAAATGAAAAACTAAGTGATGAATCAGATTGGCTGGGAGTCAGCAAAATCAGTCTAGCTGTCATCATATCGATCTCATATGGTCTTGTTTACAGGGTTTACTATATTGTCTCTCACACACACAATTTGTCTGCCAGGCTTGTAGAAGTTGATGACATGCACATAAACTCTCTTTTTTTTCCTTTCTTTAACACACACACACATGCACGTCTGCTTCATTCATGTAACTACAGTTTCTCATCCTCCTCGCAAAGCTGTTTCCCATCAGATCTAATCTAATGACTGAGTGATTCTGGCGATCCAGTAGCTTTTGAATTTTAAATAAAGAGCTCTGTTTCGGATGAGCATCTCTTTACTCCATATATGGGGGTGTCTCTTGTGACAATCCAAGAGCTATTGGCAGCTGTGTTTATTTGGTTATGAGGACAATAAGCAGAGGGCTTTGCAGACAAAAAAAGAACGGCCCTCAGCTAAATGTTTTGGATCGAGGAGGAAGCACGGGCTTTGATGCATGGGGATTCTCTGCATGGGGAGACATACTTTAACATGTGGGAGGACAAATTTGCTCATGAGCAACTGAGGCAGGACATTCACAAAGGTGTGTGTGTGTGTGTGTGTGTATGTGTGCGCGTGTGCGTGTGTGCGTGTGAATCTATGAGAGCATGTGTTTGCCTATGCGTGATTGAGAGCATGTGTCGGCAGTCGTTTGTATATAATAGGGGTTGTCCAATTTAAATAAATCATATATAGAAGAACATGTGTTTGGAGGAAGCGGTTACTGAAAAGAAGCTAAAAAATACATTTTGGGCTAATTCAACCCATGCCTGGAAATCTAACGGTATCTGCGTCACATTTAACAAGCCCCACTATTGTGTAGTCTAGATCAGTGTTTCACAATCTGGGGCTCGGGCTCACCTAAGGGGTCACAGGATATATCTGAGGGGTCCCAAGTGAAGTAAAAGGATATGAAAGAAAAATCTCTTTGGGGGAACTGCTCATAATTCATGTACACTTAAGGGATACGAGAGAAATTTGCTGATTTTTTAAAAACGTCTTATAATGCCCAATGTCACATTGGACAGATACTTCAGTAAGGTCCTTTTCCACAAAATGTAAGTGTATTCAGTTGAGGAGTCCCTTTTGCTGCCCCTTAGAAAGTCTGCTTACATCCCTGCTGATAGTTTTTGTTGGTACAACATGTGAGTTTGGGCCTTTGTATTAAGGAATTAATTGTTTAGCATGGAAAATCCACATGTCTCTATAACTAAGCTGCCACATTGGTTCAAATCCAGCTCTCTCTGTGAGCCCCTCCTTGTGGCTAAAAACGTTTATTACCACCTTCATCATCATAGTTGTTGCATGTCCATTGCTTTAATCTGAAATGGAAGTACTGTATGCAGTGGTGGAAGACGAAGTATTCAGATAATTTACTTAGTAAAAGTATCGATGCCACACTGTGTAAATACTCCACTACAAGTTAAAGTGCTGCCATCAAAACCACACTTAAGTGATTGTATGTAAGTATAATCAGCAAAATGTACTGTATCAAAGTAAAAAGTACTTGTTATGCAGAAATGTCCCTGTCATTGTTTTACTACAATTAAAAATCGCCAAATTTGGAGATGCATCGTTTTCACTGGACAAGAAGGGTATAAAACATTATAATCTAAAAAGTAACTTGTCATAAAACTGTCAGACAAATGTAGTGGAGTAGTAAACAACATTTGCCTCTGAGATGTAAGTTAGTGGAGTAAAACTATTTTAAAGTTGCACAAAATGTAAATACTCAAGTAATTAGGCTACAAGTAACTTGTACTTAAGTGCAGTAAATGTACTTAGACATCGACATTCTCCCACTGTCTGTATGAATGCGAAAGGAAGTAAGCTGCAGCGGATAAAATATATGGTTTAAAGTCGAGTAAATAGGGATTCAAACTAAAGAGTTTTAGCAGAAACAAACAGCATACCTTCAAACGAGCCCTCGATGACGTCATGCGTATTGGCCAATAGGAGGCGGCAATCTTGTCACGTTGGTACCTGTTAATACTCGACGGTTAGCAACAACGACCCGTAAACAAAACAGAGGATTTCATAACTTTTACTTTGATTCACAGGGAAGAATTCATTAAGATAATGACGTTTTTTTAATTCAAAATATTTCTGAACGACGTCTTGCATTTCTTTTTTTTTTGTTAATTTCCCTGACGACTAGTTTCTTTTTCCAAGTATGGTGAGTTTGACCTCGTCCCCTTCTGTAAAATGTTGACAACGTTTGACTGTCTGACCTTTGTTGTTAACGCATGCTATAGACCGCTGTAGGAGTCATTGCTTTTGTCCACGGTGCCCTCCAGAGACCGCTTGGATTAGGGGATTTAAACGGGCTTTACTTGTGTGCAGTGCTGTGGATAATATTAGTCTCCTGCAGCGTTAGAGATCCTGTGTCACTGTGGATCTGTTCAGCCCCCGAGAAAGACGAGACAACTGTCACCGCACGTCCTTCACACATGTACTTAATGTGCACAAACAATAACCTCTAAAATATATGATAGATAATTTACACCCTGGTCAAGATTAATAGCTCACCCAAATTGATTTTCAATATATTATGTAATGTTTGTTTCAGTAATTTGAGATCACTGAACTTGTGTTTACACCTACATTATGAGCGGTCGTATGACTCTTACAGATATCTGCTGATGTGTTGCAGGATCCTCTATACGACCTCTGCTTGGATCAGGTGTGCCGCAGCCTAGACGCTCTGTGCAGCAGGCGAGCAGACGGCTCCATGTGCCTCAGCTGGGCCCCAATTTTCCCACAGGAGATGGCAGACCAGTTACTGCTTAAGATGGCAGCTAAAGGTAGGCCAGGAGGACAGAAAGAAAGGCTCCTACATTATCAATATCGCCAACTGAGAGCAACTGCAGCTGCCAAGGGATGGTACCTCTGTGGCAAGTTAGTAGAAAAGGGAGCAATGATCTCACACCACGACAAATGTGTCTTACCTATGATCTTCAGTTAGTTATAATTCTTCATGCACATAAACAAAGACTATTTACAGCCTCAGGAGAGCATTATCCTTCACTTACCCCTTCATTTACATGATTATTAGTTCAGTGTAGACTACTATGGCAGGCTGAAATACTGCAAAAAGTATTTTCCATCAACATCAATGAGGCTTTACTGATGCTATTTTTCCTACAACATTCCTTCGTTTTCTTCTCTCTACAAGGGATACTGAATGACACAACCGTTGGGATTTTCCAAAACTGCAAAGAGCTCCGCCTGCGCCGAGCTTCCATCCGATGCTGTCCAGTGTCTGCAGAAGCTTTCCGCCTGGCCCTCTGCCCTCACCGGCTCCAGGAACTAGACGCCTCCTGGGTTCCTGGCGGCCTCAACGGGGCAAACATCATCTCAGGCCTGGCCTCCAACCCTGAGTGCAGATCCAGCCTACAGAGGTTGTCCCTAACTGGGCTACATGTGGACTGGGAGTCTCTGGTGGAGGATGGAGGGACCCGTGTTGGATTCAGCTCCCTGCAGGGCTTGCGAACGCTCAACCTTGCCAACACAGACCTGACTGATGCCGTTCTCGAGGATATCTGCACTCTCCCTAGGCTGGAGAGCCTGGACATCTCCTGCAGTGCCGTCTCAAAGCTTACCGCGCTCCTAGATTGCAAAAACACGCTGAGATCTTTGATCACCCACCAGCTGCGGCAGCTGGATATGTCGCCTGCCAGGTTGCTGTTTGTCCTCAGCCAACTTCACGCTGTCAGGCATTTAGACTTTTCAGAGGACCATTTTGCTGAGGATGACGGTGACGGGAGAGACGGGGATGAGACAGTGCGGCAGCTTTTGGATGGGAGTCCAAATATCCTCCCTTCCCTTGTTTCTCTAGATATCTCTGGACGGAAGAGAATCACTGAAGCAGCAGTCAGAGCGTTTGTGGAGGCCAGAGGTGGACTGGTCTTCTTTGGCCTGCTAGCCACCGGTGCCAGCTCCTGTGACACCCTGTCTTCAAAGAAAAACCTGAAAGTAAGGAGCTAGCATCGGGCACAGAGTCTGGATCCTCACATACGTTTCTCATTTGTCTTTGACTTGAGGCTCAATTTGTTTGTGTACGGAAAATGCCCGCCGCATTTCCTGCCTCTCTCTGACAACGCTGGTCTTCTGTGTATGTTCAGGTAACTGGAGAGGCTAATGAGAACCAGGTGTGCGAGGCCCTGAGAAGGTACAGAGACCGGGAGTGTTTCATCCGAGAGGCCCTCGTCCATCTCTACAATCTAACCACTGACATTGACAAACCACGGCCAGATTTGCTAGAGGTACTATCGTAGCTTTGTGTGTTTGAACAAAAGCTTTAAAGCATAGTTTTATTTGTTGCAGCGCAGGTCTTGTTATGGTCTTTTGGACATCATTTTTATGGATTGTGATTACGTTGTTCTCTCAAAGTAATTGCTAAAACATCCATCATTTAGAAAAGATTATCTAAGCCACTTTATTTCAAGGTCACTAATATATCCCCCTCATTGCAGGAAAACTGGGCACGCAAAAATATGTCAGACTGTAAACTGTGATTGATGTTTTAAAAAACATTTGGGTAATAATTTTGCTGCTCACCTTCGTAAATTAGGTTAACCTGGGGGATTGTTAAACCTGAATGATGCCGTTCCTTACCCCCGCAATGATTTTTTAGGATATGAATGATGGCCAAAACAACGATAATAGGACCCAGGTTGTAAGAAACAATGAATTATACTTAAATAATTGCCTTGTACAGTATAATGTTTTATTCTAGTGTTGCACAATATCTCCACTTATTCTGTGCAGGATGGGATGCTGTTGTTCACTAGTTACTCATTTATTTGAAAGGGAAATGTCAGAGATCAAGATTTCCTGGCAAGAAGACCTTTCCAAAAAAATAAACATACAGTATAAGCACGGTAATTCACAATATTTTATACATACAAAAAAATTAATTAAGTAGCATTTAAAAATCAGGTAAGGCTTGCACAATCAATGTATCACTATACAAGACATTTAATACATAGGCATATATATGGCTGCCCTATATAACTGACAATCAACACAATGTGAATCATTCTAATGTAGCATAACAAACTAAATGTAATAAGAGCAAGGAAACTCACTTTTACACTCAGACTATTGTTGCCAGTAGAAAGCCTGAAGTTCTGCTGCAGGTAATTCAAAGGGCTCACACCTGAACTCAATCCCAAATATATATATATATAGACTCTGATCAAGCCAGGCTCCTCTCACTACCTGCTGACAGCTGACAAATCAATCGATTTAAAAGTGTTTGTAACACATCCTCTTCGTAAACAGCCTAGCATTCATCTTCAAGCTTAGTTTGAACAAACTGTACAGCTAAAGTTAAAATGTCCTCTGACCCGACATTATAATTACTGTATTTAGTCGAGAGAGGGAAAGAGGAGGTAAAGAGGCTGTTTCTAGCAGAGCCTTGCTGATAAAGGGTACAATGGATTCTCACAGCTGTCCCATCACCGTCTCTACTGACAGGAAGTTGTTTCTTATTCTGAAGCACATGCGCTTTTGAAATAAACCTCTTGTTTGCTGTAGCTGGTGCTGAGTGGGATGCAGAGCCACCCCACCTCCCTGCACGTCCACCTGGTGGCCTCAGCGTGTGTGTTCAACCTGACCACTCAGGACCTGGCAGTGGCCATGCCCGTCAGCCTGATCAGCTCCACTGTCACCCAGCTGCTGTACGCCATGAAGACCTACCCCAACCACCAACAGGTCAGGGGACAGTGCTCAGTGTTTTCGATAACAGATCCATAAAGATGTGAGATATGATGAAGTTACACAGCAAATGTGGCACAGAGTGGCTTTTGCTATACCAGCTGGCGTGCCATTCATCCGGTTTTGACTTAATATTTGCTGCATTTGGGTACCACGCCCATTTTTCCACCATCAGACAGTATTTGTAGATACTTCACATAACCATATACACACATAAAATACATATATTTTTTGAAAACCATGGTTCTTCAATTGGTAAACTGTTTCCATCTCTGCAGGTGCAAAAGAACTGCCTGATGGCGCTCTGCAGTGACTACATCCTTCAGGATGTCCCATTTGACAAGTTAGTTATTTTCTCACAGTTATAATATATGGTGTACTGGTTCACGGTATAACGCAGTAGCCAACATCATCAGTGCACTCATAGAAAAGCCCCGCAGTGTTTTTCCACCAAATTGTGATCCAGCTAAAATATATTTTCTCTTGAAACGTTTGTGCCAAAAGAAATAGTTCCTCCAGATGTAAAAGTGCAGACCTGAACTACCAAGGCTTCTCTGTGCATCACTGGTATATTTGTGCAATACTGTGTCGCTTATATCCATAATGTGATCATGGTTTAGGTATTTAGCAGCCACGCTGGTGATTAACTGGCTGCGCAGTCACGAGGATCCTACCCTTCAGAGGATGGCTGTGGCTGTCATCTCCATTCTGGTGGCCAAGGTCAAGACACTGCTCACTTACTGTGCATTAGTCTGCTGCAGGGAACTAGTATGGCAACTGTTAGTCCCACCTGTTAAGAGCCCCGTGTGTCAGTCACCTCCTGTACCTCTGTGGCAACATAGCTTCAACAACAGTCAGGTTTACGCTTTCATTTAGTCCAGTTACAGTCTTCCTGTGCGTTAAGTATTCAATTTGATCTAGTTTGACATTTGGGACAATATGTAGAATTCAAAGAAGCACTCATCTATTATTACTTTTGCAGTTGTCCACAGAGGAGACCGCTCAGCTCGGCAAGGACGTCTTCATCATTAAGGTACATTAACACTTTCAGGGTATTTAGATTCAAACTTGCACAACGTCCCCGGCTTAGCACTAGATATGCATGAGTGTATTTCTAGTTCTCTCTCTCTCGGTCTTCCTCAGCCTCTAGATTTTCCATTACCTACCCTGCATATACACTCATTTTGTCACTGTCAACTCGTTGCTCCATGCACTCGTCCTTCACGGTTTACTGTTACTTCATTATTCAATTACACCTCTCTATATTTCTTTGTGAGCAATCAAGCTTCTCTCTAAACGTCAGTTGTTTTGCTTATTGCACAGCACATTGTAACAGCTGAAGTTAATATTTTCTATCTATAAATAAAAAAAAACTATTTTTCATTTTTGGCTGTTACATGTCTCCTCGTCCCTCTCTATTATTCCCCTCTGTGTCATGTTTTCACCACTCATTTACTCCATCCCACAGCAGCTGCTGGCTATTGTGCAGCAGAAAGCCATGGTGGGAGTGGTGGACTCCACTCTGAAATTTGCCCTGAGTGCTCTGTGGAACCTGACGGATGAGATGCCCACTGCTGCTCGCAATTTCATCGAGTGCCAGGGCCTGGAGCTGTACGAGGAGGTTCTTGAGGTAGAAGAGCCCCAGAAATACACTGAGACACATTAATACAGAAATGCACACACACACACACAAACATCGTCTCATGCTGTCCCTTTTTTATGTTGCAGACCTACTACACTGAACCTTCCATTCAGCAGAAAGTTCTTGGCCTTCTGGTGGGTTCAGTATGTCTTTATGTGCCGTTATTAGTCCAGATTGGTTTTTTCTTCATGTGTGCCACAGTACTGCATGACCTTTTTAGGGACAATTGCCAGTGACGATATTTAAAAAAAACAACTTTCAGGGGGTGTCAAGTGTCAATTAGGGGTCTCGGGCCCCGAGACCACTCGTATTACTGCTATCATTTGTCTCTGTGTTGCAGAACAACATAGCAGAGGTGGAGGTGTTACAGGCGGACCTTATGGATGGAGACCTGTTGGAGCACATCCTCAGCCTGCTGCAGGACAACCAGGTGGAGCAGCGGGTCCGTTACTTTGCAGGGGGGACTCTGGCACAGCTCGTCTCCAGACCAGAGGCCTGGACCCTGGACGACGAGCTCCGCAGCACCATACTGAAGCAGCTGGTGTGTGTGAGAGGCAAAGTTTTGATCTGCATTTAAAACTGAGTCAAATCCACCTTTGGCTCTTTTCAAAGTCTCTCTTTCTTTCTTTGCAGCATGCATCCATAATGACATGGACCCAACTCGAGAAAGAAATGGTCTCTTATAGGTGAGAGGAACTCAAACTGGACAAAATAGAAAGCATTTTAGAAGTAGCATAGCTTTTAATGCATTAAGCCATTCTGGCCATCAACATCAGACATGTTACATAAAACTTTATTTGAATTCACTGATTTGGTGTATATGATGACTCATTTATTTGGATATCTGCTGAGGTGTCAAATAGGGATTTGTCACACAGACCCTGCAGTACCGTTAAAAAGTCCAGACAATCACAAGAACGAATTTTAGAAATGTATTAAATTATTTTCTGCGAGTGGAAACTTACATTCCCTTGGTGTTTGATGCGAAAGAAAGAAATGTCCGGTTAATTTACTAAACCCCCCCCCCCCCAAAAAAAATGCTCAGAATTACTCAAAGTTCAATATTTTTACTCCGATCGGACCATCTCCTTGTTTCCACATTCCAGATCGTTCCGTCCATTTTGCTCTCTGCTTCAGACTTGGCAGCCCTCCGGAGTGCAGCTGTGGGCAGTCTGGGCAATACATCTGGTCTGCATTCAAAACAGTAAGAAGCATGACAGACTGCTGGGGAGATATTAGGGGGTGGGAGCACATGGGTGGTTTTATAGGAGTTGGCATATTTATATACATTCATTTGTCAAACAGAACTGCTCATGTATTACAGTACAGCATTTCAGCTGCAATGATAGTACAGACAATGTATACAAAAAAGGCTAAACTGAATAGTTTAAAGAGGTCTCCTTGGACTTTGAGAAACTGGGATGGACATTCTTAAATACCTTCTAAAGATTTAGAGTAAACTAGAAAATAATCTGCAGATTAATTAACAAAAATAATCATTGGTTGCCGCCCTCTACATATTGATGTAAAATAGAGCTGACTGTCACTTTCATCAGTACATTTGCCACAATAAATAGACTCAAAGACTTCTCCAGTGTATTAATGATCAAGTTATGGGAGACTATCTCTGTAATCTTCCATTTCCCTCATGTTGTTAATGCGTCTCTCCATCTGCTATAGCTTCACATTACAGCAGCATGATGGAGAAGGACGGCGTGACTGAACTTCTGAGGGCTTTGGCTGCACATCCCGACACACACAGCGACGTTAAAGGACTGTCGGACAGCATCTTGCGTGTAGTAGAGAAACACCAGAGTCACTCAGGGTCCTTCAACAAACCGATGGAGTCTCGAAACTCTTGACAAACGTGCAAAGAAATACAATTTTTGTTTATTGTTCAGCTGTGAGTAAAATCTGCTAAATGTGAGGTTGCAGATTCAGTATTGGATACAGACAGTTCACGTCAGTCAGCTTGAATTTAAAGTTCAGTGGAATAAATGCTGTACAATCTCTGGTTATAAAAAGTTCTTTCAGGAGGTACTTTTAAACTGTTGATGAATCCTTAAGCAAAAACGTTTACAGACAGGATATAAAGTCCTAATATTTTATCTATTCTGAGGTCAAATTGTTGTTTAGTATGAAAAAGTTTGACTGTAAAAAAAAAAAATTCTAAATAAACTGAAGTTTGAGACTAAAGCTTGTGTCGTAAATCATGCATGTAACAAACACAAGTCACTAGAGGGTGCTTTGGTACTGTAGCTTCAGGGCTGTTTTGGTCTTAAGATCCGTTTATGTAAAATATTCAATCAGACGTTTAAATTCAAGATAATACATAAGTAGCAATATACCAAAGCAACCTGAATCTGCTGTGTTTACCTTTTCTGTGCTGAGGGAAGTTCTCTCCCTCTCTCCTCCCTGGTATCCTAGATGCTGAATTCATTATATTTTATGTAATACAGCTGGAAAACTGCTCGTAGGCATCGAGTCTATTCTAAGTTGGCCTATTAATAAATCCTTCTGAAAAGTCAATTGACAACCTCTCATGAATATTTGAGTTTTACCACCATGTTCAACTTCTAGTGTCAAATCCGTTTGACATTTTTAACCCCCCCCCCCCCCCCAGAGGAATAGAAAGGATCTACTAAACTTCAGGTGCTTGTGATTCAGCCCGGTTAGTCATCTCATGCCTGTAATGTTAGAAAGGAGCTGTATAAACTATTCCACGGTCAGCATTTAACTACCGCTCCGGTGGGATCAAAGGTCAAGCACCCTATAGTGAACATGGTGTGAAGTTACCGTGTGAAGTTCAAGGCAAGAGTAGTGTGGGAAAATGCCACTCAACTGCAGTGTGCATGGTGACTTTGCACTGGTGTCGGGTGGACACGTGGAAAACTTTGCACGTGAGGTGGTAGTGTGAACAGAGGAGCCAAAGGGTAATAGTGGTGTGCATTTCCTTAATCAGGTCTTAAGTGTGCGGATCGAAGAGCCCATCAATATTCAAGTGACAGACGAGACTGGCAGGCAGAGAGACTATCAAATAGACGGGAGGAAAAACAGGAAAGAACTTTGAGAGCTTTAACACTTAAGGAAATAAGCTTTGTTGCTGAGTGTTAGAACAGATGATTAACGATCTCAATTTAGGAGGTTATGTGCACGAGTGTCTGTACCATGAGCAGCGACTTCTTGGAGCCTATGTGGTCACTAGCAACTGCTCCAACCCAGAAATAGCTCAGCAAGTAACCCAACTGTAAAACCACATGTTGGTGCTTTTACACCATTTGTATGGATTAAACAAAAAGTTACCATGCTTGTACATATGTAGCTAAATAAATCAAAGGTTAGCGTAGTTTAATAAAGACTTAAGGTAAATGGAACACCTGGCTCTGCCCAAAGGTTGCAAATTCCACCCAACACCGTGACTGCTTATCAGCAGGTTTCTAGTTTAATTTAAACAAAAACATTTAAAAACATCAAGTTTTGAATTTAGAAGAGACGCCACAAAGTCACTGCTCTAAGAAACGGTCACACACACACACACACATCCCCATTACAAGGGTGACGAGTTGTTCACTTTTTCTACATGCGCCAACGGCAAAATGGGGACAATGATGATGGTTTAAGAACTTAATCGTTTTGAAAATAGCACACAAGGCACGGACTCATTACTGCCCCAAAACAGATGTGATTCTTAGAATTAACCAAATGTTTTCTTATAATCAAAATCATTAAATTAGGCAAAGACTGGAGCTGCTGTGGAAGAAAGGGTTTTAATGGCCAAATGAAATTATTAAAACAGTAAAGGGAATGTCCCATGCACAGTGTGTGGGCCCTCACCACAGGGGCCTAGCCTCCCAACAACAGACGCTGCTTCAGTGAAGGGCAACTAATACAAGAATTAAAACAACACAGTTGGTTTGACAACGCAGGCAAAGTGATAGCCCGAGGAGCAAAACAGCAGCAAGTGAACCTACAAAAGGGAAAACTGGGATTAAGGCTCACCATGCTGCATACTAAAATTACAGTTTTAAACTGTGGCCAGCTCACAACTTCTGTATGGGGGCATTAACACATGGGATCACCTCAAAAGGTCAACAGGATAAAAATGGGGTTCGAACACATTGTGCACAGTCAACACGATCAAAAGCATCTCAATGTGTGCAGTGTAGAAAGGCTGACTTGTGCATGTGATGTGATGTGATTGCTTTAATTACATACCTGTTACACCAAACACTTCCAGCCAGGACAGGGGCCAAAAGAGTGAGCATAGGCCAACAGATGCTTTGTATAATCCGCCCCTAATTAGGTAATTGGTTGTGGGAGAAGCCAGACCTGGGGCTGCATTCACCAACACAACACATAATGATACTGTATTCACTTGCATTATGGGGAGCGTTCTTCACCATACGGATTAAACAAAGGAGAAATAAAGAATTAGTGAGGTTTCGAGGTGCTGACTAAAGCCAAACTAGCTGTTTCCCTGTGTTTCCCATCTTTATGCTAAGCTAATCCGCTGGCTGTAGCTTCATATTACCCTGACAGACCATACTGTCTTCATCTAACTCTCAGCAAGAAGGCACATAAATACATTTCCTATTATGTCAAACTATTCCATTAAGAGAACACGCCATGGAAAAAGAGATAAATTTAGAGCTCAGATGTTTATAGGGAAATTGACAGCTGCAAAAATAGGATTTATGGCCAAAAATATCTCGTCCAGAGATATATTAAGCATGGGAGGGATAAAGAGAGATAAGAGGAACAGAGTGAGTCAAAGGAAATAAAAGACCCTTTCATGCTCCAGGATAGTTTGTGAAAAAATTCCTCAGACCAATTTGCAGATTCCCTGTCTCAGTTTAAAATATCATTGTGCCGCTTTTGAGTTGGAGCTTAGTGTGAGTAAGCATCTCGTTATCTCACTTTTGCAGCCAGCTCTATTGGATTAACATAATCGTGAACTAGTCTGGGCACCCAGAATACAGTTATGTACAGTGCAACACATCTCCAGCTGTGAGAGTGTATGCATGTTCACTTGTGGGGCTGAGTTTGCAGTGTATTTGTGTATTTGCGCAGCTACGTCTGTGAGTTAACAAGGACCCAGTGTAGACCATGAGGCCGCCATACACATCTTGCGTTCACCAACACTAGACATAATGCTACTGTAGTCACTTGCGGGGAGCGCTCTTCACCACATATGGATTAAATACAGGACGAAATTAAGAATTTGTCAGGTTTAGAGTTGCTGATACACAGATTTGCATTTGTGAGTCAACAAGGCCCCAGTGTAGACCATGAGGCCGCCATACAGATCTTTGACTTGGATGCTAATTAGAAACCTGCTAACCTTCTAAAAAGGAAAAGCACATTCAAAGAGCAGAAGGAGAGGTCGAACAACAAGACAAAGCAACAAAAAAAAAAACACTTCTCCAGGCAGAACTGTGACGCACAAAAGGACGACCATCTCCTCTCAAATGACCTTTTATTGCTGGGGAAGGATACAGAGTTGGCAGGCCCCTGAGCCTGTGTGCAGATAGTATGTAACAGCAGTAGGACTATCCCTCTCTCTGCCAAGTGGAGGCAGGGGCTTCACCATCAATCAATAGCCACGTTCACAGAGGAGGGCTAAGCGGGGCTTGTTTTATCAAGTCCAATAGAAAACATAGAAACGAACACAATAACTTCATTAAGTTGAAATAAATCAAGCTGAAAAATCATTTCTGATAATAATCTGATGTGAGAATAACGGCGAAAGTGAGAGGAAATAATCTGAAGAAAACTGTTAAAAAGTTACTTTTGGCCTGTAATGAAGACCAGGCGTGTCTTTAATTCTCTCTGCCTTTGTGCGCTCCAGTGTGGGCAAAATGTGAAATCACAAATAATGAAAGCAAAGGAGGAGGACTCATTTATACACTGTGTGTTTACAATTGTAAGCATAGGAAATGTATTTAACTTAATATAAGTTGCGGCAGTTCCTTTATGATTCAGCTTAGCACAGCATTCTGGGAGGTTTGATTGTCTGACAGCTATTTGGTGCTGTCATCCATATGTGGCAGTGATTAATGATGAAATGTTCTTGAAATAACTGAAACCCATCTCCCAAGCACCAGTCTCTTGAAGTAATACCACTGCTCCCTGACTAAAGGATTATCTTCCTATTTTGTGTGTGTTTGGGTGTGAGTGAGTGTGTTTGTAAGCTGATGTGTGAGAGGGCTATTACAGTGGGTTAGAGCCGCTCTTACTTTATGTCACATCTCCCATCTGTGCCATTTTACAGTGGCTTGTTGGCCTTCAGCTCAGTAGATGCACACAAAGGTGCAAACAACCACAGGCTGGAAACACGCCTGCCGGAGCTTTTTGCATCCAATGGCTGTTTGCATTTCTGTCTATTTACTGAACTGGCTCGCAGTCACAGCTGTGCTACTGATGTGACGTTAACCAGCTGAATGCATTTCTGTCCTGAAGCCCATCCTGACCACTACCTCAGCCTTGCTTGTGTATGATGGGATAAACAAACATTCTCAAGCACAACAATATCCCTATAAGTACCACTGTATTTGTATAGCATAGTTTAACATTTTGGGAAATAAGCGTATTTCCCTTTCTTGCCAAGAGTTAGATGAGTCTGTACACTGAAGCTCGAGCCATAGCCTGGTAGCTTAGCTGAGCATGAAGACAGAAGCAGGAGGAAACAGCTAACAGTCAACTGTAGCCTAACCTTTTGTTCATCAATGAAAAGCAGAGCATTCATTTGCAGGATTCTCAGCACAAACTAGTGTACATGCCATGGCTCCATATTGTGCATTCATTTTACATTCAGAATTTGGACACTTAACTAAAATGGGGGAGGGTCAATGAGAGAGATATCTGACTCAAGGAAGTCAACGCTGCTGGCCAAGGAATAGTCCAGCACAAACTCCCTCAGATACATTTACATTTAGTATATTCAATGGATTAAACAGACAAGATAAGACAGTGTTAAATACGCTTTGTGTGGGTAAATTGATTTTTTACCTTTAGACCCGCCTGTTTCCAGTCTTTAAGCTAAGCTAAGCTAATCAGCTGCATAACATTGCAACAATAACAGAACAAAAAAGTATGGCATGTACACTGGTTTGTGAAAAACAATCCCATAATGCATTATTGATGCAAATAAAATGAAGCTCTAGCGTAAGTTCAGTCTGGAAGACTATACTCTTGCATGCCTAAGCCCGTAGTATATTTCTCATACATCTCAATCATACAGTCGTTCACTCCTCACGCAAGCTCACTCATCATTTTATTGCTGCCAAGCGCCAAAGACTCTGTCAAGACTTTATCATCACATATCATCTGTTAATAATAAATGATCTTTTCTTCATCTGAATTGTCTCTCCTGATTGAAATTACAGTTGGGCAACGGTTCAACGTTTTCCCTCCTGCTTCAAGTGGTAGCATGAAAGTTGTATCAAACGTCTTATCTCAGCCTTAGCAAGAAAGCTAACAAGCGTATTTCCCAAAACATCTAACTCTTTTACATTTTAAACTTCATGGTTTTGATGATGTGGGAAGAGGCTGGTCCGGTTCGTGAGAGTAATGCAGAGTTAGAGAGAACAGAGCACTTCTTCCACACTCACTCCACAGTGCATTGTACCCAGAGGTGATTTGTGTTGGAGTCGATTATGGAGGCAGAACTGATGCTTTTGTCTCTGCGTGTCTGAACACATGCATACTACATGTTGCCTGAATATGTTCTGGGTTTGCAGTGTGGGGGTGTAAAAAGTGCAGGATATTAAGGTCATCCGTTGAGTATATTATTTAAGCTCAGCATCTTCTGCTGCTATACAGTATCTCCAAGTGCCCATATAGAGCAAAAAACTGTCAATACTGAGAGTTTTCAGAGCCAGGTGTTTGCCTTGTGTGCAGAACACATGACCAGCAACTGTGTACATGTTTATTACTTGTCATTCCATCTGTCTCACTGTGCTGACATGTATTAGGGCAACCTGCTATCCTATTTCCAGGCCGCACCCTTGCCAGTGGCATCACGTGGCCTAATCAGTGTGGTTAGCAGAATGTAATACACCATACACGCCTAACCCATATATGGCTGTATCGTATGCAGCTATAGATAAGAATTTACTACACAGACCTCAATAGACGTACACATTATGCAATGCATTCTGTATATTCTTGAAGGTACCCATGCAAACATTACACCCAAAGCCATGAGAGCATCTCAGCATACTGCTTTAGTAGCAACTTACAGGTACAGTACAAGGGTCACTATCTTGCATTGACACTTTTGGCATCTAGCTATGTATGTCATGCCAGTAAGTATGTTTAGGTTGGTGCATGCAGAGTTATGCATACTGCCATGAGTCAAGATCACTCCCTTATATGAGGAGGGAGTGCAATGACACAGACATACACACGCGATTAGTTCCTCGCTGTCTTACATTAGTGGTGGTTGTAGTTGAAAAAAGATTACACTTATACCGAGACTGCCTTTTTCTAACACCACATTTTCACAAACTGCAAAAGGGAAAAACTCCACAATTGACATTTTTCACAGTAAACATTTTGACTTTTCATTGCAGGAACAGCACAGGTGTAATTAATACTTTTCATGATGCATGAGACCAGGGCCCTGGAGCCTGAACACCTAAATGGAATGCAGCCATCATTCATGTTATTAATTACACCCGTGCTTTCCACGGTATATGATAAGTCAAACGGTTTGAAAAAGGGTCTATAATGGTCAAAGCAGAAAAGTTATTTTTGCATTCAACACTGACACTTAATAACCAGCACGTGTGGTGTACTGTTGATGTACTGTTAGTTCTTTAGTGAAACCAATAACTTTATATTGGTAGTTCATTTTGGACGAATCCCAACAATGTGCACACACAAGCGCCAGTAAATGTGTGAAGAAAGGTTTCTCAGTAGTATTGCGGGTCACATTACAGTAAGACAACAGATTGTGTGCACCCATTCTATCTTCACCACATTTTATAATAAGTAAAAGTCATATAATGCCACAATATTAAGTGTTTTTAACATTTTGACTTGTCATTGTAGGAAAAGCACAGGTGTTACTCATAACATTACCAATGGCTCCGTTTTGTTCAAGTGTCACAGTAAGCCATGATAGTGTGACAGTGAGCCCAGCATGCAAAATAACCTGAAATTCAAGAAACTAAATTAAATTTAGCCATCATTTATTAAACCGTCATTCATTTTATTAGCTACACGTGTGCTTTTCTCTCTACCTTGCTGGCACTGCTGCAAGATATTACTATCATTACAGTAAATAGGACTTGCATACATCCCTCAAACATCACACTTTCATAATAATATTGCCTTTCATCCTTCATCTGTAACCGCTTATCCTTACAGGGTCGTGAGTGGCTGGAGCCAATCCCAGCTGACATTGGGCAAGAAGCAGTGTACACCCTGGACAGGTCGCCAGTCAGTCACGGGGCGGACACATAGAGACAGACAACATCTTCACTCACATTCACACCTATGGGCAACCAACAAGTAACCTGCATGTCTTTGGACTGTGGGAGAAAACCCAAAACTTGTAGAAAGTAAAATCTGCACAGTAAAATGAGGGGGGAAAGCAGCTGGTCCAATCACTGTGAGAGGATGTCCTCCCTCTCAGATCCCTCAAAAGTTCAATGTTTCTCTTAAAACAAGTATCACAATTATTCACACAACTGATAGTACAGATAGAATACACACACACACACACACACACACACACACACACACACACACACACACACACACACACACACACACACACACACACACACACACACACACATTGGAGCAGCTACCTAATGGTTTCTCTAGTCCACCAAGGATTTATTTTCCTCCTCCTTCCTAAGTTCGTAACAGTCAATGCCAGTGGAAAGTGAAGTAGTACAGCCGCCAAGTAAGTAAAAATATGAAAGTCTGTTGGCCTAGGATGTTGCAAATTGGAGGCAAAACAAAGCAGGTGTTGATATTTACCATTGTGGGCTGAAATGATTGAGGTTCCTTTTTTTCCTGACAGCATTCGCTGTCTTATTGCTCTAAAACTGTAAATTCATTAAACATCAGGTTTGGAGTAAAGTCTTTGTAAATTCACTCATTTTAAAGTGTAAATAAAAAGTGTAACTCACATGCTAAGAAAGTAGGAGTAAGAATGACTCTCAAATTATAAAACGTAGGATCTTTTGTATGAAAATCCTGTTTCCTTTAATGAATTGAATTAGCTTGTAAACACCTCATAAGGCTTTTTGGTGCATCAACTGTGCATGCAGAAGCAAATAGGACACTGCACTCAAACCCAACAGAGAGAGGCTGAAGTAGAAATCAATTATTACATTCTCCTGTTTACTTGCCATCCAGCAGGGCCCGCTGCCAAACCAGACCTTAGCAGTTGGCACATGCTGACTCTCAACTTCACAAACACATCTTCAACACAAATACCTCGACTGCAGTTTGTTTCTGGGCTACTAGATGAGGGAGGTGGACAATCAGTACAAAACCACGCATCACCGGACCAAAGATGGACACGCTCACATCTGCAGAAGCTCAGTCAAACGTGCAGCTACATGTTACACACTGGTGTGTGCATGCATGTGCACACATTTATTAATCTACACTGATAAAACTGCATTGTATAAATGCATTGAATCCTCTCCTTTCAGTAGAAATGAGTAGAAATAAGTAGAATGACCACACCACTTTAAATTTCACAAAGTGGCTGTGAAGCTACTGTGCTTGTTGCCATTATGGAGGTCAACCGGTGATTTTTGTTTTGGTGTGAAAACAAAGCTAATCAAGTAGGGTCTAGAAATAGATTGTCATATTTATTAGTGGCAGGTGCAACTATCCAATTTGTAACATTATAGGTACAAACAAATTGCATCATATGACAAGCTCGTTTCTCCTTTGTTGGTCACAGCTGGACCCCGATGCTTGTTAAAAGAATAGCTGGACATCTTATTCGCTGTCTTGCCTAGAGTTAGATGAGAAGATTAATAAAGTGGTATCAATCGTCTCATCTAACTCTTGGCAACAAAGTGAGTAATTAAAGTTCCTAAAATGTGAAACTACTTTGAAGTTGGTAAATGTGAACATTGATACTGTTACACAAGCCAAAATGAGTTGATAACCAGCTAAAACATTCTGTAAAGGTCAGAGGTCAGCTCGTGGCTTCGTAGATACCCAGCCCAGCTGTCACACCATACCACCACACCATATAGCACAGTCAGACATTTGCATACACTGTCAGTAATACCCATATGCAGGGGGGACCTCCACAATGGCAGCCAGAAGGTGTGTTACATCCCCTGAAAGCCCACCACACAAGAGAAGTAAGACATTCCACATCTCTGTTGAATCCTCTTTTCTCTCTCAGAGCCAGCTGAGCCTGTTAAACACACTCAGTTGGGCTGCAGTGTAATTGGACTTCATGACAGTCCTGGAAGTTGACAGGAGGCACTGTGGGAATCCGTGATGGGCAGAGTGGGATTAAACATTTTAGACAGTTTGTGACATTTGCAAATTCCCGTTGCCATGGTCACTCCTGGCTGGCGAGGTCTCACTAGATTCCTCCTCGTCGTCCACGTCGAGCTGTTCGTCTTTCTTCTTGACGTAGCGCTCATAGAGCACCATAATAACGCCCATCACCCAGGCCGACACAGTGCCGGCTGCAAAGATGACAAAGCCGATGACGACAAAGAACAGGTAGTCCCAGGAGCCCAGAGTCTGGTGACATAACGTCCGTAGCTGGATGCCCACCTCACCCAGACGACGGCCCTGCATGTCAGCAGGCGAGCCACACACCGTCTGGCCCTCATCTGTCACACAGGCACACATCAAGAAGGGATGATTAAGGATTAAGCTTAATTAAACATAGCTCAAAAGAATACATTAACATATTTGGTTAGGAATGTAAAAAATGTAACACTGAAGTGCACTGGAGACAAATGTGCATTATCTCCAAATTCCAGCTATAAGCGGGTCAGCTGCCCTGGGGTGGCATCATTCAGACTATTGAGTCATCTTGATCTGGACTGCGTGTGCAGGGTTTGCATTACATCATGACATCAATCCAGGACAGTGGCATTCTTGAAACACATGATTGTCCTTTGACAGTAGCAAGTAAATCTGCATCTGGTCTTTGTCTATAAATAGTGCTTTTGTTTGGTAAAGCAAGAAATCCAAATGGAGACATAATTAATGTTAATGTCAGCATTAAACACTAAATAAACAACAATCCCAATTCAGGTTTAGGGGGACAAAAACACCTATAGATATGATCTATTAAGACTTCCATGGGAAATAACTGAAACAGTTCTAACTTTGGAAGAATATAATGTGTTCATGTAGGACCCCGTCAGAGGAGGAAGCTGACTGAGAAATATGTTTTCAGGACCTTTCAAGTGCATTTAACTGCTGCTCTCCTTTGAGAATACAAAGCAACTTTACTTACATATAGCAAACATATGCAATATTATTATCGTAACTCTTTATCATCATTTAAAGGATCCTTTGATGTTGTGAGAGCCATATTGATGCACAAATAACTTAGCAAGGAAAATATACACATGGCATCAAACAGAGCCGCCTGATAAATAATTCATATATTACTGAATAGCATTTTACATAACAATCGTAAATGGCAGCAAACTGAGCTGATTATATGACATATTCAGGTTCACACAGCTAAGAGAAACTGCACTAGCATAACAACTTTATCGGAAAACTACCAGGTTTTAATAGCCTCACGTGTACTGGAGTCCTGAGTTGGTGCAGAATTGAATTATGAATTATTCAAACTCCTTTTCCCTCACAGGATTAGAAAGTGACTTGGGCCTTTGTGTCTGCCTGAAACGACAGATAATAAGGTTTCTCATCATCAGGCACCGCATATGACTACGACTAAGACCTTGCTGGAATCCACAAATCCTAATAAAATGTTGAGTTCCTTCTCTCTCAATTCTAAAAAGGCCTATCAGTCAAATACGTCACATGATGGATGCTGAGCTCTGCAGGAGCTGACGAGAGGCATTTTCTCAGGAAACAATCGTGAAGCCATGTCTTTTGTTACCGCGAGCAGAAACACAGTGCAACACAACAGTGTTTCCATCTCCATGCGACCACTGTTTTTAATTGGCTTCTGGTTTTTCAAAGCTTTTGAGCAAGAGCGAAGTCCCACTGGGGGAGATCAAAAGACATGGAAGTTTCTGCACAGGGAACAGTTTTCTGAAACCCTATTTCTACACTAACAGCCTTGAAATATGCATCCTCATTATGCTGGCATATGTTGTGCATACATGTGGAACTGATGAATACAGGGACATTTGTAGGATCTGCTTTGACTCTCTGCACCCTGCAAGGTATTTTGGGAAAAGTTGAACCATGACGGAATACTTGTGTACTTATTGTATTACACAGTTAGAATCTTTCACAAATAATTCAGCAATAATGTTATAGATTTGTTCTTGTTTTTTTTCTCACCTTCTGAGAGTTTGATGCTAATGGTAGTATCACACATTTCTTGTGACCTTATTTGAAAGTGTAGAGACAGAGACTGGAAATGAGGAAAGAGAGAGAAATATGACATGCAACTAAGATCCCGAAGCTCAATCAAACCCGGATCGTTTCCGTAATGTGGCATGTGCTGTAACCACTCGACTACGAAGGCGCTCCTCTATGAGATACTTTGAACCAACTATTTCACTTGTTTATCCATTTATGTTAGGGCATTATATTAACTGTTTAGTCATTACTTTCGGCTAATTATTTCAAATGTTTATCCTCTTTTAGCTGTCTATCCAAACCATTACTTTTGGCCAACTATTGCTGACTTCTCTGCCACTAGTTTGCATGCACTCTCAGAAGCAACACGTGGCGTTAAGGTGTTATAACTGACTCAGGCTGGTGGGAGGTGTGATTTGACAGAGGGTGAGAGCGATCATGCCGTAGCTTTCAATCAAATCACTTGATAAGTTCATTTAATGGGACGACAAAAATGCACTTCTTCCTAATGTTTTATTCATTCAGTGCATACATCTGTGCGCTCTTATCCACAGACTAGCTCATCTGTGGCTCACAGATCTGAAAACGAGCGTTGCAGCTGAAGAACACGAGGACAGTCAGCCTCTCTAAGCTCCATCTACCACACAGAGAATTCAAAGCATACTCCTGATCCTCTCAACGGCTGCTGCTGTGCACTGTTCACACAATATGCTGTACCAAAGACACACATCCATGCACGCACACTCCCTCTTAATATATGCACTAACCCCCTCCACTGGACTTAACTTTCCCATCTTCATGCCTCTGCTAATGTGTGTGTGTGTGTGTGTGCGTGTGTCCTTGCGTGTGTTTGTGCGTGCGCCTGACAGCGAGGGAGGAAACCCTTCTGGCTTCACCTTCCTCTCTCCCCCCCCCCCCCCCCCCCCCAACAAGACTGGCATCAAAGAAGAGGGCTTTCCCTCCCTCCGTCCCCCATGCACACGCTGCTCTATTTCTAGACACTCTCCTTATATAACAACTGAAAGAGTGTTAATCTAGCCAGGAAGGCGAGACAGAGGAGAATCTGTTGGTTCCTTCCTGAAGCTTTATCGCTCTCTCGCTTGCCATGCGTTTCCCTAACCGGAGGAGACAAGCGAGCCGTGTTGCATGAACCAGGTGAGACCCGGACAAGAGCTAACAAGCCATTGGAGACAAAGCTCGCAGCTGAAACACAGTCCTCTCCGAAATGTTATCCTTCTGTTTTCCCCCTCAAGCACTAAAAGTCTGTATTATTTGGGGTTGTGTGTCCAAATGAGTCAGGGAATGTGTGTACGTGAATTTCTGTGTGTGTGTGTGACTTTCCAAATATTATTTCCCAGAGACTCGGTTTAGGAGAGAATAAGCTGCCTGGATAGAGATGGACATACTGTGTGTATATATGTAACCGCGGTAGAAAATGTGTGAGTAGCTATCCTCTCCCTTACTGGCAGCTGTCACTGGAAGAGGCTCCACTCCAAATTAAGCGAGACAAAAGGCAGAGAGCAGCAGGAAAGTAGGACAGCTCTTGCAGGACTCGTTTTGGACTCGGCCAGAGATGCACACAGGGACTGTGGTGAACTATAGTATGTGTGTGTTAGAGAGAAGCAAGGGATGCCTTTTTAGTAAGCGTGGCGGATGTATTATAGCTATGGTGTTAGAATTATGACGGGCTTCTTGCTCAGTAAGACACACTATAAATAGCAGCTGCCCTTTTGCATAGTGACACATCCACACCGAAGAATGAGCATAATAACTCAAAGTAAGAAAGATTGTTGAATGTCAGTTACATCTATTAGCTTGACAGAGATAAAAGCAAATCGATATTTCATGGTGCAACTATGCTCCATTCATCACATCTGCAGGATAGCTGGATAAAATAGAGATTGATTAGTCATTTCAAGATGAAAGACTCTCTTGTTTTCCTCCCAGTCTGCAGGATGCAGAGCTGAATTAATGAACACAGCTGCCAGAAGAGAAATCTAATGGCTCCCTGCCTCCAATCTTCTTTCCCCCTCTTTGCTATTTGATAGTCTGAATGCTGTCACGCTGCACCGCCGTCACCTGTGCACATCTCATCCCACTGAAAGCTGAGCAAGGGTCAAACTTTGCAGACTATTCCGAACTGCATGGTTACATACATGTATATTCTTCTTCTCGCACATACAACCACATATTTTGCACGACACACTGTATTTACCGCAGCAAATATCATAGAAGTGTGGGTGATGACGGCATGATGTTATCTGTTGCGTGTGCTCAAAAGGTGCAGACTTGAGTATTTCAGTAACATGATATGAGGGGAATCCAGCAGTAAATGCTCTGCGTGTGCTGGAAAAGATTATCAGCATGGAGGCATTCCTTCTTGGGCACTAAGGGACACGTTTACTGCCATTTTGTTAGGAATTACTTTTACTGCTATAAGTTATTTTAATTGTAATATTTTACAATGCTTTATTAATACATTTTAAACCATTAGAAAGAACTATTTTAAGGTTGGGTTGTGAAAACTCACTCTGGCTGATATTTTTAAATGCTAAAGGAGGATAAACAGCACGGCTGTATTACTAACAGTACCAAACTAACACCAAAGGCCCTGTCTCGAAAAGGGCCCCTGTGTCAAAATCTGGTTTTAAGACCTTTATTAATTCAGTTTTGCTCTTTGTGTTTCATTTTCTAAAGGTTTAATCAAATTACCACACAATCAAACATTCCATAGCAAGTGAGAGGCCTTAAGACTTATAGCTAATTTTTGCCTTTTTGTCTTTTTAATGATATATAGTGCATTCATACATTATTCATCAACCATTCATAACCATTAATTACAACTTATAAACCCTTTATAAAGGACGCATTGTCAAAATGTGCATTTTCTTTTATCTGCTTTTTTAATTGTCTGCTTTGTCTTTCATAACTTGCACCAACACACTTGGTGCTAAGTCCTACAGCTGCATTCTTGTATGGAAGGTGCTAAATAAGTTTTCATTTTTTCATGGGACAGGCCGATTATTGAGGGCAGCAACCAGCAAGAGGCCAACAGTTTAAACATAACCGGGCATTATCTAATAATTAATTACTGGAGCAGGAGCCCTATTTTGTGATTGGCTCTCTGGGGCCTATCCACCTGATATAAGGAAATAGCAACTGTAAAAGGTCGTGCTGTGATTATGTCACCTTATATGACATTAGAATACAATAGAATGTATAACTGATAAAACCTTGGAACTTGAAGCCCTCCAGGTGGACCCACAGACACAGGTCCTCGTTGTCGCACTCGCAGCTCCACGGATTCCCGCTGAGCCCCACCGAGCGCAGGGCGGGCAGCGCGATCAGGGAGGTGATGTTGACGACCGTCAGGTTGTTCCGACTCACATCCAGCACCTGGAGGACTGCGTTTTCCACAAAGGCGTCCTGGTGAATGTCCGAGAGCCCCGGGTTGTCGGTCATCCTCAGCATCACCAGGCTCGCCAAGGGCCCAAACGTCCTGTCCTCGATCCGGATCAAGGTGTTGAAGGAGAGGTCCAGATAGGCCAGCTTCCGTAGATTCCCAAACGTGGACTCGGATATCTCCGTAAGGGAATTGTTGCTGCAGTCCAGGTACACCAGATCGGAAAGGTAGTTGAGCGCAAGTGGCGGCAACTCCACGATGCGGTTGTTGGAGATGATGAGCTGCCGCGTGGACAGCGGCAAGTTGACCGGGAAGGTGGTCAGGTGCTGCCCAGCGCATTGAACCACCAGCTGGTCATCACACACGCACCTGTCCGGGCAGCCCGTGGAGAGCACCGGGGATGGTTTCACCCCCGCGGTGAAGAGGAGCAGAACTATGAGCCGCAAGGGTTGCGCGCTTGGCTGCGGGGCAAGACGCATGACACCGCCGACGGCTTCATCAACCCCGTTTGGAGAGAGTCAGGCGCGGTCACATTCTTCATTGATACATCCTAACCAAGCTGTTTTGTCTCAGAAATAATTTCCACAGAGGTCAAACCTAACGCTTGCCCGTGGCAAAACTCTTGCGCGCAATGTCTCAGTTCATCCTGTCGTTGGTTCTGGTTACGGCGCGCATCCACTGGTTGGAACTTGACAACAAGATGCCTTCATGCTGTTTCAAAGTGCATCTATTTATCGTGATTCTCCCGTCGAAACAAAAGCTATTCAGACACTGTAAGCGGTCACAACGTCCTCTCATGCTGTGCTGCTTGCAATGATCACGGTCAGTTGTTCCACTACATGTTTGCCATCCTCTCGCTCTCCGAAACTGAAGGGGGGCACTAAACTGTGCGCGGGTGGGGGGGGGGGAGTGCGTTGTGGAGTGATCTCACGCTTTGGAGTGTGCTGGAGCGAGAGGGGAATCTCAGGGCAGCAGAGCTAACGGCAGTAAAGTCAAAATGAATGGGATGCATGCATATTAGGAACCTAAAGTAAAACAGGTGACCTACAATGCTCCAGCTGTTTGATCAATCTACATATGCTTCAGGTGTGTGTTGTATGTGAATCCTGTGGAAACATCTGTTTGTGGGTGTGTTGTATACCTTTTGTCAGCCAGCCTCAGGTGTGTGTGTGTGTGTGTGTGTGTGTGTGTGTGTGTGTGTGGAGGTGGAACAACATCAGGTAAACCTGACACCTGGGAAGCATAGTATATGATCAGATCACATGGGTTTTAGGCTCTGGAAACAAGAGAGCTGGGCAGTGATAACAATGTGTTAAGAGGGGGAACCCTAGCAGCCATCTACACGACTCAGACTCAATAACGTCTGACATACCCCCCCCCCCCCCCCCCCCCCCCCCCAAATTCAACCGAACCCACTAAGCAGCCAGCGGATGATGTGACGAGATGGGACAGGGTGGTCTCAGGCAGCAGTTGATTTCCTCCTCACTCTGGTCTCAGTATGAGTCCTGAGTCTATTCTTGGTTCTCTGTGTAGGTGTTGAAGTGCTGAATCAGACTCAGCATGATGGAGGAGGAGGACAGATGTGCCGCTGACAGTCCGTGAAAGAAACTACCCGGAGTCGACAGTCAACTGACCCCGCTCACTCTTTTCCTCTCTCACACAATGAGGTGGAATCTTTTCCCATTCCCTGGTGTCAAAAATAGAGCAGGAGGCCCGTATAGGCATGCACAACCTAATGCTTTTTCACACTTGCCATCCTGTGGACTGAACTAATCCACACAGCTGTTTTGTGTCAAGGAAATTCAGTGACTTCATGAGGACATCTAGTGAGAACACTTGGTAATGTTTTACACAGCGAGAAGCTGCCGTGCAGAAATCAGCTCATACACTTTCTTTTCGGGTGAATGGTTTGCATCTTGTCTGGTAATTACCCTAAACCCATGCATTGGAATATTCAATCTACTTTATTATTTTTGAGTACCCATAAAGCACCAATTAATTATTTAACCTCTGAAGAAGAACTGGTTTATTGAGTTCACTTAAGCATTGCTCAAACCCAAAGAACTTTAATCTTAAACTCCAGGGGAGATCACAAAGTTGCCAAAGATATCAAATATGTCAAGAGATCTAGATTATTTCCACTCAATGGAATGGTGCCATATACAACATGGAGTATTAGGTTTGAATATCTTCATAGTTGGAACAATATGATACTGTCAGACTGCAGAAGAAGATGACAAAAAGCTTCTTCAAGGGAAACAAAAGGGGGAAATTGTATATTATTGGGTCAAAGAATAGACCTTTAAAAATACGAATTTTATAATTAACCAACCAGGCAGTTCAACGGCAACAATGGCTTTGCATGCGACCAGTAAAACCAATAAAACCAGTTCTGGCTGTGTGGCCCTGTTGCCATTGCAAAATAATCTACACTCTCATAATACCTGTTTGCATAAGCATGGCCTTGATTCACCTCAAACATTGTTCAGTGTCATTCTACATTAGACAGATGAATTGCAAAATGTAGAGGCTCGGCATAATCCCTCTTCTTAGAGCATGTCAGTCACATTTACCTTTGCAAGAAGTTGTCCTGCATTTTTATCTTTATGCTTAATCTGCATTCATAAGACCTGTTTTGTCAAAAGACAATAAAAAGAATCACTTCAGCACCAAATTGTTGTTTGAGTGACATAACAAAATATAACATAACAGTGTAGAAGTGAATCTCGGCCTGCTGAACAAGAGACACCACTGACAGGGCTTTGCGTGCCTTAACTTGACCTGATATGTGATACAGGAAACTTTGTTCTTTGAGATCCTTGGTCACTTCAAAGCAGGGGCAGATTGTTGGCAGTCCTTCATTTAGGTTTACCAGGATCAGAGCCCTGGTGTTGTGAACTTGCTCACTGGCACAGCTTACTGGATGGAGTCATCATTAACGTCATTACTTGCACCATGTGCTTTTCTTGTCATGTCAAGTGAAAATGTCTGTCATAAAAAAAGGCAGTAGAAGTTGGCGCTGTCAGATAAATGGGTATATCCCGTATGAAACGAATCCTCACTTTATATCTGCAATATCTTCTATAATTAACCATATTCAATAATCTACTCAAGCAAAGATACATCTTCATAATAAATGAAATGTGAAACCTGATAAAGTAAAACAATTCGCAATAAAAGCAAAGAATAGAGATAAGGTCCATAAATGTAATTGTTTTCTTTGCAAGTGAAAGCCCTATATGCTGAAAATCTCACTGAAGTAAAAATACACAAGTAGTATTGTTGCAGCCACTTGCAACTTCAAACAAAGGCTACTTTAAGGATCAAAATGACTTATAGTGCTTAAAAATGCTGTTGTGAGTTTATACTGTCATCTATTATATGAGTGTATTATCAATATGATTGATGCAGCCACATAGGTTGAGATGGAGGTAATTTCATAAAAAATATACTGTAGTTGAATCTATATTCGTGCAGCATGTAGTAAAAGGCCAACACATGTTTTGTTTTTAAAATGTTTGTTTAAAGTAACGCGCAGCTAAAGAATGTAAAAAATAAATAAAGTGGAGTAAAACATAAATGTCTTTCTTGCTGAAATAAAGTGGAAGTATAAAGTAGTAGAAAGTAGAAAGCACAAGCAATGTTGTAATAATAACATGACTCATTATCAGAGGGGTCCCCTATTTTCGCTGGTTACCATGGTAACGCTACAGTTCAGTACGTGGTCTAGTGCGCATGTCAGAAAAATCGAACTGATTATTTGAGGAAACGTTTCTGTAGAGCACTGTATCGTAGAGAGAACCGGGTGTTCTCGTGACATTTAGCGCACATTAACACAAGTTTACGGAGAAAATCATTTTCATAAACGACAGACTGTAGTCGGCACACCACGCCCTCATTGTTTGTGTTACCATAGTGTTGCGTAAGCCTTTACGCATTACGCACACCGTGGATGTATAAAGAGACCGACGCACCCGGAAACACAGTCGATTGTTTGGAAACTTTGGTGACATTGGTCAGTCGCTCTGTTTTTCACACTAACTACATCTTTAAGGTAAACCTTTTTTATTTTATGCTTCTGTGAGTTTTCTGCACGTCTCCTCTCAAACTTGTTGGTCTAATGTTGATGGCGTCGTTGGTATCCTCATTTGACCTCTCCGCTGTGCTTTTTACAACCTCTTTTCTCCTGTTTGAGTTTCCTCTGATTTCTTATCTATAAAAACAAATACTAAGAGTTAGGCTAACACTCTAATGTGTGCACTTTTTTGGGGGGAATAACTCAAACTAATTTGGCTTTGTTTTTCTTCCTCTCTCAAGATTGCCAGGATGGTTGTGCTTTCCAAAGAGTATGGATATGTGGTGTTGACTGGCGTTGCCAGTATAGTGATGGTTACACATCTGGCCATCAAAGTTGGCAAAGCCCGCAAGAAGTACAACATAAACGTGAGCAGATCATTGGTGTTCACATATATAGCAGGATATATATTCCACTCTTTCTTAATCATACTGTTTAAGTGCTGCACCTCAACAAGCCCACAGTCCGCCGGCATAGTTGTATGCTTGAGCGGTGTCTTTCTGTGGCTCTTGTAAAGCACTTTGAATTGCCTATACAAATAAACTTGTCTTCACTTGCAGTATCCTCAGATGTACAGTGACGACCCAGAAACTGGAAACATTTTTAACTGCATCCAGCGTGCACACCAAAACACGTAAGTATGAGCTGAAATATGAGCAATGCAACTTAGATTTGCACCCTCTAGTGTCTAGAGTGACGTTGCATCACGCTCTCTCATGATTCATAGTAACAATGTCAAAAGAGGTGAAAGTTAACATGCCGTTATAACCTTTCACCAGCCTGGAGATCCACCCCTCCTTTCTTTTCTGCCTGGCAGTTAGTGGTTTGCATTGTCCGGTAAGTTTATTTTTGCAATGTCATACTTCCTCAGCACCAGCATACCTGTATGCATATGTATATAAAATCTTTAGCAATTAAAGCACAAAATTAGAGTCGGCCTAATGCTGTTGTTTTAAACTAATGTGATATGCAGGGTTTCTGAACGAAATGTATACTTAAAAAAACACATTTTAATTATAAAATCCTGTCATAAATGAGTGTTACATTTGCTTGTCTGTCTGGTTACAACAGCGTCTCGCCAGTGGTCTTGGAGTTGTCTGGATCATAAGCAGGGAGGTGTACGCACATGGGTACTCTACAGGAGGTAAGAAAATGTGGCGCAGTCCATGTTTCATTTACATGTTCTGCTTTTGTAACGTAAAGCAGGTTGCAAATGTGCTATTAATACTTTTCATCTCAATCAGATCCTAAAAAAAGAATGCGCGGAGCGTTTGGGAACGTGGCTCTGCTCGGGTTGATGCTGACCACCGTCTGCTTCGGTCGCACCCTGCTCGGCTGGGTGCGACCAATGAGGAATCCCTTCTGTAACGCTAACTGTAGCTAATGACAAAGTCTTCAGGGTGGGCTCACCTCGTCATTCACTTTATAATCAAAGCAGCTACATAACCCGTATACTTTGCAACATATACGCTAACCTCTGACCAATTTAACATTTGAAGCCAGGTGATATTCATGTTGTCAAGTGACCTGACCAGTTCTCCAGGTAGGATACATTCCTGCTTTAGGCTAATGGCTGGGGTGTAGTCTACATGCACGATCTGTCAGTTTGTCTTGATAGCGTTTTCACCTGCACCCTGATTTCTGAAGTAGTTGGCCACAAGACGCAAGATATATTTCATATTTTTGAATTCTTTTATTCTTGTGTCTTTGTCTTGTACTGTAAACGGGGTTTTGGCTGGTCATATGAATGATATTAAACATACGTTGGTTATTAATTATCTTTTTATTGGGTGTTGAAAAAGGGTATTTATTGACTGACTGTGAGGTTTTGATAACGGCACTGTTTGTTTAAGGGAGTGGAAGTTGAGCAATTGTTCAAAGTCCACATTACTTGTCGGGGCAGGTGGATTTGTATCTGCAGAGCTGTTCGGCTCACAACCAACTGCAAAAGAAAATACCCGTCACACAGGCCACGATGACACAGCGTAATGCTGAAGAACTCGTCCACATGCTGCTGCAGTAAGACACTAAAGTTGTTGACTACAGCAGTATCGTGATTTATTATCAAACAGGAAATCTTAATCTCAATAATTTCTTACAGTACACATTTCAATGACATTAAATCATACATCACTGTTGGCACTTAACAGTAAAATAACTCTGAACACACTATAGGTAAAAACTGATACAACAGCTTAGTTCCAGCACATTTGCATGATACTCCAGCTAATACAGATGACAATCTAAACTGCACCTCTTCACATCGTCTCCGCTCAAAGCATTCGAACAAACGCCTTGTGCAGCAACAAATACATTTATAAATATGCATTTTACAACTCATTTAACAATATTTTGTTTTACCTTTTACAAATTGCTGCTATTAAGTGTTTATTTAATGTAGCGAGGTCTCTTCTCAGTGTACATTGGTGGATTAAACAGTCATTGAAAACAGAATAACCAAATTCAAGTTTTAAAGACCAGAATTAGACCATGATAAAACTTCCATAACACATGTATCTGCACATTAACGGCTACAACAATATTTCCCACGTATAATTTGAGGTAAGTTGAATAATAAATTTGAGCAACTGAATGAGATTTGGCTTCTACTGTACGATATTCTGTCTGTTTTTCCAAAGTTATGGCTTTTGAAATGTATAATGAAGACCTCAGCTTTAAGACAACACGATTAACCTGGCAGTTTGGCGTGAAAGTGCACTTCACTCCTATTTGGTCACCTAAGGGATCCTAATTTATATTCCTTAAATATTTTAGGCATGTTGGCAACTTTCCCATGCGTCTCTCGCTCTCCTCTCCTATTTCTCGCTGGATAACCTGAGGTTGTCTTTCATTGGAGGACTTCATGCTACCTTGATCCACATTACCTCAGATGGCCCCTAGGGGGCACTGTGACCATTCAAGCCACATTAAAGTGCTGTGCATATGGGGAGTAAGTCAGGGGTGCAGAAGCACAAACAAGTCTCCACTAGGCTGAAGATCTCTGGAAATTTAAAGGGAATGTGGAAAAAAAGTGCCTCTGAAACCTCCCATTTAAAAGACTCAATGGATCCTTCTCATGGAACCACAGATACATGTATTTTTCTATCGCTGACCCCAAAACTCGTCTGCAGAGATGCAGCAGCATCCAGGCAAAGGCTTTTCTGAGATACACACTGGTCTTCCTTTGGTGTCTGCTTTGCTTCTGTTCTCTGAGTCGCGGAAGTGACTGAGGATGCGTCCATCAGTAGGTGTACCTGGAGAGGGGCGTGTCCTCCATCAAATCATCCTGGAGAAGAAGATTACAATAATATTTAGACTAATAAGTTTACAAAAGGTGAGACTAGGTCAATGCTTATTCGCTCAGCGTTACACTTTTTGAACTGTATATTAAGGGCTTTTGTGATTTTTAATATATTATTTTTGAAACTTGTCTGATTGTGGAGCACACAACAAGGAGCTCTGAAGATAAGCATAAGGAGTTATGAGAATAAATGTCATATGTAACTGAAAGAACTGACTGACTTGATTTCGTATATTTGTGTCTGTTTCTCCCCTGAAAATTTCCCCTCGCGTGTGGTCATACGTTTAAAGAGCAGGATTCGATAGTTTCTATGTTTAATTAGCTGCACCACTGACCTTCATGAGAGTGATTTAAGACTAAGGGGAGAGAAGAGTTGATATATTAAAGTTCACAGTTGATTTTATAAACAGTGAGCTGGGGGAATAGTTTCAATTCACAGCACTACAATGTAATACGGCAATTCCATAAAGTTCTGGCAATCTTGAATATTTTCATTTAAAATATATATATATATCGCTGTAGGAGGAACACAATGGTAACTGAGCCCACTGATGAAAGTATTGCAATATTTATATATTTTCAGTCTACTTTTCAGACTACTAAACTCTAAGCACAATCCCATTCACAGTCTGGGTCAAGCTCCCACACCTCCAGATCCTATTTCCCAAAATGCAACTGCAGTCTTTTGTTAGACCCTCATTGCCTGGTTAATCACTTGTTTCAAACTCTACACCTCCAGTTCGTAACTAAATCTAAAGCCAAACTGAGGTTATTTTCCCTCAGGACGAGTAAACTGACCTTCATGTGGAAAAAAAAAAATGCTGCAGTGCCCCTTTAATCACAAGCTTACTGTATTGTAATACATGTATTTATCTCACCATGGGTAGATCCTGAAGCCGATGGAACTCTGGGTGGTTTGTCCGCTGGCGGAACTTGAGGAATAGGATGACGAAGACGATAGCAGTGGTGACGATGAACACTGACAGCAGGCCAGCCAGCAGGGGATCTAGAGGGGAGCTTGAGCGGGGCCCCTTGAGGTCTAAATGACACACGAATGGACAATCGTAATAAAACAGTTAACACATTTGTAAGACACAAAATAAATAACATTACTCTCATCCCCTTACCTTCATCTCCCACATTGAGTTCAGATGGGACGTCCTGGTATGTGGGCCCAGCAGGACCCCGGCCTGGAGCGGAGGTCAGATGTCCTGTGGTTGTCGGCTGTGTGGAGGCTGCGGTCCATGATTCAGACTGTGGCTGGATGGCGGAGGCGTGGGCTGTGGAGCTCGTATCCTGCACTGTGTGGGCAGGCTGAGATGAAAAGGTGGTGAAGGGATCTGTGGTCACAATGGCTCTGCCATCAGCGGTTGAGATGTGCGGTGGAGGGGTGGTGCTCTGTACAGGCGGCGCAGATGAAAGGTGGTCTGCGGCAGCTGAAAGTGGGGATGTGAAGGCAGTGCTGTATCAATTCAAAACAGCACAGAGAATTCTTCAAAGGAAACGAACCGTACACACAGCACACTGATGTAACTCCACAAAACCCTCGGAACGGATCACTGCCAATGACATTAAAACAGATATACGTCATGCTTTTGACGTCAGGTCCCACCTTTCTTGCATGACAATGTCAAGATACCCTGTTAACTTGTTTGTATTTTCATGCATCAAATAACGGCATAATAATAATGGTGGTGGATGCTCACTACGGCATCTTTCCAGTGTTGCAGTGGCTGATTCAGATAAACCACATGGGTCTGTAACAATGTGCCAAACACTCAGCTGTAAGTCACCATACAAAGATATACATAAAGTACTGCGGTGTTGATGGATTTAACAATAAAAAATAGATCTCGATGATCGACAGAATATTTATTGGCAGCAATTTTGATAATCAATTAATTGTTTGAGCTGTTGCAAAAAAATGGCAATAATTTACTAGTTCTAGCTTCTTAAACGTAAATATTTCCTGTTTTGTTTTTAACTCTTTGGGTAAACTTAATATACTCAGGATTTGTGGTGAACACAGTTAGAAGTTTCACAAAGCTATTGTTATAGGACCGTTCTATTGCATAACAATTTACAGGAGTTTTTTAGTTTTCTTTTAAGTCACTGCTTTCATTTTCTCTATGAAACTAGTGAATATACACACCTGCCTTTTCCCTCTTTCAACATGAGTATATTGTTACTCCACTATAAGCACTTGGCTCTTTACATCAAGTTTCACAGCTCATGCTGACAGCTGGGGAGGGGGCTGGGAAAGGGTTGTGTTCAAGGAACTTTGTACAATGGGAAAGTCAAGGCTTCCTTTCTACTGTTTACGTGTAGGATAGAATGCAGAGACAGGCTGTAATTAGTGCTCCTGTGGGCAAAGCACAATGGGTAAGAATGAGAGTATCCTTGGCCATTTTCTGCATTAAGTCACAAAGCAACTTAAGGTAATTACTGAAGTAATGTTTAGCTTTTTAAAGAGAGTGATAACCTACACATTACTCCACAGGGACAGAAGTGACGACAGCAGCTAATAAGAAAGCAAGAGTGTGAACAGGATGGCATTATGTCATCTTTGTTATTGCTGTGCATGCTCAAAGAGGCAACAGGGCATCAGCGTAGAGAGTTATATTTATCTGATCTATAAAAGGGAATCTTTTAGATGAGGTTGCGACACACATTCTCAATCTCATAGCCGTCAATGTCAGGGGTCAGGAGAGGAATATGTCCCCGGAGCACTGCTGGCAGTGAGCCTGAGAAGAGCGTCTGTGTTTGCAAACAGGCAGCTTTAAATGTGTGGGATGATCTATATCAGGAATCTGGATGTAAAAGTGGAGTGAAGGGAAAAGAACGTGAAGTAAACAGACTGGACTGGAAAATAGATCATTATAGAATTATTGACGAGGTGATGACAGTCATTTTTATGTCTTGAAGCTTTTAGAGAGAGGCAGCATATAAACAGTGCATGCAGGTTTGTCTTGGATACCTGAGGGTGAAGGAGCAGTCATGACGACGGGTACATTCGTGTGTTGAGATGTAGCCACTGCAGAGTGCGTTACGTATACTGCATTTGTCGCAGCCTCTGAATGGACTGTTGCTTTGGTCTTGGTAATGGTGGTGGTTTCAGTTGAGGTTTCATCCCCGCTGTGAGTCCGCTGTGAGACCTCATTCCCAGGATCCTCTGTCAGGTCAGGAGATGCTGAGCGTCCAGCATAACTCGGGAAGGCAGCCAGGGTGAGGACAGGAGGCAAGGCACTGCTCTGACCTATGAAATAAAGGGGATATGAAAAGGTATTAATCATTATATTTTGTTGTCTATAAAATCGTGTCTAAAAGAATTCCCAGAGCATAAAGTGGAATATATTCGAATTTCTTTTTTTGTCCAACAAACGGTCCAAAACCCAAATATCTGCAGTTTACTGTCATAGAAGACAAAACCCCGCGAAATGATTCACATGTGTCGAGTTGGAACCAGATAATTTCTACTCTCTACTCTCAAAATAATGCTTGTCAACGATAACAGTTGAAGGTTATTTTCCTGTCATTCAACTGCTTGATTAATCTACTAATTGTAGCTAAAAAACAAGCGAACATGAGTGTTATCCATTTGGTGCTGTCTTGCGTTACATTATAGTATAAACAATGAGAAACAATGAGAAGACGAAATGAAGTGTCCATATTAACATCTAAAAAAATTGCACATTACTTAAAAGTTCAAATAAATGATTAAATAGATGACTGGTGAACAGAAATCATGATATAAAGAGTAATTATAAAAGGAGAAAGAAACGCTCATCTCTTGAACAAAGGAATCAAAACATCAATAAAATAAATGAACATATCTAAATCAAAATGCAACCAACAGCCTGCAGCTCTGTGTAAACTTTCCATAAGATCAATAGACATGTCTGGAGCATCATGTGGGAATCGATAACGGGTCCAACTCGCATCAGCAGGAAGCCAGGTGAAACACACACTCACTCACACACTCACACTCACACACGCACACACGCACACACACACACACACACACACCAGGATGACACCTTACCTCTTGTCTGCAATGAGCCGGTAAGCACCACCAACACGCAAAACGCCAAATTCATTTCAAAGCGCATCTCCTTCGCGGCCTTCGCCTGCAGATCGCAATAAAAACAGAGCAAAGCGGGCTCTCTTCGCAGCGACTCCGCTTCCCAGCTCTCGGAGGTTGTTTCCGTTACGTGATTTGACAGGGCACATCATCAGCGCTAAAAATATCCTGAGGGAGTCGGGCAGAAGAGAAGTAGGGGTGGGGCCGCACGCCAGCCTGCATGCGGGCGGCGGGATTAGAGAGGGCTGCACGCGCTTCACTCCGATGAGCGAACACGCGTCACCGATCTCACTGCAAATTAATGTTTCACTCTCCGGCTCTTCCTCGTTTCCTGCCAGTCACCTCATCCCTGAATCTATTCCTACGACATGCACCAGTTTGCGGTAGCTGTTGCTCGCCCTGCTCCAATCAGACGCCAGTGCGTCAGAAGCGCAGTTGTCTGCGTCAGGAGCGCCTGTTGTAGAGCGCTGTAGCGTAGGACGCACGCGAGTTTTTACTGTGGTCGTGGTTATTGTAGGCTTGCTGCGATGTTATTTACAGCGATTAAACGGTGGTAGGTGAGTAGGCGTCAGTGTTCGCTGGTGGTAATGTGAGACAACAACTTTTCAGCCCCCACAGAGGTCAGCGTGTCGTCATGCCTGAGCGCACGGCCCACATGTGTACTGTATGGACAGCTGAATGACCCGCTGCGTCCGCAGTGTGAGGACACTACACTACATCTACATTACGTCTCCTCGCTTTTTAAATCACTGCTTTTTGACGACCAGGCTTTAATTTCGGAAGGATTTCAAACGGCAGCGGGGAGACACCTTCACGTTGCGCCAGATGGAGCCTCCAGCCAATCCGGGAGACGGCCCGGTGGAGTTGGAGTTAACGGTGGCGAACGTGGAGTCGGTAAGTTTCAATAATCAGCCACTTCACTGGATGATTGTTTATTAAACTACGCCTGCAGATGAAGATTGTAATGCCACTCAGAACACGAAAGCTGCAGCAGCATTGTCTCATATTTATCTGGATATATGTTGTATTTTATACAATAACTCAAATAACAGCAAAACAATTTAAAACAGTTTGGTTAATCGTAGTTCACCACAGGAAGGTTGGACACACTGGACATTTTGTAACATGATACCAGTTATAAGCATATGCTGTCCTAATAATAACTAACACCATGTGCCATGGATTACTCGCTATGACAACACATTTTTACTCCATTCAAACAATTGGACATCCAGCATGCATGGTCATTAAAGCGTGTTAATGCAACTCAGCGATTTGATTAACAACCTGTTGCACAAAACACAGATGCATCCATTGTCATTACTGTATCTATACTCAGTCAGGAAATATGGGGACACTGATGGGTGTTATGATTTGTATCCACTCCGACATCGTCATCTTTATTACCAAATTACTTTCAAGTGTTTCCTTTCTATTGGCTCTTCTCTGCTCATCAGGCTCTCTACCAGCTGTACTTTGACCCGGTCATGGAGCGTAAGAATGTGGCCCAGAAGTGGCTGACCCAGGCCCAGGTCTCTGCACAGGCATGGCAGTTCTGCTGGGCCCTGCTTGGCCCCGACAAGGTGTGTTGCTTCTGCTCAGACATCTTTTCAAATAAACACTATTTCAGGTCGCAAGAGCATAAACTGGTTGCATGTCAGTGCGGATTAGAGCTGCAAGAGGTGAACATTTTGTATATGTCCATCTGTTACAGTGAGTCTGTCTCTTTGCAGCTCCCAGAGGTTCAGTTTTTTGGCGCCAGCACCCTCCACACCAAGATCTCCCATCACTGGAGCGACCTCCCCACAGACCAGCATGAGAGCCTGAGGATGCAGCTCCTCTCCCACATCCTGCACTTCTCCTCTGGGCCCAAAATGGTGCTAACCAGGCTGTGTGTCGCCCTGGCCTCTATGGCTCTTAACTTAATTCCACAGGCTTGGTCCCAGCCGGTGGCGGACATGGTGAGGGCCTTCCAACCGCAGAAGCCCGACTCTGAAGGCAGCTCTGAGGCCGCCCAGGACCCTCAAGCGCACTGCCTGGCGCTGCTGGAGCTTCTCACCGTACTTCCAGAGGAGTTCCAGAGCGGCCGGCTGGCTCAAGCGCGCCGTAACCAGCTGAGGGGGGCCCTGGCTGGGGAGTGGGCAGTGGTGTGTCCCCTGCTGCGTCAGCTGCTCCAAAGCCAGGACTCCTCCAGCCAGGTGAAGGAGAAGGTGCTACGCTGCCTGTCCAGCTGGGTGGGGCTGGACGTGCCGTTAGGGGAGAGTCATGAACTGGTCCAGGACTGTTTCAGTGCTCTGTCCAACCCAGAGCTGTTTGACACGGCTGTGGAGACGATAGTCAATGCCATCTCGCAGCCTGACAGCCAAAGGTGAGAAACACGCCGCTTCAGAAATTCATTCAGGCCACAGTCAATTTCCAGACGTGTGAATCACAACCTGTCTCTGCAGGTACATTGATGCTCTGGTGAACCTGATGCCTCTGGTGCTGGGTCTCCATGACCAGCTGAAGACAGCGGCTCAGGATGGCGACATGGAAACCTCACACGGTATCTGTCGTATTGCTGTTGCTATGGGGGAAACACACTCCAGGTACACACAGCTGCACACACGCACAGACACACACACACCGTCACCCAATTACCTGGCTTCGGTAAAATGGCGTTTTTTGTTTGTTTGTGTACGACAGGGTTTTGTTGGAACAGGTGGAGCACTGGCAGGAGTATCTGGCTTTGGTTAACATGATTCTTTTCTGTACTGGCATCCCTGGGCACTACCCAGTCAGTGAGACCAGCAGCTCCCTCACACTCACCTTCTGGTACACTCTGCAGGTACGGTGAAAGAATACATTTATGAGATCCATACATGTAAACAAGACAATACAAAGTTACTCATCTCTACATTAAACGTGAATGTGTTTTTTGTGATCTAGACACCAAACGTTCTTTCTAATATATTTCTTGCATGTTCAGGATGACATCTTGTCATTTGAGGAGGAGAAGCAGGCAGTGTACCTGCAGGTCTACAGGCCGGTTTACTTCCAACTGGTAGACGTACTACTACATAAATCCCACTATCCCTCCCAGGAGGAGTATGCCTCCTGGTCTTCTGATGACAAGGAGCAGTTCCGAATTTACAGGTAAGACACAAAACTAGTGGAAGTTCTTAAGGAGCACTAAAACTGGATTTTACATCCTTTCTCACAAAAAAGAAAGCCCCAAAAGAACATGTCTGCACCGAATTTCATGGCAATTCATCTAATAGCTGTTAAGACAGTGTGGCTAAAAATGGTAGCGAGATTCTCTACTCTGTCTCCACGTCTCTTTTGCATTTCAGAGTGGACATTTCCGACACTCTGATGTACGTGTATGAAATGCTGGGGGCAGAGCTGCTCAGTAACCTCTATGACAGGCTGGGCCGACAGCTGATGGACCCACAACAGTCAGCAGTCTGGCAGGTAAATTAATTAATCGCTGACTCCCATTCCGTGCACATCTACTATCTCTGCATGATATATTACAAAACGCTAATATTTTCTTTATAAATTCTATGTTCCCCATTCCTTCCTGTGTGTAACTCTGTGCCTCCTGGTTGTATTTCCCCTCTCGTGACCTAACGTCACATTTCGTTTTTTTTTCTCCGTATTCAGGACACAGAGGCCCTGTTATTTGGCTTCCAGTCCATAGCTGAGACGATAGACGTGAACTACTCGGACGTTATCCCTGGTCTTATCGGTCTCATCCCCAGAATCAACATCAGCAACGTTATGCTGGCTGACACCGTCATGTACACCATAGGTACATAAGAGACACGTGGCTTACAACCAGGATTATTAATGGCCATGGATGTACATTTCTGCCGTCTGGTCTGCACTCAACTATAACAAACCCATTTACACTCACTATTCATGACATGTACCTCGTGTTGGCCAGGATCCCTGGCTGAGTGGCTGGCTGATCACCCGGTGATGTTGGGTGGCATATTACCCATGGTGCTTCAGGGCCTTGTGAAGGCAGAGCTGTCTGTGTCCTGTGTATCCACCCTGAAGAGGATCTGCAGGGAGTGTAGACATGACCTCGGCCCCTACGCTCAGGACATCCTGACCACGTCACAGGTCAGACATGCAGCCTTTAAAAAAAATAAAAAAACATTGGCGTTATTACGGTCTTTCTATTAACACCCGTGTTCCTCTGCAGGACGTACTGGTAAAAGAAATCCATAAGGTGAGTAAACAGCCTTCAACATTCACCAGTTCTGTCCTACTCTGTTAACACAAATGCACCACAAAGCGTCTCTCTGAACACATTGTGTATGATGTGTGCTGTGTGTGTGTGTGTGTGTGTGTGTGTGTGTGTGTGTGTGTGTTTCTGCGTGTCTGTGTGCAGAGCAGCCAGTGCATGTGGTTGATGCAGGCTCTGGGCTTCCTCCTGTCCGCCCTGCCAGTGGAGGAGATTCTGGGCCGACTTCACTCTCTCATCACCCCTCACGTCCAGCAGCTGGATACACTGGCCCAGCAGGAGGTACATGCAAAGAAACGCTACAAAACATCTACAGAAACCCACAAATTCCAAAATAATACCTGAAGTAGCAGAGGTGCTTATTTCCAAGTACAAATTGGATGAATCAAGAACACTATACTTTCAAAGCACTTTATTATTTTGGTGCTAAATTAAGTACAGAAGGTTAAATACGGTATTTTACTGCACTACTTTAAATCTTTATCCGTCTAGTAGTACGCACTTCACTGTAACATTTTTACCATCATACTTTTAGCTTCAATCATCTAAAATGTGAGTACACTCAAAGTTTATTTGGCTGTATTGATAAAAACTACAGATGGATTTTCTTAAAAAACTCGGTTATTGCACACAAAAAAATCAACCTAAATACACAATTACTCAAATAGTTGATTGTATTTAAAATATGTATGATAAATATAAAATGAAATACATTTTACTGAGCTAATAGACACTCTCATGCAGGGGGAGGTCTGAATCTCTGTTGACAAAAACGTAGAAAACACTGGATTCTTGTGCAGCACTTTTGCAGCTTTTGACACACCTTCTACAGCAACGGCAGTAAAATTGCTCTTGACTCTCACAACCGCTGTCATATTCGACAATATCTTTCCTTCAATTGTCGCTGTCTTCACAGGGCTACATATCAAACCCTTCCACTTTGTCTCCCTTTACAGCCTGATCCTACTAACAAACCGTCGATCATTCACATCCTGGGGATGCTGTCCAGTCTCTTCACCACTCTGGACATCAACAGACAAGCAGACGGCTTAGAGGGAGCGTCCAGCCCAAGACTCACTCCCTCACAGAGCCCACAGAATCCAGTAAGTTTAGCTCCAGAAAATTGCATAACTATGGACATGGGTAGCTCCATAAACTATCTGAATGATATCAAATTACTAGAATGGGCCTTGTGCATCAATATTTCTGAACATGCAAAATATTTAAATATGCTGAAATCAACCAAACATACGTATACAAAATATACATTCAAATTGTGTTTTTAGGTTGTTGTTGTGCTGCAGCAAGTGTTCACGTTGATCCAGAACATCCTCAGCAAGTGGCTCGATGACTCAGAGGTAGTTGAGGTAGGAGGGTTTTTCACTGCTTGCATAAATATGTGTATGCTGATGTATATGTGTGTGTGTGTGTGCGTGTGATTTATCGATGTGTGTTTACTGACTCACAGCTCTCTCTCTCTCTCTCCAGGCAGTGTGCGGGATATTTGATAAGTCAGTTCGAACCCTCCTACATGATTTCGGGCCCATGGTGGCTCAGCTGAGTGAGATGCTGAGGCAGATCTATTGTGCCTTCCCACAAGCCTCAGCATTGGATCTGGCACGGCAGGTACGCCCCCACAGATCAGGGCATGAATAAAAGCATCATCCCTTCAAACTGCAATTCAGACTTTTAACATGCTTTTGGGATCATATGTCCTTCTTTTTCTTTTTTCTTAGATGGTTCACATATTTGCCGGAGAGGAACATCACACCTCGAACATCAAAAGCCTTATTGAGGTGTTGACTTCTGCCACACTTACTATATTTCAGCAAGGTAATAAAATCCTGCACTTAATTCCAATTTACTTTTAGACATACATGTTTGTCTAGTCTCATCTTATATTTATTGTACAGGTCCACGGGATCATCCTGATATTGCAGAATCATTTATGCTCCTTCATGCTCAGGTGGGTTGCGTACACTTGTCCATTGTTGTGCACGTTTGCAGCTCACAGGAAACTTTGCCTGATTACTTTGTGCCTCATTTAGATTCTTAAAAGGAAGCCTGATATGTACCTGTCTGACCAGTTGGATGTTGAAAGGCTGTTTTACTGCGGTGAGTATCATTGCATGGTTTTACTGTATGCACAGATGTGGAGATAGTACTAGAATATTGTGGGCCTACAAACTAAACGTACTGTCACTTTAAATGAATATTACTCAAATAAAAGTAAAAATACTTGTGTCAAAAATGTACTTAAGAACAAAATAGACGGCAAGTTAACTTTGTTCCCAACGAGAGTTCAGCAGTGTGATGATGCCCTCATCGTGGAGCTCTGCCCTCCTGCGTCCGCAGACACACCTGCAGCTTCTTCTCTGCTGCAGCTGCTGATTTACATCTTTTTTTTCTGTTTCCGAAAAATGGCATCAAAACTGATTCAAATTAATTGTACGGGAGAATATGACCCCACATGTTTCATTCCATGCAGCCTAACTTTTTTGCATTGCTTTTTTACAAATTACTGTGTTCAAAATCAAGACACAACCTCACTCGCATCATCTTGACATTCTGCCTGAGACAACCGTGTAGCTCATTAGCCGAAGCATTCATTAAAACACATCTGTGTATCTGTTTTCTCCAGGGATTCTGACCCTGAAGTTCCCAGAGGCACCCACAGTGAAAGCTGCCACACTATTCTTTGTAAGTTGAGGCAGAAATGTGCAACTTGTAAGCTATAGTTTGAAGAAAAATATATATATATAATTTCATCTCATCAGCTCATAGATTCATGTGTTGTTGTTTCTTCTCTGTACCTGGCAGACGGAGCTGTTGCCTCGTTGTAAAGACATGCCCTCGCTTGGCGAAGTGTTGCAGAGGGATGGCAAGCTTCTGACTGAGACCCTACTCCAGGTGAGTCATTCGTTAAACACAACTAGATAAGAAAATGTGAATCATTGCCCTGTGTACTGTGGTTGTGAGTATTGATTTGGAGAGCACCCACTCACTCTTTTGTACACTTCCTCTTATTAAACCAGAGCATGCATTTCATCCCTGATGTTTGGTCTCATTTCAAGCCGTCACCAAACTTGTTTTCTAATGGAAGGCTTCTATTTGTGTCCCAGGCCATTGGAGGCGAGTCCCCTCGCAGTCTGACGGAGCACTTCTCTGAGGTGTTGTTTAGTCTAAACAGACACTGTCCAGCTCTGCTGTCCCAGTGGCTGAAAGAAACACTACAGACCCCAGGATTCCGCTCCGCACAGGTCTCCGCAGAGCAGAAAAACGCCTTCCGTGTGCAGCTTCTGAGGTGACGATCATACACTTGTCACAGCTTTTAAACATCAAAACTGTGTTTTTGTTTCAAAAGGTGTTGTGTTCTCAAAACTCTTCATTCCGTCAAAAAAAAAGAATCAGCCGGCTTGGGTCTTTCTGTATGGAGTTTACATGTTTCAGCAAAATGTACTTATCATCTCCGTTTCTTTTTTCCAGGGAGCAAACCCACAAGCGTCGCATTAAGGATATCGTGAAGGAGTTTTCTCTGCTCTGTCGGGGCCTGCAGGGGTCTGGATACTCTGATTACTAGACTGAGCTGGTAGCACTCCCGAGTTCAAGAGAAAGTGATAAAAGAAAACCCAGAATCTCTTTCTGTTTCAATGATAAATGGTGCCAAATAGTACTGATCACTTGGGCAGGTGAAAGTGGACAACAGAAACCATAATGCTTGGACTGAACCAAAGCAAACACACAGATTAGGTGGACTGTTAGGATGAGCGGACCTCTGTGCAACACGTTTCTAATAAAAATACCTCTGCAAGTGCTCAAGCGGGATAAAAGGAAAGGAAAAGGTGTCACACTGCCCTTTACTCTTCTCCAGGAATGGATCCAAATCCTCTCTCCAACAGACAAAGTGACAAGACAACAATAAACAGTTCATTCTTTGCAGCTGCATGAGCAACTGTGTGTGTGTTCACTTATTTATTGTTTCTCTTCTCTCGTATGCAGCTTGTAGAGCATAGTCACACATTATCAAAATATAGAAATCCCCCTCCCACACACACACAAACACACACACACACATACACACACACACACACACCTCCGAGCCAGGCTTCTTCTTCTCTGACGCTGTTACATTATATAGCTTATAACTCTTGTACATGTATACTTCTGCTAATATATATCACTTACACAACAGAAAAAAGATAACAAGACCGACTTTTTTAAGCAGACAATATGTCCTGACAATAGACTGCTTGAATTGTTTTTGTTTTTTTGAATCAGTGACATCACTGTGAGGGATGGCAGTTTTTTTTGTCGTAGTTGTTGGGACTGCATCCTCTGTAGAAAACGTGGGCTTGAGGACTGTCTTACTGGTGGTTGGTGCACTGAGATGAGAGCGCTCTAAGTGCTAGTCTCTACGTGTCGCTGGTGACTCAACCACAGCTCCGGAGGCTCCTCCTCCAGGACCCGGTCCAGACCCGGTCTGCTCACTATCGTATTCTTGTGAAGAGGTTCAGCACTGACTTTGATTCCTGGAAATAGAAGGAAATGTGAAAACATTACAAAACGTCTTATAGTCAGTCAGGAGGAGGTTTGTTTCAGGGGCTTTTTTAATGACTTTCAAGATCTTGTTTGGTGGAGTTCAAGAACTTAAAATTAGACATTATCCAGGGTTTGTGAAATCAAAACTGTTGTGTCATCAACACATAGAGCCCTCAGACTATCAGTACTTTCAAGAACTCATTTAGTAACTTCAAACAACAAAGACATCAGAACTGTGTATAATAGTTATGTGTCGGGCTAAAGAATATCTTAGTCTACTAACACTCATACGATTTTGTCGACTAATTGATTAGGTGAGTTAATAAACATATCTGTAAAACTGAGTTTCTCCACAAAGGTTCAAACAAAAAGCACCACTTTACATCTTGTGTTTACCAGAGAAGTGCTCATAAGTTTCTTGGACATGAAAGTGCATTGACAAAATGAATAAAGAAATCGCAGTCGACTTAAACCAAAAAGACCGATTGGTTTACTGATTGACTAAGAGGTGACGGACCTGGCTCTGTGGCGAGCTAATTCACAAGCACACGGTACCTTGGTGCAGCGTGTCTTACTGAAGACGTTCCAGAAACGTAGTGTCTCGTCCCCGGCTCCTGTAACGATGGCCTCACCGTCTGGTGACACAGCCTGAGGAGGGAGGACAAACTGGTGAGCGGGTGAACACTTTGGAGTTAAATTCCTTGTATGTGTACACATACGTGGCCAATAAACCAAACACAGCTGTCTGGGTAACTGGTCTCTCCACACCCAGCCTCGCGGACCTAAACGATAAGGCCGCTGCACACATCGCAACCTCAATAGAACAAGACATCACACACCCAACTCAGCCACCGCCTCACCCTACTGCCCTCTGGACGCAGGTACAGAGCACTGAGAGAGGGATTTGCTAGCTTAGACCAGCTGCAACATTTAAATGCAGCCTGTACTTAAATGCATCAATAGTAACAAATATACAATGTAAGTAAATAGAACACTGGCAGAGTTTTTCTGATACTACTCACTTTTACAGACTTTAAATGCAGGACTTTTACTTGTAAAGGAGTATTTTCACACTGTGGTGGTGCATCTGAATACCTCCTCCACTGGATAAGTGTATGAAAAACGTTGGACATGTGTACGCTCTGTTGTTAGTGCAGTTACATTGCCACTGAACCCTCACGGCCATTCATTTAACCCTGCATGCTTACCAGGTACAGCACTCTGTAAGAGTGTCCGGTCAACTTGGCCACCTGTGTTAGTGACGGATACTTCCACACCAGGATCTGGTTCTGAGAGTAGCCGTGAGTGCTCACCTGCACACAAAGAGAGAACAATCTACTAAATACACATTTTCACATTATCCAGACTTATACTGCAGTAATAACATTTTACATGGGACCAGCCTGCTATTTCTATCTCAAAATGTGTTTCCAATATTTAGTTAAATTAATTGGTTAATAAGGATCCTATTGTTTACATTTCATTGATTATCAACGTGTTATTACTCATGAACTGTGTGTGCGTGTCTCCTCACCAGTTCGTTGGCGTGTTTGGACCACGCCAGGTTGCAGACCTGTGAGCCGGTGTCTGTGCTCTGCAGCGCCTGACCCGTCAGCGTGTTCCAGAAGCGCAGGCAGCGGTCGGCAGTGCCGCCGCCCGACGCTAGCAGCCCGTGCTGGTGGGGGGACCAGGCGATGGCCTTCACTGCTGCCAGGTGGTCGCTGTACTGCTGCACGGGGAGAAGGCTGGAGCTGTTCCACACCAGCAGCTGGGCAGGAAGACCACAAAGGAATGGGATTATGTTGCTTACTCTTGAGGCTTAATTCACCCCAAAAGATGAGTTTCAAACCCACTCACCTTGTTGTCGTTGCCTCCGGATGCTAAGTGCTGGTGGTCAGGAGACCATTTGAGGCCGCACACTTCTTGTCTGTGACCCTGCAGCCTCCGCTCAGCCGACGGGGGGGTTCTGACATCCCGCTGTAAGATCACTCTGTCCCGACTCCCCGACGACAGCTGCTCCCCGTTCCATGCCAGGGCACCTTGGGCACACAGGGTGGGAGGGAGGGTCTGATATTTCACTGTGGCCATCTGGAACGCATCTGGCGTTTCTTATATGATAATAGCACGTTTGGTGGTACAATATACAGTAAAATTTAATTTTAGGCTATTAGGTAAAATAAAAAATGAAAGTGGTAAAATGCATAACGGAAGGTTCTCCTTTACTTCCTTTTAGTTTGCTAAAAGGAAACTCAAACTGATTTTAATCAGCAGTTTGTAAATCCACTTTTTCTCCAGCTATAACTGACCTACACGTGCTGAGTGACCCTCCAGGCTGGTAAGCTTCCTCCCTCCTGCTGCATCCCAGATCTGAACGTAACCCTTATGGGTTCCGACAGCAACGAGACTCCCCTGATGGGACCAGAGCCAAAGTCAAACACAAGGTTACATACCCATTGTGTCTTTACTACGAGCAGTTCATTTTCTCTTAAATAAGCAGTAGTAATAATCCGTTCTGGCAGCTCACCCTCTCATTCCAACAGACTGACGTGACGGAGTCTCCATCCACAGAGAGGTCACATAACCTCGTCACCTGTTAGCACACAAAGTACAGAAATCGAACAGACGCTTTTCTCTGAACCACATCAGACACAGACTTTATTGCTTCCCTTTTACACTGAGGAGAAATTCTGCAATAACAAGTCTTTGAAGCCCCTCCTCTGACCTGGCTGGTGCAGGCACTCCACAGGTAGACGCAGGCTCCCAGGCCGACACTGAGCAAGTTGCCCGCCGACCAGTCTACCAGGTTGAGGTAGAAGTCATCCTGCAGCTCCGGAGCGTCCAGCACCTTGAAGGGGATCTTGGAGATCTTCCGGGCTGGTTTACGAGGGGAGCGGAGCAGCTTGTGGCTACAGAAACATTGAGAAGGAACCGGGGGGGGGGGGGGGGGGGGGGGGGGGGAGGAAACCAACGTTATCTGACAGCATCGTTTGAGCGCCGTGTCCGCTCGGTGTGCAGCATGTGAGATATACGTCATACCTCTTGTTGCTAAGCGGAGAAAGGGAGTACGGTGAGACTTCGTTATCGCTATCGAAAGGCACTCTCTTAGTGTGGACAGTGTACTGCAGGGAATAAACACACAAAGCAGAATTATAATTAGGGACTTCTGGGAGCTATTTAGGAATGAATGATTCTGTAATTGAGTGGTCCTTTTTTACCCTAAAAAGGCTGTGAGAGTCTTGAGAGAGGACAGCGTGACGCCGGTCGTCTGTGTGAGTGTCTGGCACAGTGTCTATCCCTGCCCCCAGTAACTCATTCCTCAAGAGGGCCGCGTACGCCACAGCATCTGGAGGGGTGGCAGTGAAAATGGTGATGGAAACACACGACCGTGGAGAGATATAGCTCAGGACCGCAAAAAGACCACCTGGACGATTCATACCAGGTACAAAATGTCTGACCTTTGCTTGAATCTGAAGTGGCATCCTTTGCTTTATGGGTCTGATTTGGGGAGCGGCAGTTCTCCTGCAGAGAGAAAAAGGAACGGTGAGTAAAAGATGTGTTTCTATCGCTTTGATTACCGAGCTGTGCAAAAGGCTGCTTACATTGGCGTGGTGGAAGTTGATGCTCCAGTTGCTTCCAGCGCGGGTGGGAATGAAGCGGTCTCCTGAGTTAATGCTGACAGGACTGCAGGTAGCACTCACACACTGGGATGGACAGAGAGAGACCATAACAAATCCAGCAGGGTTATTACTATTGGGCAATAATATTCAGGGCATTTAAATATAGTTTAGCCCTTGCTCATACCACACTATTTGAGGATGGAGAACTAAATTATGCTAAATATGTATGTAAAGACCCAGGTACCACACACACACACACACACACACACACACACACACACACACACACACACACACACACACACACACAAACACACAACATGAACGGGTTTCCCATCGTCCTGTGTGTCTGACCTTTGACAGGCGGGCCTCTGTCGGCAGGTTCTGGAGGTTGATTTGCCTCAGCAGCCGTCTCTCGTACTCTTGGTCCATCTCCTCAGGGCTGACGAGCAGCAAGGCCCCTTTGCTGCCCTCCGCGCCCGCCCCTTTAAACCTCCGCTCCCTCCCGTTGAGGAAATCCACCCAGGATTCCCATCTCTGTGGAGAAAACAAAACAAAACAAATGTTAAATGTTAAATTAATTCACAAAGACACCGAGCAGCTCTTGGGTGCTGGATGAACACAGACCGAACGGCCTGGTTAGCACGGTGTGTGTACATGTCAGCGCATGTCAGGTGGCGTGTTGTTGTTGTCGCTGCATGGTTTAAAGACCAAGGCTCCACCTGACGTTTAACCGCGTTAAAGCAGCGCGGTATCCGCGTTAAATCGACTAACGGCTCCACCGCGCGTTAATGACAGCCGCGTCGTTGTCATGGCATCATGCTCGCGCACACAACAACCCGTTTACACGCAGTGTAACACCAGCTGACGACCGCGAGACGTTCTTACCCGACTGACACGGCGGCTCAGGTGACCAAGTCAACCGTCATCTTCGGCTGAAAAGGAGGGCGCTGCAGCGGGGAGGCTGTCGTCGCTTTCTTCCAAACTGCGATACATCCAAATGCCAACGCGACTGATGTTGTTTATGTTCGTGACAAAAAAAATGGCGTCTGAATCAGCTGTAGCTGAAATTATCTAGTTGTGCTCCTGCTGTCCCGTGCAGTGGACGCAGTGCGCCGCTCAACAGCGACGCCCGCTGGCGATACGTGCTCACTGCATTTACAGTCACACAGCGGTTATTCCTTCATGTTGCCACGAGGTGTCGCAGCCGTACTGCACACTAATCCACTCAGTCCTGTATGTAGAGGTATTCTTACAGTTTTTCTAAATTGTGTGCAGGCGTTTTTCCCCTGAGACCCTACCTCATATTCTCAGAACTCTACTCAAGAATACAGAAACTCTCTTGCAAAATTAAACTCTGCATTCAAAACATTGCTGTGTCTTCTCAAAATGGTATTTTGTGTTCTAATGACACCATCATTTGAACAAATGAAATACAGGATATGCCTGAATGTCTTATCAGGAAACTTGTGCCTTTTGCATCTGCAGTGTGACACTTATTGCATATGTACAGTAGTTTATTGTGAAATAGAAAAAAAAACAAGAAATACTGTTTGCATCCCAATCATCACAAATGTGTATATGTAAAGTGCCCTACATACAGAACAAATATACTGTGTACAGTCCTCTGTTTCATGTTTTCATGATCAAGCACAGGGGCCTGAATCTCAGAGATTATGGCTCTCCTTGATCTTTGTCTTGCTCTTCCTCTTCCTCCTTCCTGTCTTCCTCCTCTTCCTCTAACTCCTCATGCTTTGCCTCTCTCTCTCTCTCTCTCTCTCTCTCTCTCTCTCTCTCTCTCTCTCTCTCTCTCATATGCTGGCATCCATTGCTCCAAAACAGAGAAGCTCGCCTGTGGCTGTTTGTTGTGTTACATGTGTTTGCCATACAAACACATGTAACACAATTGTTAGCAATCAGAGCAGAGCGGTTTATTGCCACGTAGGTCTTCACACACAAGGAATGCATTTTAATTAACGTTTAAAACCAACTCCTCACACACAAATCTACATGCCATCTGTGCTGTCATCAATAGCAGAGAGTGAGAGTATTGTTAGCACATGCTCGCCTGAGGGCCCCCGCGTGAGTGTGACTTCAAAGTAAATAAAGATCTGACATTTGCCCTCACCGATTCTACATTTTCCACTCCTGCTAATGCCAACCGAGAGCACGCTTTGCAAACAGACAGAAAATAGGTTTGCTCTTCGATCTCTTTCATGACCTGCTCCTGCCGAGGGGTTATTGAGACGGACTGACAGGGGAGAGTGGAGACAAGGCATCGCTGGTGGCACTCTGATCTTGACATACGTTGTCAGCGGCGGCCTTGTAACTCCTTACAAAAAAAGCTATGTCTTGTTGGGGCCTTGTGGGGCAAATTTAACCACTTTCTAAACTATTTATCAATGTTTGGCTCATGGTTTCAGCATCTCTGCTCGCTTTCTAACTAGTTTTCATGCACGTGGTGGTCAGGTGTTACAGCTGACTCAATATATGGATATATTTTTTAATTCAAATTGTAATATCTAATTTTTCAATCAAGCAGTTGAGCTAGAGTGCGCTCCGCTTGGGGATCTCTAGAGGAAAGTTCATGAATACAAATGTGAGTGGCAGAGTTATTTTTTTCAATTTCCTAATCATTTAATCATTGCATGATTTCCCAGGTTTATCTTGTGACCCTTTGGAGGGGGGCCCGGTCTACCGTATATAAAGTAGTTAAAACTAGCTCCAGCTAGGCCTAAAACAACTTAATGCAACTTATGCATTAAGGCATCGCTGACAATCTAGAAACGTTTTCTGCAGAATGAGTTTACTTTAAATAGTTTAAGTAGATTTTGCTAATAATTCTGTACTTCTTCTTAAGTGGCATCTTAAATGCAGAACATTTTTGTTGTGAAGGAATATTTTTAGATGGTTGCGTTGGTACTTTTCCTTTAGTACATCCACCACTGTACTTTAGAAACATTCCGCACACTGAGACACAAACACCACGATAACACACAAGAAGCTATCGCGCCATCATCCCGTTTTGCATTTAGTCAGCCCAGTCACAACAGCCGCTCTTATCTGCATCCTCCATCAGTTCCACACAGAGGCCCCCCACTGGAGGAGCCTCATGCCGACGTGGAGGGCAGCGTCTGGGGGTTCAGAGCAGCTGTCTGCCCCGGTCAGGCTGGGGAGGAAAACTCCGGGGCTTTATCGCACAGAGGAAGCTTTGCCAGTGCTTGCAGGCCGTGACACTTTTAGACCCTTACTGGAATTCACAACAAAACAATGGGAGTCTGACTAATCTCATCTCTCGTACAATGACAAGAGAAATAATAGTTTCAGTATGAAAAAGAACACGGGGGACTTTACTTTGTAATACTGTAGGTGTCGGACGCAGGCTCAGCATCTGTCCGGGCAGACATGTATAGCTTTATTGCTCATATCCTCTCAGAGAAAGTTTGTTATGGAAAGAGTAGTGCTGAGGGCTGGAACATACAGCCACAGGGGTTTACTGTAAAACAACAAGCTTATCTTTAAATCATCAGCTGTGCCACATGTTGTTTTGAACTATGTGTGGGTGTGTTTTAGTGAGAATTAATGAGCGAACATGCAACAATAAAGCTCCCGTGTAGGATTCAGATCCAAGCCTTGGGTGTAGATGACCCTTTGGTGGAATCTCAGGAGTTGACACTGTGCTGCAGCGAGAACGTTTTGTTTATCTCAGCCCTATAGATGTGGTTTATCTGATATTTTCATTTTGTGCAGCCCCCCCCCTGTCTCTCTTTCAGTCATCACACCACATGCAATGCAGTGCATGTTGCACATCTCCTCCCACGCACTCGCTTTGACACACCAGAGAGCTACAGATATGCATGCACACACCCCCCCCCCCCCCCTCTGTCCTTGTGTCACATAAGGACAAAATGAAGAGAAGGACGTGCGGATTCAACATGATTTTGTTTGCAGTAGATCTTTATCTTGATCAGAGCACCGTGGAGCAAAGCTTCACATAGAGAAAGCTTTCGTTCTGTGTGGTTGCAAGAGCAGGAAACTGGTGGAGAAGCCGACATCCACACTGCGTACCGACTTAGTTTGTTTATCCGGTGTTTGGATGGTTTCATGCTGTGTTTCTGCATTCACCATCTTCCTAGTAGTAGTGGGGTCCCTCCATCTTCAAGTGTCACATCTGTTCATCTATTATGTCACACAGCTTTGTCTCTGTGTGTGTGTGTGTGTGTGTGGGGGGGGGGTTCGAGCATGCATGTGCCTCAGTGTGTCATGTTTGAGTATGCATGTATGATCCCAGGGGTGTTTTATTTATTTATCTCTTGAACAAACAAGGATGACAGCGTGCTCTTGTGTGCCGCTGCGTCCCCACAGGGATGTTCCCTTCCATGTCCGAACAATTCCTGGGCCTGCTGCACGCTGGGTATAGCCCCGAGGAATCAGCACAAATGTCAGGCCCGTGCCGTGTCCTTAAACGCATCGTGATAAATGTGAGTTGACGCAGACGAGCGCTCTACACAAGGGGCTGATGTCCTCATTTTTTCAATGTACATCCAACGACAACGTATTTTTTTCAAATGCATTCCTCACACAGAATTAACATAATATTTTTTGTCCTCCTCATATCTTAACTGTGACATATAGTTTGTTTCTCTGATTAAAAGGACTCAAAGTTGGAAGTAAACCCTGCATGCAGGGCCCCCTTTTCCCTTGTCTTACATTTTGGGTGTGTTTTGACATTTTTCATGCCTTTGCTCATTCTGAGGATTATATAACTGCTGCCATACTTATTCTACGTTTTTTCAGATATTTGAGGCAGGTTGCATGCAAAGGCAAATCCACGCAACGAGAAGACACAATGGCGTATCTATGATGACTGCCGCCATGTTTGATAACTGGATGATTTGTGACATTTTTCTGGGAAGGACACATCCTGCTATTGTCCTAATACTGCATCTTAGAGTCCATGAAACACAAAAACACACAAACACACACACATACAAGAGGCCTTAGAGGAAGGAGGATTCACTTCCTTACTTTAAAAAAAAGCACTCAGAACACACTTTTTCAATCTACGTTTAATGTCTAATCATTTCACTTGTCTGTCATTACTGCCTAATTGTCTATTTCTATAATGTCTGTCCCCCTTTGTAAAGTGTTATTTTTTAAACGTGCTTGTGAAATAAAATGTTTTATTAATATTATTATTGAAGGAAGCTGACTGGCTGACGGGGCAGAACTGCCTTTTTCAACACACTTCCTTTCCTATGTGATTCAGTTACTCTGAGCTGATCTCTGCCATCCACACAGACACACACACACACACACACACACACACGCACACACACACACACGCCCACACACGCCCACACTCATCTGGATCAGTATTGAATTATCCTGGAATGCCCCATATTACCCTGTATTCCTCCAACTGACTGCATAGTTGATTCAGTCCTTACTGTCAACTCAACTGAAAACAAACAGCAGCTGGCCAGGAGAAACTCCAGGAAGACATTTGTTTTTATAAAGTGGACATGGAGCGAGCAGGTTTGTTTTGCTGGAAGTGGTTCTCTTCCTCTCTTGCCTTGGCCCCGGGCCCCGGGCCCTCTCAGAGCCTGGCTTGTAGAGTGGAGAAAGGAGGTTGACTGGCTGTCAACTGGAACCACTGGCACTAGGAGCCTCCGGCCCAGCCTGAACCCAGGCGGTTCACAGACACTGCTGCCGGGGCCGGAGCAGTCTGCCTTCACCCTGCTGACGTCAGTCACCAACAGACCACAAGACTTGTGTTAGAGTTTCAAACAAACCCGCTGCCCATTGCCATGGCAGTAAGGACCACCACCATGGAAAACGCTCATCCCTGTCTGCTCCTGTGTTTACCATAAACAGTCGCCTCATTTTTCGTTGAATCCAAAGGAAGCGGAGGATGGTTTAGGTTTCTGGTTATCATCCAGACATCCACAAACTCCAAAGTAATAGGACTCTAACATCCTCTTCAAAATGTGACCTGTGATTTATTCTTTATTGATTATGTGCAGTACATTTTGCATTGTGTCAGGAACAGAGGATATCTTGTGAGTGCTGCCAGTTTTCTCTCCTACCAGGTAGTTTTTCATAGTAATGAGTACCTTTAAACCTTTGTAAGCAGATGAGCACACTAAAAAACCCATCAAACAAGCAGTGCTCTGTATCTCAGGACCTGAGCTCAGAGCTAATGGCAATAAGCAACGTGTCAAGTGTCTTCCCTCCTGTTTTGTTGAGTTTACTCACTAAACAAAATCTTTAAATGCCTCTCTGGCCGCGTGCCAATTTTACCCAGCAGGGCCTCCTGTTGATCACGCATTCCAGATGCTTATCTGCTCGGGCCAAGGTGCTCGCAGCCATGGGAGAGTGAGTGCCCTGAGGGCCCAGAGATAGCATCGCTATCTCTACCCTTCCTGTTTACATTGCTGGCTGGCTGGCCGGCAGTTACTAAACTCAATTTAGAGGGAAGACGTGTCAGTGGTGTCACTGCAGGGAAGTGATTGTCATTTCCACCTGGTTTTTCCCCTCAGAGTTGCAAAACTGGAACCATGACGTCAATAAAACCAGAGCTGTCTTTATTATTGTAATTACTGACAATTAACTTGAATTGTGTGGTGTCCTGAATGGCAAGGAACTTCAACTTAATGAAAACAAAAGCAAGGTAATCACGCTCGACCCACCCAGCTCTGTCACCAGCAGAACAAATGCTGATTTGCATAAAGTGGTTAAAAATCTTGGCATTTCGTCATCGACATTTTCTCATCCGTTTCTATCTCATGAGGACCTGGAAACAGTTATCCAACCTTTTATCATGTCTCAACTTCACTACTGGGATTCTCCCCATTGGAGATGACCCATTACACCCTTCCTGCAGCTGCTAGACTTTAACTGGAACAAAGAAAAGACAAAAATCCACCTTTTTTTTGTTGATTCTAGTTCAGTCTGAAGCGGCCTCATGGCTTTTATCAAGGGCCCTTGTTACGTATTTCTGACGTGGCCTCTTTAATCTGTTGGTTTTTATTCTATTTCTCCTTAAATACTTAAATTAAAAGTAAACTTTTATTGTTACATTTTGTGTTATTGCCTTTCATGTCTTAAATCATGTATAGCTGTTTTACTATAGCCGAGGGATACACCAACATCGTGCTGCTGTTTAGTCTGGCTATACAGACAGAAATTCCACCAGGTTGCTAAAAGGTCACGAATAATATATATATAGAAAATATATATGCTTTGTTTGCTAATGTTATCCAATAATACACAGACGAGAACAATCTGTAATACATGCCCATTTTATTAATCTGATAGAAAACATTTGTTGAGCACAACATACACCATTTTACCATATAACGTGAGGAAAAACACTGAAAAAATATATTTGAAACGATGCAATATCTTCCAGCAAATATTCCTATAGCTGTACAATGACCAGTCACCGTAAACAAAATACTGCAGTACATATCCAGCCTTCATCATCCACCAGGAACGCCAGACTTCTTCTGCACCACACCAGGTGTGGCTGCTTCGGACTGTTCACAATTTTCTGGCAAGAATTTCAAAATAAAACATCTCAAATGATCAAAATTGAGCTGCATAACTTCATGTTACGGTCGTATAGCAAAACGGCTTGCTAAACACAATAAAACAGAACCACCAGACAAATTCACTCAAACTGTGATTTGATACTTGGTAGTGCATATAAATAATAACAAATATACAGGGAGTATTAACAATCAATATTATATACAAGGAGAAAGAAATAAATAGTGTTACAAACAGCTGAAGGGTCGGCACAACACAGCTGGGTGCAACAAGATTGTGCAACTCTGTTTACATACATACGCACGCACACACACACACACACACACACACGCGCACACACACACACAAACACACACAGGAGGTATCGTGTCATGCCACGATATTGGCCCCCCCCCCACCCTTTATTGTGAAGGTTGCACCTTACATTGTGGTACCTTTAAGGTAGTGTTGGACAGATCAGCAACCAGCTGAAAACTGTCAACATATTCAAAGTGCTGGAATAAAAACTACAAGATACAATTATTATATTACTAATCTGTGTCTTTTTTTAAATGTGCACACAGTCTTACAGTCATTCAGAACTCAAGATGAGTCGCGGCGTGAAGCCTATTCATAAGAATGCTGTTAACCACAACAGCTGTGTGTGAGCTGACGAAACAGGGAGATTACAAGGTGGAAACAGATCTCTAATCTTTATGTGAGATATTTATGGTGAAATTCACTAAATAATTGGCTTTCATTTGCCTGAACTCTTCATCCTGCTACATGTCAGGGATCAGTTTCACTTCTGGTCAGAAGTTTTGATTTGTTTCTCTACTGACTCTTCAAGCATGGGGTCACACACTTCAGAGGTGGCAGTGAAATCATCAAAGTGCTTTCTTCACAGGATCTTTGGAGTTTGTTTTTGTTTTTCTTGAGATGTTTTTGGACTCAAAAATACAAAATGTTTTTTTTTTTTTACATTTCAAAGAATTAAATTGCTTATGAAATGAATTATTGGAGAAAAAACAAACATGTTTTACATGTTTACTTTAATGTCTCTTTGTCCTATGCCACAAAGTGCAAATTGTGCTGGGAAGTCGTCTGATTTTAGAAATACATCCACCGAACAAGCTTATACTATTGCCAGAACACGAGGAAGACTGTGTGAGAGAAACGTGTCCTTATTGTAGAAAAGTTGACACATTTTACAGCTACATGAACGTGTTCAATAAATTATAAAAACACTTACAAAAAGAAATGGTTGTTAAAAAAAGAAAAAAAGGCACACAACTTTTTCTTTTCTTTTTTTTAGACAAGTGTTAGAAAAAAAAACTACTTGGGTACAAATAACTTGCTGACGAGTAGTTTTTGGTTGGACATTTTACCAGGTGGCATCCCATCCCGACACAATACAAATAATTAAAATGAACATAAAAAAACGTCCTGAAGTGCAAGTTTGGAATTTTTACTCGTCCCAGTACGCGGACACATATTGTCCGCCTTCTTTGTCAGAGAGATTCAGCTCTGCCTCTGCAGTCTGACGGTAGTCCCTTCTTTAAAGAACACACCTCTTCCGGCTCCCTTCTAGGGGGCTCAAGACAAACTGCCAAAGGGGTTTCCAAGCCTCGTTTGCACGGGTGCCCAACATTCAGTCAGGCCCTCTTTGCCAGGCAGCTCCAAAGAGCGATATTGCAGGATTGCTCTACTGCAATTAAATGATTTCAGCCAAAACAGCAAAACGTGCTGCGCTCTGAGAACACCATCAGTTTGAGCTATGTTTCCGCAGGTGAGACGTCACTCGTCGTCATTTCAACCCCGTCCTGATCGGAGGCATGTTGCTGGGGTATCACACTGACAGTCATCTCCATCATCGAGCCCTCCTCGTCTCCGCCCTGGTCATCCAGCGTCAGCTCAAACTGAAATGTACCCGCCACAGGTCCCTCCTCCACCTCATCAAGCGAGCCGCCCTCCCCGTCACTGGAGTCGAACGGAGGGGAGGGACTCTGGGGGATCATGCGCTGGTACCAGTTCCTGTTGTCCTCCAGTGTGTCCAGGATGTCCTGGGCGTCGGGGTGGACCAGGTCGGCCCACGTCTCCCACAGAGGGTGGACAATATAATCGATGAAACCAACCTAGAAAAGATAAAAAAAAAAAGGGAGGACGTCAGTAACATGAAAACAAATAACAACAAAATTTTATTTTTGGAGCTAAATGTGCGTCTTCTCTACCTGTGTTCTCTCCACCGAAGCTGTGTGTTTGTCGCACATGGCACTGATCTCCATTCCCCTTTCTCTCTCCCTGTCTCCCTGGTGGAAAAACTCATCCATGATCCTGTCTGTCCACTGCCGGTACAGATCCAGCGGCTTGGTCGGGTTGCTCAGGTCCGCACAGTGAACCATGCTACGCAAAACCTGCAAAGACAACAACAAAATTAAATCAATAAATCCACATAGACACTCTTTCTCGTGTGCCAAACTGTCTGCATCATGTGGGTGTACTATCATGCTTCTTACCTGCATCCTGTCTGTGTAGTCGTCCAACAGCAGAACTCCAGAGCTGGTCACTTTCTTGGCTTCCACCATCGTCTTCAGATTAGCTAGCAGGCTCATGTGTTTAGACATGTCAGTTGCCAACACCTGGAGGAGAGAAAGACACAGAGAACAATGTAAGAAATAATTGAAGAGGGAAGCAATAAAGCAGTCAAGACATCACCCTGAAAGCTAAAACTGGCATCAGACAGATGTGCAGACAGTTTTCCTCACCATGTCGATGACCATACTCCGGAGCGTCTGCCTCTGTTTCTTGGCGAGGTTCTGGAAGATGTCGCAGTTGTCCTCCTGCAGCAGTTTGAAACCCACAGCCAGGTGGTGGTTCTCCAGCACCGACTCATCGTTGTACATCAGAGCCAGCTCGGAGTCTAAAAGGCAGAGGAGGGAGGGAAGAAATAAATTAAATTGGCGCTCTAGCGTTTTAAACTGAGGTCAGGTAACCGTGCACTGTCTCTAAAAAAACACATTTTTGCCTTTGGAGCCAGATCCCATTAAACCATGCAAATATTTCTGCCCGTTTTGCAAATGCAGACTAAATAAATCAGCGTTGTGACTTTTGTGACGGACGAGAAGTGACAGTAAAGTGGACTCACTAGTGTTGATGAGGAACTGGTTTGACACTCCTGGGTGGTCCACGTCGTGAATGGCTGCAGCAAAAATGGCTGCCAAGATCTCCAGATCTGTGAAGACCGCCTTTGTTGGAAGAGAAGGAAGAAAAACAAAAAGGCAATTAACTTCACAGTCAGTCAACTGGCCAAACAAGGTAAAGTATCAGACAATAGTTTGAGGCCGATACTTTCATGTGTCATCCTTTGTGGCATGCAGTTTCTGGGGCATGCCAGTATTAGTGACGACACTTCCAGTCACTTCATTCAAGCATAACAATGGTTGCCAAAATTTAATGGTGTCACATGTCAATCATACAAGTAACCAGAAGGTAACTACGTGTCAATTTCGCAGCAACAAACAGCAAAGATATGTAAAATGCAGCAACTTCCAGCTTTACTTTGTTACAAAAATGAATAGTGATATTGCATGGTGACTTACATCCAGTGCAGGAGTTGACAGGAGGATGTGTGTGGACTGGGCTACGTCAGCGGCGTGCAGGCTGTTGTGGTAAGCCACGTCGGAGTGATAGTGGTCCTCCAAGGTCAGCATGAACGTCACAAAGGTGTCTGTTGGAATCTTGAACGTCCTCATCAGGTCTCGCTCCTGCATACGACAAGAGGAAGAAGTGTGTAAAGCATCTCCTAGAGTGGATGTTTTTCCGCCAGCAGACTAGTGATCGGACCTTAAAAATGTCTTCCTAAACCGTATTCAGCAAATTGTTGAATCGCACATTACTAGAAGAGGCTGAATATGAAAACAGTGTGCCCTCCTGCCAGGATGATTCACAGCTAGACATCAATTTCAAGTGCTAATGTCCCTCTAGCAGATGTCCCTGTAGCCATACTGATAGCTGAACGTAACAGAGAACATACTGTACAAGCTGACGCGGGGCTGTGCCTCACGCCTTCTATAGAAGCGCGTGTTTATAAACGCTTTCGTGCTTCTTCTCATGAGCTCTTTCTGACTGGACGATGAGGTGGAAGATGGGCAGGATGAAGAGGCAAGGCACTGACCTGAAAGATGGAGTACATGATGCATGTGAGCGGTCGGTTGTGGGAGTGCTCGGTCACTTTGAAGATATTCAGGCCCCATTTGTTTATGTCCTCCAGGTCCTGTTCCAGGATAGACGAGACAAAGTGTTTCAGCCAATCGCACAACTTTCATGTTATATCTTTGTTTTGCTTAACGACCCGCCAATCGCTTACCTTCGACAGCAGTTCCTCCTGGTCCGTCTTGACCCCAAAGCGATTGCTGGTGGTTCCAGAGATGCTGGGTGTGAGGCTGAGCTTCCTCACCCCACTGATCTGAGTCATCATCCCACCCTGCTGCTGCTGCTGCTGCTGCTGTTGCTGCTGCTGCTGCTTTTGGCCCTGTCTCCTCTTCCTTTCCCTCGACTTAGGAACTGGACACGGAAGTTCCAACTCATTATGCTTGTCTGCAGAAGATAGAAGTCACAAAATAAGAACAAAAAAAAAGGTGCTTTTCAGTTACTCCAAGGACAAAAACTAAATAAGCTAGGGTTTGTTGTATAAGCCTCCTGGCTTGTACTGAGTAAACAAAGTTAACACGGGGAGATAGTTGACCTCTCACACCTACGTGGCAACACATTAAAGCGGCACTGACAGTTGTTTAATTAGCAAGCAATCCTTCAGTTACAGTTAACTTTGTTAAAAATAAATTCCTCTCGACGGTGAAGTGCTACTTAGATGTTATGACATCTGACAATGCTCCAGTGGCCTGTGCATTCTGAGAAAGCCCTGACGTAACAACAACCATACACAGAATCATGGCCGCTGGCTCACATTAGGCCAAAATGTTTATGTCATACTGTAGTTTTTTTTAGTTAGTATGCAGGTGTGTTTGGTTCATGTGATTCACTTTCTGAGATTCTCACGCAGCTGACAGTGTGTGTGTGTGCGACTGCAAGACTCCCTCGGTCTGAATATGTGCACCACATACACCGCAGCGAGAGGAGAATATCTCGGCTGCATCCTCCGCTAAGCGCAGGAAGGGGAAAAAAATGATCTCACTACACCTCGACAGGTGTTAGCTGCAATACAGACGACAACAAAACCACTAAGCTTCAAAGACGAGTGTCTCTCTGCGCTCTTGTGTTCGCCTCTTCTCCCCAAGCAGCCCTATCATGCAGCGATCTCGCTCACTGCACCACTTCTATTGTCAGGAGAGGTACAGTTTCTTCACAATGCATCCAGCCTCTCTTTCCCTTTTAGGTTTCGCCGTTTCCCGAGGCGAGAAGATGGAGGCTTGTTTACAAGCAAGAGGAGAACATTCGTCTGCTCACAGCCCAGATAAGCGGGCTGGTCTGGGCTGTGTGCGGGTGGTGAGTCGGATGGGAAGGTGGAAAACCTGAGGGGCAGACTGGCTGGCCGTGAGTCACGAAACGCTGGCGGGCTTTTGAGAGACGAGGAAACACGGCTGTCCTCCAGATGAATAATGCATGATGGCACCGTGTGCACACAAACAATCTCCCTCTTCCCTGCTCATTGCCCCTGATCCCTCCAGAGGGAAGTCTTCCCCGAGTATAACCACCCCCTCCCTCTCCACATCGCTCTGCAGTCAGAGCGAGGGGACTCTCTGTCTCCCCCCCCCCCCCCCCAGACCAGATCAGACTGGTTTGAGAGCAGTGGAGCAGACTAACTACGATTTTCTCCGCTACTTGGCACATGCTTTGGGTAAACCTCACAACCTCTGACGCATATAAGACTGCATGTGTCATTACTGAAGGATAACGGCACATTTAAGCATGTTGCACTCATGCAAATTAGAATTTGTGTCTGAATAAGTGCTGCAGTGCTCACCTAGGAAGGTGTTGGAGATGTACTCTGAAACTTGGTTGCCTGAGCGACTCATCTCAGACAGGTGGCTTAGCTCCCGGTTCAGCATCCTCTTGAACTGGAGGCATAGAGATAGAGAAATACATAAGGTTAAATGATCTTTACAAGGAAGTACATATTAGTTCATTCATCCTTTTTGCCGTTTCCGAGCAAAGGAATAAAGCACTTCCTGTTATTTTCCACTGTCCCATGAGAACATGGCCTCTGTTTTTCAATGCGCCATATAAGGTTAGTGTTTATGTCTTCTTGGTCCTGGCTTGAATTAGCCACGAAGACAATTGACTGCCGAGCATTTCAACAACAAAAAACACATTATATACAAATAATAACAATATACAGAATACATTGTCATCATTTTTATGTTTATGAGCGTTTCCAGGGAATCAAACACATCCAAGTGTGCAATCAAAACACAACAAAATCAATATGGGAATACTGAGCTATGTCACCAGCTACAGTGCAAACACATGAATATACAGTATGTGCATGCACACACACACACACACACACACACACACACACACACACACACACACACACACACACACACACGTCCCATCTATGCCAACTCTCCTCTGAGACACACCTTGATGTATCCCCAGGACACGGAGAACAGGTAGTTGGCCTCAGGCATGGTGCTGAGCTGTGCTGAGCCCCTGGCGCTCCCCAGCAGAAGCCCTGTATGCTCCTCTCTGAGTGGACCCCCAAGGCTGAGCTCAGCCCTACAACCTGAAGCACAAAGCGCCACCAAAATCCCCGCCTTACAGCGGTCGACTGCGGTAAAAATGCCCCAGCTGAAGTGTCTAGAGAGGGGCTGTGGCGGACCCCCGCATCTCTATCCAAATGCGCCTCCTCATAGCGTCGCCCACTGTTTTCCAGGACTGCAAGCCGTTGGCGAGAGTGATGGAATGCCCCTGGTTGCAATCAATATTTCCTTTGCTCTTCTTCGGTTCTCACCGCCTCTGTCCGTCTCTCTAAACCTCTTTATTCTCCTGCCACCATCCAAATGGCATCCAGTGACATGCAAGGGGGGGAAATCCAGCCTTCCCAAGCCCGGATTTTAGCAAGGCAGGGAGGAAGGGCAGGCTCGTAGACAGAGGGAGAAAGGAAACAAGGGAAAGAGAAAGGGGGAGAGGAGGGGGGGGGGGGGTGAGCGCTAGCTGTAGAGTCCCCTGTGGCAGACTGATGGATTCTCTCTCTCTCTCTCTCTCTCTCTCTCCTTGCCTCCCACCCTCGCTAAACATTGAGCCATGCACAGCACTGCAGATAATCGGAGTTTGGAGAATCCCCCCACATCTTTCCCTCTGTCTCTAGCTTTCTCCCTCACTCCTGAGCTCTCTGCAAACCCCCTCCCACGGTCTCTTTCTGCCCTCCCCAACTCGGATTCCCTCCCTTCCCGATTGGCTCTCCTTGCTCAGTAATGCAGAACAGATCCAACGCATACTGCGCAATGTGAGGCTTCAAAGCGTTTATCACGTGGTCGAGGAGACGCCGCGTATTCATGTGCCAGATTGGGGTTAAGTCTTTATTTTTTGCATATTGCATGAACTGCTGTACACATTCCAGTTCATATTCATTCCAGTACATTTTAAAGACGTGTTCTTGTTCTCAGTTTCAGCTATTGTCTTGAGGTGATGGGAGGCAAACGGATGAGTTTACAGTCTGCCGCCCACTAGAGGACCACCAATCGCACGTCAACCTGAACGCCATGGCAACAGAGTCACGTGGCCCATGCCATCGTTCTCACGGTGGTCTCCCCCCCCCCCGCTCTAAACTCATTGTATCACATCACACACACAACCATGTACAACACACAATCTGTAGCAGAGATGCACCGGATTGACACAACTCGGCTAGACATTGTAAAAACACACAATCAAGGACATCGCTTCTGTTAAAGGAGGCAGATTCTGAGTTCTTGTCCAGAAAGAAGCAGTAATGCAAAAATCACACCCTCATCTTTATAATAATGAATGCAATGGGATAATGGTGCAATCAATCCTTCAAAAAAAAGAAGCTGAGATTATGCCTTGTGCCAGGGCTTTTTTATTTCTTACAATGGGGTCCTTTCTCTTCTGATCTCAACAGCTGTCTACTAGTGAAACTAGAATACCACTTTCAAAGCATGGGCTGCTTTTAAAACCCCCGACTGCCAGAGGCGAATCCATAAAAATCAAAGAGAGCTCATAAGGACCAAAAAATGTGAGCTTGGAACGCGAGGACTTTATTCCATTCAAAGGGAGCTTGTAATTGATTCTTTAACGCAGCGGGGCAGCATGGATTTGTGTGACCTTTTTGTGAAACAAATCAGGCACAGAGACACGTTTCAGTCACCCGGGGTCATGAAGTTCAGCTCAGACGCACAGCATGATGACCAGTCTATGAGTGTGTTCAGGACAGAAGATTGCTCAATGCATGGCGTTAACTCATACATCCTTTTACGTTAGCAAAGAGGGCTCATGTGTAGAACAAACCCCTGGTCTTAGGCAACCTCGAGAAGTTTCATTCACTCAAAAAAAAAACCTTGTGGTTAGTTTTCAGAAGATGATGAGCGGATGCCTCATAAACTTTGAATATTCAAAATAGGCGCACACTGGAGTCATTGTCTCGCAGTGTGGCAACGCTAACTTATTTACATTAACACAAAATGTGTCAAAAGTGTTTGTAAAGCTAAATATGCCACCACACCACTGTTTAGTCTTACTGAATCCAAACAAGCAAGCCAAGAAATTCTCAATGCAATGAGTAAAATAAAGCAAACAAAATTCCACATTTAACCATGTTCTTCAAAGAAATGACCGCTGAGCAAATAAATGAAAGAATACATTTTTTATGAATGAATTCATGTAGAACACACTCTCACAGAACAATGCAAGTAGCTCGAAAACTAACTCACCTTTTTCAAACTTGTAAGCAGGCCAAAGTTTTGCATCTGCTTTTCAGAACATAGTCCCATTGTCACTTAACAAAAACCAAACACAAGCCGAAATAAAGTTTCACGAAAAAAAATAACTGTTCGTCTGAGACTCTGCCTGCTTCCTCCCTCGATTCTCTTTTCTGAAGTGGAGTCAGGCAGGAAACGTATAGTGATAAAGCTGACTTGACTGACTGGCCTACACAGTCTAACAAAAGGTCGATAGCTCCTCCCTCTGACACAGGCCTGAATATGTGTCACCACCTACTTCCCTTAAACTTGAGAGTAATTTACTCCGTTTACTGGTAGACTTCCCGCTTCCTAACAATGGCCTCGGGCACCAAACTACTATCATACCTGAGATCATCACTGAAAAGTCCCAGAAAACTCGTTTAGCACATAATCAGCCCTGCGGCAGAAAGTCAAATGGACAAGTTTCCAAGCTCAGTTCCGGCGGCACACTTTGAACTTGACTGAAGCAGAACAGAGACGGAGAGGATTGCAGCTTGACTGCATATTGCAATACCTCTGCTGTGCAATCTGACAAAGTCCAGAGTGATCCAATGCTGCCTTTGTCCCATGCCTGGATGTTTACAGTGCCAACACGCGGTGGATGATACCTAGCGAGCTTTCACAGTTTGGCAACAATAGAAAGAGACATTTCCTAGAAGGTGTTGATCAAAAACTAAAGAAGAATAGGGTTACAGTGAAAGCAGGGTTCATATTTACCTTCCTAAGGCTTATTTTCCATGATATCAGCAGATTTCAGAGGTAAAACTTGTCAATTACAATTGGGCACCAAAATCACAACAGCAGCTTGTCTGATCTGCTCACCGCCCTTTCAGTCAAACAACAGTTCAGTTCACAACACTGTCATTTAATGTCCATTAACCCTGCTGCAGCTACAGACCCACCGCGACATCTGTTTCAATCATTTTGTCATTTTTCCCCCTCTGAAGACGGCGGTGCTTTAAAAGTTGAAGTGACCACACGTGAGTTAAAGTTTCCTACTCGCTCGCGCGCTGCTCGGGGGGCTCGCTCGCACGCTAACCCGCAAAGTGCTAAGCTCCTCTTAACTGGATTCAGATGGCAGTGTTTGTCCAAGGCCGTCACCAGCATCAGCATGGAAGTGTGGCGAGGCTAATGATAGTGAGGGGCGGGGGAAGGGCCGCTCCCACGCTCTGAGGTCACAGCGACCAGGCTGGCGGTCAGCAGGGTGTGTGGTCCCCGTAGGCCCGGGAACACCTGCGCCCTTGGACACCGAATGTGGAGACACCCTGGGTCTGATCGCGGGCTCGATTACATCCTCTGGTTCCGAAAAGAAACGGGCTCTTTGTCAAACGTCACGTCATTTAAAGCAGCTGGAAAGCAGCAAAAGCCTGCAGATGCTGCGTTAATGGTGCAATGACTCCAATTTTGCAAGTGGACCAACAAAGGATTTCTTTCCCTCCCTGTACAATTGCACAACGATGTAGAACACTGCCGAATCTTAACTGTACATCATAAACTGTTGACCCCCTCTCAAAAGCACCGTTGGTCAACAATGCTTAGTGGCGGTGCTGGGTCATACTGGGAGGACTCTGACTCAGGGTGAACAATGTGCCCGGCCTGCCCGACCGAGTGGATGTGCTAGTGTGCGTCTGCTGGGCCTTGTGCTCATTGTCTCGACAGTCCCAGTGACGCGGTTGTCTGTAAAGACTCAACCTGGCTGCAGGGCCAAAGCGAAGCTATTGTCGTCGGGGAGCAAGGGAGCAGAGGAGAGGGGGCAGGGCACGGGAAATAAAGAGACAGGAAACTGGTGTCACGGTCACAGTCACCCGTTACGGTCCGACAACACCCCTCCCCATCCCAACCCGCCCTCAGACCACAGTGTAGAATACAGACGGAAATGGACAACACCACCCTGGGTGTTTATAATCCGACGCCGCCATACAGTCTCCACTGGCTGCGTGGGGGTTGAGTAATTCTGTGCACTGTATAGCAATTTGGTTGAGCTTTGCACAAAGGAAACACGCACATAAAACGATCACCAGAGCAAAGGGACGTAATTAGTTCCAAATAGCTGCTTTGTGTCGCCTTGAAACACCACAATGTGTTTATTTAGATTCACTCAACCAGAAAGCTGATTTCTTTTTTTAAAGATTCAAAACAACATGTTGTCATGCCAATTGATGAGAATGGATGCGTTATCTTTTTAGCCACGCTAGCAGGGATGGCAACGTGTATTTGTCTCGTGTTTTGCACAGATATTCATGGAGCCCAGAGGATGTTCCAATGACTTTGATCATTCCGCCGTCATCATCATGAGGTTGAAATTTCTGTTCTGTAGTAAAATATCTCAACTATATGGATTACCATGAAATTTGCTACAGACATTCATGTCCGCCTGAGGACAAATGCAATATAGCTTTAGTGATCCCGTAGCTTTCCATGGTAAATAATTCAATATCTGCGAGGCTAATGAAATTACCATCAGACTCCGCTGGACTAATTTCTAACTAGCAAACGTTAGCACGCTAACACACTAAACTAAGTTCGTGAACACCGCTCTACTTATTTTATTTTTTTAGCTTTTTAGGGAAAGTCAAATAAAGTCAATATGAACTTCAAGCCAGATACATTTTATAATATTAATGGGAAGAATATATGGATGGATGGATGTAGTTCAGTGTGTTCAAGTTTACTTGTCAAGAAGAGTTGACATCCAAAGCATAACGCCTGCTAATGTTCTGTTGGTATTTGTAGTTTCCTGACCTGCTTGTTATGTGAAATTATTATGGTACATTAATTGTTTTGACTCACCAAAATGCCAAAGTTCCTGCAGTTCATTTAAATGCATTATATTGTTACATGCAATACTGTATGGCATTAGCACATTTGTAAGCAATGCAGAAATGTTTGCTCGGACACAAGCCTTTGCACAGAACATCAGCCATCATTTCAACACTACTTCCTTGTACAGACACACCATAGATGTGGCCCCTTTCATAGCTAGTGGAAGAATATTCATATAAAAGATGAGCAAATGGAGCGCTCTGCCTCAGCAACAGAAAAAGCAATGAGGATACCTGTCAATAATTCTTTTGACTAAGCTACAAAAGGTACGATTGACAATCAGTGGCGTTTTAAATCTAGTGTCGCGTTTCCTCCACGAGTCCTAATTCTCTCTGTTAATCTCAAACTATAGTCTGGACAAACGGACGTCTGTCAGTTAAGTCTGACCTTTTATGATGACGCCACTTGAAAAAATTGGACCAGTGTCCCACGGAGCCAACGTCCCCACATTTACATGAATGACAAATGCATCTGTGTGCAGTTGAATTCCTACTGCATGTAGATCTGCAGCTCAGCCTGGTAGTGCAACACACCCAACGTCTCACATAGTTTGAAATAGGTAAAGACATTGAAGCAGAACAGCGCTTTCCATGGAATACAGGGGATTATGCTATTTCAAAGGGACGTCAGTTGTCATGTATGCAAAACAAAACCATGTTTTTTACATTTCTTATCATAAAATGATGATGCCAGCTCATACACGACCACAGAAAGGCTGTTACTTTGCAAGTGCGTCAATGTGGCAAACGTTTACATTTTGCATACACCGCAGGAACTGGCAACCACAATGCAACAAAAGGCTAATTGTACAGCTGTGTACAAGTCAGTCAAGTCACCATAACAAGCTCAGTGTCGATAGCGTTTTACACAGTACATACTGTGAGAACAATAATAATTCTGTAAAATTGAACAGTAGTTAGATCTGGGATTGAACCTTTGAAATAATCCGTCTTTCCAAAACACAATATACAGTGTAGATGTGCTGTGTGCCTGTGGCAATGACACAGTTGAACAGATATTAAGAGTTTAAGTTGCACTTAAGGATGTGATCATACATATCAGTCATCAAGAGCATATCAGTGTTTATTGGTCAATCTGGAGATTAAACGCTTCCTATGCCAGTTGATTAAATTGTCTGACCTCTTGGAGTTTTGGAGGAGGCGCTAACGGACGTCGCTCTATACATGATGCATGATTCTGATCATCTAAAATAAGAGACGCATAGCAAGCAGCTCAAATGAAAATCAACCACAATTCCTTGAACAAAAGCGTCATCTATCAGAGAGCATACGTGACTATTTAAAAGTCCCGTCATTGGACATGCGGATGCAAAGACTTCCGAGCAACTTCACGAATGCGCTGTTTGCACATACACATGGAATAATATGGAGGCTAAATTGTCCTACCTTGTTAGAGGCCATGTCGCTGACAGAGCGGTAGGTTTGGATGGTCTCCAACTGGTCCAGACACCAGTCCAGCTCCTCCATGGTCTCCATAGCCAGCTTCTGGTAGGACTCATCTGCCAACAGACACATGGACACGTATTCAGGCCCAAGAGGATCCATGTCCATAGCGGAGCCCCCCGACACCATGCGTGGAGGTCCGAGGGTCCCAGTGTGGCTTGATCTTACGGAGGACTGGCTCGCAGGACATCCGGAAGACGCAGAGGAAGGGGGGGAGGTGTGTACACACAGCTCCTTCATCTTATTACGCTCCTCCACCACCTCAGAGAGTTCGGACAAACTGAGGGCGGGAGTCACTGTTTGCAGACTCTCTCTCTCTCTCTCTCTCTCTGTAGTCTCTTTCTCTCCATAACCCCTCATTCCCTCGCTCTTGTGCGCTCCTCTAACCCCCTCCCACTCTGTCTGGTTCTCCCCGCCCACCCCCTCTCAGACTCTCTCAATTGCTCCCCCCCTCTCAGTATCACTCTGACTCTGCTGAACAAGTGGTGTGCAAACTGCCTGATGCCTCCTGCTGTCGGAGACCCCCCCCCCCCCCCCCCCCCATTTAAACACATACACATTATTTTAAATATGTACCACTGCCTGCAGAGGGGCTTTGGGTGAAGAGACCAATTTGGCTTTTTGATCTTTGCGCTTTATGATGTTTTTGACCCAAACTAATTAATCTCTGTATCTAATATACTAAAGCTATGGGGAGAAGAGGAAGAAGAGGAAGAAGAGAAAGGGGACGGAGGGGAATAAAGGGGAGTAAAAGAGAAAAACCCACATTAACTTATTGAATGCACTTTGTCACTGCTGCTGCAAAAAAATATGCTCCAACTCTCTCCACTCCCGATGACTTCCTTTCTGAAACATGCAGACCACTTCAAGGCTTTTCTCTGCTGAATGCAGCGAGAGCAGCACACACACACCACACCACCATAACCCACCAACTGGTTCTGTCCTCTCTGAACCTCTCTGAGAGAGAAAAAAAATACATATCAAACAGCAAACTCTGTGTTTACACAAGCAACACGAGAGGCAAACTTTGACTCCCTGAATTTGGGGGGCGACCAGGCCGGGGTCTCGCTGTGTGCCAAAGAAACTAAAGCGCTTCCTCTTTGGCCCCGAACTCGCGCAAAAACATGGAGCGGAATTACTGAATGGCGGAGGGGCTGCTGAGGACAATCGTAGCCGTCATCCGAAGAAAGCGCTACGTCGTTAGCAGCGATGCCTCACATGTGGTCGGCCGCACACTTTAGAAGGAAAAGGGGAGTTTATGAAAAATGCACCGAGATGATAAAACACAAGAAAACAAATTAAGAAGGATCATTCCCTGATATACCGGGAAGAATGTTGATTCTACAAATTTCTGCCTGGAGGGAGTAAACCTTGAGCACATCTGGATCTCCCCACCTTCCCTTTTCTATGGAAAAGACTGATCTCTACTTCATAGGGCTTCACACATGGAAGAAATTTACCCCAAATGCTGAGCACAACAGGACAGCCAGCGTGCTGCTCCCCAATTTACGTCATTATAGTGGATCAAAGCACTTCAAAGCACAATGATGGCGTACAGACTCGGAACCAGCGGTGTTTCACAAAGAACTTCAATGAAATCTCAGACACAATATGTGCATTTGAAGAAACCTCCCACGATAGAAAGTCATCAACATGATGACAGCGACTCTTCTGAAAGTCAAAGCAGAGTTGAGTTTCAACCGTTTAAACTCAACTGCGGCTATCAGAAATCATGCCACCGGTTCCTCGGATTACAGGAGCACGACTGCTAGCACGAGCCTCATTCCATCGGGTCAAACCAATTTTCCTTTACTCGAGCTCCAGGTTGGAGAAATCAAAGAACCCCTGGCTATAATATACCGCTGGACGGCAAGCTTCGCGGTTCAAACTATTCACAGGAACCACCGGCATCCAAGCCGCGTAAAAGTCAGTGACACAGAGCAGAAAGCACAGCGTCAAAGCAGCTCATGCACAAGGTGGTGAGCTGTTGAAATGGGGTATACACCAACGTGCGGCCGTCTTGAGCCATTGGGGCAGGAGATGTTGCCAAGAAGGTGCGACCACATCCTGCCCCCGTTTCCTCCACAGAGAGCATATAGAGACATCAGACATTTTAACGAGGAAGCCGTGAATCATCAAAGGCTTGGCTCGTCCACAGCCGCATGTATGACCGGGACTCGGGTCATTTTGAAGCTGGCGGCTGATTCACACGCAAACGCCAGAATCTGATGGCAGTAAAAAAAAAACCCTCAGATGTAGAGTGAAGAACAAAGATGTGCTGCTTTTGCTGTCTGGCTTCATGCCACTCGCTCCCACAGCAAGAACACTGACGCAGAACTTCACATGTTCAACTGTTGTCGTTTCCTAAAAACGACAACAGCTGGATGCTTGAAAACGAAGCTATGCGCACACACGCACGCGGGAGGAGTAGAGGGGACTGCTGAATCTATCATCGCCTCTGGTTGCTCATAAATGCAGTGCTAAATGTGCTGACAGACGTTTCACAATGTCACCAGTCAAAGGTGGCGTGACGCACTTTCAGTCTGAAAAACCTGCTCCCAGACAGAGTGCGAGGTAGTTTTCCAGCCTGTTTTTTTTCAGTGGAAGTCTTTTTTTCTTTTTCTTCGATGAGTCCTAATGCTTCGGCCATATGCTGGAGGCTGCCGAGAGGACAACAGACCTCAGTGTGCAGACAGACCCCGTCTGCCTCCCCTCTCTCCCCCCTTTTCCCTCCAACTCTCTCCCCTAAAGGGCCACAAACTGGCCTCTGTGAGAGCCATCAACTGCACCAACGAGCAGGGCTGTGCTCAACAACCCCCCCCTTCCCCATTCCCGCCTGAAACACCTTCCGCTCACATCCACCTCACACTGCCCCTCTCTGTGCTCTCAACCTAACTCCCCCCCCCCCCCAAAAAAAACCTGCTTCCTTTGCTGTCTGGTGCAGAGCTGAACGGCCTCATCTACGACACCAACGACCGATAAGCTATAGATCCTTTACTGAAGTAAAAGTAGTGATAACTAAATAAAAAAAAAGTTATTTATTACAATTAAAAGTCCTGCATTCAAACATTTAAGTAGAAGTATCAAAATGAAATGCACAAACTGTGCGGAAAGGTGTTAAATCATTAGATTTCTTTAATCATTATTATTTGTATTGATGAACTAATATGCAAGGGACATTATAATGTTGTAGCTGGTCAGGGAGATTGAATATGCTGTTGGGTAGTTCAATCCATAATACTATTATAACAGGGTATATTATTTCATGTTTCGTATGTAAAATCTTAATCTGCAAAGTAACAAGGAACTGTAGCTGTCAAATATATGAAACAACATTATTTTTCCCCCCTGAAATGAAGTAGAAACTAAAAGTTGAACACCCAAGAACTTCAAAACTGTTCGCAAGTATGTACTTGCAACAGCATTTGTGTGTCAGCAGCATTACAGGTCTGACGTAAAGTTGAGATTGCTCATGTAGTATTTGTGTTTTCATGGGGACTTTAACACAGTGACTAATATGACTTCAGTCTTGTTTATTCGTCCATATTTGACGTGTCGGGAAATCATGAGGCTGGTGACAACAGAGGGTCAATGAAAAAGACTCGAGTCATCCCAGTTAAACTGTAAACCGCTTTGAGCCATCTGCGTGTACGCAAACACACATTCCTCATCTTGACCGTACCACATTGTGAAAGAAAAAAAACACCTTGAAACAAGACTCAGTGCAGTTTGTGTTTGACTTCACACCTCGCATGAAGCTGAGACAGAGAGGTGAATCACCTTTGCATCATCCCCGATGTACGTCAGTTTACTCAGAAGTTGAGAGAGAAAAAAAGAAAGAGAGAGAGAAAAGCACCTCCATTATATCAAATAGTTGCCCATTCAGATAGCAACACAAAGGAGTTGTGTAATGTACACACCTGGTGGGAAAAGACCTGAAATTTGATCAGTGATTTTCCTACTTGAATAAAACAAGCTTTGCTCTTGAGTCATGTCATCGTGTATCAAAAAAATAATCACAGAATTAAAGCTTCCTTATTTCAACATGTTTTCCCACATAGTGTTATGTATATGAAATGTATAATGTATTTATTTATCTTTATCATATCAATGAATGGGGGCATTTGTGTGCATATATTCGTAATAATACAAGGAGAGGGGTGTGACGTTTAAAGGAAGCTGTGGCGTGGTGCACGTTTACGGTAGGTCCAGCCCTGAAACCACACCATCACATGCTGGCTTTTCTCACAAACAAGCTCAACCATCTCTCCTGATTATGTCTCCTCATAGTTTACAACTGGGGCATAATCAATCTCCTCACCTGTCAAAACAAAAGGCTTCAGCAGCTAAACTAACAGGCACGCCGCTCATCGGGGCCTGTTTGACAGCTCCTTCACAATGCACCATGGAGCCGCGTTGGCACGGGCCGGCTTGAGGGATGGGCCGCAGCAAGGTTTATGACTGTGCTGACGTCAATGACATAATTCAAATACTTAACCAGGCTGCACGCTTCCAGCCTTCCAGATCCTCTCCTCTGACTGTGAGCCTGGAAAACCCAACACGGATTCCAGCTGCGGAGCAGAGTAACTTCTGCAGAGGCGAGTGGAGCGGACTGGCCAGACGGAAAAAAAAAACGACAGGTCGAATTTGTTCTGGCTGTCAGCTGTTTGTTCATTATTTCATCATCAGTAATGATATTTTAAAACCTGTCACAAACAATAAGGGCCTCCACAAGAAATCATCCAAAACACCATGAGGTTTAACCACTTTCATCAGAACCATACAACAACAACGCTACCAAATAGAAGATACTAAAAGCTTTAATTCTAAACACTTTTCACTGTTTAGCAGGCCATTAAAAACAGACACCACTGCTTTGCATTGACCTTACAATAAATAGGCTTCTCCTGTATATTTCATGCTGCACCTCTCGGCATGCCCACACAGACTTCGACACAAAATCTCCTGCCCTGATATAAAAGTGACTCCTTGTTATTTGGAATCAAAGCGCAGATTACAGGTGACTAACACATGCTGGTCTTCCTCTGTATTTTGTCAAAATAACCGGTTTCAGATCAGTCTTAACAACTTCAGGACGTGTTTACACAAAGAGACAAAAGATGGACGAGTAATGCGTGTTATGTGGGGGCCTCACGCCCTAGGCAGTGTACGCACAATGTCAGTCGTCCATTTAGTTTGAAGGCAGAGAATTTGCATGTTTGAAAACAGTTGAATACTGAATTATTTTTGCACAGGTTTAAACTGCAGTGACTGTCTTTCTGAACAGCTGGCATACATCCCACTAAGACATGTGACAAGACATCAACAAGGGTGACAAAATCTTCCTGGGCCCCGCTGCCCAGATGTGAACACGGGTTCTGACCAGCAGAAGAGATACAAGCAAGCATGACGCAAGCATGACGCAAGCATGAGCGCTTACCTGGACCTCTATAGGAGGATCATCCAAATGTTTTGATGAACAAGCGCCATTTAAATGCTTTAAGAACATGTTTTAATCAATGAACATTTTAATTGTGTACCTCAAAACCAGCCGTTTACTTTCCAGATGAATAATGAATCGCGACGTTAATACAAGTTAATAAATAACGCTACGCTCAGCTGTTTCTCCAGACCACCTGAGTGCTGGAAACACATTGCAATACATTATTATACTGAAGGATACTGTAATAAGATGCAAAAAGATGTGTCCAAGTGACCTTAATTCATTCAATAGGATTGAAAACAACTCAACTCTGTAGGATTACTAAATAAAACATAATTCACCTAAGAATGTGTATCGTATTACTGATAAGAGTCACAGATCGGATCAAAAATCGGATCAGCACAAAAGAAAAAAAGGAGCAAATATAACTTTTAGAGATCCCTGATCTTGTTTTTTGCCACTAATACCAATTGCAGATCATTGATGATCCGTATTGGCAGATCATTGGATGGATGGATGGACGGGTTCAATAAGCTTCAATAAAAAATGCACACATTACAAAAGAAAAATTGTGGAATGTCTACGTGAGAGGGGGGCACAAGTTGTTTTTTCTCATATAGTGGGTCAATCTAAGGTTAACTACAGCTAACTACTACAGCGGCCTACTTGGGCCAACAGGCCCCACTTTAAGCAGCACTGCCTGAAACATTCATTTGTGAAGGCATTGTGTTAACATTGATTTCTGAATGCCATTCAGAGGGAACATCCCCCCCCCCCCACCAAGAACATGGTGAGATTTCACATCCCCGTCTTGGTCTATGAATAACCATGGACCCTGGAGTCCCAGCTAACGCTCGTGATGATACCCGTTACAGATTAATCTCCGGTCCTTGACGGAGAAAGATGTCATGATCAAGCGTTTTCCTCAAAAGTACTATTTAGGCGTAATACAGAGCGAAGCCTATACTCTGAGTCAGGGAAGAGGGAGCCCTTTGTTGGCAGCGGGGCTCACTGGACTGCATGTGATGGGGCCAAATGTGAAGCGTAAACTGCAAACTCACATGATGAGAACTACAAACCCATCACGTTACTGGAGTAAAATGGTTAACAGTGTAAACAGCCTGCAGTGACGCACGCACGCACGCACGCGCACACACACACACACACACACACTTTTCTGCTCCTTGTGCACTTTCACTCAGTGGCTGTGGTCACGTTCCGGCTCTTTTTGTTTATTCCATCCAATCCGACCTTTTTTTTCCTGCTTCAGTTATATCGCATCTGATTAAAAAGGTTTCGAAACGGCGACGTCTCTCTCTGACCTTTGCTGTGTTTTCTTTCTTTCGCATCTCACTCCCTTGCAACAATCTGGCATATCTCTTACTCTCCCTAGAGCGACATCTGTGTCTTACCTCACCATCTTCCTGCAGGATGGCACACAACACTCTCTTACTTTTTATAGGCGATAATGTTTCATAGAGCCTTTAATCAGCCATCTACACTGAGCTCATGCCCAGAAAGACGCAGGTACTATATGTTTTCCACAATTGGAGATATTGCCTCACTAAACACAGACGCAACAACAGGAAAAATCTCTTCTCCTGAGACAGAAAGCAGCACAAGGGAGGATATGAGGGCATCTTTTCTTGTGATATTGTTAATTGTTGTCGCCTCCTCCTGAACAATTACTATTATTTACTGTAGTGGCAGGTGTACTGAATGTTTGTAAGCTCAGGAAACGATGACGCCGGTGATATTCTATAGTGAAACTAGAGTAGGATGCTAACTAAGAAACACCAGTGTACTGTGTGTAAGAGGTTTCAAAGCAATCTGAAGTTGGGTTAATCCTTTACTTGTTTTTCTCATTTACCAATAACAAGATGGTTTCGCACGTCAGAGATTACTCTGCAAAGGTCAAGGTTTGTGAGAAGTGTGGAGGAGGAAGGACAATAAGACTCGCAGTTGTTTTGTATTTTTTCCTGCTGCAGGACACTCCCATCAGCCCATCTGTGCTGATAGGAAGCGGAGAGCACCCGTGTGCAGGCCGCTCTGACGTCAATCATGCTTGAAGAACCAGTGCAGCAGGAACCAATTTCCCCTCCTCCCTTTCTTTCTTTCTCTCCTTCACATCCACCTCATCTGAATCACAAGCATTAAATCTCCTTATAAGGTTCTCACCCTGTCTTTGCTTCAGTGCATGGGAATTTTTGTCATGTCACGGGTTCCTTAATCAATAACTCAAGAGATCGCAGCTTCTGTTTGCATGTGTGAAAACGCTCAAAGATGACACAGTTGGTGCTGGAGGTGTAAACGTCTATTACTGTTGACATGGAAATGTTCATAAGCAATGACAGCTCTCCCCAAATTAAGCATTTGCAGGAGGACTGAATATGAAGTGTGAGTGTGTGCTGCGTTTGAAAAAGCACAGTCTATCGCAATCTATTTGGACTGTAGTCATTTGCTTCATGCTACTGCGATTCATTGACTTTTAAGCTTTTCTTAAAATTTGAAATGTTGTCATCAACTGTGCATTTTTATCTGTGGCTTTAATGCATGAAACTGCACGTGTGAGGATTCACATGAGTGGATTGTCTTTTATTCTATTGTATCTTGACTTTTTATTTCTTAAAATGTATACAACTACCACAATAAAAACAATGCAACGCATTGCTTATGGAAGGCTTGTGATAGGACTCACCTGACAGACAGACTTTGGTGAGAGAAGGCTGATTCGCAGCAGGAGACCTCCTGCAACCAGAGAGAAACAGGCCAGAAACTGTTAAAATCAGCTGCCCTGGTGTTTAACAAGGGGCTGCATTATTTTCTTTTACAGTGTGATTTGGTTAAAGCAGCAGTCATTGTTGCCACAGCACAAACACAAAACAGATGCTCCGTCCAGTTCAGAGAACTGGACGTCGGTCAGGTTTTCTTCCGCGCGACATCGTTGTGTCTAATTGCAGTTTTGGCTCATAGTGACCTCTCTCTGAGGTTACATGGACCTCTGGCAAACCTGATGCAACTGCAGCCACTGACCTGGTTCAGTGATCAGAGGGAGCCTTCATGCACATATGAGATGAAGTAAACCCTTCTTTCAGCAAAAAATTTAATAAAATGTCACTCAATGCTGTGCTGCAACCCAGCGTTTGCACCAAAAAGCACAAATCTGTCTGTATGTGTGAATCTACACTGTTTAACTTCAGCGCTTCCTTCATGAGACAATAGCAAATACAAATGTTTTTGATGCATTGGCGCCCCCAAGTGAGGCATGTTGGTATTTTGAATTATAGCAGCTAAACATATTCGTGAAAGCTGAAAGTCGGCATGAAGAATAATTTCCATCAGCTCACATATTACAAAAAGCCCCCGGTACAAAAACCTTCATTGCATACTTGAAGACATTCTGCAGCATGTAGTCACTCTCCCAAACACAAGCAGGTACTAGAATAACATTAGGATATGACTTACTTATTGGATGAACACTGTACATTTGTTAAGGTGGTGAAATTGTTCCTTACAGTCCGAAGGCTTGCCAGAACCTAAAAATAAAAATCAATGTAAAAAAAGGGAATGAGAAGAAGAAGCCCACAAGTGGCAAAGGCTGAGTGGAAGTATTTGAAATATCAGCATGAAAAGGGTATATAGAAATATTACAGGTTACAATTTCACACTCGCAGGAGGCAGGACTGTGATAATGGGATGGCTACTCCAAAAACGCACGTATTTTTTCTTTTGCATAGAATTGCAGCTGCTTATGCAGACTGACTGACTTAATGTTTTATCTGGGTGATTTAAAGCGTTGATTAGCAGTGACTGCTGTAGTCTCTGCAGACGTCTCTCGATGCTGAATGGTGCTAATCACGTCCAGCCAAATCAATTCTTAACCTTTAGGCATTACTGATGTGCAACAGGTTAAAGTCAGCATGTTCATAAACCTGGATCTTCTCTTAAATATGTTATAACAAGGTGGGAAACAACAACTGCTGCATTCATTAGGCTGCAATCAGAAATAGTGCAGCTGGTCATACGGTTCACAGTGTCTACCAAAGTTCCAATCATCACATTAAATGTTGGTTGTTTGGAGCTAATTGCAACAATCAGAGAGCAGAAAGTTAAAAGGACCAATTCAACTACTGTTCAAGTTGTTCAGTCTAAAGGACGTAGCCATGCCTACTTAAGGCCACCAGGGGGCAGAGAGGTTAATCACACCTTCATGAGGCGCTTCACATCTTAAAAGCCTTTGGGGGGAAAAAGGAGTTTCCCCAAAAATGCTACAAAACATAATTAATGACTGATGTTATCCATCATCAGCTCTTACCTGAGCAAATGGAGTCACAATCACGTCCTCTCCATGCCTGAAATGGGATGTGAAAACTATTAAAGACCGAAAAATACACTGTTGAACATAGTGAATTTAACATAACAAAAGTCTTTCGCAATGATTATTATTTCAAAAATAGGCTTTTCATGTAGACTATTTATTAAACTACCAGAAAACATGCTATATGGTGGTATATTTGGTTATTGAGATGCCGTTCATCGGGACAGAAGGTTTCGGCCACATTGCCCAGCCCTCTACCAACTCACAGTTCTCCAACAATGGAAGAGTTCCGAGACAAGGACTTCGGCGATATTTCGTAGTCGCTGTCGGAGCGGTACAGGAAGGACTCCCGGTGGCCATGGCCCGCCAAGTTGGGATGTAGAACCAGACCTGAAACCGGGGAGGCCTGCAGCTCTGAAGGACTGCAGCAAAACGATGGACCATTTTCCCCTTCGAAGCTGAGAGAAGACAAGAGATTAACAACAGCAATCAGTTAGATAAAGAGAGTAGCTCAAAGTCAATCATCAATCTAATAATCAATCATTGCCTATCAAATCATCATCATCATTATGTACTAAGTACTTCCAATAAGCTGCCACTAAGTACTGGCTTGCGCAACATGTTCACAAATCCTATCCAGGAAAGAGACGGTTGCATAAACCCCACAATGATTACTCACCCATCCAGCCACGGCCTAAAAACCAAACTATTGTGCTCATTAAATAAGCTTTGCTGGTCAGTGAGAGGAAGGGCGGTTTTATTGTAAACTGCTGCTCTGCGTCTCACTAGAATACTGTGCGTCCATGACAGCTCCACTCAGGAGCAACAAGTAAGTAAAGAGCTGGGTTTTTTTATTCAGCCTTGTGTATTTTTTATAGTGACAGATACACTCGACCAAACCCAATGGATCTTCTGGATGCAGTAGTGCTTGCATCTACCTGCTCGGGGAGCGCAGATGGTCAGCAAGTACAGTAGTTTAATCTGGAACAAGCATCTCCTCTCAGTGCTTGAGAGTAATGCTTTCCTACATGGTCCTTGACAAATAAATCAAATCAGAATAAAATTTATAAAAAACATGAGATGTCTGATGCAACATTTAATCAAATAGTTTTAAAACCTAAGCTAATTTCCAATGCGTGTTCCTGGCCTTGAAAAAAACAAAAACAAACACAGATACACAGTTGAATTAAAAAATATGCAATTATAGAATAGACAGACGGAGCAGATACGATAGATAGAAGTCCTCTCAGAGAACTGATCAAGACATGACAAAATCCTCAGAGCACAAGCAAACCAGCAAGCAGTCGGTTCAATACGGAGTGTAAACTTAATGCAAACATCTACAGGCCATCTACCCAGCATGCTCGCTGATGCCACAGAGAAACCACCACAGATGCAGAGGGGATATAATCTGTTTGTCCTCATGGTGTGGGTGCAGGAGGAGACGACACGCTATTGTGCAACCAGATGATCAGGTCGGATGGAGTTTAGAGTGAAAGGTCAAAGTATCAATGCCCCGCGGGAATAACAGATGCCACAAATCATGAATCACCCTCGCTAAGTCCCGAGTTTAGCTTGGATAATATAAGACACGTTAACATTTCATTCTTTATTTCAGTTGCGGTAGAAAAGTGTCCGCATGCTTTCATAAACACACTCAGTACTCAACTTCTCTAAAAATCTATTTCGTAATGGACCAACTGTCCCAAAGATCACTCAGCCATTTGCCCCACATTTCAATGTGATATGTGGGATTAAACAGGCACATATCTATCCCACGGAGACGCTCTCAGTCCCACACCTCTGCCAGTAAAGCTCAGATTAATGTGAAATGTGCAAACACCGATTACGCACAGGCCGAGCGATAAACGTCATCCGTGGTTGCCCTTTGCGTCATCCAAATCCCAACTTCACACAGCGTTAACAACATGCTTTCCCTACAGCGATTAAGTCTCTTCTGACCCAAGCAGGAAATCACAGTATGTCACAGCGACCCATCGTTTATGCAGACCCTGATCCTAGAAACTGTACACTCACAGCAATGATCTGCTACAGTAAATTGTATTAAAACTCACTCAAATTCTACCAATGCTGATCATCAATCATTCTCAAACATCTAGACACAATTGAAGAGGAAAGAAAGACAGAGAGGCTCAAAACATTCAAAGAGACTAGAGTCTAGATGAAGAGTTTAGCTCAATAAAATGGTTTCAAGAAAGAAGAATAAAAAGACAAAAAAAAAGTCACCTGGGAGCCGAGAGGTGTGCTCTACTGACCACTTCCTCGCTGAAGTCAAAGTGCCCAACCCTGCACCTCGGGGACCTCCGCGGCATTCTTATCTCTCTTTCACCTCCTCCGGTCTCATCAGGCAACAAAAAGCACCGCTACTGTGGCTGCTCGCTCATATACACACACACACACACACACACACACAGACAGACAGACAGACACACACACACACACACTGACAGACCCCGTTTCTGTGCAGTAACAGGCCACGTGCTGGAATAACGTAGGCTTGGCAGACGCCAAACAGGCAGATCTGGGCTGGAACACTCGCAGTTGCTCTGTTTATCTGACCGTCTGTCCTTTTCCCCTCTATATTAAGCCACTGCAGATTAGTCAGTGCGTTCATCATCCAAATCGGCCCTCGATTGGCTACCTGTGATGTCCTATGAAAGCGTATGCACTGAAAAGGGAGGTATAAAAGGGGAAAATCCAGATTTGAAGTAATATTGACAATTGGAATAAAATCATCTGTTTGCATAACCTGTGGCTTTCAGGTCACATCTACTTCAGCTCACAATCGTCACAAATTCAAACAACCAATTTTTTTGACCTCTCTCTTTAAGTATTTTGAAAATGGTCGAGCCAAATCACAAAGGTTGATTTTTCTTCTATTAAGAATAAAAACAGCATGATCAGAATCTCATACTGCGATGTTGATCGCAGTATGAGATGTTGAATCTCATACAAAGATGTTGTCGAGAGACAAAACAGTCCAACATGGTCGCCAACACCATGTGAAGAGATGCAAGAATCCTATTTACCTATAAGGCTCGAAAAGCCTGGCTGAGAGCGTCTGAGATTTCAGGACTTCACTTCTTTGTCAGACTGCCATCCTTATAAAAATTACCTAAATAACAGAATGTTGCGGTTCTGGCAGAAGACAGTGTATAATTAATTCAGTGTTAATTTAACACCATGTCAGAGTTTATATATTGTATGTCCACGTCCGTTGAGTTCACTCATCTCTAGAGGCAATAGGCAGATAGTGTGACTGACACGGGGACATTTGGAAGAGAAGAACCAGAGCTTCCCTTCATCATCCAAGTGCAGACAGAAGAAACAGGCTGACTTTCTGAACCAAGACCACTGCTCTATAGTAAATGTTTAAAAAACTCCAGACGTGCAGTCTGGAGTTTTTCTGCAGACACCAGATCCTGTAAATAAAGCGACAGAGGACTGTGGCTCCACACACACACCTCCTGTGTCTCTTAAGGCTGCAGATGGATTGATTGATTGTCATATTATTGGTTGATACCAGCTCATGTAAGCACACTTCATATTTTGTTTTAAAGGAAAAAAGGTGATTGGATTTTGATATAAAACTACGAACAAATAGATAGTTTTTTGGTATATATTGTTAAACGGGTGCACAGAGGGTTAAAAGGGCTTTTTTCATTTCATCTCGACGTTGAGTAAAGCTCATCCCAGAGGAAAACCCTCGGCACTCTGCTCTGATCAGCTTGTACTTTTCATTATTTCAACGATAGAAACATTTTATGATGAAATAATGTCATCATCTTTCACACGTTTCAACACATAAAGAAGAGCAGAAAGCAGCAGAAAGATTCTGCACGATCCAACCTATTTTAAATCTACTGCTGCTGCTCCTGTGTAAACTCTACGTCATCTACTGTACATCTGTTCATCATCTGTTTCCTGAGGTTCTTCAAAGATTTGCTCTTTCCGTTTCTTTGTCTCTAGAGTTTATTATCTGAAGGTTTTAAAGATGGAGCATGTTGTATATATTGTAAATCCCTCTGAGATAAACATGATTTTTGGCTCTATAAATACGCTACACTGGACCTAAGATATGCGGGAAACTGCAGACAATTATCATCGACAAACACTTTGTATGTTATTGGCAACATCTGTTTCCAGTGTTTTACATACCACTTCATCTCTTTGATTAATGCCTCTCCTGAACTCTAACTCACCCTGGAGCAGGGACATTTTTGGCAACTTGAAACAAACTACTGCTAAATAAGGCTCTGTGTGAGTTAATAAGTACATCTCAATAACTTCTTACCAGGTATTCGCCACGGTGAAGCGCCTGTATCGACGGAGACGCTTGTTCACCACCTGCTTGCGAAAGCATCTGGGTGAGCTGTGTGGTGACAGCTTCTGGCCAGAAGTAACAGCGCGAGCACCGCACGAGTCTGCCTGGTCCGACCTGAGCTCCCCGTTCTCTCCACTGACTTCCATTAATGCAGCTGTGTTACAACCGAGTCTGATGCAAGGGGTTTCCTTCCTCTTAAAAAGCTACGGCCTTCCAAAGAAACAGTTGAAATAACACTGTGAAAACTATCAGAGCCTCACCGGTTTTATGTTAAAGAATAACGAGTTATTGTGTTGGAATCAGATGCCAAAAAGACATATTGAAGAAAAGACTTTGCCGGATGTCAAATTCACGATACTGTGCTTATAAATATTCCCTTAAATACTCAGAAGAATATGACTCTGTGTTTATGATTAACTCGATTGGTAGAAATCTCATGGCTGCCCCCTCCCCTGCAATATCAATAATGCAAATGAAAATCCAAAACAACTTCATCAACAAGCTTATTGGCTGATCAATAACAGCTGACGAGCAATAAACAGAGCAAAGGTTTTCCAGCTCCTGACCTTTAATCCAGATAAATGCAACCCGTGCTTCTAAAAAGGCAGTAGAGCAGAGTACGAGAGTTACAGAGATGAAAGCAACGGACAATACATCTCTGAAGGGGGCCCGTAATAATCAGTGGTTTAAGTGCGGTGAGTCATAGAGGTTCAAAGAAAAAGGGGGTATGTGGCAAATTGCCATTCAATAAAGTGAAGTAGTAGCCGTCATAAAGAACATTTTGCTTACATGAATTCTACCAAGGAACAGCAGCCCAGTGTATCCTGCCTCAGTGGTAGACGCAACAACAACAGTGTAGTCGGTTAAATGACTGCCAAATTATGTTGTACCATCTGATGCCTTAGAAATGAGCAACATTTGTGTTCTTCTCTGGGTCACAGGGTTACAGTTATGACTGTAAGAAAAAACTTAAAAGTAAGAAAATAAGGTGTTAAAAGGAAACACTGAGAGGAACCAAAATAAAAAATGTAAATGCCAACTTTGCTGCTCATTTGCAAATGCAATGTTGGAGGTAGATGGGAGAAAACACCAGCCTCCCACTGTTACCAAACATACAACTTCAATATTCTGCTCCGACAAAAATAAAAAATAGTTCTCAAAAAAATAAGAACTAAAAGCTGAGAACTAGAAAAACTAGCAAATGATCTTGAAATTAAATTCATCAAACAACAAATATACAGTGTACATCATAAACAGTGTATCCGTGTGATGATCGTCTTTACCTGTCAGGGTCCGCCTGTGTGATGTCGATGCGGGGCAGAGAGCAGATGGGCAGACTTGTGGGTCTGGTCCGGGTCACCGGATCCTCTTCAGGTGTGAGCGACCTGACCCGGTCCCTCTCCGTTTCCCCCAGTCGCCATGACAAAGGCGGCAGCTGCAGGTTGCCAGAAAACCGCCTCTGGACTACGCACGATTCTGCCCCGAGCGTGCTGCCGGTGGGAAATTGTGCCACAGACGGCTCCTTATCGAAAACAAGACAAAAACGACAATTTCACGAGTAAGATGTCGTTGAAGTTGGTTCATCATATTTAACAGTAACATTGCGTACCGTACCGTATATTAACTACATTTATGTTTTGATACTCTTCACTACAAAGAGAAAAAAACAACCGTTTGATCAAAGCTTATTTCAGGCCAATTGACATATTTATGAAGCAGCGCTGAATATAAATTGTGTGTTTAATGTGTCTGGTCGAGTGTGAGGGTTTCGGTAAGGAGCCCTGGGTGCTTCACTGTAATGACGGGTCGTAAACAAACCGGGGCACTGAAGAAACAGAGGTGGTCTGCCAGAGCTCATTCTGCATACATCACTCTCCACTTTATGTTCACCGCGCGAGTGTAAATGAAACCCGCCGACAGGCTTCAAATGAGCACGGGAGATAGAGGGGAGGCACAACGATGCCCGGGGACAAATGGAGGATCCAGGAATTCCTAGAACACGGCTTTGGTTTACAAGAAAAAAATGTTGTCGTCTAGTTTGTGTACCGGGCGAAGTGTGAGAGAAAGAGGGACGCCACAACTGACAGCTAATCGTAACTTGATAAGCCCGCACACGTTCAAACTACTAATATGGAAAAATCCAAAAATATTGGCAGATTGTTGTTTATTAAAAAAGAAAAAAAAGAAAAAAAACTATCTTGACTCAGATTTCAAAGCAGGACATTATACATTTAAAAAAGCAGTGCTCTATACAGTGGAAACACACGGATATGAGCTGATATTGGCCGATAAATGGGTCCTCGCATATCTATTGGTCTAGCTTAATTAGGTACCAAGGTTATAGATTATTTTAACAAATTAATCTACTTGTCAGTTTCTCAAATTACAAACTATTTCCCGCAGCCCGAGGTAACGTCTTCAAATGGCATGTTTTTCCAACCAATCCAAAACCCAAAAGGTATTAAACTTTCTATCATAGAAGACTGGAAAACTTTTAAAATTGTTACAGGTCTATCAAGTAAATAATAGTTTCAGCTACTAACACTAGTACTAATCAAACAGCAGGACAAGCAGCATCTAACTACGCTTGGTAAAAAGTCAAAAAGGTCCTGTGGATTGGAAGCCCTTTCACATCTGTCTTGTTGAGTTGATGCATCCAAAAAACTGTAACTAAGTTACATCTTTTCAAGGGGCTGCCACTAGTGTCATCTGCTCCCATTAAAATGTCCTCTTTATCTTTAAAAGTACACCATTCATGTCCAAATTGGCCCTTCGGTGAGGACAGAGAGAACCTCTCTGAGAATTGAAAATGACATGACAAATGGAGGTCGGAAGGATAAAAGGCTAAAATTCAGATCATTGAGGGAGTGAATGGAGTGAGACAGAGTGATGCTACATGAGCGCTAGCAGTGATCTAAGAATTAAAGGGAGAGAAGAAAGAAAGAAAGAAAGAAAGAAAGAAAGAGGAAGACATCCCACCTCCTCTTTCCAGTGGAAGTGACAAACAGTGTCCACTGTGACACGCTCTTTAGGAAGCAAAGAAGCAACACGAATGACGGTAAAGTGACTGATGTGGAGCAGAGACATTGTGAATGAGAGAGGGGAAGACAAGAGTGAACAGTAGCGAAAACACATAAAGAGGCTGGAGTCTGCCTTCCTGATTTCTGATTGTCCATAACCACAGCTCTGCTGACTCCTCCGCCCATTCTAGGAAATGCAATTTGTCTGATTCATTGTTGCTGTCTGTTTGGGACAGATTCTTCCTGTCCAGGGAAAAAGGGTGAGAATTAAATCTGGCAAAACACGACTCCAAAGACTGTTGTGGGAGCGCTTCTTCTCACACAATCACTCTCGTCAAACAAACTTTATAATCAGAGACCTAAATAGACTATTGTCAATATGTCACAGTGACATTGCTGTAAATTCCACTATCAAACTATTTATCAAATGCATATATTGATTGCACCTTTGACTTCTGGACATGTAATTCGAGTTCCTCATTGATCCCTCGCCTGTGGACCAAATAGCACTTGGAAGAGGAAATACTGCCGATTCACTTTGAGTGTGTGTGTGTGTGTGTGTGTGTGTGTGTGTGTGTGTGTGTGTGTGTGTGTGTGTGTGTGTGTGTGTGTGTATAAGCCAGGAGTGGGATAAGAATGTTGATAATATTAGAATTCAAAACAACAGTAAATTTAGAAACCTGGATTTATCAGATGTACCGGAACATGGTCATAAAAAGGACAGGAATGGACATGAAAGGTAAAACAATGAGTATGAAACGGAGGTAGAGTGTATCTCCAGTGTCAAACAGAGGCAGAGTGGGTGTTTTTCGCGATGAAGATGAAAGGCCTCTCTTGGCCGCTGTGTCTAAACAACTCCAGTGTTCTCTGGGATACTTCCAAAAAGCCTTTTTGAAGAAGGTGGTATAAATGAGACGGCTCTAGCGGTGACGCTCTAACAGCATGGCTTGATGTGGTGCCTGAATTATTGAGTCTAGGAGCCAAGGAAACGGGAATGAACGGTGGGAGCAGATGTCTTTACACAATCATATTTCACTTTTCCGTGAAATAAAGAAAAGACTCTAAAACCACGATAAAATATAATAATTTAACTACTAATTCATTGATATTTACAAACATTGTCCTTTTCTAGGATTTTTTTTTTCTGTGTCTTTGTTAACTTATATTTTAACTCACGTATATCTTTAGGTTTGGGATGTACTACAGGAAGGTTTGAGCAGCATGTAAGCTGCTGAAAATAGAATTACTATCTATTGAAGTGCACTGAAATAGAGGAAAAATTCAAACATTAAACAAGCCTGCACAATCATTCCTGCCAGTAGATTTTAGGTGCTTAGAATTAAAGGTTTTCATTTTGAAAAAATGTGCCATTGCCGAAATCACAACTGGTATGCAAGTAAAAATCAGCATGAGTCATTCATGACGCTAATGGCAATTATGCTGAATTAAACTCTATTAAAAGGGGGAAAATAATAATTCCATTATATGAGTTTTACTGTATTTTTGCATCATCATAAATATTCCGTAATGAGCCAGTCGTGAATTCTAAGGGGGGGGGGGGGGTCAGTTACAGCAGGGAAACTTTCATCCTCCACAATGCAGCTCTGAGCTCCTGTTGGACAACAGCAACGTAAATGATCTGGCTGTCGGGTCCGGTCATAAACACCGGTGGCGTAGAGGAGAAACAGATGGGCCTCTCCGTCAGATCTCCGTCCTTCCTCCTCTTATCCGTGTTTCTACTCACTCCATGTCCTAAACGTCTCCTGGTGCGAACTGTCTTCTAACACCGTTCCTCCTCTCCCCGGTCAGCCTCCTTCTAAACTCTGCATCACTCCTCAAATCTACGTCTCTATGATCTTCCTCAATCTCTCTCTCTCTCTCTCTCTCTCTTATATGCACACACACACACAACACTGTCCCTCTACCCCGCGTCTCTGTTATAAACACACACACACATCTCGCTCTCTGCAGCGTGTCCTGCTGGATAGCGGTCTGTTGTGTACAGTACAGTCATCTGTTTATGAGTCACCGACATACTGCACCTTGCTGCCTGAGTGTATTCCCACTAGAGCTCACTGTCTCTTTGTTCGGGTGGAAACAGAGGGAAGGCAAACATTTAAACAGAATTTACAGCAACTGTGCAAACTGCAGAATTAGGCTGTAAACTTTCAAGGTGAGAAGCAGGATTTCAGATAAAAAAGAAATCACAAGTGGCTGTGTAATGAATGCATGGAGGGATTCATGGTTGCACAAAAGAATGGTTGGGAAAAGCAGTACTTACATCGCCTGGTACAGCCCCCTGGGCGCTCCTGCTTTTCTTCATCCTGAGGGATGTTCAGCAGGATCCTCTCTCTCTCTCTCTCTCTCTCTCTCTCTCTCTAACTCCTCCCGTCTCTGGTCCGTTCTCCGAAAACGCAGCTCTTTCCTGCTTCCCCTGCTTTGGGCAGCTTCACCAGTTTGCCTGCACATGGGAGGCAGAGAGGCGGGGGAGGTTAATGACAAAGTAACCAGTTCCAAAAGTTATGCTCCCTCACAGTGCCCATCATGTCTGCAATTGTTGTCAGACTTGTTGATGTCAGTCCAGTACTTCGACAAGTCGTCTACGCTGCATTGCATTACATGAGCTGTGGTGAATTACCTATCCCAGCATGGACATGTACAGTGTACACTGTAGAACGCACACAATGAATGCAAACATACTTTGAAGGTAGATGAAACACTGCATTGGACATGTTAGCGTGAGGATGTCAACATGCCGACATTAGCATTAAGCTCAAAGCAGCGCTGTGCAGTTCATTAATGTTTGACTAATGAGCGTGCAAAAATATAAGCTCGGATGTAAATCAGCAATTTACACGGTTCATTGATTTACTTACAGCATTTACAGGTTAGTTCATATTTACAGTAATGCAATTAACTTGTTTAATTCATTGCACTTAAAATGCGTGTGGACAATTTGGCAAGCATAAAATCTGATTTATATTAAATGTGTAATATTTGGAAATAGGTGATTATCGGATAATTGCTTCCTCATAACTGCACACTTTTAATTGCCTTCTGATAATCACATGCGAAGAGGTGGTAATCTTGGGGCAGTCAGGCAAATGGAGAGTGGAGCCACTCGGTTTGAAGCTGAATGATGGTAAAAAACTAAGTCTTCATTCACTGTTAGCCTACAAACACTGTAAGAAGAGTCCAACGGAGCTTTAGCACAGCTCTGTAGACTCTGTGCTGCTTCTTCAAAACCTTTTTCTCTATTTAACAAATGGCATAATAAATCTGCTCAAGGCGTTCCTGAGCTATTGCTTCCACAACATTAGACAACCCGAACTTCTGAGATATTACATGTTGTCAGCTGTGCAACAACTCAGGCTAAATAAATAAGTAGATACATTAATCTTACAAATCGGACCAGACATTTGATGCCAGTTTGCAGTACTCAATACTGCAACAGACACATTTCAGTTGGCTTTGTGGGTGTTGTTAAATTTAGGCAATTTGTAGTTAATGTGCAAAAACTACAATCATGCTCCTTTAACCCTGGTATGCATTACTGCATATAAGAAAAGAGTGATAGAGTGCATGGTGTATGTGCCTGAAGGTCTGTTCGTTCAGTCCCGTCTGTCAGCCTGATCTGAATGCTGCGGCTGTACACTCATCAATAATAGAAAGACCACAGCTGGCGGAAAATCACCAAAAGGCAGAGATGAATGACTAATCTATGTGACAGAACTGAATTGATGTTTTCCATGTCGCTATTGATCGTCCGTCCCCCCCCCCTCCCTGTGGTCCCATCACCCCTTATTTAACAGGCACTGTGCCCTGTGACGAAGCCAGTGCGCAGTAGATCTGTCTACTGGTGACGGAGGCTGTTGTTGGTGCTCTCGAGGTGCTGCCAAGTCAAGTGTCATGAAAAGAGAATTTCTCAGTTGTAAAAAAAACAACCATATCTTGTTTGTAGCTTTCCAAACAACATCTGTACTGTATGTGCGGCTTCCTGTTGCCCTCAGTAATTAAGAAAACAAGAGACATGGGAGGTAAAATGACAGCAGGTCACACCGGGATTACTTCTTTTGGAGCATCTGTAATATTCAGCAGCTGGTTCAAATCTGAGCAGGAGAGCAAAGTTCTAAATAATGTACGAGTTTGAATAAATGTGTTCGTTATAGGTTTCACAAGAACACCATTTAAATGATTCATACTTTATGATACAGAGGTTTCACGTAGATGTTTAGGATGAGGTGGTTATTGTGACCATAACACGGACGTAGATAGAGCAATGTACAATTCATTATTGTCGTAGACTTAATGAAGCGTTTTGTATTTCAATAATATTTATATTTTTTTCCAAAACTTGAACTGACAGTCTTCTAAAACCAAGGCTCCTCTTCTGTCAAATAACTTCTTAAACTATAAGCCTCTCAAATAGCATCATTTCAGAAAGTCATTTATCAGAAAATGTTTTTCTTGCCATCAGAAAATTCTTTCATCGTTCCAGTGGATATAATTAAGCACGAGACTGTATTTACCCAGTCATGTCACTTGTTCCTGTTGCATATTTTTGCTCGACAATTAGTTACACTGCCGGCTTAGATTTGAATTAGGTGTGCGTGTGGTGTGTGTTTGCTATCCTGTAGGGCTGAAACTAATGGTTTTCATTATCCATTCATCTGTTGACTAAATAAATTAATGCTTTTGTCTATAAAATGTCAAAAATTGTGAACAGAAATGGCCATTAGACTTTCTCAGAGCCCAAGGTGACATCTTCACATTGCTTGTTTAGCCCAACAAACCGTCGATATTAAATTAATAATGATGAAAACAGAGAAACTATGGTGTTCGAGGTAGCTGGAACCAGCAAGTTTTTGGGCATTTTTGCTGACAAATGAATTAAACAATTCAATTGACTAATAAATGAAACACCAAATCATTTCAGTGTTACACACGGTTTGGCTAGACATACATGTAGCACTGATCTACTGCACTGGGTTTACCAGTGGCTTGCATTTCATTATGACCTCTCGTCAGTGTTTTGCCTCATTTTGATAATCCCGTGTTTACATAGTACCTTTCAAAACACTACGTTTGGAATACATAGATTTTTTTAGGGAAAACTGACGACACATATTTGAGCACTTTGAAATCAGTGATCACTTCTGAAGCTCATTATCTACAAAACAACCTGTAGCTGCATCCAAGAAAGCAAAAGCCAGTAAGACTATTAAAAGGAATTAAATGAAATGAAATGTTTGTTACAAAACTCACTTTTCCCTTTGCGATCAGCACGTCTGTGAAAAGTTCAGGGCCCTGTGAATACATCCAGGGAAGGAATGAGCCGGAGACTTTAAACCTCAACCTGAGAGAGCTCTCAATCAAAAAGACCATTCTACTGAAGGACCTGGATGTAAAATGCACTTCTCCACGTCTTAGAGAAAACAAGTTTCAAGTAACCTCTCATCTCTGTAAGCCCAGGATTAAGACATCCCCATTGTGGCTGCCTGTACCTCTGCAAATAATTCACCGTTTATGTGAAGCGGGCAATAGAATGCATGGTCATGAGGCAGCACTCGAGATGCAGATTGTAAGGATTTGGCTCTGAGAGCACTCCGGGGATCATTGTGCTGGGCGTGTACCATCGGGCTTAATTTACAAAGCAAAGGTCATGGACGAACTTTACTTTGAAGCCATTATGCATTTAATTAAACATGGCTGCTTGACGTTCAGTGTGTATGAGACTAGAGAGTCGTCTATGGGCACACTTGAGAGGAAACACAGCAGATTAATTGCATCACCTCCAGTTCTTGGGAACATAGTTTGAGAGAAAATGAATTAGTAACAACGGATTTATCGTCCAAGTCATTCATTAATCATAAATGCCAAATGTTTACTGGTCTTTGACATTATATTTGAGTATTTTACATTTTATAGTAAACCGTATATTTTGGGCTTTGAACTGTCAGCCCACCCTGGGCTTTGGAGAACTGTTGTAGGCGTTATTCCACTCTTTTCAATCATTTTATAGACCAAATAATGATTTGACAGATCAAAAGAAATGGCAGATTGATTGATAATTAAAATAGCAAAGGGGTTAGTATGATTAGAGGTTTTCTGTGTCGTGTAGTATACATTAAGTGAACTGAAAACTCCTTTTTTGCCCCGTGAATACTGGAAGATACATCAACCACCAACCACCATCCCCATTGAGCCCGAACAAGAATAAGTAGGTATAGAGAATGAAGATTGAAGGTATCTGCCTTTATTGTCATGGCAGCATTCACAAAGCAACCACGACAACCAATGTTTGCTCTTTTGTCACATATTTCACATCAAAAGGTCAGCAGGGCTGCATTGCTGCAGGGAGAACTTTTGCCCGTATGACCAGTAAATCTATGTCACACAGCTGCCGTGCACAATGGAGAGCTGTGGAAGGCGAGTCAGTCGCTGTTGTACATTTAAAATCGATGGGCAGTCACACAAAGGTAGCTTTTGAGACGGCAAAACAAAGAAGACTCAAGAAACTGTGCGTGGAACTCCGTTAATATTACGTCCTGTTACTCTGTAGTCAAACAATGAGAGCTTTCAAAGCCATTTGTGTGCCACAACCGCGATGAATTAACTTTCCAGCGGTCACTCATTAGCACCCAAAGAAGTCAGAGTTACTGTTGTAGGAAGGAAACGTTCAGAAAAACAAGAACATATAGCACTATAATAAAAATTTATATTGCACCTTTAAAAACAGAGTTTACAAAGTGCTTTGACAGACAAAGCAGCAGAAGCAAGGCAATAATAACAGAAAGCTCAGTTAGACAGTCGATGCACGTATTAAGCAAATTGACTTCACTTACCCCGTTTAGATGTATTCTGTATAACCCTTCAAAATACTCACTTGTCAAATAGTGAGTGCTAAATGGAGAAGTAAGCAGTACTGGTCACAAGACAAGACAGCTGTTGAAAACTGCAGCCGACGCTGTCTGTCTGTTGGGCCTGCCCACATCCACTCAATCCAAACATCGCCACACCCGCTTAATAGAGTGGTGCAGAAATGAGTCCTCAAAACTGTACACAAATCAGCATTTATGCACTTTTCAGTTCCCAAACAACATGTAATAATCCAATTATAATCCAAAAAACACCATTGGATATTTGTTGAGGGAACCGGTACGATGCTAACTTCCAGGTTGACCAACAAACATCATCCCTGCAGCACTCTATTCACACATCGGGAAGTGTAATTTGAATACCGATGTCCACTGTCTGATAGCATCATTTGTCTAAACCAATATGCTCAGCGTCCAGATATCTCCACAAAGTCTTAGGTTTAGACACTGAGCTGAACTTTTGTGACCAAATAAAAAGAGATTATGCAACCTTGTTTTATCACCACAAAAATACATCCAAGAATCAAACAGTTTCTCCTTCTGACCTTGAACACTGCTGGGGTTCTCACTGAAAGGACTGAAACACAGCTCACTGAACTGAGATACAGCTCACATTACACTTTATATTTAGTGCAAAGACCAGACCTGTGTTTCATCATATTGCATCTCACCGGAATCATTTTACTGATATCATGTTGCATTTTGAAAGCATCTTCCTGTTTATATTCGACTCCTAATCTTTCAGAAATGTAGCTGAAGGTTAAGAAAACACAGACACAAACACTTAAAGGAATCATGGTGTTCATGAGTTTCTTATAATGACAGCAGGCAACACTTGCCATCTTCACCACATGGGAGCGTTTAAAAAAATGCAGATATTGCTGTCTGCTTTTCAGGTGGTTGACGTGACATATTTTCCAACGCGCGCTCCGCTGGTGGGAGTGTGCTCACCTCCGTCCGTGTGTGTGTGTGTGTGTGCGCGCGCATCGGGGCGGAACTCCGCTGTGCGCGATACAGAGAGCAGATGAGAATTATAAACGCGCGACCATGTAGAGAGAGATGACATGCCGTTGTGTAAATAAGATAAATAACATACGCCTATTTAGTTTGTTTAATAAAAGAACACGGTGTAGACCTGTTCTACAGGAACGGTAACCTTAGATTACTTCTGTTGTGATCTGGCACTATATAGAAAATAAAATGAACTTGATCTTCAAGGGGGGGGCGGGGGGTGCCCCCCCCCCTAATATAATGGTAGGGGAAACACTGAGGTTGCTAGCACAGACTCCCATGAACAACAAAAACACGCTAACTGTATTCACTGGGTGCTGTTTGCTAGTCAGGTCAAGTCTCTTTGGTCCCATCTGCAGATTGGATCAAAATGTTTACAAATCCATGTTAATGCAATTCATACACCACATAAATATTTAATGTTTTAAGGCAAAAACTCTTTTCTAATCTTATCCCTCCTTCCCACACCGTTTGTGTGGGCATGTCCGACACACAAAGCAGCTGATGCACTTTTTGCAGGTGTCAGACTTGCAATAATAAACAACCAAAAATTAATTTATACATTCTAGCTTATTAAAAGTATTACGTCTACATCTATGACACAGAGAGGGACAGACAAAGTTTACATCACCAGAGCTCCTCCATTGATCGACAAGAGAATAATTAGCTAGATAAAGTCAACATAATTTCTTCTATCACGTAATTTAAGTAGAAACCTATCAAACATCATTCAACAGTTTTCCATTGTTTTTAACACTCACCCCAAAGCCATATTAGCTCTATGAAAATGTCAAACACTTGTCAACTTGAATAACTTGTCGCTAAAAGAATCCCAACAGCCACAATGGAAACTTGCATTCAGTGCAGTGGACCAGACTCCAGTAGAAAGGAACTTTTGAGACGGGTGAACGCTGAGAGGAGTTTGTTGAGGAGGAAGCTAAACAACACACATTTGTGTCAGCTGAGAGATGACGTCAGCGTGGAGGCCCCATGCAGGGAACCCACTGCATGCATGCATGCACACACACACACACACACACACACACACACACACACACACACACACACACACACACACACACACACACACACACACGGCCACGTGTCAGAAGACCATTTGTTTGTCATATTGCTGATGCAAATATAATCCCTAGTCCAGTAATGAGAAAGTTGCTCTTTCAAACTGACAGTACAAAGTGTCTTAATTGGTTTAGGATGTAGCAAACAAGTATAAAAACGGCAACGTTGGCGCATGTACATGCTGCAGCCAGGAGCTCCAATTAATTCCTCTTCCTGAAGCTCTTTGACCACATCATCTCAACAGTATCTGGGCCTCGTCTTTTGTGGTCATCAAAGTTATTATGACCACGAAGTCGCCTCATTCTACTTTGAGTTTAAAAAAAAAAGAAACTGCAACCAGACGCGGCGGTTGCCGGTTTAACGTTAAGGACTGAACCGGATGGGTTGCATGTTTCATCACGTTACGTTTTTTTCCTCCTAAATCCCGATAATGACAAACGTTAACAGTCGACATGCAGTGGACGTTGGCCTTAACCCAGCAGGTCTGAACTGTAACGGAACATGTAACGTAACTTTAACTTTAAGCCAACACAATCCACTAACGTTATGAAGCTGACTAGCTTTCCATGAAGACATGTAGACATCTTAACGCTGATTGGCCAAGACTCCACACATAACAGAAGTCACATTTTCTCCTCGTCTCACTTCAATCTGAGCCCCCCCCGCCCCCCCCCCCCCAAAAAAACAAAACCTCTATGGATCTACACGTAGATGACATATTTTCGAATTTCGCCGAAAAGCGACAAGTTTGCAGGTATGTATAATTTGATGAAAGAGGTGAACAAATGAGCAATTCATTAGGAGTATTTAGTGTAGCATTTCCCTCCGAAACATGGTCGACACTTGACTGATGATTGTACAACTTATTTCTAAATCCCACAAACAACTTAAGAGCTGTGTACAAAGCACAAAGCAACAATTATGTGTTAACATTTTCTTCTTGTTAGCATTACTGTAGCTTAAACACATAGAGCCGTTACTTATGCTAGTTACTTATGCTACTTAAAAACGCACACATTTATTACAGTTATTAGTTATTACAGTTATTAAAACATTAACCAACCGTGTGCGTCTTCAGGGGGGTTCTAGTACCTTAACCGTTTATATAAATTCACAACCGCCAATATTTTACTCTCTCTCTCTCTCTTCGCGCGCACAGTTCTACTTCCGTTTTTACTCTGAGAGCTGCCTTCAGAATAAAAGCGTTTTACTTAAGACGGAAAGACATAACAAACGTAAGAAACAGTCAAAAACATGTAACAAAGCCAACACATTGATTGCTAAACACGAATTGGGTTACTTACATATAGTGCTGTTCAACTGCACTATGTCAGAGACCTATCAAACCATTTAAAAAGATAAAAGAAAGAAATGAGAAATAATTGGTGGGCCAGGACACATGGCAACTGTGACTCTGGATGAGTCACTTGATTGGAGTTGGAACAGCCCAATAATTATGAGGGCGTTAAACACCCACACACACATAAACTAATTACCCCAACGTATTCAAATCACCCAGTTCAACTTCCATTGGAGGGATTGTGATTGAAGTACTGTCTGTGTCAGCACTTCATCAGTTATCCATTCACAAACCTTGCCATTGCCAGCTACAATGATTAAAGCTTTTGGGGTGAATTATAACAAATGACTTGGAGAGTAAGGAGCTAACAGAAGGCTTGGCAGAGTCGGCAGGATTCGGGGCACAGAGGGTGCCTTTGGTGAGTGTCACCAGTTGGCACCCTCCATGTCAACATGACTGTAAATCCCTCAGATGAATACCGAGACAGAAATGAATCAGTGTGCTGCTTTGACCTGTGCTCCTTTGAGACACTCTGAGGTTGAAGTGAATCAATCAGTAAATCTGTATTAATATCTATATCAGGGCTGCAAGGGCATGCTCCCAATCACATTCATACATATATGCAGGGTTAAAGTGGGTCGTAACAAACAAATGTAATAAATCTGATTGGAAAGTCATACATAATGACGTCAAGCAAGTTAATTTTTTCATGTGCTGCAGCCTGGCGTTCCTTCCAGTAAATGCCATCGAAACACTCAATCAACGAATCAGAAAGTAATGTCGTCCCACAGTCATTTTCCCCTGTTGCACCACCACACCTGATCTTTCTGAGAACCCCCCGTTGGAAGCGAGACGAAAGCCGAGACGTGAGATTCGCCCACCGAAGCGAATTAGTGGAATCTGCCTGAAGTGAAACAGACAAGCTCACAGACAGACTGGGAGCCTTGATCAATCCCTGTAGATGCTGTTAATAAGTTCAATAGACGTAAACTGCGGGATATTTAAGAGTGATTTAAACAGCTGTCTATGCAGAGTACTCGACTAAGACACAAATGGATTTGAAGTGCGAAAAAACCTGAGGGGTCTCTGTGAGAGTAATGGTGGTTCTCAGGGTGGGTGGGCAGTGTCCCTATAATATTAATCCTGGAACCCCCCTCACTGAGCAACTTTCACCCAACATTTATACCACGAGAGAGGAAATTGTAATTGTTCATGGTCAGTGTAAATACCAGATAAATAAAACGTATGCTAACATGGAATGAGTATTCTTGTGTTTATTGTTATACATCTATTGATGGTAGAACCATATGTGTGGTATGTGACAGTTATACATTTGGTATCCCGAAATCTAAGTATCTGTTCCGTGGGACACACGAGTGGCGGACGTCAAAAACTATTTCTTTGTGGATTGTGGTACAAATGTTACAAATGCTAGAACGGATCATCTTTAATACTGACTAACATAATGTGCTGCAGACTTACTGTGGTTTTGTGTTTTTATAGCTCCATAGCATATAGAAAACAAACATGTTCTGCTTGAAAACCAATGAATAAATCTTTCACACCACTTAGTTTTTTGCTGGAAGCCTTTTTCACCATATTCCCACCCAGACACTATAATAAAATGTACTCACAGCTGAACCTCTTCTCCTTGAGCCAGTGTTGAGAGGATGGGCGGGAATTCACGTCAGCAGACTGTCGACCTGAAAGACAAACAATGTATGGATTACACATATCACAGCAAAAAACAGCCAATAATATACGCAGGCAGAAATGTGATTGATCAGCAACAAGGACTCCTGACAATATCACAAAAGGGGCAACATATTTCCCTCTGACAAGCATAGAAGGGACACATGGATGTATTTACACATGATTTCACAACAGCAAATAAATGAATATAATAACTATTGACGAGTCAGAGTTGAAGGAAAAGTGTGGAGCTATAACAGTGGAAGCACTGAGACGTGTAAATGCATGACTGTTATTACAATCATAGTTCAGATTACCATTCAGTGCATACACACGCACATGCACACAACGCTTTCTGTATTCACAATCAGCTGTTATTTTGGGGTTGTTTTTTTCATAAAAATCACAGTTCCCATGATGACAAACGCTCGCCCAGTCTGCAAACCTAACTGCTTAGCGCAGACACGCAATGTATTCATCATCTGGAAGCGGAACATCAGTGTTCAGCAACAGAAAATGCTCTATCGTAACACCGGTAAAGCCACCAACAAGCCAGTAAGTGAGTCATCAGTCTGGTAGCCAAAGCCCTTTTGACAAGAAGCTGGATGCACGTACTCTGTTGTTTCAGCGCTGACTGAGAATAAAAGGACAGCGGCCAGCTGAGTTCACGCACCACATGAACGGGGCACTACAGAAATGCTATGAACTGGGCTTTTAAGGAAGTGCACCTCTGAAATCTCTTCCTAAAATGTAACATGATAGCATGTCACACAAGAGAAATGTTAATGCAGCTAAGAGCTTGTATGTGATGCCAAACTGATTCACAGCTCTAAAAACAAAACTCTTTTTATTCTTACGTTTTGAAATTTAAATAGAGCTTATTGTGAAAACAGTGGAGACTTTGTAAGGACCTTTCAGATCTGTGCACATCTTAGCCGATGTTCAGGCCCAGTAGAGTTGGAATATTATTGTGGTAGCTGAGACATTCGTAAGGCGATGTCCATGAGAACAGAGATGAACTGCTGTGGTGTGACCAACATTCATAATCCCTTCTTCTTACTACCCTCAGTGAAGAAGCTTCATGGTTCTGCTGTACTTAATTATGCTGCCCACAAACCCACGCATTACATGAAACATTTTAAGAAGTTAAACTGAATAATAAAATCAGGTTTGAATGTTAAACTTGTGACACTGGAAAAACACATTATTAACACATTATCAGGGAATATGTTATAAACGTTTTCTGCTCCCAGTTGTTTCAACTGCACTGACTGACAATACCTCGCACTTGTTGTGATTGTGAATATTACATTTAGACTTCAAAGACAACTACAGCTACACATGCCAATCCCAGTTATTTCAGCTGGATTGATACTTTTGCATGCGCATATTTTCGTGTTCATTTCACGTTGTAAAAACCATGATGCATGTGCCCCTATGCAGCAAGCAAGGACGACTTTTGTGTCACTGGAACAGAGTTACAACAGTGTAACACTTTGGTTTTATCCTTAAATCTATCTCAGTAAATAAATATACAGTATGACCTTGCTGTAGACGCCAAATGACTTATTGTGGTAGCTACTGTTACAATCACCCACAGTCTCCCCTCTAACACAGACTATAAAAAGGTCACTATTGAGTCTCTATATTGATACAAGTCAGTCACATTAAGTCCCAGCAGCGATATGATGTCGCTGTATACTTGGGTGAAATAAAGGGCCCAACTAGTGCCATTTATTTTCTGGATGTCGATGGTGGACCTCATTTAACTCAGACTTCTTTGCCAAATGGACAGTGATTGATTGTATAATGGAATATAAAACACTTGGTTGTAGACCACTCCAGCAACCCCTCCAATGTCTCCACTTACACAAAATATTCACTTTCCCCCCATCCACACCACCCGAAACCTTAATTGTCCCAAACTCAAATACATTTCAAACTCAAATCAATAACATCCTCTCTCCCTCAATAGTGAGTGAAAACACTAAGTGGGAAAAGCTTTTACTTTGCCTGACCCCATCATCGTCCAAACATTTGTGCAGGCTGTTTCCAGAGTCGCACGCCATCCGTTTAGAAATGTGTTTCAAAGTACACACACCGAGTAAAACTGAACGAGTCAGCTGACAAAAGGAGGAGAGGAGCCCACAATGCAAAGTCCTGAGAGAGATGAAGCCTACGTACAGACGATAAGCCTACGTGATATGACTGAATCAAAAGACCTTTCAGTGCAACTCAACATATTTGAGTGCCTCACGTTTCCTCGAATATAGCTTCTGTGCAGCTCAAATGACGGAAACATGCCACCTGAGCATCGGAAAACATATTTTTTTGCAAACCTTGGGAGCAACAAAATTCCCTTAGTATAATTTACTTTCGATGGATTTATGCTGTTGATTCACCCAATTATTACTCGATGAGGTCAATAAACAGCTATGACAAAATAAACATGTATTCCCCTTTTTCGCTCGGAGGCACAGTGAGCCACGTCTTTCTTCACAGGACGGTTACATGCGGACTTACCGAGGGGATTATCTGTTGTCCCACGCGCTGGTGTGGTTGTGGTAAACCGTGGTCTCCCGTTTCTCTGCTGCGCTTCTGAAGCACGCGCCCCTTTTTATCAGGTTCCATTTGTGCCATTCGCGCTCGTTCCCCTACCCGACCCCGAGAGCGCATCGATTGGCTTTGACACCGACGACGCAGATCCTTCCGTTTACCAATGGCTGCCAGTGCGCACGCCCTCCCTTCCTTCCCACTACTGCCCTGCGTCCATTTGAATCCCTGCCAGGGAGCTTTGTGTGGATGCGTCTGCTTCACCAGTTTAATGGAGCCACCCCCCCCCCACGCACGCACACACGCACACACAGACACTCCACAGCCCTCCGGCTCTCTGTCGTGTATTGACTCCCTGATGTGTTTTAGTTGATTGTCTCCCCAAATAGTTATCCACATCGCTTGTCTGCTTATGACTTTGTGAGACAAAGTTAAACTGCTGTAGGCACTTCATGTATCTCATTAGAGAGCACAGTGTTCCAGAGGGAAGTTGCAATAAAATGTTAACATTAAAACCAAGATAAAAAGAATTATCAGAAGTTTTAAATTAGTACCCTATTGCAAATGGCATCATATATTACAATATCCATAGCATGCATCTATCTAGCTGTCTATATCATCTATCGGTCTGTCTTTTTGCGTAGCGTAATAGACTTATATTACAGTATCACACAACTATATAATGTGATGTGTTGCATTGGGTTGTATGTTGTGTTCAAGACCACTGAGTAGTCTTTTGGAGTGATCTTGATGCCTTTGCTGTTGCCAAGCAACAGCTGTTGTGGAACAGATGAATGGGTGTCCCTGGGCTTCCTTCATCTCCGTCTTCACCTTCATCTTTTGTTCTTCTCAATGTCTCTCTCTCACACATAGAATAAAACACTGTTTGACATTTTCACTCACTCAAAAAGAGAATTAGGGCCCATCAATGTGCCATGTTATGGGTTTTTGGGACAAATGCACAACTTCTTATTCACATGCGTCTCAATATCAGTGGTGTGGAGGCAGTACTTACTTCTTTAAACACTTTTCTTACCGAAGTAACTGGGCCACGGTTGATCAATAACCAGCTTTTCCTTTTGAAATATGTAGACCAGTGGTCGCCAACCCGTCGATCTCGGAGACTTTCCCTGTCGCTCTCCAAAATAAAATTTAAAAAAAGAAGAAAAAAAAATCCTGTGCTTTTATTTTGAAGGGGATTTTGTCTGCAGCCTGTCTGCTCATTATCTCCGCTTGTGTGTTTTTTCTTGTTCATATTGTGTGTGTGCGGTTAACAAATAATTTCCTTTTTATGTTGCACTGAACTTAAGTCATTTAGTGTGTTCTTGGTCACATCAATTTGAAAGCTGGACCAAAGTGTTTGATTTCATTCAATTACAATTAGGCCAAATAAAAAGCCTCAAGTTGTAAGTACGGTCTGGACAGTCTTTTTCTCTCAACGCCTCAATAGGTAGATCTTGCCGGTCACCAAGGCAGAGGTCAGGGATCTTGGGCTTAAAAAGGTTGGTGACCACTGATGTAGATCCACAGCCAACATGAGGTCGCTCTCTTGCTCTGATGGGCCGCAAGAAACTTACCGTGAAATTCACAGTAGTTAACTGGCAGCAATTGACGAGTAACCTACTCTTATTGTATTTTTTTTAATTAAAGTAACAAGCAGTACTTTCCAAATAGTGCATTTCTGCTTAAAGTCGGAGTATTACTGCAAACAACACAAGTAATTTCCATGGGAAACATGTGTCAGGCCTCATGAGGCTCCCAAAGGGCCAAGACTGATCAGAACAATCTACACCAGTCATGGCTCACAATCATAGCTTGTATGGGTGGAGTTTTAGGGTATCACATACTGTATAAGAACCTTCAATACCTGGCATTATGGGGCCGGGATGTGGTCCAGTGTAACCACACGTGGTTCCCAATCACATTTTTTGGGTATTGAGATTTCCTGTCTACTACAGCCTTTACTATTTTCTTTTATATATCTTTTACTGTGATTTTTTACAATTGCAACTTCATTCCTGTGATTTTCACAGTAATAGTACTGCGACACAGTATTCTCTCACCCCTTTCTTTTATCAACCTCCAGAGACCAATTTTTATCTTGTAATCTTCGATGTGTCAATTCATTTCTTAAACTTTACACAACCAAGCATTTACACAACATCTATTGCACATACACACTTCTGCAAATCTTCTTCTTAAGTGCTTTTCACGAAGCAGCACTGATACAGAGCTAACCTCTCTGTGGGATGTTAGTCCGTACGCGCTTTGTCTTCCCTTGTGAAATGCAATCACTGGAAGGCGACAACACCGATGGTTTTCATAGAAATAATCATTCATTTGCAGAGAGCGGTGAGGAAATGAACTCGGCTTAGCATGCAAATTGGTGAGGCAGCTGCATTCCTGACACACGTCAACAACTCAAGTGCACGGTTGTTTCCTATCACATCCTGTTCAACCCTGAATATAGAATGCTGGCTTTTATCAGTCTTTTGCTATGCAGCTTACTCACAACAGCAACGTTGTGAATCACGTATTCAATATTAAGTTTTTTAGTGTTTGGAAAGATCAAAACAGACAGGGAGGCAGACAGATGTTCCTCAGTGAAAATGATGCGCCGTTAGGCAAAGCATGGAGCTGTTATGCACACCGCTTATTGAATATTGCAAAATGTCTAAATGATTTAGGAGATGCTCACACCTGAAGTTCAGGCCTGTCAGGCAGACCTGTATATGCTCGCAAAGTCTGGCCAGACAGAATTGATCCTAACACACACACACACACACACAACACCTCTCCTTTCACACTCTGTGTCTCGTGGGAGGCCATTACAGAGGTTTTGCTACATTCACCATTGCTGCTGTGCTATACGGTCCACATATATCCATCGCGACCACCCAGACGAGCTTCACATAAGTCAGATCTCCATCCACTTCACACACCAGCAATAAACAGCAAGACAGAGTTTGTTTCATTATACAGGCAGTTTTAATCAATGTTAGAAAACAAAATGTAACCAGGAGCTTATAAAATAACCTTTGAGAACTCGTTAGTGTGAGTATGGGAGTCACAATAGAAAGCTTTCTTTACATGTCAGTTCTGAGACACAGTATAATATTTCCCTCGAAAAGCAGTTAAGGAATTGGGAAATCAGACATTACACTGGACACTAAGTGGGATTTTCTGTGATAGTCAAGTGGGCTAATCATACAAACTTCAGAACCTCATTAAAAGTCAGTTACTGGCAATGATGACATAGAACATGATTATGTTATATTGATTTTAAAACTACAAATGTCAATGGCCCCTGATGAGGATGATGATGAAACCCAAAAATCTGACTCAAAACCAAATCACAGTGATTTCTCTATTAACCAAAATATACACTGGACGACAGGCACTTAGGAATGAGCTTGCAGGTAAAGCCCTCTCCTTTTGGAAAAAACACGCGGCCTAAAAACATATTTCTCCCACATTTACTATCCACCATGTAAAAAATATTCACAAATCAATATCATGCTCTTAGTGGCTCTATTGTATGAATTTCTTTGTCATCTGCAGGAATATAAAATGGCTATGGGTGCTTCTTCAGGCCTGTTCACACAATAATTGAATATAGAATCTTGATTTTCACCACACAGCGCTTTCAGATCAAAATCCACAGTTCGAGGGTGAATATGTTCCATTTTTGCACTCAAAATGATCTTTGGTGAGAATGTAAACAATTGCACCAGAACACAAAGTAAGGCTTTACAGTCTTGTCGCAAAATGAAAACAAACAAAAAACACACACACACACACACACACACACACACACACACACACACACACACACACATACACACACAATCTCCATACAAATATATCTTTTACCTGATAAGGAGTCCTACAACTAGTTAGCTTGGATTAAGATAACTTGCCCTGCCTTCACACTTTAAACAGCAGACAGTGCTGATAATAAGCAAACCATAATTCAGTAAAGCCAATCCTGCCTTGAACAATGAGGACAGATAGTGCAGTGCGCATCGCAGTGTACATTACAATAGAGTTACTCTTAAGGATCCCAATATGATATTGATTAACTGAAGCATAATGAAATAGCAGGCAGCTGCAATAAGCAGGGTGATTTGGGGGTTGAAATAAAGACGAGACAAGCTAAAATATATGGGTGAAGGTGGATAGGCATCAGTGTCTCTCTGGTCCTAGACATAAGGCACATTAATGGGATACATATTGTTGTCTCCAACCCTGACACCCTTTAATATAAAAATTGGCCTGAAAACATGCCCAGTAAAGTTGACATTTTTGCAGCATACAATGTACATGAGCGCCATCCCCTAGGACACATACGCCCCTCAGTCTGCCGTGTATCCATTCAACTATCCACCTACCCACCCATCTATCCGTCCACCTGTCCTTCTGTCTGTCCACCGTCTGAAGGCACTCTACCACTGCTCCCAGCTGAATTCGTCCCCACCTCCAAACACGACAAAAAAACCAAAGATGGTGAGGAAGATGACAGCGTTTCCTGTCATCACCAGACCGCAGGCACCCCACTGGATCTGTTGGAGGAAAATATTCACCCAGAATCAGTCCAAAAATAAAAATGTTCACAACGCTCTGCTGGCACAGTGTACATCTCTCAAGAAAAAGTACATTTGAAATAGACTAACAACTGATGTGGTGCACTGCACACAACACTGACATATCTACAAATACAAGCCAAGCCAATGAGGGCGGCTGTAAAGAGAGAACCTACTGTGGTGGTGCGGGCTAGCACAATGGGAAGCCCAAAAGATGATACCACGATGCCAGTTGTTAAGAAGTAGGCCAGCTCTCTGCATGCATTGCTGGAGGAGTCAGTGTCATCGCTGAGGCGTCTGGATATGAAGGTCGGGATGGGGCTTAATATGTAGAAAATCAGGACAAACAGCGGCCAGTATACCCTAAAGAATCAGATGGGGAACAGTTAAAAACATGGTTTACATTTTGTGATACACGATGGCATGAGTTTGCCGTCGCAGCAAATTGAAGAAAAAAAAATATTGTGCCAAAACAAACCACAACACAGCCATACACAACAGAATGAAACATTTTAAAGGGGCATTGCGAAAGCGAAGCCCAGTTTACTTGTTTTGAGAAGTATTGCTCTGCCTGTAAAAACGATTGTATAATGTCTTACGTGACTAAGTCGGACAAATAGCCCTAATGACATCAGAGTTATCTCAGCTTGGCCTCGAGATTTAAAATCCTTTAACAGAAAGCCTGCACGACAAACTGGGAGTATGGGGTTTTCAAAGGCGTGGGCATTTAGAGGGCAGGGGGGCTCTAATGAAATACGCTATTGAGATTCATAATGGAAATTGTAGGATTCAGCATGTCTGGAGCTTGATCCATACAAGGGACTACATTTCTCATTCTCTGCAGCATTGATTTTGACCATTCTTTTTTTAAATGTTCCTCTTAAAAGTCCCTCAACTTAATGTAAGTGCAATATTCAACTGCTGGAGCACCACTTGTAACAGCCAGACAGGGCATTTCGGAGAGTTTTGTTGTTTTTGTTAACTACTGTTTTGCATATCTCTCTGATTAACTGCCTCTTCGCTGTTTTAACAATCTATTTAAGCCTCAATATCGCATGTTATCCGAGGTCTATGTGATACAATAACATACTTAGTATAACAAAGAACCTACCCGTACTGTTCCAGTCCACAGCCCAGAAGAAGAAACGTAAGTCCAATGGCACCACTGAAGGACAAACCAACCAGCGCTGAAACAAGAGAAACATCCCATCAGCGTCACATTACATGACACACGCTTAACTGCTGTGTCCAAAGTTACAATAAGATACAAAACAGAAATCAGCTAACGTCACGTTATGCTTGTAACACTTGCTGTGGAATCCGTTTGTATGCCAAGTTAACTTTTAAGATGCATTTACTGAGAATAAATAGCAATAACTTAAAACAGGTTGGTAACTTGATAACGGAACTAACATTGTAGCTTGTAGCAAACCCTAATGTCCTTCGGCGGTGTTGTATTGATAGCTTTCGAAATGAAAGAGCAACATTGCTGCAAAAAGATACACAAAGTATTTGAAGCATCAACGTCATCGTAACTAAACGAACGTAAATCTCAGCTGTCGACTGACTCATAACGCCTAGAATACAATACCTTTAATTCCGGCCATTGCGATAAATGTGTGAAACTTTCTGTTTGACTTTTGATCTCCTTCTTTGTGTTTTGTTTATGTGCTCAGGCTCTCCGTTTCTTTCTTGGTAGACCAACTTCCTGCTTCCTCCATCGGGTTTTCCTTCTTTGTCAGGTGACTGTCTTAAAGCGACAGTAGCAGTCAGAGCCAAGATTTAAACAGCATTGCCAACCGCGTGCTAAACATGCAGACACACCTGAACACCACCAGGTGCTGCCGACTCCTCGTCTCCCATCATTAGCTATTTGCAGGCACATTCATGAAATGTTCTTGTCAATCAAATATAGTTTTCTCCCCCATGGTTGCTGCAATCCCTTGTGATGAGGAGCAGGGCACCATGCAGCACTGTGCGTGGGGGCTTGATTAACACCCACGTGATATCCGTGGTGTAAATGTTACTTACTGTACTTAATGTACATTTTTGAGGAACTTGTATACACTTCAGTATTTCTGTTGTATTGTTATATCTGTTGATATTGTAATGTTGCTTTGCTGTTGTTCTTTGTAATCAGAACCATCACTTCTGATATGGAAAGATGTGTTTGTGTCAATGTTTGAGCGAGCAGACTTGTCACTCATGCATTTCTGAGGAACTTGTACTTTACTTCAGTATTTCTGTTGTATCCTTTTTTTAAAAATACATCTACATTTCTTATGGGAATACACTCTACTATATATCTGTAAATATCTGACAGCTCTACTTAGACAAATTACATACTGCATTCAAATTAGCATAGGCTGTATAAGATGTAAACGTGTCATGCAGCAAACTGCAAACAACCATCCTGTAAGTGTAGCGATCCTGGCTGCCTGCCAAACGTAAACGTATGAACACAAACTCTCGTGAACCATACATTGCATAAGACGGATCCTTTCGAGCCATAATAAGGTTAATAATCTCAGATATAGATGTTATTTGAACACATTTGATTTGGCTTCTATGATGTAAATATATTTTGATCTGTGTTGGCGACAATGTTTATTTTTATCGAACCAATTTCAAAAGTCAAAAGTCCTAAACCATTGTGTTATGTTTGATTTGTATAAATATCTGAGATTCAATTTCCAATTTTGTTTTTCGTTTGTATTTATGGTGATATAACTATATTTATTCTATCATGTTACATTGCCGTGGTGCATATTCTGACTGCCCAGTTTGTCCTGAATCAAAGAGATGTACATACCATGAATTAGCATTGTGGGTCAAGAGGTTATGCATTATTACAAAAGGAGACCAAGTCGACCAAAAAAACAAATTTTGATGACTGAGAATTGTCAGTGATTTTCACAAAGTGGTGCATTCTCAAAAATGACCTCAGATGAACCAGAGCTAAACTCAGTGTGTCTCCCTCTTGTTGGGCGTCAGGTTCACTGTAATATGGAGATGAAACCAGGAGAAAGGTAGAGTACTTCAAAGGGCATTTGTGATCACAGAGCTGGACCAGATGTTAGCGGACTGATGCTGCTGCTCTCCAGATGGATATCATGTCGACACCAGAGCTGGATACGTCTCTTTTAAAATGTTTCCTAAAACAGCTTAAATGTCTCCTGCAGAAAAGAAGTTTAAGATATATTATTATTAAGATAAAGTTAACTATAAACTATACTGAAAAGGTATGTTGAAAGGTAAACCTGTTTACATGTAATACCTCGATATTGTAATGCTTTGCTGGTGTTCTTTGTAATTATGGAAAGATGTGTTTGTGTCAATGTTTGAGCGAGCATCCTCCAACACCACACACTTGACTTGAGTGCAATTTCAGGTTATTATTTGCTAATAAATTCCTAATTCCTAATTTCCCTGAATGAAAAGGAGTACAAATGATCCAAATAATAATTTCAGGCTTCATGACATGAGCCAGTTCTACAATTTTGAAATGAGCGCTGGGAGCATGTAGAAATGTTATTCATGTGAGAAACTTTACTTTCTTATTTTCTTCTAAATCAACCTCTCAAAAGTCTTCAGTACTTTACTGCTCTACACAAAACCATGAAGCTCATATCCTGAGTGTGCACAGCCAGAAAAAGGTGAGACAATGCAGTGTTATTACAGAGTTTCACAAAGGAAGTGAAACTGCAGTCAGGGACACTGACTGCAGTTTCACTGTGTTTAATTATGTCACGAGAATCGTTTTTGATCACTAAGAATACGGCTGCTTTTGAAATCCTGCTGATTTATTGAATTGAATTACAATTATTTTTAAAATCACAGATAACCCAAGTGAAATTTAAATATATTTGTATCTGTAAGACATAAAGATCACAAATGGCCCAAAAATAAAAAGCAGTTTAATGTAGAACAGAGAAAAACACTGAATATATTTTAGCCTAAAATGCAAACTGCTTCATGTTGTGCAGCTACACTTGGAATTAAAGCGCAGTTTATACAAAAATCAGGAAAGAACAACAAAGAGGGCATTAGTTTAGCAATGATGGAGTAACAAATGGGAGGAATCATGTGATGACTGATGGGCCACTTCGACCCGTCCTGTGATGGAGCTGGGAAATCTTCAGAGCGATGGTTGCCAGGGGTGCCAGCATCACCTGTCCCAAACAAGAATGATGTGGTTAGAGACACATGCACCTGGCTGCCATATGCCACTGATGCATTTCCTCATAAATATTTAACAATAAGCAGGACAGAGTTGCAGATGTTACTTTAAAAGCATAGCTTTGAAAGATACCAATTACTCCACATTGGAAGAAGTTGAACTACAGGAAAGCTACCCAAGGGAGGAATCTAGTTTGGTTAACTAGAGCTACCAGTAACCAAAATGAGCAAATTGAGAAGTTGATACAAAATAATAAGATCATTTAAAACAAAAAGTCACATGCCAGCAAAAAATGCTGGTTTATTTGTGTGCCCACTTGCAACACCTCACACATAAACCCCAAAAATACAATACAGTATTTAACTTGCACCGTTTTAGACTGTTTGACCAACTCAACAAAAAAAATAGGACCGTTGTCTTACTAGTCAGTTTTGTAACATCTGACTTGAACAATCTTAGCAACTAAAAGAGTCTTCAACTTGCTGAAGAGGATGATGCTGTCGCTGTGTAAACAATGAGCAATGCCCGCCCTTTTACAGATGTAGGTAAACACACAAAGGTGAAAGGTCAAGTGTGTGGTGGTGGAACAGAAGTTTGTCTTTAAAGATTTCTGCCAGAAAAGGCTTTATAGCAAAAAGCCCTGAAGACCAACTTCACTCATCTTTCCACTAATTCATTGAACGAAAAAGGAGGGGGGGGGGGGGGGGGGGGGGGGGCAGGGCTGGTCAAAGGGGGTTCAATTGCAGTAAAATTAAATAAAATCAATTCCTTTCCTAAACTGGCAAACCGACTGTTTTGCACATTTGTCTGTTGGCCATTTGGCAGAGGATGGTCTGATATGTGAGTTTATGCCTCTCCTGTTCCTCTCAACCACACTTCACCTCATATGTTTCATGCAATTCATAAGACTTTTTAGTATCGTGGACTATTTAACCAAATTAGTCCTGAAATAATTTTTTACCTGTGTGTCTTTTAAGATTTGCTCCTTCTCATAGCTGTCTATGTAGATTCGGACTGTCGCCACATCACAAGCTGTCCCACTGAGTCTGTAGATGATTCGAGAACCATCAGAGAAGATTATCCGCAGACCCTGCAGTGAAAACAGCCCGGTAAAGACATGTGAAACTTTCAGGATCGGCAGGCACAGCTGAGTCGCTCCAGTGCCAAGTGACCACTGGTTACATCCAGTAACTGTCCACATAAAAAACGTTGTCATCGTAGAACTCAGTGTGTCATGTACCTGGTTCCTGGATATGGTGCTGTCTACCGGGTCTGTGTACTCAAAGTTGTCTGCTTTTTCCACTTGGTAGATTTTGTCTTCCACAGCAAATCTCTGCTTCACAAAGGACTTGTCCACGATCATAATCTCCAAATCCTCCATCATCTCACAGGCTGCATCTATGTCTACGTTCTCATAGTCATATCTGGACAAAAGAACATCATCTACTATTAAAAGAATAAGTGCTCTATTGTGGCACGTTTGTGTTGTATTATTTTGATGAACGGAGTGAAGACAGTCCAACATTTTAGTGTCAATTTAATAATTTCAACAGGACTATTTTGCCGCAATACTGTCGAAATGTATACTTATTTGTGAATGCAGTGTTTTTCCGATACTTTGTAAACACTGTAAGTATAAATGCATTCCTTGTAATTCAGCAGTAAATATTTGTAAGACACCGTAATGCTTGTAATTAACAGTATATTTCCACATAGGCAAATTAAGAATTTAGGAGAGTGCTGACAGCATCATGTTGCATTTTCATTTACTAACTACGAGACAGTTTAGGGCCTTGAAAGGATATGTAATAGTACATATGTTCCACTAGATGTCAGTCATGTTATGTATGTATCTTCTTAACGTGTATCTGTATAATCAGTCCACTCGCCATCTATATCAAATCAACAATGTACATTATGTCCACTTAGACATAACCACTGGTTCGCTGTGTGTTTGGTGGCTTCGATGGTTGATGGAGTACAACTCGGCATGCACACAAAGAAAGATCACAAATGTGTCGACATCCCACCTGGTAAAGTAGTTCCTTCCGTATTTTAGCCAATGGTCCTTCAGGATATCCTCCACACTCTGCTTTCTAGTGGCCAGGATGGACAGCCATGCCAGCACGGCCCAAAGCCCATCCTTCTCACGAATATGGTCTCCACCTGAAAGAGGACATGGGATTAGGTTCACCATGCACAGAAAAGAAAAGCATGATAATTAAACTAGAGTCTTCCCCCCCACACACTAAGTTAATAGTTTGATCTAATAACTTGCTGAAGAGATACAGTACCTGTACCAAAGCTTTCTTCCCCACACAAAGACAGTCGGCCTGCGTCCATTAGGTTCCCAAAGAATTTCCACCCAGTGGGAGTTTCATATAACTCTATTTTTGTCGCCTTGGCGACTCTGCAGGAGACACATTGAAAGAGTACAGTGAACCTTTGAAGCAGCAAAACAATGACCAATGTTATTATTAATGTCACATTTGCATGTTAAATGCAGTGATTTGAGCTTATTCAAATCTATTTGTGCCAAAAGTATTGTAAATTGAAAATCCCTGTGTCATTGGTCGAGGCGGTGATGTGAAACCGAGCCAGGCTGTGTTTTTACCTGTCTAAGGCTGCACTTGTGGGCATGCTGCGGGCGAAGCCTCTCACCCCTGTATGTTGGAAGTAAGGGATGCAGAAGATGTTGTCAGCAATCACAGCCACAGAGTCAGGTGGGGGGACGAAGAAGCCGTGTTTACCAAGGATCATGTTACGGTCCTAGAAAGCCAGACAGACGGGGATGAGAAGGTTCTTTTTATTTTATTTCAGAAAATCTAAAGAAAGAGACAAGTAATAGGACACGAACCCCATCACCATCAAATGCTGCACCAAAATCATACTGTCCGTCCCTCATGCTGTCAACCAGATCTGCTGCGTAGGTGAGGTTAGGATCTGGGTTTTGACCCCCAAAGTCCTCCAACGGAACACAGTTGATTGCAGAATTGACAGGGCAGCCCAGCTCCTCACAGAGTATTCTCCTCACATACGGTCCTACCACTGGTGACGAGAGAAGACTGCTATAAAGATTTAGAAATTAACTACTGAAGTAAAATGTTGTTTTGCAAGAAGTGGCACTATTGGCTTTCTAAAACAACAACGAAAACCACCACCACCAACAATTTTGGGAAACACCCTTATTTGCTCTCTTGACAAGAGTCAAATGAGAAGATTGACGGCAATTGTACGGTAAATATGACGCTACCGCCATCAGCTGGTTAGCTTAGGTCTGCACAAAGATAGGAAACAGGGAAACAGCGAGGCTCTGCTCAAATTCTGACTAGCATCGCAAATAAGTTATAACTTGTTTTGAGACTGAACGAGATGGAGAGAAAGTCAGGGGTCACAAGGATAGAGGTGTGCTATCATGTCAAAATGTTTACCCTATAAATAACTATACTCATGACTTCCTGTGAAGGGGTGACAAGGGGGATGTGGGGGCTGTTCACCCATTAGTTTCAGTTTCAGTGTTTAGGGACACTCCTAAATAGCATTAGTAACTTGATCATTATGAATCACTCCAAAGTCAACAGTTCCTATAACCCCATACCACTAGTCCAGAGGTATTTCAAAGCTTACAACACTTGTTTATTCATGTTTTTAAATGATTTATATATATCTACAAATGTCTTATGTTTATTTAAAAGACTTTTTTCTACTTTGAAGTAAAGGTAATCAACATATTTAAAAATATCTCGATGAGATTACATGCTCTTGGTAAATATCCTCTCACCTCCATGCATGGCATCTATTCTTATCTTGATGTGCTTTTCACCAGATAGAAGATCCTTCAGAGCGGCAAAGTCAAAGATGTTCCTCAACAAGTTAGCGTACGATTCCACAGAGTCCACAATTTCCACTGGACACCACAGATGAGAAACACAGTTTAAATGAATGAATTCACATGCCATCATAAACATGCCGTCATAAACATTACAGTGATCGTTCATGGTAATGGATGGCAAAAATGTGTCACGTGACCAATTCAGTGAGTCCGACTTTACAGTCTCATTCATCCACCATGCATTTTTTCTCACATTGCCTCCATCCTCTCCTAATTTGAAGTCATGGGTTCCAGACTAATGCTTCACCTGTGAATGGTTTAAACTTGTTTTCCAGATCAAACATCTGTTTGCCCAGGGTTGTCAAATCCACATGCAGTCCAGGGCAGATGGCAAACTCCTCAATGGTCCTGCTGATCTGAAAGATCTTGTTTGTGACAGCGTCCTTGGCTGGGCCTGGATGCAGTAGAAAATCTATGTTATTACATTTGATATTTTGTGCTGGTGTACTGTACACATTCAGTATAGTGGTGATAACATTCAGGGTTGTTTTGGGATATCTATTGGTTAAACCATGCAGATCTTTCGATGGACTTTGTCCCAGATTTTACGTCCAGACAATTCTCAAACAATATCTCATTACTGTGTCTGTGCCACAAATCTGAATGAGGCCTTGTTAACTTCACTTGTAACACTATTTTTCACTTGGCTGATGCCCCTGCATGCCTCCTCCTCTCCAGTTACCATACCTCCATTTGCAGTATTGAACTTAATGCCAAAGTCTCCATCAGGTCCACCAGGGTTGTGGCTGGCAGTGAGGATGATGCCACCGATGGCTTTGTATTTCCTGATTACACAGGAGATGGCAGGTGTGGACATTATCCCCTGGTGTCCAATGATCATACGACCCACCTGAGGAAATGTCACACAGGTGTGTGTGTGTGTGTGAGTTGGTTGGCATGAGTGTGTATCTTAATTTATCTGAGTGGGGGAGGGGAGGGAATAGCACTGAATATCGGGTTTGGTGTGTCATCCTTCTTGCTGAAGTAACTGCTACTAGACTTTCCTTTAATGAGCGGCAGTTATAGTACATCAAGACCAAGTTATATGGTGTGTAAGTGTATGTTTTACTCCCTCTAACCATATGGGGAAAGCATCAGAAGCTCAAAGGTTAATTAACTTAAGTCCTGGAACCACAGAGAGCTCATTACTGGTGCTGGCAAGAGAGTAGAAAACAAAACAGGTTATAGGCTTTTTTTATTTGAAGACATCAGCCAGGAGCTGCAGTAACAGCAGCGACGAGCAGGTTTTATGGTTGAAAGGCAGCATTCATCCCTTGATTTCTCAGAGTTACATCGTTCTGCTGTTGTATTGCATTATACTGTCTCCTCTCACTGTGTTGTTGAATGTTTGATTTTAGATTAAAAAAGAAAAGCTTTTTTAACATAAAGTTAAACAGTTACATTAAACATAAGTTACATTTGAACACAAACACAAATACACACACATTTTATTTTAACATTTGGATAACTAGAACTAATAACTATATTGTACCTTAACCTTTTAATTTAGGATCTCTATCACAATATTATTATTATTATTATTATTTTTAAATTAATTCCTATGAACACAGCCATGTCTCCAACCAAGGCTGCAAATGTAATTCTAAGACAACAAGAAGATGGTACAAAAAATGACAACAAAGTAATAATAACAGGTGACACATATGCTTACACCCACCCTCATACAAACACACATTTACCAGCTTGCACACATAAACAAACAAACACACACACACACACACACACACACACACACACACACGGTGACACTGACCCCGTTGGCAGCTGCCATCTGCACAATGACCTCAATAGCTGTTCTGTTGAAGAAGCGACCGTCTCCCCCCACCACCACTGTTGATCCCTGTCGGTCCCGTAGGTCAATGGAGGAGAAGATACTCTGGATGAAGTTGTGTAGATAGTTCCTCCTGGACTGGAATACATGGACCTTTTTCCTCAGGCCGCTGGTGCCGGGTCTCTGGTCGGGGTAGGGTGCTGTAGGGACAGTCAACACCTGCAGAAGACTGTTGTCCATTGTTTCAAAATGAGAATCCAACCTAATGCAACAGCAAAGAGAGAGCTACAACCTGTGTTTAGAGGGAGATCCCCTGTCAGTTGACATGGGGAACCGTACACAGGGGAAGAATGGCAGGGTATAATCTTGACTCCTCCTGTTATTTCACGAGAAGTACAGGGTTACAGTGGCACTTCTGAAGCCCAAAATAACTTTTCAAACCAATGTGTGTGCAGAGGCAGGGGGAGTAACTGAAGACGCTCCTTCACACATGTGCAGGGAGATCACTGTCAAGCTGCAGGCCAAGTCACAAAGAAGTGTGTGAGTGTGTGTTTGGGTGTGTCTGGATGAAAGTACTGAGGTGTTATGGGAGCTATTTGTCCCTCTGTGAACGGCTGCAGCTGTTCTCAGAGTAACAATGAGAGACGACATCTCTCATTGGAGCGGCATTGGAGAGGGGATATTTACCCTCAACGTTGAGTGTGTGAACGAAGAGTGTGAGAGGAGCAATTAGAGAGTCATTAGAAGCACATACTGAATTTAGATGTGGTTTTAAGAAAGTATCTGTTTACAAAACAAACAGAATTTGTCAAATCTAATTATACACGCAGCACGATCAAATCAGAGTGAAGGGATCTGCATGAGACGGAACAACACTGCCCTCTAGAGTTTGTTAAGGGCGACAACACAAAAGCGTTCCCAGACCTCCCAGGGCAAGTTTTAGTACAATAGCACAAACATGCATCAGTCATCCATTTGTAGATTTTGGCATCAAAATAAGAATAAATCAATAAATCTCTGTTGACATAAAAAGACCATTCTGTGCCAGACCAATGTCCAAATCAATCTACAGCCCATAGTAACAAACAGAACATTATAGACGTTTGTCTTGGTCCGTTTCGGGATTGATCAGGAAAAAAGTTCATTATATTTTCAGTTACGGATTATCCAAAATGTGTGAATACTAGCATTACATTAAGTCACCACCTTCCCAAACTTCTTTGCCTTAAAAATGCCTCAGAATGAAGCAATGTCTGATGTGTCACTCAATACAGATGTCAGTGTAAGCAGTTCCACAGATGATTTTCAGATTATTTTATTGAAGCGAAACAATAAATTGATTAATCTGACAGAAAATGTTATCAGTAATTATTTTAATAATCAAATAATTATCATTCAAGTCATTTTCTTCATCAATAATGCCAACAGTTCTTTACCTCTAGCCTGTCAAAGGTGACTGATTGCTGGTTTTCTAACTCTTCTATTCTATCTTCTGATTTGGGGGGTTTTGGACTGTGAGTCTGAAGCATTTTTCACTATTTTCACATTTTTAATCTATTTGTTAAGAAAATAACCATGAGATGCAATCCTTGGTATTTAAATAATTTTAATAGGACAGAGGAGGTCAATCTGAACAGTATTTCACAAGATAACCACTTCAGAGAAGTCCATTGTGTAGCACAACTATGTTTTGTAGGCTTTCATATCCTGTTAATTCTCTCCCGACTCCTTCAAGGGCCTCCGCCATGTTGGAAACCACTGCTGTATATTGAGAGTCAATGTGACCCAATATAAAAACTGCTCATATATGGCTGTATGTTTTAATTTCTCCTCTTTAACCTTTGACCTCTGAGATACAGTGAGTGAAGATATATTGTATGCCAACTGCTAACTGTATTTCAGTATTTTTCACAATGCAAGTGTTCAATTACATTAGAGGCTATCATGGTTCAGATAATGCATTCGTTTGGCTTTCTCACAGCACTTAGAATTGTAATGCTTGTTTTATGTCCTCTGTGACTTAATCTACTGGAACTTGACACTCGGAAGAAACGTCTTCGTCTCTGCCCAAGGCGTCTTAAACCATGGCTGTCCACACGAAGCATCGCCAGGGCTCTCCTGAAGAGGCCACTGTTAAATGCAGTATTTTCACTGAGAATGCCGGTGCTGGATCACAGAAAGACACCTGTTTCAGAGGAGGCTGACGTGAAGGAGGGGGTATTGCGGGAAGCCACGGCGTGTACAGAGATCTGGGTAAACTTAAGGGAGTAAGACGCTTTTTGGACCGGCTTCCACTGAATCCCTCTCCTACGATCTGAGCGCCCCTTAGGTCTCATGTGGAAATATCTCCCATTCAGGTTGGTGTCTCCGCAGGCGTTAAACCACCATCCACCTGGAAGATGACAGAAATGACATGTTGTACAGCTGATACTGGATGACAAGTATTCATTAATCCCCCTGTTTGCATCACACAAGGAGAAACATGTCTCCTACACGTGCAATTGCTGTACCTGTGTAGTTGCGGGCACAGTTGGATTCCTGGTGGTTGTCATTGTCCCTGTCCTTGGTGGAGAACATCATGCCTGTGTGGTTGCTCATGGGGTCCGGCAAATCTCCAGACAGATGCGTGAGGTGAATGGTGTAGTTGCTCTCAGGACCATAAAGGTTAAATCTGTATTCAATGAAGCGCCTGTTCTGTTTCCAGTCTTCCAGCTGGATGTGAAGGACAGAGTTGCCCTGAGTGGCTAGAGAGTGGATGTTTCTGAGACCAAGCCAAAAGTCCCCTGTGAGAGAGACATCAGTGAGCCGTCGGAGCTGACATGATTTATCAAGCACCTTTGAGAAGTGATGCTGTTATTACATTTTATATAATTACAAATGTTATAACAAGGATATACGCTAAGTAATTTAGAATTTGGCAGTTGACAATACATTTTCAAGTAAAGTCTCAAGAAGAGAATAACGTCTCACCTTGAAAATCTCCAAACCCATTTTCATACTTCTCCCAGATTTGATCAAAATTCACTGAACCAACCGCCCTGCGCTGGATGACTGTTGCTCCATGATCTAAATTGAAAAAAAAGAAAAAGGAATAGAAAAAATTAAAGTCTTAAACCTCACAATTTACATCAAATAGCTTCATGTTGATATGTTCAACATTTGTTAAGCAAAGCTGTTTAATGTATTTATATTATGTAATTACTTCTTCTGTATCAGTTTTCATTGTTAGTGGCGAAGTCCGCCCTCCCTGCGCTGTATTCAAATTGCCTTTAAATGTATTTGGAATTCACAGCAAACAATTCATGCATGCGTTACTGTAATTTTGTTCTACTGCTGCTTTACATTAAGGATTGAAACTTTTAGTAAGATATAAGATAGACAGTAATTAATTAAGAATAGTAACAATTTAAATTGGATCTTTAATGACAAAAAAAACTATAAAGTTAAATGTTTGTGTGACAGTACCTTTGCTCATGTCACAAAAAGCCATGAAGGGCTCCGTTCCGGTGGGTCTGATGGCATAGACACCACTGACCCGCTCCCCTCTGTTGAACAGGTCACTGCAGTCTGATGGCAGATCTATTTAAAAATGGACACAGACATGATGTCAAAGTTGAAACTGGATCAGGAGCAGAGACTTGGGAGTGCAGGAAAAATGTGTGCAGGATGCTGAAAATGCTGAAACTGTGAATGTGCAGTCAGGTAAGAAACTGTATGAAAGTGAAGCAGAAAATTGCCGTAAATTGTCGGGACTCATTCGTACTTCGCACTGACACAGTAATATTGAATATAAACCTTTGTGCTTGCTGATATAATGTACACAAATAAAGAAAAAACAAATCCTAATATCACTCTTAACAGTTCCTCATGCTTTATTATCAATCTTACTCGTCATGCTGGTGGTGCCGGTAGAGCTTGATGTCAGATAAGGGGTGAGTGTTGGTGCTTCATTGTTGAAGATGTCAGGCATCCTCTCAATGGTCTCTTGTGTCAATGTGTCGACTGTAAGCTAGGAAAAATAGTTAGGGAAAGACTTCATCTAGCTGACATAATCCTCAGACTGACCACCAGGAAATACTGCGGATTAAATAGCAATTCCACACATAATAAACTTTGGGTTTTTGACATATTTCACTGTAACAATATTCATTTTGTGCTTCAAAGACGAATGAAAATGCAAATGCATTATATCACTGAGGCACTGGCTGAGATTTTAAAAAAGATGGACAGCTCCGTCATTATGTCTGCACCCTCTTCCAAAGATTTGAAGTCTAAATTACATAGAACAGTACCGTGACTCCAGTTTCATTCTACCAGCACATTCAGTGCAATGCCCTTATGATGACAGCTGGCAAAGTAATCTTAGTTATGCGTACTTTTGTACAGCAACAAACTGAAAGGCTCTGTGAGGGGACTGCATAAAAATGACTGTGTGGGAAGAGGGGCTGAAATGTATTTAATTTTTTTTAAAAGCAACGGCCTCCTGAATGTCATAAATATGTTCTTATGACCCTCTCCTTGAATTATAAAAAATGTAACACCCCCCCGTCGTGCGTGGGTCAAACAAACACAGGATTTGTGTCCAGGACACCAGTTTGTGTCCTGTGCGTAACCAAGAGTAAACATTGAAAATGTAGTCACATGAGTCATTCGTAACATCAACCACGCTCTTTTCTTGAACCTCACTAAATGGTTTTGTTAATCAAATATAATTTCCCGTGAAGACGCAAGTATATTTTTGACCCTATGCATGTAACAATTGGAAACATGCCTGATACGTCCAAAAACCGACGCTGGAGGGGTACGTACGGGGTCACAGTTTCAAGCTAAGGGCCACTGACCAAGCGTCAGTATTTGATGAGTTTGGAAAGAGAATTGACTAGGAGCAGCACCATATCTGTGGCCGCTAATGAATTTGAGCACCACAACATCTATCCTGAATTCCACTACTCCATTTCATGAAAATATGAATTAGATCAGATGATGCTATATCCTGATATATGTATGACAGCACGTGCCTCTCTGTACCCACCAATCAGTTACATTACACCTGAGTTGCGTTGCCGGCGTGCTGGAGACATTTCTTTCAGATACCTTCTTAAGGGTGCAGCTTAAAATATGAATGTGATGCAACTATTGGATTGCAACAATAAAACTTGCAAGGAATGAATGAATGGGTGAGAAAATGAGTGAAAACGTCTGAAAAGTCCGCTACACTCTAAGCAAAAAGAAAAGGTACATAATCCACCCCCTTCTTTGACCCCTTCTTTGACCCCCTCTTCCGTCAAAACGTTTTTCTAACATTTACCTTTTCCTCCAGAATCCCGATCTTAACCTTCTGGTGGTTAAGCTGGTCACTCTGCTCCCTCACGGCCTTCAGCAGCTCTGTAATGCTCCGCTCCTGGCTGTGGATCACTTCCTGACCAGGGACCATGAAAGAATCATGGAAACTGTTAAGGAATGCTGTTATTTAATGCTTAATATCACAGACAATACTTGGAGTCTGTATTTTAGAAGACATACAGTAGATTAGGAGAACAATCGCATAACAAAGCATAGTTAAGGAAGAAAATGGCATACTATACGTTATTAAGAGTTGTCATTAAGTATTCAAAAAGCATTTTTAAAAGCTTGTCTAACATCTCGCAGTAGACATGTAGGAGATTTGTGTTGGCTTCAAAAAAGTTACAATTCCTGCTTGTGAAAGAATAGGCTGAACAAAGAAAGTTGCCATCTCATCCAGAAGGAGTTTTTAGTGTTGTATCTAAATGATCTTTCAGAGGCATTTCCACCTCAGCAACAAAAAAATCCTCAAAAGTAAATAATCCTTTTTTACAACAGGTGACTCACCCTGAGGCCACTGATCTCTGCGACTTGTTCGCTTGTCATCAGGCCTTGTGACATGCTGCTCAGCTTCTCCTCCAGCCCTTCCACCTTGTTTTGCAACCGACTCTTCTCCTGCAGGATGCTGTCCACTTTGGAGCTGATCTTCACAGACAGGCCTTTGATCTCTTCGTTGTTGGCCTTCAGTACCACGGTGGTCTTCTTTAGCTCCTCTTCTTCCTCTTTGATTTCACTGGCAAGCACTGAGAGCTGGTAAAACGTGTGGTCAAAGATGTTCAGCTTCTGGAGGATGTCGTTTATCTGTCCCTTTGTCTTCTGCACAAACTCCCGCAGGCTCTGACCCAGCTGGAGGAGGCCGTTTGCCAGGAGACGCACATCATCGAGAGCAGCAAACCGGGAACGGGTTTCAACCGGGGCCTCGGGCTGGAGGACAGGCTGCTCTATTCTGCCACACAGGGCAGGGACACAGGCAGCAGCCACGACCAACAATATGGGAATTAGTGCGATTCTCATGATGACGATTGGGCTGCTTCTCCAGCTGTGTGTCGGTGATGTTATGGGAACAACTGGCAGCCCTCTCCCTCCAGTGTGACTGGTAGGGATCCTGGGCTTTATATACACTGTCTTGAATCAGGTCAATGATTAACCTGTTCATCTGATCAATATCAGCATGTATGATGGAGTTTCCTCTTGCTGAGTGGACTGTTGAAAGTTCAACTCAATTGAAATTTCAGTGATTAGTTTTAAGATCATCATCCGTTGGAATGTTTAGTCAATAATCAAACAAAAAAGTAAATTCAGGTTGAATTCACTTCATTTTTAATCTACCTGCCACTGCATTCATTTGCACTCTTACAGTTAACTAAAGATGTTTTCCCTTTTAGTCAGGACAGAGTGTCATTCAGTAGTGTTTTTAACTGACCTATAGTTACTTGTTAGTGAGGTCACGGCTGGTCTGTTTATTTTTAAACAGGACGATGACCCGGTTACCTATAGATTGGGTTGAGAAATAGGACTTACAAGTTTATGGTTTTGTAATGTTTAGTTTATTTATCTGGTAGTGGGTGCAGTGCAGGTGCTGTGCAAGTATGCACGTAATGGCACTAGCGAACAAACAGCTGTTGCTCATAATGAAATCAAGCACCGTGAATCATTAAATCTAAGACAAAAATGCTTCCGGATTCAACATGTTGCATCTTATTGTGATAATAATAGCTTTACCTCCCTTCAGTGAAACCTGCATAAAGGTTGCAACTGACATTTTCACTCTACACACACAATGCAAGAAAACAAGTGTCGGAATTTTGTACAAGTATGAGGTGAGACATAACCACCAATCTATACAGGGGGGTGACGCATGTTCTCCTCTGTTAATTGTTAACTTCCAATATGAGAGCAGGATTGCATCAGCGCCACAGTGTGTACACAGTAAACACAGTCCACAACCCTGACTTCAGCACGGGGCCCTGCTCTCTTGATGGTAAAATGTGTGGGTGCACAGTGGCCCACATTTATAAAAACTTCTAACACAAAAGCCGCAGACCAGCTTCAAAGAGTAAGGGACACACGGTAAAGGGGCCACTTGGAGTGCAAAGGGGTGTCTGTGATGAACAGGGGGAGTGGGCCAGTGATCTACGTACACAAGGGTCAGAGGTGGGACATTGAGTACTATTGTTGTGTTTAAGTAAGTAAGTAAGATTTATTTATAAAGCGCTTTTTACAAACATAAGTCACAAAGTGCTATATGTGACCATATAAGGGCCAATAATGTACATACACACAGAAAGAACAAAATTAAAACATGGTTTAAAAGCAGGCCTAGGACATGAGTTTTTAGTCAAATGCCAGTCTAAAAAAATGTGTCTTGAGCTGATTCTGGAATGAATTCACAGAATCTGTGAAACGTAGGGGTGCAGGCAGAGCATTCCACAACCTCGGTGCTACCGCCTCAAAAGCTCGGTCAGCACGGGTTTTAAGGTGAGTGCGTGGGACAGACGGATAACCTAACACGTTTGACCTGAGAGCGTGGGCGGGTGAAGTAAATCAGTCACATATGTAGCAGCCTGGCCGTGTAGTGCTCTGTAAGTGAGAGTGAGGATTCTGAAGTGGATCCTAAATGCTACAGGGAGCCAGTGGAGAGATCTGAGTACGGGGGTGATGTGAGAGCGTTGATTTGTCCTAGTGAGTAATCTGGCGGCAGCATTTTGGATTACCTGCAAACGGTTAAGAGCAGATACACTGAGTGATGAGAAAAGTGTGTTACAGTAGTCGATGCGTGAAGAGATAAAGGCATAGTGCTTGTATATTACATATACTGCTTATATTACACAATATACTTCATTATGTTATTTAGGTATATTATTGTTAACACTTATTATGACTATGCATCCATACTTATATTATTATATCATATCTTATTTAGTACATATTGTAGCTGCCAGTATAGCACTATTGGATTTCTGGATTTCTTTTGCACAAATATTAAAAAAACGTTTTTTAGGCCAAGGACCCCCAAACGGATAGAGAGATGGAGCAGGGACCCCCGACTATATATATATAGTATAAAATTGTGTTTTATATTAAACTGGGCCTAGTGCCATGTATAAACATACCTCTTTATTGTGCATTCAATACTAAGCTATTCAAATAATACACAGGTTCATATATTCATGTTTTTATTTCAAACATGTGCAAGGTACAGTGAGTAGGGTGGCCGTGCCACTGCCTTTTATAAACATACCTTGTCAGCTGATGCCAATATCAACATTGTCTGTCAATTGCATGATAATCATGCATACAAGCTATTCAAAGACGTTTTCATTTTAAAAATGAATGATGGCCTATTAGTGCCACTCCTATGCATAAACATACCTGTTATCTTGCATACAATACTGAACAATTAAAATAATGCACAGATTCATGTTTTGCGGACCCCCTGCAGTACCTCGGCGGACCCCTAGGGGTCCCGGACCCCCTGTTGAAGACCTCTGGCCTAAGGCATTGTAATGTATATATTGTATATGTAAATGGTAAATGGACGTGTACTTTCTAGTCTTCCAACTTCTCAAAGTGATTTTACACTACATGTCATTCACCCATTCACACCCATTCCCACACGGATGGATGGGGCTACCATGCAAGGTGCCACCTGCCCATCAGGACTCACTAATCATTCACACTCAATCACACACCGATGGTCAGGGTCTCAAGACAACGTTGTGAAGGAGTCAACCACATTTCTACTCGGTCTTTTCTCGGACAAAGCAGACTCAGGATGGTATTTCAAGACGGGACAAGAACACAATTGTGGGGATATCACGAAATGACTTGTGCATTGAGTGATTTACTGTGTAAGGATGTAAGACTTCCTGCTATAAATACAACCAATAACCTGACTCTTTTCAAAATAGAATTCTTTGTCACTACAAACGGCTGTCGAGCATCTCTGCACCCGTCACACGTACCCCAGAAATGACAGACAGGAGAAGGAGGTCAGACAAATCTTTGGTGGTAAAATTTGGATACCTAAAAACAAACAGCAGTACTGGGACTCGCACTGGTCTGGTCTTGGTCTTTGTTCGGTCTCGGCCTGCGAGGGTTCGGTCTTGTCTCAGTCTCGATACACGTTTGGTGGTCTAGACTACAACACAAATGATACTAGATATCAATATATCAGTCTTCCACACACACACTGTGACACTGTATGCAAGTCCAAACCCCATGGTTGTAAAACTCTGCATGGTGATCTGATGCAGCTACAGAGAATCTTCAAAGCTATCTTCCTCATCCTCAGGGGCTAAATGAAAGCACCTTAGGGGCTGTTTTTCTGCCAACAGCTATCAGCTTGTACAATGCTCACTGACTGCTGGAGGGTGCTCAAGCAAGTCTCCTGCAACATTCAAAAGCAAACTGTGAATTGCTTTGTGCACATTGTACACTTTGGACTGATATGTAAGTCATTTGCTTCTAATATGGGAAAAAAAAATCTCTATGCAATTTTCTTCCTTCTTTCATTATAATGATATAACTACGATAGATGATGATAGAAGACATGGTAATGCTCATGCTGCTTTTCTACGTTTCTCTCTAATCATTGGACTTAACATGATTTAGTTCAATGACATCTTCTGCAGTTTTTTTCTCAACCTAAATAGTCATTTGCGGCAACACGACCAGCTCTGACAGTAACAGATTTTTGTGTTAAGTCCACATTTTCTTGGTATGTAGTCAGTGTGTTGGATAAATTATCCAAAGTTTAGTTCCAAAAGGAGATACATATTATTTTCAATTATGTATGGCAATACTGAATAGCATTACATATTAATGTAATCCTAGGATGAATACTTATAGAATATCAATATGCAACTTGCATTTTGAGCAATGAACTACAAATAATGTACATTTGAACTCACAAAAACATATAACATGTAAGTCAGTGAGTAAGTTAGTTAGTCGATAATGTTTTTTAGAGATTGATAGTGACTTAACACATGACTCACAGACATTGACTTAATTGAAAGATTTGACTGAGAAAATTAACTACTTTTTGTCTTTAATTTGGCTGTTTTACTACTAATTAGCTGAGAATAATCTTTTTTATGATTGTTATTATTAGCTGAAAACTATTTCAATAAATAATTTGTAAGACACACATCAGCTGGTGCTGAACATTTTTGAAACATATTGAACCTCAGCCTTAATGTAAACTATAACTGAGAGACCTACAGCCTGCAGCTGACATCTACATTCAAATGAATTCCAGCTGCTTTGCTTACTGTAAGACTTTTGTATCCTCAGTTGTCAAGGGTCTGTGGCCCTGTGGTCACAAGGACGTTCTTGATTCATAGTTCACTGTTACATGACTACGGTTTCAATTGGCCAATGCAGCTACAGCACAACCAGTACCTCCCCTGACCACAAGCCACAGTTACATAACAATCATCAATAGGGGGGAGATGTCGGCTGATAGAGCTTTAGGTGGCTTGAACTACTTTAAACTTTTTGTTTTGTTGTATCAGCTGTCCTTTAAAGGCCCAACTCCTCAAAGAAATGATTGAGCAGCAATAACAAAAACAGCACATACATGGATGTTGGCTGATTAGAATTACTAACAAGATTAGAAAAGGTTCACGATCATTTCGGCAACATGAAACTTCAGCGAACACATTAAAGCATCCAAAAACGTCTCATGATTTTTACAAAAAAAGAGGACCTGCCTATTGCTAGTATTATCTGAACTCCAGCTATACTTTTCACCAGGAGGCAGCTTTCCAAAGTAATAACAGTCAAATGGGAAGAAAATGAATACCCTGCAGCCGGCAAGCCTCGTGCCGCGTGCATTTCACTTTGTGGGCCCTAAATGTCTATTTGTATAAGTTAATAATTAATGACTCAATGTTCAACTAATATTTTAAGTATTTATTTTTTACCCCATATTTCCCTTCAAATATGATGCAACTCTAAATCTTTCTCTGAAACCGACTTTGAGCAGACCAAGATTTTTGCCTTCAGGCCAGGTTTTCTGCAGTATGTGGTCAGTCCGTCAGCAATCCTTTGGTCCAATAAAGACCGTTTTTCCCTCTCCCTCCCTCGAGTCAAACCACAAGCCCTCTCGGAGTCAGTTGTCTGCTTGGGTAATGGAAAAGGAGTATTTCTTGCTAATTCTAGCTAATTCCTTTTCCATCCATGGCGGGGCACTGGGGCGGTGGTTGCAGCTCCTCGAGCGGCTCTCCTTCCTCATCATGTCCATTACATTGCTCAGTTTATTTTAAAAGTTCAATGCTGCCAGTTTGAGACTGTGTTAAACAGTTGTCACTGTAAGGCCCATACTGTAGGCTATACTTAATGAGAAATACATTTATCTTGGCCTGAAGAGACAAACCAAGCTTATTGCACTGCAACACAAATATAGACACACAAAATAGATTAGATAGAGAAAAGACAGAGGTATTAACTGTATAGAATAAACAGAATCAGAAAGAGTCTACAGCCATACTGTGGGGCTGTTAGCATGATAACATGCTCACAGTGTCAATCCTATCCTGTTAATGCTTAGCAGGTGTAATGATTATTGAATAGTTAAGGGATCTTCAAATAACAAAAAATTAAAATTCATCCTCAAGGAGACATTAATGATTGTACCAAATGTCATGGCAATCCATCCAATAGTTGTTGAGACATGTCACTTAAAACCACAAATATGAACCCCATGGTGGCATATCTGTTCAACATATTGTATCAATCCCGAGTTGTAACCTCCGATTCTAAAAACTGAAGCACCTCAAACTTGCATTTTCTCTAATGGTCCGCAGGGGGCAACTCCTCTGGTTGCAAAAAGAAGTCTGATTGTATAGAAGTCTATTAGAAAATGACTCTACTTCCCTCCTGATTTATTACCTTAGTAAACATTGTAAACATGAGTTTATGGTCTCAATCGCTAGTTTCAAGTCTTCTTCAATGCAGGATGATGTTCATTTAGTCAGTTATGGTCCCATTTAAAGTAAAATAGATACTAAAGCAGGGTATGATTTTGGACAGGCTAACTTGTGATTGACAGGTCACTACCACGGCATTGTCCAGTTTTGGAGTTGTCCATGTTTTCGTCAGATGGAGCTCATCCTTCATGTGTCACTTTTGGTTTTAAAAAAACAACAAGATAGCGACAGACAAAATGGTATGTAGTCCACAAACCAATGTCAATCAATCTGGTAAATGTTGGGATACATCACTGGATAAATAAAAATAATTATCTGCTGGTGGTGCTTGAGTAAAAGGTGAAAGATCACCAGGGTCTGGAGGCTTTATCCTCTGAGGACCATGAATGTTTGTAAAAAAAAATTCACAGCAATTCATCTAACAGTTGTTGAGATATTCAAGTCTGGATCAAAGTGGTGAACAGACCGACACTGTCCGCCCTAAAACTGTGCTGCTAGCATGACAACAAAAGCAATTTCCTCTTTTTCACAACGCCTTTGGTGATAAAAGACAGGCAACCAGACAAGACAGTTGTTTCTCATTCTCCACTGTTTTTAAAAGGAGCAGAGGAAAGGCTTTCCTGGCATGATCGTCGTGCCCCAAAGGAAAATGGTGGGTGCGGGTTGAAAGAGGATCCGTGGAGAATGAGAGGTATGTACTAAAAGAATTAACCCCCATGGATGGCACCAAGCCCTCTGCTCTCCCCCTGTTTACTTGCATATAGAGGACAGAGACCACATAGCACTGGGTAGGGTTACACATTCTGAACGAGGGTGGTCTATGAGCCACTGCGTGGTCACTGGTGTTATCTGAGAGGATTATGGACGGTACACAGTAAGGTGACTCTGGAACTTTCTGTTACTTCGCCAGATGCTCCATATTTTGACATGTTGTCACCAGGGTCCCAGGAGAGCTGCTGTCTTTCGCCTGCCGGCTACTCCTCTGAACTCCTATTGGCTGCTCTCTGAAGGAATGGGTGTGGTTCTGTGTGCCTAGCTTCCCACTCGTCAGTGTTGTTGGACAGGAGGTACCGCTCAAAAGCCCCTCCTTGCCTCCAGTGCTTTCTTTTACACACAAGCAAACCCAGCTTCTGTTATGGCAGGGGCCGCACATTGGTATTTCCCAAACAGCCGCGGCATGCCACTCTTCCTGACAGCACTTCTCTGCCTTTTCAGGAGACAGACAGACAGGCTGAACTGAGCTGAGAGCAGACTGTAGTGGACTGTCTGACAAACACGCCCTCACATCACCAAGACAAACTGGAGAAAACTGCTGAACACATGTCATCAGGTAAGCTCTGGTTTAATGTTGATCTCATATGTCTCAGACAGTGGAGGACTGTTGGGTTGGGTTGTTAGTCAGAGCCGAGATGCTAAATATTGACCTTGAAAGTCTTTAGATCTGGGACAGGCTGATCTAAATTCAAGGCCAGAAAAGCTTTTGACTATAAAGTGATTTAACAAATTGTGTGGCTTAGTGCTCTGGGCCTGTGCTGAATACTAATCAGACTTTCATGAGAATAACTTTGTCTTTTAAAGATTACATGTTTAATAATATTTACATTTTATTTACTTTTACAGTACAGAAATACACTTGAACAAACACAAACACACATGTCCACGTGACCACACACACACACACACACACACACACACACACACACACACACACACACACACACACACACACACACACACACACACACACAAGGCAGCACACTTTCTATTTTAACCTTGCAATGCTAACATACCATAGTTTTCTTCCAATGCGTGAAGTCCGTGGCAGCTGTTTCATCCTATGAGCTTTGGCTCCACATACCACGCAAGGCTTAGATGCCACAATGCAACTCTGGCCCTGTTGCTGTTGGACAACGACCAGGACTCCAGTCGTCCAAAATCCCAAGATTAAAACAGGGACAAGGGATTTCAAGGAAGTTTTTATGGAGACAGTGAGGGAAAAATGTGAGTTTGACATAAAAAAGAAGAGACAGTTAAAACAGGAGAGAAAAGGGATCTTGAGTCCAAACTGTTGGCTTTGGTTCCTAAATCAACTCCAAACAGAAGACAAGGCTTATATGAACTGAAGAAAACCGCAGTCTGTACAGCCAAAAAGTGGAGGAGAGGAATGATTTTTCCGGGAACAGAACATAGACAGGAAAACATGATTTACATACTGTACAGACAGATGGACAAAGACGGGCAAAGAGCATGGGGATATCTCTGAAACATCCCTGTAAGGTTTAAAGTTCAGGATTACATTAACTGTCTCACATTTTAGACACATTATAAGACACATTATAGTGGTGTTAAATAGTGGTTCAAACGCAGAGAACGAATGGGTTCACCCCATGTGAACCCATGGAAACAAAAACATGAAAAAGAACGAATGTATGTTATTCCATACGTTGTAAAAAGACTGTGAGGTTGCACTTTCAGAAGACACGTTGGTGATTTGAGCAAGACGTTAACATCAGGATTACAATGACAATGCAAGATTATGTTCACAGTCTTATTTTAGTGTGTTAGCATGTTTGCAAATTAGCATCAAACAAAGTACAGCTGAGGCTGATGGAAGTGGCATTGGTTTTGCAAGTTTTTAGTCACAAACCATAGTGTTGGACATATTGACTTTTTGAGTTAATCATGCAAAGTCAAGGGATCACCAAAGTTATTACAATCTATCTTGAGGGGGACATGAATATGTGTATCAAATTGAATGGCAAGCATCCCATATGATTTGAGACATTTCACTCAAAACAGCACATGTCAACCTCATGTTGGTACTGAATGAAAAGTCAGGGATTCACCAAAGTCGTAGAGGATTCATCCTCTGGGGACCATGAATGTCTGCTGGCAATTTAATCACAATCCCTTCAACAGTTGTTGAGATATTTCGGTCTGCACCAAAGTGGCGGAACAACCAACTGACATTGCCATAGAGACAAAAATGGCTAAAAATAAGCACTGCAACATGCTGGTACCGTCAGTGACTATACTAGTATTTATCTTCTTCTGACTTAAATTTGAAATCCAACATGATCCCCTCGTCCTTATATGAGGTCCTCTTGCTGTGTCATAAGTTCATATTTAATTTGTGGCTTTGGTAAAGAATGCTGTGTATAGAGATATTATGATTACACGGTTTGTGCTGATGCAGGACGTTTAAAAGGTCTGTGAGAGAAGTGATACATTTACCCAGAGGACGAGAGCTGCTGTTGTGGGAACAGAAAGATGAAAAGAACCCAAACAAAGTAAAGGGGACGCTTAAAAAACTGTGAAATTGAATGAACTGAAAAACAACAAGAGCTTAATCTGGATACAAAGCAATTTGGATAACTCCCTCACTCTGATGCTTGACTTTGGATTGAGTGCAATGTGTGCAGAGGCAGCATTGGATGGAGCCTGTTTGGGTAAAGGCAAAGCTTTTTACGTTTAATTTCTCGGGTTTCCTGTGAGGTGGGCCGACTCGCATACACAATTAAAATCTGTGCCACAGAAATGTGGAGAGTTAGGCAATGACTCTACTATGTTTCCTTTGTGGTGACCTGGTCAGAAGGTCTGTCTATATTAAGAAAGAAACTTGTGGGCTTCAGCAGTTTGAATTTTTACTTTGCTTGTCTGACAGCAGGCAAATACATTTTTTTTTACATTTCTGTTTCTACAACCCAGAGACGGCTAACTTAGCTTAGCATAAAAACTGGAAGCAGCTGGAAGCAGTTGGAAACAGCTAGCCTGGCTCTGTCCCAAGGTACACATGCCTTGCTCACTAATTAGCATTAGCATGTTGAATCTAATTAAAAGAATTGTGGGGATTTTACAGAGGTCCTGGAGCTAGACCTATAGCTAGCTGTTGTCCAGTCTTGATGGTAAGCTAAGCTAACAATCTCCCGGCATAGCTTAGCATACAGATAAGAGAGTAGCATCAATCTTCTCATTTAACTCTCGGCAAGAAAAGAATACTTTTTACAAGATAGACTGTTGATCTTTTACTGCAAAGCACAAATGTAAAATATTCTCCTGCAAGTGTTTTTGTTCTTTTGAACTGCAGCCTGCATTCACCACTTGATGACTGAGCCAGCAGTAAGACTGATTGCGATGTCAGCAGTAACAGGTGCTCGGCTGTACAGTGCAGACTAACAGAGTCGATGGAGAATAGTCTCTGCTTGTAGTCAACATTAGGGTGTTCTTTTCAACTTAATGCCTCACTAGCTCCAAACAACATGATTGATTTTTTTGTCCTCCTAGTTTGTTTGTCTACCTGGAGGACATTGAATGATCCTGTATTACTCTGTAAAATGAAGACCCATGTCTGGGTCATGTCTCTTGACATGCACTTTAGTTAAACACCCACGTGGAAAGGCTAATCTTAGACTTGTCAGATGGAGTGCTGAGAGACCCCACTCAACATCATAAAAGCCCACTGGCAGAACAACAAAGTGTATCAGATTCAAAGTTGAACTCATGTATTAGGTTTCTGTGAGGGCTAAAGAACAGAACTTAGAGTGAGAAGTAATTCTAATATTTCAAGTAAAGAAAATATTTGAAATAGTATTATTACTTTTTACTGACTCACTTATTTTACTTAAACATATTTATTGTTTTGGTACCAACAGGAATTAAAAGTTTTAAAAACTATCAGGTACCAAAATCTGGCAAATGTTTCAAATGTTATTGTAGCTTTCAGTTTACAATTTTAATTTATACTGTATTAGTTGTCATAGTTCTATGTTTGAAAACTTTCGCTCAAAGGGAATATTTGCCACGTTTTTCGTGGGTGTCCAATCAGTGCTAATGGTAAATGTAGTCCACAAGACAAATACATTCCCCAGTGCATATTGACAGAGAAAGCTGATCTCTCCTGCTGTGGAACTTTCCGGCTGTGCCTACATGTAACAGGATTCATTACATGCAAGCGGCGAGTTTGCTTCGTTACACAGGTTAGCTTTTATTCTGATAGATAAACAAAATGAAGGAAACAAAATCTCAATGAAGGAAATATTCTTACATCCAAACAGAAAAATACAACCGGAGAGAGTATGAATTTAAGTTTCTCTTTGACACCGTACTAAGACAGGCTTAAGGCGGCCATAACCTCTCCGCTGCAGGCCTCCCTCTGGCTGAATATGGCTAAATATCCAAGTCAGCCAGAATCCTTGCACCCATATTTCCGGATGCCATTTCGCTCTTTGAAATGCAACAACTTTGCAATACAAGCGAAGAGCGGCATTGTGCCCCGCAGCTACCAAAGCTGAGGCGGTATGTAGTTCTTCCTTGCCTCCAATGATGTCACTGTAATGTTACTGGAAAAGCAGATTTTGCAGCTGCGCCCCAGAGACACAGAGAACAAGAACTATAGGTGTTTTAACACACTGTAGCTCTAACTCAGATAGATTGTGATAGGGTTGAAAATTGGCAAATTTTCCCTTTAAATGAAAAAAAGCATTTTGTGGCTTTTTTTTAAGGTTTAAAAAACTTAAATCTTAAATCAGTACCAAAACTCAGGGATCATAGTGGCAATAGTATCAGAAAATTTCAAATGCATGTTATTCTACCTTAATTCTCACACACTTTCTAGGGATTAACTACATTTTTGGGGGAATATTTGCACATCCTAAATTTTAAACTCTATTGATCTGGGAACTATAAAGGCAACATGTAACAGACATGGTATATGCATATAGTGCATGCAAGAGTTGCATGTATTTGTACATTTGCAAGTGCATGTCTGTATGTCAGTGTTTTCAGCTGGTAAAGATGTGCGCATTCGTAACTGTTTATTGCAGATTTGTTGCTGTTTATCGCTCGTCATCGTAGACTGTGTGATTGACAGAGGTCTCAATTCCCAGCAGGGACATTTGGCGGTGTTTGTCTGTTTACTGCATAGCTGACATTGTTTGGGGCTGTGGTTGGGTGGCTGCAGGGCTTAAAGAGGACAGCTAGCTGCCACAAAGGTTGGTGGTCGGGAGAGGGGAGGAGAGGACGGGAGGAGGGAAGAGGTGAGGCTGGAAGGGAGAGACACTGAGAGAAGGAGGTAAGGGGAGAAATGACTACCTAGACTGTTGTCTATCATCGAGAGAATAAAGGAGAGTCAGCAGAATTAGTATAGAGCCATGTACTGTAAAAAAGGAGAGGAGAAAGAAAGTTACAGTCAGAGACAGTTCCGTAAAAGTAAACCAAGGATCTGACAGAAGACTATAGACCTAGTAGGAGGCACAGAGAGGGCAGGAAGGGAGGAAAGTAGTGAGTCACAACAATGGTTGTCTGTATTTATGTCTGTAGGAGTATATTTTGCTCCGCTGGTCATAGCTGCTGGGCTAAACAGTCCCAAGCTATTTTCAGCTCTCGTCCTGGATGGCAGAGCTGTAATCAAGTGAACATCAGGCGTGCCACTGTTGAATAATAGCAGGCTGATGGGTGGACAAAATGAAGCAGTGAGAGTGTGAGAAAAACAGAAGTCTTGGGTAAAAGAAGAAAATGAGAGTGAAGAAGAAAAAGAAGCACTTTAGCGTAATTGAATGTTTGTGTTTTGTGCTTTGCGCTGCATGTGGGAGAATGAATAAGAGGCAGATTGTGAATGGAGAACCAAAAAAGTGTTATTGCTGTTCAGAGTGATCCTTCATCTGGTCACTAAATTAAGATGGAGTCTCCCATTAAAAATACCACAGTTAAACCTCGAGTAACAGTCAGTGCCAAAACTCGTCTTTTCCCCCCTCAGAAATCATGAAAGTGTTTATTATTTTATTAGATAACCACACAGTAACCACTTCTGCCACTTGTAAAAATATCCTAACATGTGTTTTCCATTTGTTGCTAGATCAATTCACACCCATCTTTGATTTGATTTTGTTTGTTTTGTCAGATACCAAAGGTCCAACCAGAAAACTAGAAAACTGAAGACAAAAAAGGGATGGAAGGACAAAACGGTAAAGAAATTCCCAAACATTACAGAATTGTTCTAAATTTGTGACAGATACTGAATTACCGATTTGATGATTACAGGAAATATCAGGCCTCATAAAACAACAGGCAATGGCATCAAAGGGAAGCCCCCGTACTCAGTGGAAACACCTTATGGCTTTCGACTTGACCTGGACTTCCTAAAATACGTAGATGACATAGAGAAAGGCAACACAATCAAAAGAGTGCCGATCCAGCGCCGAAGCAAAGGCCCCAGAGCCAGCACTCTTCCCAGGCAACTCAATCCTTCTGGGGGTGGCTACCGCCCGAGCCCCTGGGGATCTACTGGAGCTCTTGGCCCCAGGTCCCGACTGTCAGATGCCCATCACTATGGCTACTCTTCCTGGGCAAATGATCACAGGTCGCCACTTTCTCCTACAGGGCTCAAATCCTTGGCAGAGATGGAGGCCAGAATCAAGGAGTTTGATGAGCAACCTCTCGGTGAGCACATCAGGCCTCATCTCCTGCGTGCCACCAGTATGCCACTCACAGTTTTACTGAGACAGGGATCAGAGTCCATTGACGACCCCAGCAGCCTCAGGAGTTCAAGGGATGACCTTGGAGATAGAAACACCTCCTGTGAAGACGTCTTATACTCCCCGGACAGCCCTCGACCACAGGACTGCTCAGGTCTGTTGAGGCGCCTGACGGAGGCCCTGGAACGTGTGGGGGAGCTGGAGATGGAGGTGAGGGTGGTTCCAGAGCTCAGGGCGCATATCTGCATCCTCCAGGAGGAAAGAGAAAGGCTCCGTCTGGGCCTGAATCCACATGTCCCACCGTCCTCAAGGAATGGAACCAGGGACCCTTACACCTTGTCCCACTACGGCACAGAGGACATCAAAAGGCCTCGGCATGAAAGTCACACCATGTTTCCTAGAAATCACAGCCTCAGTCGACACGACTCTAATCCCACACACGAGTGGAGGACTAGTACAGATCTGGATGAGCTGCTGACGGTGACGTCCCTGCAGGCTAAAGTAGCTGTGCTGGAGCAGAAGCTCCATGAGACCGGCCTGGAGCTGCATAGGGCCTCAGGGCTGCTGAGGGAGCAGCAGGGGGAGAGCAGTAGAAAAGATGAGAAGATGGAGCACATTATCAGGAATCCTGCAGTGTGGGTCCGTGCAGAGAGGGTGGTGGTAGACCAGGATGGAGATGAGACGGTGGTGAGATCTATTGAACCATATAATAAAGTGTCAAGAAGTCCAGATGCAAGAACTGTTACCACAAACGGACAAAAGTGTCGACAACAAGAAGCAGTAGTGTCTGTGGACCCTGGAGAGGCTTCAGCTGAAACAGCAGTGGTCGTCCACCACATAAAGAAGGTCAAGATGCTCCTGGATCAGCAGTGGGAGTGTTTGTGTGTAGGCCCTGAGTCAGGAAAGGAGGGCAAACCTCTACAGCACCCAGACCCCAAAGTCAACTCCCTGCAGCAGGAGATGATGGGACTCGTTGAGATCCTTACCTCCTACTACACCCACCAAGGGCACAGTGATGGAGAGAGGATTCAACACGGAGGTAACGTAGTCCACAGATTGCACATTATGTCACTGTACCTGTAATGATTAAAATATTCTAACACTCACCCTCTGTCTGCATCTATCTCACAAATTCTACTAAAAGTAAATTACTGACAACTACAAACATTTTCTTCTCACATCTTCACACATCTTAATTGGGAATCTGGTTGATGAATGGTTGTATTTCATTGGAGTCACATCTGTAGTTAGTTGTCATTAAGACTGGTTTGCAGCGACCTACTGTAGCAGGAACCTCCACAGAGGCAGTTTTAAATACTTTAGGTTTTTATTAAATTCTTTCTTTATATATTTTATTTTTGTAAACGCAACAGCGTCAAGAAACATTACGGGTATGTAGTTCAGATCAAAATGAAGGCAGAGTTTAAAGAGGAGTGTGGGACAAGCAAGCGCTTGAAGTAGGTAGTTAGTAAATGGGGGAAGCAGCCATTGCATCCACCACTCTACGTCCCTGGCCCTGTTGTGCCCTGGTGTGATCCCATCACAAGATGGTCTCTAGTTTGAACTGCTTTTATTTTCAGATTCAGAGCTTTCCCTTTTTGAAAGTGTCAGAAATCCCAGCATGGAAAGCTGAAATATCAGCCGTCAACCTCAGAGAGGTGTATGTATTCACACACACAAAACGGCAAACCTCATATGAAATATTTATTACATCATTTATTATTTCAAACTTTGAAACCCTTTGAAAGCAGGCCCATAGGGTTGAAGAGGGTTATCCAAATTGCAGTGTAGTGAGATGATGAGCCGGTGGAGCTCTGTGGCGTGGAAAGCCTGTGTGACGCAGAGCTGGGATTGTTGTCAATGCTAACAGCAGTAGCAACTTAACAGCTGTAGCAACACAGGAATTAGAGCAAGTTTATGTGCGGACTGTGGCTGTTGTTGAAATACCAAAAGCTCATTTTAATTTTAATAAAGAAACTCACACTCGTATCAAAATTTAAGTTTTTCTTTTACTCCAATTTGAAAGTTAATACTGACAATCTAACTCCATTTATTGTATAAGAGGCTACATCATGATGCTCCCTTGTCAAATTCAGGCCCACAATTCACTCATTTATTTACTCTTAATTTTTAATCAATGTGAACAATTTTGACAACATATTTGTTCTGAGTAGCTTTTTGTGAAGAAATGGCTGTGTATAAGCCATACACCATGATACATATGTACTTTTTAATGTTGTTGTTCAGCTGTGTTGTGTTATTTAATCATATCCTCTGTGTTTGTCTGCAGCTTCTAAATCCATTATGAGTACAGATGGATGCGCCCAGATGTCAAAAAGCCTACATTCTGTGGGTGTTAATGAAGGGTTAGTGAATAACTCCCTCTGACTTCAGCAGTCTTTAGAGTTATGATTATTGCTTAAACCATAGTTTTGGTGGAAAGACGTACTAACTTGAGGTTATTTAAGCTATAGTTCTGACCGAGACAAACATCATAATTTAAGAATGAAAGATGAATGCCACTCCCTAAAAAGTTGTCAGTAAAAGGAGAAAAGTGAACATTTGCCATTTCCCTCCAATGAGAGTTTATTTATTACTTCAAAGTCTGAACAGTCAGAAGAAACGTTAACTGTGACTGTTTCAGTTGCTGTGGCTCAAGGCATTCTTCAAATTAACATTCACTACAATATGTGAGATCTGTTTGGTTGTAATCTATGTGCCAACACAGTGATACTTATACTCTCTAAAATGCATTTTATTTAATTTGTTATTACTTTTCCCTTAGATTTCCTGCTTTGACTGACTTATCCTGGAGAATATTGCATGAATATTGCATCTGAAATCTTATCCAAAAATCTTTGTGTTGTTCCTAAACTCAAACATTGCAGGGGGGGGATGGTTGATTGACTTTAATGTGTATTGCTGATGCTCTAAATGCTGGCTATAAATTAAAAGGAGTAAAAGTTTGAAACAATATGTGAACTTACAGGTCGGATCAGTGTAGATTCAGTTGCCAGCATTTGGGTGGCAGATAGTTCTAAATTTCTGCTCTGCTCTCCTTTCTTTATGTTTTAAAGACGTAAAAGTGGAAATGTGGTTGGGCAGGACTTAGTGAACGAGAGCGGGCAGAAGGAGAGCAGCATCAGCCCTCGGGAGATGGCTGCTGTCCAGGTGGATGGAGTCCCAGGGAAGAGACACATGGAGGGAATGACGCAAACGAGCCCAGACGGACAGATGATATCGGGAGGAGCAGGATCAGGGCGGACAGATGGAAGCGTAGTGTCTGTGGAAGCTGAGAAAACAGCCAAGACGAAACCACAGCCCCAAGGAGAACAGATGGAGGGGAACTGTGGCTCAGAAATCACCACCGGGGGCAGGTGAGAGGACCGGAACAAACGCCTTATCACTTATTGTTTGGAAAATGTAATGGTGCGTTTACTCTTCAGGGAATAACGATATAGCTAATAGGCCGAGACAAAATGTCTTTCTATTCTCTCTTTCCTTATGCCCACATACACATGCTCTTTCTTCCAGAGAGACAGTGGGTGCAGATTTTCTGGCTGCCTGTCATTTGCTCAAAGATCACATGGACAACATGGATAACCCCAATGATGACATGGTAAGCAGTCCTGATTCTCCCACAGACACATTCAGTCAAACCTAAAAAACAGATTTATTTAATATTGGGAAAGGGCTAAAATGTACTGAACTTCATTTGATCTTAAAGCTATATAGATATATAAAATAATGGAAACATTGTCTATATGTAATGTGAAAGGTGTTGCTCATAGTGACAAACCCACGGATAACTATCAATCAACTCTTCGGTTCCCCTCAGCTCTGAGGAGCATGTTTGCGTCTTTCAGCTAATTGTTTTGGTTTCATTCACTCGCACACTTGTTTTCAGTGAAAAAGCTCTGATAAACCCATATGGCCAAGGCCAACCTTCCCAGACAGACAAAGTTAGCGGCGAGCTGGAGAACACAGTGGAGCATTTAGCAGTTAAAGAGCCAGATATTTCCTGGTAGAGACAAAAACAAAGTTTTCAAGGAGCAATGTGTAGGATTTAGTGGCATCTAGTGGTGTGGTCCGCTCGACCCTCACGTTCCAAACGTGTTTGAGAATCTAAGGGTGCCCTCGGGTGCCAGTGTTTGGGTTGTCCTTTCTGGGTTACTGTAGAAATATGGCAGTGCACCATAGACTCCGCTCTGTATGTCGATATAAAAGGCTCATTCTAAGGTAACGAAAGCACAACAAAACGATTCTTAATTCCATTATACACTCATGAAAATATGGTTGTGAATATTTTATTCAACTTCTGTCAATAAATCCCCCTAAATTTCTTCACACTGACTTCCAATAACTGTGTGGAAAGAAAATTTACTCCAAATCCTAACATTACTGCATCTGTTGGATGTATCACCATTGACAATAGGTCATGTTGTTTCGTGATATCTTGTTTTTCCATGCAAACAAACAACAAAACAGCTTTGAAGTAAATTCTAGATGATTATCTCAACATGTAGCATACACTGTTAGCCAAATCCTTCTGAAAATTCCATCCCAAATTTGTATCCTTCCCATATTCCCCTCTCTTTTTCCAGAAAAGGGCCCTGGTTGTGTTGTTTCAGCACTGGTTCAGCGCGGCGGCCGAGGAGACTTCAGCGGCCAGCAGGGTGGCAGTGTACCTGAGAGAAGTGAAGAAGGCCACGCCTTCACTGTTGGCCTTCTTGATCAACCTGGCTGATGACAACGGCAACACAGCGCTGCATTACAGCGTGTCCCACTGCAACTACAGCATCGTCAGCCAGATACTGGACACAGGTAATAGCAGTGTGTTGCCAGAGCTAGCGCACAAAGATATAGCTGCTTTGTACATATTGGGAGAGTTACTTTTTTCTTTGTTTTACAGGTGTGAGTGATGTGAGCCTTCAGAACAATGCCGGCTACACACCAGTGATGCTGGCCTCACTAACAGCGCCAGATGGTCCAGGTGGCATGGAGGTGGTCCGCAAGCTAATGGAGCAGAGCAACATTAACATTCGCTCCAGCCAGGTACAAACCATCCAATGCAAACACAGCTTCAATGGAACATGGGTAATTTTCATTAGGTAAAGAGTGGACTTTAGTGGACTAGTTTTACTCCCAGCATTCTGTGCAGGCTGTTTTAGTCGTAAATGGGAGATTTCATTTAATCACACACAATATTAAAGGGTCATCCCACTGATTTAATACACAAAAATCTGAATATTTGTGATAAAGACTATTCAGCCTGTGAAAATAGTTCTTACGTATTATGTCTAATTTGTTATTTCTCTCTGAAGGGAGCTTTTAAAAGTCTGAGAAAATATTGTAACCCTGATGATGTCATCAATCGGCTTAAGACAATTCAAATTGTCATCAAAGTCCGTTAAAACCATAGACCGTAAATAATAAGTAGACGTAGTCAAAATGACGCCATCAATTGGTTTGTGGGCTGCCGTTTTGTAGGCCAGAGATTGGCATTTTGGCCGTAGCCATCTTGTCTTTTTGCTACCTGTAGTGACACGAGAGGGTGGAGCTAAGTTCAACCAAATGCTGAATGAGACATTTATAAGCACCCAAAAAGCTCACAATTAACTTCCACAAACACACTGTTAAAGGGTTAAAATTCTAAGACAAAAACACAGACAACCACCAGTCCAGACTACATCTTGGTAATGACCTGTCATTCACATGGTAGCCACGCCCTAAAGCATATACGCTGCTTTATCATCTATTTTACTCTCAATGGGACCATCATTTACTAAATGAACATCATGCTGTGTTGAAGAAGACTTGAAGCGATTGAGACCATAAAAGTGAGAAGTACGGTCATTTTCTCAGAAGAATCGCTTACCTGCTGGCTTTCAGAAAGAATGGAAGTTTAAGGCACTTCCTCATTGGCTTCACTTTTCAGAACCGGAGGGACACAACTGAGATGCATTATGGGAAATGTAGGACACATTATTTCTGAAGCTTGACCCAGAGACGAGGATATCTTGGCCTCTGCTGCTTCAATTATTTAAAAAAACGTGTGTTATGACTTTCCAAACTTGATTAAAGTGCTTCAGCAGAACACTGAACCTCAAAGGGCAACATGTGTCAAACTCGGACATGTTAGATGAACAATATCTAACTAATGTGTATAGTAGTACAGATAAATAGCTTTGTTTTTTTAATCTCTGAATTAAAATGTTCTGTCTCTGTCCTGTTGTCTCGCCCTCTCCACAGACGGGACAAACAGCTCTGCACTTGGCGGTGAGACACGGGCGAGTTGTGATGGTTCGCCTGCTACTGAGCTGTGGAGCAGACGCGAACCTCCAGGACAGCCAGGGAACAACGGCCCTGATGTTCGCATCTGAGAGGGGCCACACACACGTCGCAAGGCTGCTGCTGGAGAGGAGCCTTTGTGACCTCACCCTGACTGACAAGGTGATACTGCAAAAAAAGACACGAACAATTTTCCTCCAATATATTCCTCTAACCATATGCCTGCCTAGTGTGAGATGCAGGTTGTCTTATCTGTGGTATTAGTTGTTTATGGTCATAATACAAAAGGGATCACAGTTACACAAAATCCGCAGAAAAATAATTATTTTTAAAAGGCAGCACCGCCATTAAATTAAATTTCAGAGATATAGAGTTCATGTGATGACTCCAACTCCATTTCTTTTATTTGTTAACAAAAAAGCAGATCCACTTTTCTATTCATATAACTGAACACAAAAAGGAGCTTAGACGTAGGGAAGCTTGAATGTTTTGACTCGCGCTGTGTGGACGTGGGTGGACTGACAGTCTGCATCTGAATAGAGCTTTCCCAGGATTAATCAGGGCTACAGTAAAACAAATCTGCCTGGGTTGAGATGAGCTAATCCGCTAACAGTACCTTATCTACCAGTCTGGAGCGAGTGAAGGCAGGGAAGAGAGCGGAGGAGATGATGCAAATGTGTCTCCTACTTTTGACACAGTCTGCATTTTAAGTAGAGTTTACAAGAGAGAAAAGAAAGACCTTCAACCACAGGCGACTATCTCGACTCTAAACCATGTTTCACCTTGACACAAACCCAGAGTAATTAAACTAATTAAAGTCTGATGAAATTACACATCAACACATTTATCTTAAGGACAGGAAATGCAACCTTGCACATAGTTTGTCATTTAATCTGTCTTCTGGGAGCCTAAATTCTGCACCTTGAGGCAACTATTCACATAAAACCATACTAAGAGTCTACAGCCATGCTAGCAGATCTGTGAGCCCCAGTGGTGCTTTGCCATAATGCTAACATCATCATGATAATGACAACGACGAGGTTTAGCAGATATGTCTACCATGAACAACACTTTAAGCACGTTAGCATTTGCATACTGTATAACAAACATGTGTTTTGTAATAAGCCTGTGTACACTGTCTGATTTAATATGGGTTCAGAATGTAATATTTGTATCTTTCCTGTTTTCCTCTGTGTTTGTTTCCCAGCTTGGTCAAACTGCACTCTCTATCGCCATGCAAGGTTCCCACACTGATACCGCCACCCTCCTGCAGGCCCACGCTAAAGCTCGAGCTTTGTAGTACTGGAAAACAATCTGCTCACGTTTGCTCCTTTCTGTCCGATGCACTTTGAAACCCAGTTAAATCCTGACGCTGCTTGGGTTGAACTGTTGCTTGCATATTGTATCTGATTTCTGACATTCTGCATGAGCATTAGCTTGAGCTTTGGATGGGAGGACATCGTTCGAACAAGACTCAACACCATCAGTGAGGGAGGTAAAGCTTAGCTGTGTCATGATTGCTGCTGCAGTGTACAATCCATGTGTTGTTTTTTTGTTGTCTTTTCTGTTGTAATGTCTGATCCGTGCCCAACCAAGTAGAAGCTTAGCTTTGCAAACTGTGCAATTAAAAACATATTTATTATGAAATGTGTATTGTATTGGTCATATGGATATGTTGACAATTATCAAAAGGTCTGTGTTTTATGTTTTTAGAAAATCAGAGATTGCTTTTTCCATTCTTGTTGAACTTTTTCTTTTTTTTAAATGAGTGTAAAATATACAAAGAAAAGCTAAATACCCATGCTGCTTGACAAGCACATACAAGAAAGTGCCGATAAACCAACCTGTTGATTTTACTCACTAGTAATAAATGTGTAAAATGCCTTTTTTAAATAAAATGTTTAAAAAGGCAACTGTGCTTGGCTGAGCTGCTACTTTGAAAGCAACGGAGAAACCGGAGTCAAATTCCTTGTATGTAAACGCCTACATGGCCAATAAAGCTGATTCTGATTGAGCTGCTGATCTTTGTTGCTGCAATGACGAACCTGACCAGCAGGTGGACACAGCCCCTTTATGTCACTTTCTCTTCAGCCAGCCAAATCACACACAGGAAGCAACGGCATACATAAACCTGGAATTCTAAAATGAGCATATCCAGGGGATTAGATCTAATCCCTTTCAAGTGTGAGAGACAATTATAAATATGACATCTACAGAATTGTACAAATTACACTCAGAGGACACAATGAGATTCACCTGCAATCTGACTGGATGGCAGCTGGTATGGCCCATTGAAGCGTGAAAGCAGATGTGTTTGAGTGGCCTTTGTTATTCTAACTGCCTGGGAAACAGTAAGGGACAGAGGTTTAGTTTTGCTGCAAGGACTTCAAGATTATGTTCGTGAGATAAGACAAAAAGGATTGAGTTTGGGGACAGGGAGGAGGCTGGATTTCTGTCTGACAGAGCAAAGCCACCTCATCTCCCCCGAGGACTTTTTCCAGCTTGGCTGACTGACTGTCTGTCCTGGTGCTGTAATGACTCTGAGCAAATATATATCCCCAGAAAGCAAAGATATATATCCTCAGAAAGAGGGAGAGATTTAATCAGCTGCTTGTATGGAAATCAGTATTGGTCTGAACAGAGTATCAGTGTTCATAGATGAACTATGATTAAAGCATTTGGACAATATTCTTTTCATGTTTAGACCACGTGCCTATTCCACAGATGAATACGTGAAAATACGCCACCCACCATCCCAAACAGGCTTTCATGCCACAGTGAACAATGGTGTTCATCTTTGCCTTTGTGGTTATACTGCTGCAGGAACCACTGGGAAATACAAAATAGGTATTACACCACACCCTAATGGGAGTGGTTCAACAAGGAAGAGTTTGCATTTACCCTGCTTCAGTTTAATAATGATAATGGACTGGATTTATCTACAACGGGTTTTCTGCCTGCTGGTAAATCACTTTGTAAGTGGATGAATGTGAAAAGCAGCTCGGGCAGAATGGACTCTGAACATACTGTGGGAGTAGCTTCTTATCGGTTTTAACACGAAAAGCAAAACCTGAAAGCATAAGCAATAAAAACAGACCTTGTGCATTTCAATACATTTAAAGCTTCGCTGCTCCAGTCTTCTGGCCAGTTATCAAACTTAATCAGATACAAAAAATAATCATTGAGATGGCTCTACTTGTAATATATGTTAGCAAGTCACACAACAAGCTGAAAATCACACACATTTGACATATAACAAGTGGTTGATATAGCTTAAGCGGTGGCAAACAATTGCCCGTTTGCAGATCTAGCAGACGCGTAGAAATATTAGGATTCATTTAGGGTGACCAAATGTAACTCCAACATTCACACACACTTAGCTTTGTTTTTGGTCCGGACAAAATCCTGAGGGAATTACCCGGCTCTTTAGCTTCTAATGCTCATCTATGTTCACTATAGTGGCTAGCTTTGTCTGTCTGCCATTTGGTGCTGAGCGGGGTGCTTACATTTTGTTTATCGGAGCTTCTTTGCTGAAAACTGCGAATTAAATCTAAAAATGGGATGTGGTGACACTGAACCAAACATTCAATTTGTGGATCCTGGAAACCAAAACCAGCTTTAAAAACTCCATAGAGCTGAGGGGAACTGCAGAGTAGTTTGTCACTATGAGCAACACCTTTCACATTTGACCCATTGTTAAAATAAATACTATAATTTTTAGAATCAGTTTACATCCATGTCTGTCCAAAATGTCATCACTTCAGCAAATTCCTAATCAGCTTATCCTTGAGTCGAGGTGGTTTGTGCCAGATTCGAAGAAATTCCCTCCAGGTGTTCCTGAGACATCACATTTTCAAGAATAGTGAGGACGGACGGACGGACAACACGAAAACATAATGCCTCCGGACACGGCTGTTGCCGGTGCAGGTCTGTGATATAAGAAAATGAAACGTCACACGTTAAGGAAATTTTCAGTCAGATTTTATATATCAATATATAGAGATATTCCAAAGTAATCCATTACAGAAAATCAAAAAGTGGAACCAGTTTGGTCTTCATACAGTTCATCTTTGCATGTACAGTAGTTGGCTGATCCCTGTCCTTTTCATGAAAAATACTACAGGAGAATGACAAAGTAAACAAAAAGGCACAAATAAACAAAAAAAATCACTCTTCTCATTAACACCAAGGTTGAAAAAGATGTGGGAAGTTTTGGGGAAAGGGGACACCATGTTTCACGTGTGCTGACAAAAGAAAAAGGGTTCGCACACAAAAAAAGTTGCTAAATGGTGCACAGCAAGAAACGACACAAACCACTTTGGTGGATAATTCAGATTTCTTACAATCGGGGAATGCAGTGTTCTGCTTTTATACAAATAAATTAATATACATGTCAACACTTTATCTAAAATCTTATGTACATCTTTTCTTTTACATAATTGTATAATACATTATCAAAAACCTTATGAAAACATATTTACAAATCAATGAATCAAAAAGCACCCTCAAAGCTTCTCCACTGCCACACACACACACACACACACACACACACACACACACACACACACACACACACACACACACACACACACACACACACACACACACACACACACACACACACACACACACACACACACACACACACACACCTTTACACAGTTTTGTTCCATGCAATACACAATGCAGAAGGCATTCTAAGAGGGTTGTGCAACAAAGAGCATACAAAACGGTTCAAATATGGCTGTGGGATGAAATTAGCACTCACATGCATAATAGTGAACACACACACACACACACAAGCGCACACACACACACACACACACACACACACACACACCCACACAGACTGTTTAAGGTTTATGAATGGAGTAACAGTGTCTAAATCAGCATGAAGCATGTTCACTGACAATTTGGTCTCAACCTCACTCCATCAGAGTCAGGTTTTAGTTTTCTGTGGTTACATCACTTGACGGGTCTTTTTCATCACGCAGCCACCAGCTGGGCCCTCCCACATGGCTCTATGCAAAACTGTCTGCTCAGATATCGGCCATCTCAGGAGGAGGAGGGGAGCGGGTGCTGGAATCCAGCTTGCTTTTGTGAATGTGTGCGTGTCTCGCCTGGAACAATGAATGGCTGCATTGTCAGCTGGTGAGCAATTATGCATGCTGTTTGTGTTTTCGTAGGGCAAGTGCACATTGTATCCGTCCTCTGGAGAACAGCAGGAATTTGCTATCACTGCACCCTGTGCGTACTTGTGTGCGCATTTGTCACAGTCAAAAGCGGGCGATCAAATACAATTTTATAACACTCAAGGATTTTTGTAAACCACATAACACTGCAGCCTGACTGAAAGCTGGAGTCTATTGCTTTTCTCAAACCATTTACCATCGAAACAAGTCATGATAGGAAAGAACTCCCGCGTAAAATCCACTTCCCTCGAACCTCACATCCTCTCTTCTCATACAGTAGGTTTAATGTCTCTATGTTCTTCTTTTCAATCCACAAACCTGCTGCACTATCCCAAAACTTTGAGGTGTTGGAGGTCAAACAAAAAGATTTCCCCTCAAATCAACTGCCCTCCTAAACGCAAGAGAGCTCACCCTTATAGGCTTGCCTCTGAATCAGAAAGAAAGCATATCATGTGGTTATTGAGCTCTCTTAAAATCAGTCACAATGACAAAAAAAAAAAATCGTACAAAAGAAAACGAAATTCAGGAAAACTACAAACGACAGCTCCATTAATGACATTTATGACATTTGTGATCGATTCGAACATGAATCTGTACAGATTGTCCCACCAACGCAGTTGCTGTCCCAGTTTCAGAGCTCCTCCTTCCTACACAGTGTTCCCAGAGCTACACGGCCAACCAGGAATAACACAAAGCCCAAATGAATACATCGAGGATGAAACAGAACCTCTCATCATGCCCCGTCACAAAATATAAGACACACAGCACACACCTCACTCGGTTTTCAATGCAAAAGACTCCAAAAGAGGAACCCGTCCGTTTCCATCTTCCAGTTTAGGTCAATGTTGGGAACACATTACAACACTTTAAAAATTCTGTATTTAATTCTCAGCATTTACTGAAGAAAGTAGATCTAGCTCCAGCACAGATACGGTATGAAATCATTTTTTTCAGAATCATGTTACGTCTTAATAAATCAGCTGTTTTTCAAATGGAAATTGGCACAAAATATGGCTGCATGTAACACTTGATGATATGTTTGTTCGTACTTTCTGCAAACTCAGTCCAAGTCACCCCTGACCTCACTGTGTGTGCGCGTGTGCCTAAGCGGCCATCTCCCCCTGAATCCGCTCTCGTGGGTCACTTTGCCGTGGACAGCATGGGCTGCTCCGTGTACCAGTGAGTCCCAGGATCGGGCATGCTGCCCCCGAGCGGCAGGGCGATGAACTGCGGGCAGGTGCCACCTCCAGCCCCTACAAGTCCCATGTTGACGCCCTGCGGGTACGGGTGATGGTGCGCGTGGTGACCCATGCCGTCCGTCCGCCCGATGTGGATCTCGTCCTCCTCGCCCTCGCCAGTGGTCTTGCGGTAGACGGGGTTGTCGAAGTTCATGCTCTTGGTGGAGTTGCTCCGCCAGTTGCGCCACACCAGGTAGACCCCGGTGCACACTAGGCCGAACACCACTGTGGCAACGATAGGAACTGCATGCGTTTAACACACAGCGGCAGGGGGACACGGGAAGGGGGGAGCGTTAACGAGGCATTACAAGTCCATGGCATGAAATGAGAGGCACACAGAGGAGCAGACCAGGCATGCGGGGGACAGAGAGGGCGGGGTGGGAGCGATAGAGAGGTTGTTTGTGTGGGTGGCTCAGCTAAACATCGGGTCAAAGTCGGGTCATACACCAACCAACACATTTTTAACACAGACTCTGAATCAGCTGTGTGAAGCCTCATTAGAGGCCTGGCTGTGGAGTAAATTAGTTTTAAACTGTCCTTGGGGAGTGCACCATTTAACTATCACATTACATCACAATCTCTTGGCAACTCAGCAAATGTGTCCTTGAATAAGCAATGTGATTTAATAATGCTTTATTAAATTCACCAATAAAGCACCATTAAAGGTGTCATTGTGTCTCCTTTTCTCTCCCGTACTGTCTGTTCACCATATTAAGTATATAATGAGAGCAGGCCGTCTGAACTAATTGACTGGTTCATTATGTTTCACTTTGCTGTTGCATTGGCTTTACTATACCAGATGCACAGAAGTCATATTTCACACATATACAGCATCTATATTTTTCTACATACAGCCTTTATATATATTTTTTTGTAATACGTGGTGTCAAAGTAAGACCAGCTTTACCCAAGACAAAACATTTCCAGGGAAAAACATTCTTTTTATCTAATCTACAGGGCAGTTCGTGACACATTTTTTGGGAAAAGAATGTAGCTGTTGAATTTTTCAGTATCCTTTAAGCACCACGAACAAATTGACAGTGATTGTCCAATCCCTGTCTCTTCTATCAGAGTTTACACTGCAGCAACCCCAGCCAGGTTTACCTGAGATAACACTACGTTTGCCAAACACAGTGGGTTCTCCTCCTACAATATTTATCTTGAAACGTTTAAAGTATAAAAAACTTTGCAAATACGAACAAATATGTGAGCTAAAAAGCCAAACACAGTTATGTCAGAACAAATAACAGCCTGATCTTACGTTTGCACGTTAACACTTGGACTAACTAGCTGTAATAATTAAACAAATCTGTTACTACATGTCTTTTACATGCAGCATCAACTGGTAAAGACTTTTCCTGGGACACAAAGCCAGTCTCTTGGCATGATGTCATCTATGTAACCATTAAGTGTTTCATATACAACGGTAGCCACAGACAGCGTTTTTAACCGAGGCATGGATCTACAGCTGATAAAAGGTGTGAGCTACACTCATCGTTTAAAAAATTACTACGAATTTTGAGTGGTAAATCTGCCACTTTTATCACTGTACACTGCTTAAGTGTCCTGTGAAAACAGAAAGCTTGAGCAGGTATCTGAGGGTTGTTTAGCAGGTGGTCAGTTCCATGCAGGTCCACCGAATTGGTTTTCAAAATGTGGAAACATAAAAACAAAACTATCTGGATGGCTAGATACCACTATTGTATAATATTTTTGCAATTGACGTGCACAGACCCTTTGTGTGCTCTCTTGCTGCACTATAGTACGCTAACCACACAAAGGGAAAAAGGCCAACTGACAAGTCTGGCTTTAGCAGAACCCAACACAACAACACAGCGTGAAGTGAATAATGCAGCGTGGCAGCAATGTCAGACGCACAAAAAATGACTCCTGAGAAACCTCAGCGAGGAAGACCTGTGGGCCAAGCTTCTCTCATCCTGCCACGGCAGGGTCAGTGTGAATGGACTACAAACAGAATGGCCACAGGCAGCAAGTAGACAGCAGCCTTTATGCAGCCTTGCGGGCCTTAATGTGGACAGACGCGCACAGACAAGAAGGCTTCCGGTGACTTACCGATGGGGATGACCACTCCCAGAACAGCCACTGTCAGGTTCTCGCCCAGGAGGAAATTCTCCCTTCCAGCTGAAGAGAGAGAGAGAGAGATGGGACGAGACACAGGAGTTAGAGCGAGGGTCAAAAAAGACAGGAGAACGCGAGCGAGGAAGCGTACGGGATTAAAAAGAAAAAAGTGTGAGAGGCAGGACGGGAGAGCAGGTGGAGGCGAAGGGAGATAAAACAGAGCGGCCGATCATGCATGAGTGGCTGTGAGTGTTTTACAAAGAGAGACAAATAGTGAAAAAGAGGCTGGAATAAAAATGGAAGAGGGAAATTATGAGTTTCTTGGCATTTGCTGGAGTGTGACCGTGACACTAACCCTGACCTCCTACACTTCATCCATCCAGGCGCCATCGGGCTCCAATGTCACCTCACACTCATTTAAATATCGCATGCTTACTAACACACTTATTAAGTGCATGCATGTCCTGCAGGCCACAATTTATTGAGTGAAAGGAGACATTTTCGAGACAAGCATCGATCCGTCCTATTAAAGTCAGTGGCGCGTGGTTGTTGGGGCTAGTAGATACCTTACTTTAATGTCATTATTACATTGAGGGTGAGGTTGTTAGCTACATTATGAGTCCGAGTAGGACTGCAGAATGTGGTGCTTAGCAGGAGATGGGGACGCTCAGGTGACAGTGCCCCATCATCAGGGAATTGGGCCCCATCTCTTGTTAACTCCTGAATGGGCAACTCTGCGCTTTCACATGAAAAATAAGAATCACATAGTGCTGGATTTCTCAGAGTGAATGTAAGAATGCGACATCAAGGAGTGAATGCTTACATATCTGCTTATGAGTCTCTAAATTAGACTTATTCACAGTATTAATATAGTTTTTTCAGTATCTTCACACAGACGCAGAATTGATTGAACATTATTTTGAATTCACAGCCCACTTACAGTGTTGAGAGACGCTGCTGTCCCTTGCAGGTGTGGTGGAGATGACCATAGCGGTGGCAGTGGAGTGCGAGCCCGGCACCTTTGACTCTTGTGACGACAAAGGCTTCAGAGTGGAGAGGGGTGTGAGGGGCTCGGGGGCCCCAGAGGGAGCTGTGGTCAAGTGAGGGGTGGCGTCCGCCTGTGATACTCCCCCCGAGGGTGGTGGGAAGTCTTCCGCCGAAGTCGCTCTAGTGCCAGGTGTAAATCCAGCAGCAGGCGAGGATGTCGGTGTCATGTCGTCTCGTGGTGCTGCTGCAGAGAAACGAAGAGCACCATAGAAACCTTTCGCTCCAGAAACTGAATTATTGTTATAAGATCTATACCAAACATAACCTCAACATAAATGAGCTGACCAAAAATCTAAAATCACGACTCCTAAGACTTAGTACTTGTCCATGAAGAGGGTGGACAAATTACATGAACTCAGCGGTGCACTTTAACTCTATGTCACTCTATTTCTTTGTGAATCCAGTGATGCAGGCAAATACAACTGATCTTGCAACGAATGTAGTATTTGTTCCAGAGATGCAGTGTTAGATTGCATTTCATTGCATAGTGGTCCATGTTATTGTATCCACCGCCTGTATGTGTTGCTTAGCAACTATCTTTTTTTATTTACAGGTTCAATAAATATGTTGCTTGAAGGGAGAATATCTAATCTTTTTTGTATTTATTACTACCTCCTACAAAATAAAATATGAATTGATCTTATTTTCTACTGTATTAGCTCTGTGATTAAATGTGTTAAGCAAGTTATTTCCAATAAGCAACACATTTCAGGCAGTACAGGGCTCACTTCAATACAAAAACAGTTAATTTAATTCAGAAAATCACGATTCATTTTCTGTCTTGTGTTATTGTTTTTTTTATTGTTCTGGCTACAAAAAGCATCCTTGGGTCCCTTGAAAGGTGCTTTAAAATGCAAGCTATTATGTATCTATTAATGTATCTATTCTTCAATTATTATTATTTAATTATATTAACTACAAAGAGAACATTTGTCAACATTGATCCAGTAGACAACTGCCTAAAATACCTCTGATGACATTCATCACAAAAAAAAAGCGCTTACTAGCTAGTCAAGCAGAATCTGATTATCTGCACAGTCAGCATGTGGCGCTCTGCCTAATATTGATCACTTAATGCTCTCAAATAACACTCGTAAACACACTCACCTGGCACACAGGCCCTCATTTCAGGCCCCAGGTCCTGCCCGTCGGGGCAGGCGCAGGTGTATTTGGGCGAGTGCTCGGTAATCTGTGGAGCCTTAAGACACAAGTACTCACACCCTCCATTCGCCACACTGCCCAGATTACAGCTGTCTGGGCCTGGAGACAGCGGCAGAGAGAAAGAGAGAGACAATGACACAGTTATGGTTATATAAATACGATTATCACTTATTCAACGTGGGGAGATAGCAGAGAGTCAGAGAGCGACAGATGCACTTTATTGTTTCCCACTGTGAACCCTGTTGAATTCCCTTATTAACAAGACCCTGGGCTCTGTGCCAGGTACCACACCACTGTGTTCATGGCCTGGTGTTAAGATACGAACTAGGAAAAACAGGTATGTATGGAGATCGAATTGGAAAGACACACAAGAAAGGAAATACACAGCCTTCACATGCATGATTAAAAACTCGGGTTCAGTTCCACTCAAATCTGGATTGTCATGTTAAGAGGAAAGCGGGGGCAGGGTTTAGACAGATGTGTGAATGTACTGCTGCTCCCAGAGCTTTGATCACTCCACCGCAGTCACAAGCCTCCCCATCATTTATTCATGTGCCTGGGTCGACATGGATCCACTGAGGAAACGTGGTCGCAGACACACATGCAAGACCCTCACTCATACTGTGTGAACACACCTTGCGGCTGGCGGAGCTGGTGAAAGACCACGATGTCATGGGGGTCGTTGAGGTTTTCAGCCAGCGTGTGGATGTCTTGACCGGTCAGCCTGTTGGCCATGAACACCGCCGATCGGTCTCTGTCTGTCCAGTAGATACGATCCTGAAGCACAGAGAGAAGCATTGTCTCAATATGAGCAATACACAGAACAGGTCAGTCGGGGTTGTGTTGGGTTAAAACACAAGAGCACATATTGGCAAGTTAGCAATTCCAACAGCGTGGGTGTCGACCTCAAAAGTCAAGAGCCGCCATTCAATCATATCTAATCTCTACAATCCAAAATAAAAATGATGGTCACTTTACGGCTTTTGAGAAACGATCAAAGTCAAAATTTGTATGTCACTTTTTCAATAATACCTATTTTAAATACTTGAAATGAAAAGTAGTGAATATTTTCTCATTAAATTAAGAACTTTATTGCAAAATAATCAGATTTTCTAATAAATTAACCTTTTATTTTTTACATTTTTAACACCATAGAACAGTCCCTGACATCCGACCTCTAAAAATAAATTTGAGTTAGTATGTAACTGAATTGTCAACTAGCTCAAAGCACTACTGTGTACCGCCTCACATGAGATGCATGCTGTGGGAGAATACACAGTGCAAACAGCTGTAAATGCTCTCGTCTGATTTATTTGTGGAAAACTAATAAAAAGAAAACTAGGACAGGTGAAATATGCACTGATAAATACCCGCTGGCACATATTTATCTAATTCATTTTCTTTTGCAGAAGAGAGTGTAAATGTGGCCTTTGCAGCAAATAATATGAGGGGATGAATCTATCAAGGAAATGCAAATGCAGAGGTTTAATGGTAACTAAGAGATGTTTTTTTTAATTCAATTGGAGTGCAACAGTAAACAGCAGGCAATAAACAGGGTTACACCTTATTGCAGAAGAAGATTCAACCTATCCACTGGCATTTATAGGTTTCAAGTGTCTGGCACATCCTTTGTGGTTCGTTAGAGCATTAAGTCTTAAATGATTAAAACACATCCTATTTAGATCAAAAGATAGTAGCTCAAAGGCTAATTTTAACTATGCTTGTTGTTTATTTATTGATTTGTTTGCTTTGTTTTCCCAGTTCACTCACTCGTCTGTCATTTTTCTGCCGTTCCCTTAGGAACTACAGGCTAATCTCTAGCGAGACAATAAGCCTCGCCACACGAGTGTGTGTGTGTGTGTGTGTGTGTGTGTGTGTGTGTGTGTGTGTGTGTGTGTGTGTGTGTGTGTGTGTGTGTTGAGTCAGTCACTGAGTCAGAAAGACATGGTAATGTGACGCACGATACAACAAGCTCCAGTCAATAACATGGGGCTGGTGAATGTTCAACATCCTGAACAAGAAGGTCACCTTGCTGTCACAACAGGGCAGAGGAGCCCCGGATCGATGAGGTATTCCACCAGAGGGAACGTATCATCATTTCTGTGAGTTGCACTACAGTGCTGCCTGCAGGGTGGACTAACAGCAGAGTACAGTAAGGAAAACCCTCGAGGTTACGCTTTGGACAGCTTGCCTCTATTGCTATGTTCATTTTAGAAGGTTAAAACAGAGACATGTGAGCAGTTTGTATTCTAAACAGCGATTCTTTGGAACGAGAACACGTTTTTGCAGTGGTGGAAAGTAACTGTAATCCATTTTACTCTATTTAAATTCAAGTACATTTTGTTTACTTCATACTTCTACTTTACTACATTTCAGAGGGAAATATACTTTTCACTCTATTGATTTGATCGTTAGAGTTACTTTGCAGTTTACAAGATTTTACATACGAAATATATAATACTGGATTATTATTGATGCGCTCATGTTCAAGCAGCCTTTCAATCATATTTTGGTATATCTTTTTATTTGATAGAAAATTTAAAATATTAAATTTATATACATTTATTTTATATAATTACATTTTATAATAAACAGTATGACAATACAACACGGAACAGGAGCCTTTTGCTAAATTTGACTTTTGATACTTTTAAATACATTTTGCCAACGATACCTATGTACTTTTACTTCATTTTTAAATGCACAACTTTAGTATTTTTACATGGTGGCATTGTAATAGTAAGGATCTGAATACTCTTTCCATCTCTGCTTTTTAGATCAGGTCTGCAGCGTTGAGGCTTCTTTACTCTGTTGCTACTGTAAAAGGAGGAACATTTGAATCTCGTGTTGGTCTCACAAATGCAATTCAAACCCAAGTTGGCATTTTTCAACAAATCCATGCTTGTAAATCTGGTTTGCTGCTGTATGAAATCTGCTACTCTGTTCCCACTTAGACCAGTTCCCCTCCAGTCCCACAGGGGAATAGGCCACTTGGGTGATGTCATTAGCAGCCATCTGAAACTGGCTGGGACTTTGCTGCAGAAGCAACAACAGGGACATGCCAGACAAGAGTTTATAGGCATGTAAAAGCATGCTTGCATGCATGCGCACGCACACGCAGACAGACACACACACACACACGCGCGCGCACACACACACACACACACACACAGGGAAGCTGGCTTACGACCAAAAGCACAAGTGCGTGGGTTGCTTTAGGCTGCTCTATAGCTGTCTTCTGTTTAGTATTCTCAGCCAGTCAATCCCGCAAGGGAAAACAGACACACAAACACACACACACACACACACACACACACACACACACACACACACACACACACACACACACACACACACACACACACACACACACACACACACACACACACACACACACACACACACACACACACACTGAGCACACAGTAAATTGAATTTAACAGTCATTACATTCAGACTCCCAGTCACACTGCAGGCCCCTGCGAGGCTAATGAGAGAGATGTAGATATGATGAGATGTGGGAGACTGGATGATACCACAGATAACGGCAAAGCCATTACAAATCTGTTGCGCACAAACCTCAAAAACAGCCAGAGCGTAGGGGTGTCCCAGTCTCTCAGCGGATGACACGTGTGTTCTGCGGTGAGCTCCGTTCAGGTCCACGCTGGCTACAAGGTGCAGCTTTGAATCGACCCAGTACAGACGCTTGTTGGCTACATCTGAGAAACACACACACACACACACACACACACACACACACACAGGTAAAAATGACTTTTTCCAAGCTGAATACAAATTGATTGTCTTCACGGTAAGCACTCTTGCACTCTGACTGACAAATCCCTTTAGTTGATATTGATTACGTTTTAAAATGTCAGATTCTCTCGATTATACCACCGCAAGTTTTACTGTGATGATCTATAACTTCTAAAACACTTCAAATGTCATTCGAAGCAACTGTGGTAACTTTAATAATCTATTTCTTGTCATTATCGTTTAGCATTTACCCGTATAATTGGAATTACTTTTGACCTTCACTTTCAATGAGTTGATTGAGTGCATTAGCTCTTTTTAAGGACTCTGCTTCAGAAACACACAACAATAGGTGTGCAATATAGCACTGTGTAATATACAACATAAGGACAGGAGTTGAAAAACAGCTGTTCTCCTCTCACCTAGAGTGATGCCATTGGGCCATTCAATGTTATCAGCCACCAGCACCTGTCGGTCGACTCCATTCATCCCGGCCTTCTCGATCTTGGCTCGCGTGCCCCAGTCGGACCAGTACATAAAGCTGGATTGAACAAAAGGAAGCACACTTACTGTGTTATTACAGAGTCTTCATGTTGTGCTGCTGCTCTCAGTAAGACATGTGGAAGTAAATAATCTCATACTGCACAAGTATTATTCCTTTTTATCTTAAGATAGCTTCCCCTTTTTCACATTTTTTGGAGATTCTCAGCATTCATAATGCAATTATTTGTCTGGTGATGGTGATAGCTGTCCGTTCAGCACCATAACATCACAACACAAGACAAAAGAGCAGCAAAGCAGTAACGGAATCGTCTGTGGTACAAACTCGAATCTGGAACTTTTGGTTTCCAGATGTGTTCGGGACAAATCTTAAACAGCCCATCATGTCATAATTAGAAGCAATGTATTCAATGCAGCTCTGCAGCTGTGCTAATGAACATTATCAGTGTTAGTAAAAACTGCAGCCATAGCATTGATTTGTGGTCGACCTAATGTGTTGTAAAAAGTAAAAGCTGTTATTGTATGAGTTCTGTGTAGTTTGAATGGTTATGGGGCAATATCAGTCAGCAATCACGGCAGAGAAATACAGTGTGATTTACAGATTACGTCCTTTCTATTTATTACTTTATTGTTTATTACTGACATTAAGTGAATTTTCCCGCAAAGACAAAACTTTTATTTGCTGTCAAGGGTAAGAAATCTGTGTGCTGGATTCCTGTTGGGCAGTCATGATCTAATGTGCATAAATTGTCACTGTGTGCCTCAGCTTAGGATATGTGCCTGTTTATTTAAGTTTATTTTTGTGACATTTGTTTGTTTTCATCTGGGTTTGAATCACCAGAAAACAAAATATGCAGAAGCACACGCTGGCACAAATTCATAAAGCTTCCCAGATTAGGAACGCTCATCTGGGACAGAATTTCTACAAAACTATTGAGTCAGGATGCTAAATGGGTCACAGGCTTGTTATTCTGGATTCCCACGTACAGCAACAAGCGTTCTCTTATATTTACCATTAGATATGGTCTCAGAAGAGGATTATGTTTATTAATTTCCTGGGTCCCACGCTGAACTCACCTTAAAAACAAATCTATATCTGGGGTCATTGAAAATGATTTTTGATAAAAAAAATAGATCAGTTTAGTGTCTACCAGCATATTCAAAGAGATATACGGGTGGGTCACCAATATAAATCAGTTTGACAATTTTATGCCGACATACTGTATATTTCTATGTAAATTAATAGCATACAGTTTAGTAATTAGCATACATTATAAATTAATCGTGTAGGTCAAGGCATTTTGTAATGTGCTCCTGGACAATGTACACCACTTCTGCTCCTCCTTACCCTTGATGGGGATCCAGCGCTATGGCCCGGGGTTCACTCAGGTCGGTGTTGATGAGGACGCGTCTCTTGGTGGCGTCCACTGAGGCCACAGAGATGGATTTGTCTCCGGAGTCGGCCCAGTACAGGTTGTGTTGGAGCCAGTCCAGAGCCAGACCCACGGGGGTCTGCAGGAGAGAATCCAGCAGCGGCACCTGCTGGGAGGGGTCACTGGCCTCATGGATGAAGGCACTGCGGGGCGGAGGAGAGAGCGCGATAAAGACAGAGGGGGACGCAGCGAGTGTCTTGAGGGGAGGAGAATATGTGATTCATAGTCTACAGAAAACCAGCCATTATCACAGAATGGATGTGTAGTGGAGGGAAGTTGACTGCCTGACACTATTGTTATTATTACATGGCACCCGATCAAAAAAGATTCATCCTTATAAAAAAATGTCTTTCTCTTCTTGCGATTTCATTACAATCCAAAGCATTTAACAAACATGTCGGAGGAGTGGAGAATGGGACTGGTATGCGAGCTGCAGCCTTGGGCAATGTGCTGAGCAGGTTCATCCGGGGGTTGGCATCCTTCTTAGGTGCACCACTTATCAGAATAGACAAGGCCTAACTCATGGGTTTGCCCGCTAATGATTTGGCCCCGGCAGAGGTGTGAGGTGAGAGCCAGGCAGCTGTGCTCCCGAACAGGAATTTAAATTTTGAGTTTCCCCAGAGAGCTTTTCTCTTAACATCCATTTCATAAAGCGAACACAGTGCTCCAATTAGAATACACTCTGGGGAGAAATCGTAGTCGGGATAACAATGGGTGAAATGCATCTACAGCAGTCGCGGGGCTGAACCATTGTCTCAGTTGATTACAAGTAGATGCTCAGTAAATCAAATACAGGCAAATCAAATATATGACAATATATGATTTGGCACTTCAAGGGTCGATAAGGTCACATTTATATTATTTTGTCTAAAATATGAAGTTGTCAAAATGTCAAAGAGGTTTGCTTTTCAAATCCAAGAGTTTCTGATCTATGAAAATGTATCCGATATGAAATTAGTTTTATAAATTGTAATTAAGGTTTCGTCTTTAATTAAACGTTTACCTGTAGATTTTCCGGTGAAAGCGATCGCACCAGAAGACTCGGTTGTTGGCCACATCCAGGTCCAGAGCTACAGCGTTCTTCTGGGTGGACACCACCTGGCTGTAGTCCCTCTTTACCAGGTCGATGCGTCGGATCTCATGCCGGTTGGTGAACAGCAGGTAAGGGCTCTTTCCTGCACACAAAGTCCAACAATATGTATTGCCCTTGAAAAAGTGTGAACTTTCAGCCTAAGTGTGGAAGAGTTTATCCAGCTGAAATTTACAATCAGTCCCAGTAAAAAGCAATTTAGATGCAGGTTTAATACATTAGTAAGAGGAATACATTATTGGTCGGTGGAGTTGGTATGTACTGCAATATTGGCCGGTCAAATAAGCTTTGACAATTTGTTAAAGGGGCGAAAGAAGGGTCGATGACATTATCTCTTATTAAAAAGGAGCTGCACTGAGCTATATTTGAACCTTATGTGGTTCAAATATAGCAAGCAAGTAAAGTGTAATAAAGTAAATATAACCTTTAGCCAGTGGAATTAACTTTTAAGGCATTCTGAGCAAACATGAGCTGGATTTAGATTGGATTAGAAATGTGAAATAATGTCTGTACCTGCATGTGTGCCAATAATAAAAACCCAAAGCATACAACATTATTCTGCTGCAAAGGCAGGACAAAAAGGATGAAGATGCCGATAAGCCTGACAGATTGGTTTTTTTCAGCACAGCATCAAAACCCTTGGATAAGACGGTTGAACACGATGCTGCGTGTCAGTGGATGATGTAGACATTCCTCTACTGTAATAACACAGAGGCTTCACCACAGTGTCAAAAGGCATTGCAGCTTAATGTGATGCTGCATATTTGGAGCACCCGAGTCGATACTCTTATTGTCATCTTTTAGCACAGATAAATAACACAACAAAGCTTGCGTGATACAGCTCAATATCCTCATCTAACAAGAGTATCGGGACAATAATCCTTCATTAAAAACTGCTGCATAGTTTCAGTATTGATCAGTGTGTCTGGATGCATCATTAAGTTGTACGGACCTTATTACCTTCTCCTTGCAAATATAGATTAGCAGTACCTTGGCGTTCGGCACCTCTTTAAACAGCAAGCTGTCAACTTTCGAACAGGCAGTAGAACTAAATAGACATGAATGAGCGTGCACACGCACACACTAAAAGACTAGCGATGCAGTAATTCCCTCTGAGGGCCGATAAACAACCTTGAACAAAGCTAAATCAGACGGGTTTCTTACACTTTGCTTGGCCACCTAACAAAACAACAAGCATCAGTTACTGAGTTGCCTCATCTCACTCTTCAACTGCAATCAATATAAACAGCCAGAATGATGTCAATACCTGGGTGCCTAAGATTTCTATTGTTGATATTTCATTCTTTATGCTTTTTCATGCTGAATGACTTATTGCCAAAAAACTTAAAAACACATCCCTGGTAAACACAAGATTTTGGAGGAAGTTTTACAAATCTGTCGATTAAATCAACTTATCGATTAGTTGACAAAATCATATGAGTGTAAGTTGACTTAGAATTTCTTTGGTCGAGGACAGGCCTAGTCTTTTTATACCTGCACTCAATTATAGGGGCAACTATGGATTGCAGGTCTCCCCTGGTTGCAGAATCCATCTCATGGGATCACTTGGGATTAGATTTTCTATTTCCCCACTCCTATTCGATTTTATCAGTCGGGAAATTGTGACAACTACTAGATACAAGACGTGTGCAGCCATGCTAGTGGCTTAGTGAGGCTGGACTTAGGCAGAGTGGTGCTTTGAGCTAAATGCTAACATCCACATAGACATTGCTATTCCTAAACCTATGGTGCTAGCATGGCTAAAAATACATATTTGCTGTCAGCCTCAGAGCTATGGAAGAGGACATGCAGTGGATATTTGCATACCAGATAAAGAAGTACACACAAAAAAACACAGAATGAGACCAACAAAGCAGGATATGAAACCATGATACAACGATATGAAATCACAGTCCTCTGAGCAATAGATGTCATTTCAACAATACCTCAACACTTTAGCTCTGACATAGACCAGGGATTATTGGCTATGTATAGCCCGGTTTTAGACCATATTTTGAAAACATTCCATATTCTTAAAAATGCATAAAAGCTGTAAATATTAAACTGAAGCGCTGCACACATCTGCGTTCACAGTAAAACTGTTTATTTTTTGTCTTATACACAGATTCTGTTTACTCATATCCCAAAATCCAATGTTACGTTGAAGCAAAAAAATATCTACTTAAAATTGAAGGACATCATTTGGAAAGACAAATGTAACAATTGCAGAATATGTTCAAATAACGAGATTGATTGAGATTGTTTGCCTTTTTCTGCACCTACAGTGACGGTTAATTCGGCCAGTCGCAATCTATCTAAATGGGTATGTCTATACATTTTATTGTACATACAATAAAATTTAAATCTGATAACTATCAAGTTATCATGTGTCCTTGTTTGTTATAATCAAGTTTAGCTGACTGCAAGTCATCTAAGACAACAAAACATGTCAACTCAATAATTGTAAATGTTGTATGTCTGGCACGGGTGAGAGGTGTCCGCGTTAGAACTCACAGGATGTATAAGCGTGTGAACTTTTTACAAGTAAGCTTTCTTTTTCTTTTTCACATTACAATTGCTGTGAGAACACTTTTTAAGGACATTCAAGACAGACGTGAAAATCAATTTGACTGGCCATTTCAAGTCGTCCCCAGCCAGAACTGGAGAATTCTTCACTATGATAACCATCACATACCTGGCATCCTACATACCTCAGAAGGCCTTTTTTGCAACGTGTCTATTTATTACTTCTGACAACGCACATCTGCCCTGCTGTCTTGATGCCATAAATACCACAGATGTTGTAAAATGACTATCTTGTCCGCCAACAACTTTTCCCACACATCTTAAGAGAAGACAAGCTTATTAAGATTGCCATCCACTCCAGACTAAATTATAACATTACTTGTTCTTGATAGTTGAAGCTTGGGAAAAGGGGGTATGCTCAATTCAGTTTTTTTGTAAAATGTACTTTTTTATAGTCATCCATTGGATTTCTTGTCAGGTGACCTACTGAACTTAAATATTGATAGTTTATGTTTATCTTCTTCTGTTATCCAATGTTTTTTAGTGTATTTTCATTTTCTAATATTTGCACATTATGTTTTGAATAAACATATCACTTCCTTCATTTTTTCATCATTTAAATCATTATTTATATAATTTAATTCATATTACCTGTATACATTTTCAAATTTAAGACATCATGAAGTCTAAATATTAAAACTCAACTAAATAAGTTGAGTTGAGTAGCTTTGTAATGCTACAGTAGAAGCACACATACTGTAGCTAAGCATTGAGCATCTACATCACAGCGTTTTGGGTGCACTCACACCTATTTTTAGAGCTGTCCACTTGTGATAAGGTCACCCAGGATGCATTTTAATTAGCCCCAAATGTGAACAGGGGCCGTAAACGCATTTATATTATCATGCCATCATCATGAATATTTCCTCTAATTCTGGCAGGAAAAAGCCAAGTGGGTAATAGATGCCACAGGGAAGGTTTTATCACTTTTTGCTGGCAACTACAGCCCACCTTGGTCGTGTAACATCTATATTGAGCCTATCTCTTTCTGACACTGCATGGTAATAGGATGGCAGCTGCAGCCAGTTATCTCCAGAGGCAGATATAATATTCTCTCATTAATAGCTGGCCTCAGTTCTCTTTTGACAGCCTGTGTCGTAACCTCGTTGTAGTATCGCACTCTTGCACGTTTCCCTCTTTCTTCCCTTTCCTCCCTCTCCCACCTCAAAGTCTGAATGATGGCAGTGTTGGTCAGGACTAAGTGTTCTCCAAATCTGGCCATTACAATGACAACATTTCCAACCCCTCTAAAAGGGGGAAATAGTCCCCTGCTGGTTTTATGGACTGTCACGGCAGCGGTGGAACGGCTGCATTCACTGCTATTCTGCTTGCGCTGCTTTTGACACGCAGCCAGACACACAGTTCTCTCCTGGCCATGATGGACTGATAGCAAACACATCGGGCAGTCATGCAGAGAGAAATACACAAGTGCAGACAGAGGCAGGGGGGCAGATACAATCCATACAGTGTGTACAAATGCAAACACACACATGTGAGTGCCGGGCTTTGATATCAGCTCAGCCTAATAGAGGGAAATGAAATCGCAGCAATTGACAGCCACAGCGACCAAATCACCACATTTCATTTGACTCACTGTTTCCTGCCAATTAAATAACCAACATTTTAGGGGAAATGGATTGTAAACATATAAACTGGCCTCAAGCCTCATGCTAATAGCTTTTGGCCATGGTTGAAGGGCAAAGAAAATGAAATGGCCTCTAAGCAGTTCACTTTGGTCTCCACTAGTCCAACAACTGTTGTCAACAAGCCTAACGGGACACCGGATTCAATTTGATGTAATTAGCATCCACCGTGACTCAACCAGGTACCCCTGAAGAGTTGTTTTTACCTAATTATAAGTGTTCAGCATGGTTGAACATATCACTCTGTCACTCAGGAAACTGTCTAATGTGACAGGACACTTGAGGACAGATTTGGCCTGGGAGAAACCAAGGGCTTGCCTTGTTGATGTTCGCTTTCTTTATGATTAAGCAATTATGTCAATTGCACAAGCAAGTGCAGAGCAACTGTAAGAACCTTACAGCAGAAAGATGTTTGTGATTATGAGATGAGGAAGGTTTTGACACTGCGGCTCCAAAGTGTTAGTGTGAAGCACTAATGAGGCAGCGCAACATTTGAGAGAACGTGTTGTTATCAACAATACAAGACAGATTTTTGTACTTTCAGTGGAGGAAAATCTGTCTGTACAACAGCAACTATTTAGGTTAAGAACTGCATAATATATATGTAAAAAAGAACAAAATGTTTCATTTACTCTTTAATGCAGGCACATGAAGCATAAGCCCAACACGTTCAACATCTCTGGCATCCTTTTGACTAATCACTGATTCTCATTTTCAACCTGATAGGAAACCCTAACACAAATCCTATTGTCTCAGACATCTTGCATTGTTGATTATTGAGCTTTGCTACTCACCTTCTGCCTTGCAGGTCTTAGTAACAGGGTCCATCTCATAGCCTTCATGGCATTCACATTTAAAATCCCCCTTGTAGTTGATGCAGATCTGGCTACAAGCATCAGGGTTCTCACACTCATCAATGTCTGCAGGGAGAAGAGAGAAGAGAGGCTATCAATCGACGCAGAGACGGACCCAAACAGCCAGCGACTAATTCACCCTCATGAGCTGCACTAGATAAGACCGGAAACTAAATTCCCTGAAAGAAAATAAAGCAATGAACTTCTAAGACTAACAGCTGTAACGGATGAGTAAATATGCACATTAATAACTGCAAGTGCTGGAGAAACACACAGACATGTTGTCATTGAGTTAATGGGAAGAAATAAGTCGACAGTGAGACAGGGCGTGTCTCCTCTGTCGACTTCTCCGCTCTACTTCCTTCAAGCAGATGTCAGGCTTTTTCCTTGGGTGTTATGGGGAAACGTTAGTGTTAAAAGGATGGGGAAAGTGTGAAGGACAGAGTGTATGTGTATATATATAAACACACACACACACAGTGTCTCGTAGTAGCTTGGTCAGCAGCTAAAATTACATTTATTTTATTTTATATGTCTGTCTAAAGTTTCTTTATTTACCACCACAAGTCTTTCTGTCCAGTAGCTGGTAGCCACTGGGGCACTGGCACTCAAAGCCAATTGGTCGGTCCATGCAGACATGGGAGCAGCCGCCGTTGTTGATCATACACTCATTCAGCCCTGGGAGACAAAGAAAAGAAGCCAGCGGTCAAATGCAGTCAATCATCGAAGAGGTGTGGAGATTACGGTAGCCCAACAGGTCATTTAAAAGGTCAAAATCGGATTTAGAAAAAGGCCTCTGGCTCATTGACGGTAAAACATTTTTTTGTAAAAAGGGTAACTGCAGTGGCTTGTGATATTTTATAAAGTTGAATAAATATGTGTGGCACATAGGTGGGGAAAACGGATATCATCTTTAATATCATTATTTCATCTCAGCTCTCATGCTCAGCTATTTTCCATCCTTTTTGAACCCTTATATGAGATGTTCTCAAAAGAAGAAAAAGGGAATCAAAGAGACAAGACATCACACCTGGTGAGATCTAAAAACTGAGAATCAGGTCATAATTCATGTCCTGCGGGGATATGAATTATGAATCTAGAGGGGATTAATGCTGTGAACTGGGATTCTGAGATGCCCAATAACGTTCTTGTTGTCTTTCACAAGAGGGAGAACGAGAGACAGAGCAATAGAGAGAGAGAGAGGACATCTAAATTAAACAGGCCTGCTGTTTAAATTGAGGCAGAGTGATGTAAAAGCATCTGGAGAATGAAAGAAGCAAAAAAAACAAGATGTAATACACAACCACTCTCATTTTAAACTAGGTCATAGCAGCTGGCACAAGGCTGGCACACAATAAAGAAGGCAGAGGCAGTTAAGATTTTATTAAGCTGCACACAGTGGCTTTAAGAATTACTTGATCGCAACAAGGGCTCAAATGTGGCTGCAATACATACAGCTGAGAATCAAGTGTTATCTAGCAAATGCATAAGCAAGTGGTTACATATAGTAGTATCTGTATCAATTCACTGTGGAAATGACTTGACAGCTCTTTAGCACACTTTCCTGTCCATGTTTGCTTTTAAAAGAAAAATACAATCAATTGTTTGAATGAATCATAGAAGGTAAGTTAGCTGAGCAAAAGCTGAGATCACCAGAAACAATCTCTGACGTTTCGGTCAACAGTTTAAGGGAATTCCCTTTTATACAAACAATTATGCATGGTTGCACAATGAACAACTGGAAAGGGGTGATGGATTAAGCTACAGGGGAAACCTCACTCCTCAATACAAGAGAGTGCTTAATTCTGTAACCAGCATCCGGCGCAATCTAGCGTAACACATCTGTCGATAGCCAGGGAGCTTTAAATCATCAGTCATTGAAAGCGGCGCTGCTGTACAGTATGTGTGTGACTTAGTAAACATTTAGCCTCAAGGAAAAGCAAAGCATCCGCTAACTTCCCACCAAGACGTTGGTTCCAAAATTAAGCTTCGTTAGCTGAATATATAAACAACTTTTCCTTGGGAAGGTACACATTTTCTTCCTGCACTTTAACTTCAGTATTTTATAAGTGAGGTTAAAGAAATAGATCATAATTTGTTTTAATCTTACATTTTTGTACTGTTGAAACAAACAAGATGTACGTGTTAATTAGTTTAAGAGATACTGCTAGGTGGGGTTTGTCACCTTCAGAAAGAGCCAGACTAGCTTTTTCCCTGTTTCCAGTCTTTGTGCTAAGCTAAGCTAACCGGCTGCTGGCTCCAGCTTTATATTTACCGTACAGATATCAGAGTTTCTCATGTAACTGTTTGCAAGAAAGCAAATAAGTGTATTTACCCAACTTCTTTTAAGCTACTTTAAACAAGTGTAAAGTAAGTGTTTTTACATTTTGGCGCTAAAGCTCGATTGATATCAATGCATACATTTGATAATTAGAAGAGACGTTTGTCAAGACACGTGCCGAGCAGGGCTGCCACATAGCTTGCAATGCTAAATCGTGGCGTCGAGAAAACGTTGTGCTGTTTATGTTGCTACACTCTCTACACAGCGAACTTATGTTGATGCCCTTTCTTGTGCATTGCAATAAAATGCTGAAAGTCAGTCCTGATGAATGTGGTCCTCCAGCAATACACTGACTACAGGGATCCAAGACGACCTGTTCAGCTTATCTTTCAGCAAAGTTATCTTTTTGCCCAGCTACACCACATTATACTTTATTTATTGTAACAACAATAAAGAAAGATAAAGTTGACTCTCGAAAGATTGACTGGGGGTTACTTTTGTGGGAACATTTTCATCTTGGCTTCGTGTAAGTGCCAGCAGACTTTGAGCGCTGCAACCGCCAGCATTAAATTCCCATCACTAATTCAGCTGGATGGGTGACAGCAACCTGCCACTCAAAGCAGCTCCTGCTAACTCCTTTCATGTCAGTTCAGAATTAACTGCAGACAGAAGAAAGTCGAGGATGTGTTTGTATTTGAGGACTCACTCATGCCTGTTTATTTGAGAGGGGCTGGGTGGGTAGCAAAAATGCCTCAGGGGGAGGCCGTGTGACAACATTAACAGCTTTTTCTAGACCACTTCCAAGGACAGCCATGATTTAGAGGTCACTTTCCCATGGGCAAAGAAACATGACGTCTCCTTCTCTACTCCACCTCCGACTCTCTACCTCTCTCACCATGGAAACCCATTATGTACGAGCTATTTCCAGCCATTCCTCTCAGTGAAAGCTGGAAGTCATGGTGCAGTGTTTAGGAAATGAATGGTGTGCCCAGTAATGAGTCAGTGCTGTGGTAATATGCCATTATTTCTAATGAGATGGGGAAACACAGAAAAACATTTACTTACAAATGCATTGTCTTTATATTACCCTGATGTAAGGCTGATGCGGCAAATGCAATCTCACCGAACAACTATAGATGTGTGTTCAGTGCAGTGGGGAGTAGTACTGTCTCTGTGTGTGTGTGTGTGTGTGTGTGTGTGTGTGTGTGTGTGTGTGTGTGTGTGTGTGTGTGTGTGTGTGTGTGTGTGTGTGTGTGTGTGTGTGTGTGTGTGTGTGTGTGTGTGTGTGTGTGTGTGTGTGTTGTGGTTGGGGAACATCTTGCAAGCAAATGGTTGAGTGAGCAGAGCGATGAGCTAGGTGTGTGCGGACACGCTGTTAATGAGCTGAGAACAAGATCTGAGTTGAAGGAGAGACGGAGGTAAATATGAGGAGAGAGAGGGAGGAAGACGAGGAAGCTGAAAGACAAAGGGAGGAGAATTACTCTCTGGAATACCTTTCGTCTTGTAATTTCCCTGGCAGAGGTCAGTCCACTCTGCCATCTGTCACTTTCCCTTCTCGACTGTATGTTCCTCTGAGATGTCAGTGTCCGTCTGCTCCTTACTCTCTCTCATATCACAAACCTTCTTACTGAGCTCTTCATCACAGAGGCAAAGCCATAAACACACAAGGTGTTGTTTCTTTAACTAAGGCATCACTTTCATTTACTGGTGGTCAGTAAAAAAAAAAAAGTTTAAGAGATAAAGGTGTATGGAGACAGGAAGAGAGATGGAGAGTTGAGACATTATCGCAGAGCAGAAGAAGCCTTTTTCTACCATTTGATGGTAATTAGTACATGCAGGCTCTCTCTGCTAATTTGGAGTGCGGCTCTCTGAAGCCTTTGAAATGCACGGTAATAGGAGGAAGGTAGTCACAGTTTTGTTATGGTAAACATGATTACGCTGCTACACCGCTTGAATCCATTTACATAGTGTATATGTAATGTGCTCACGGCACTGGGCTTAGCTAAGCGCTCCGCTGACACACACACACACAATCTACTTAATGTAATACCACTGCACCAAGGGTCAAAGAGTGTTTGTTAACAGCGGAGGCTACATCCAAGTGCTCGTGTTCAGAAAAAGTCCTCTTACCGCACTCCTTCTTGGGCTCATCCGATCGGTCCTTGCAGTCCTTGATGGAGTCGCACACTTTGGAGCTGTCAATGCACTCTCCGTTCTTACACAGAAACTTCAGGGGCCCCTCACATTTTGTGGCTGCGAGAGAACAGCAGAAGCTAGATCAGCATGCGCACTATAAACTTGACAAGACATATATTTGTATAAGCTATTGCAAAGTGATTCAGAAACGCATGCATCAAAAAGTGTGTGATGTCATATTGAATATCTCCAGTGGTTCACAATATCACTGAAGGCTCAAATGAACCAAGTGACAGCCACAAATACTCCTCACTCAGATATTCAAATCATCCCATATAAAAGCCCAGTGTGATCAAAGCTGGACTTTAATTTGCTGCAGGTTCTCAGTACTATAGGGCTACATTTTCTGTAACGTCATTTTGCAGTATGCTGGTAAATTATGTATTGGGTCTTATGTATAGAAGAAGTTATGAAATCAGCTTACATAAAGCACTGGGTTGGATCCTCACAACAATCAACGGACATTATAGCAATTCATTTGACAATCATTTAACCCCAGAAAAATCCCACATAAATGTGTTTAAAGGAAGTTCTAACTTGTATGGCTTTCATGAAATCACACCCTTTTATTATACTATTTATGGCCAGCATTGTTTCTGCAATAGCCATTGTTCGTATTTGCATTCTGCAATTATCTCCAGGAAACAATGCAGCTGTTAATCCAGCTTTACTTTATCTCATTGATATCAGCCTTTATCATAGCTATATTAAGTTCATGCAAATGCAAATGGAACGCTTCCTCCTGATCCTACCCCACATTAAAACCATTCAACTGGCAAAATATAACATATGTTTCATCATGTTTTTATCACCACGGTTAGCACTAAACACAATCGTTCATCAAACAGTCACTTTCTGCAATTTGTTTGACAGCGGATGAGTTTTAAATATTATGTATTATATTGCCTTATAAATATGATATAATAGTAATGAGCAAGAGAAAGAGCAGCCACAATGAGCTGGTAGATAAAAGGCTGCAGGCTGCGTACATTCAACTCTTCAGCGAGGTGGCCTCTCTCTGTGCTGTGTGCAGCATGAAATCAGCCCATTGTACAATTATATTTTAAACACCAGTTTAGCTGTTTAGCACAACTGTTGAGTTGAGTAAAGATAGAGCAGACAAGCTAATAAAAAGGGGGTTGTAGTAATGTACTGTGAGGTTTTATCTTGAATTTCCTTCACTTTTACAACTAATAAAGCTGGTCAAAGTCATCCCTCTTTATTTTAAAGCATTTCAGAAAAGACAAGACATGTGTGCACAGGACTGAGACACACTGAATCAAATATATATACACTGACAGTCGGAACATCAAACGGGAAGACTGATTCAAACAGACACAGGCAGAAAAGAAGACGACAGGTGAACAGGCAGAGAGGAGGACAGATTCTGGCAGTCAGGCCTTCAGACAGCGATGACAGGTGTACCCACCGTTGACGCAGCCAGATTCGTCGCTGTGGTCAGGACAGTCGTGGACCTTGTTACACTGCTTGGTGCCGTGGATGCAGGAACCGTCACCGCACTGGAACTCATCGGGACGACACGTCAACAGAGCTGGAAGAGGCACACACGCACATAAACACACACTTGAAACTGGACTTGTAAATCCACTTTAATCCCTTCAAGAGGATCACAACATCCTGTGGCCGAAACCAGCCCAAGACCTTTTTTTGAATTTCACTTTATCAGTTTTTCACAAGTCTCTCTACTTTTGCCTTCCTAATAAGGGCAAGGCATGCCCAAAAACATATTTCAAAGGATTCTTTGTAGAAGCATGTATGAAGTCAAAAGGGTTGTGCAATAAAAGGGTTGTGCCCTGTACTTCTATCCATTCACAGCCTGTGTTAGGTGCTGCCTGGGACAAAGAGAGTCAAACTGAGGGCTCGTGATGAATGATTTTCAATACAGTAACGCAAAGATGGAGGCTGCATGAAGCTACACCACATTTCATTAATACCCCAAGCACAGACAAGCTTTTCATCAACTGGGCCCAGCGTGCTCATAGAACTCCTTTCTAAATCACTATATATGACTGAGGAGGATATGATTTAGTGTTATCACAAGATGAGCTGAACGGAGGGAATGTAATGGAGACGGGCCGCTGTAGCCTGGACACACATGTGCACACACGTATGCACATAGAAACACTAATAGCATGCTCTTTATACAGTGTTGTCTGTATCTGGCAGATGTGATAAGCCAGTTACAGAGGATGGCATACAGACACGTGCATACACTGTATATTATATGTCGGAAATGTATTGATGAATCACAATAGCATTACATTTATATGGCAAAATAATCCTCACATAGACATTAGAGCATGTGAATATAGCAAAGGTAGTGGATTAAATGGTAACCTCTGGACAAATATGAGGTTAGGCCTCCAGACCCCTCTCTTAATGCAGGAATCCAGTTGGCTAACTAAACATCAATCTCTTGTAAGTGTCTCTTATATGACACCACGGAGAGTGAGAGGTGGGTGTGATATGTGCGCCACACATCAAGATAATGAATAGTGGGACTATCTGGGCTTCACACTCTGGCTTAGTGAGACAGGAGCTTCAGGGCTCGCCCATCCATGACCGGCTAATAGGAAAACCTGTTTTATCACAAGGCCCCATCTTCACACTGTGTTTATCAACAGAAACACATTCTTTACCAGACACATTTGGGAAAAAAAGAAACCTTACCCCAACTTCCAGCATAGTGGGAATGTGCTAAATGGCAAAGTAACACCTCAGAAGAGGAAGGAAATATGCCGAGTAGATACTGAAAACCTGCCTAGAAATAGCAAGTAGTACGGAAGTGAGACACAGCTATAGCCTCTTTAAGGTTACTATTCTCTATTGTACTGAAACTATACCTGAACCCAGTTACATATTCCATATGCACATAAACCCTTTGAGACAGAGAGGATAGCCTTTCAAATATGAAACGAGGATAGCCTTCATACAATAGAGAATGTATGAGCGCCAGCAAGCTAAAAAAGATGCACATGAGAGTACAGTATAAGGGGAGGAAGGCGAGGAGATGCCAAGAAAAGAGACAGAAAGAGAAACTCACGGCAGTCAGACTCATCAGACTTGTCCTTGCAGTCTGGATCTCCGTCGCACTTCCAGGTCAGCCTCACACACTCCCCGTTGGCGCAGCGAAACTCCCCAGCGGTGCAGTTTGTCCGGCGGTTAGGCAGGTAGGGGACCCCGTCGCTGCCGCAGCGCTCCGGTCCCTCATCTGAACTGTCGGAGCAGTCGGGGTCTCCGTCGCAGCTCCACATGAGCGGCACACACTCCGAGGTGTTACAGCGGAGATGGTTGGGCCCGCAGGTCAGAGGGGACGCACACTTGAGCTCATCGCTGCCGTCTCCACAGTCGTCGTCACCGTCGCACACGTTGACGGCGGCCAAGCACTTGCGGTTGGCACACATGAACTCACCGCTGGGGCAGGCTTTGGCATCTGGAGGACGAGCAGAAAGAAACAAACCTCAGAAAGGAGTTTGAAGGGCAAATGAGGGCCTGCGTGGTTCGAATTGAATGAATATATTTAAAAGGCCTGTGCTTTAAAAATGAACTGAGATGTAACAATCACCTCAGTGTTTCAGGTTTTCTTTGCAGTACATGAAATAAAAAATGAAGCTTCAACAGTATCTGTAGGTTGATGACAGGAAATAAGTAGAGGCTTAAATTAGCTTCACATAGGGACACAGTGACGGGAATAAGAGTTTCTCAGGTCGGCTGAAAGTCATCAGAACTGAGGAGGAGACAGAGAGAGGGGTGGAGAGAAGCAGAGGTGATGATGGAGAGAAACCTCCTCTCCTGTGTGGCAAAAGATAATCGAGCTCTCTCTGCCATCAGCCGGCCCTTCTCCTCCCTCTGTGACTAGCGTGATACTTCCTCCTCTTTCAAAAGATCCGTCTTTCTAGTGCATTTGTTTTATCTTGGCTCATCTTTCTCTTATCTATAACCAACAAGGAGACGCTGGTTAGCCATAAACTGTATGTTAGAACACAAATGTTTCTCTGCAGGAAGGAAAAGTGCTGTACTGTAACGCTGTCTCCCCTTCACAAGGCCAAACTCACAGCTTCTGTAAATAATTTGTTCTCTCTCTCTCTCTCTCTCTCTCTCTCTCCCAGCCTCCCAAAGTTGTCTCTGTCTCTACTCAAGTCTGTCCAAAAGCGCTCAGGCTGTGAAGAGAGTTCAGGTTTCCACTGTGAGGCCATAGCAGCACAGAGGCCAGCACCGGGAGGAGAGGAATTTGATATTTATACAAACCGCAGGGAGTTCAACTTCAACACCGCTGCCTTTGGCTGTTAAGACTGGTTACAGGAAAGGGATTGCTGTTTTAAAACATTCTACACAGAATCAGCCCACTGCAAAGCAAGTGCATGTTGTCAGTCAAGACTTTATGTGCATGAGCAGTGATTTGTAATTCTGATACAAATATTTCGATCAAAACAGGGATCAGGGATTTCAATGGCTCGAGAATAAATCAGTTTGAAACGCTCTGAAGAGAAATGAATCAACATTTAACCATCAGTTAAAAATAATGATAAGCTAAGTGTTGTGTCCTTGGTTGACTGTTTAAAGCTAAAACACTACAACCAAGCAGAATCAAAAAAACAAATTTAATATCTCACTAGAGTGGAAAATCGCATGCATTTCCATGTGCCGAGTTAAACTGGGGGAACAAACATCAGGTGCAGGATGGTGTCCTAATTCCTATCCGATGAAGTTATACCACATGTTAAAGTCCCTATCTGTTTTCTCAGCGTGTAATTCATCTACTGGTACCGACATGATTGCCACAGAAGCACGGAAAAGCAGTTGATACGAGATACAAGATTCAGTTCAGTAAAAGGGTTTATATTCATGAATATTAAACAAGCTCCATCTGATTCTGATGTGTTTTTTAACTACTGTGCCTGTTATGCCTCTACTCCAACTCCATACTAATTTGGCAATAAATAATTAAGGAGACGCAACAGTCCTGTACATTATTACACAGGGGGCAGAGCATTAGTAATGTACATGAGTGGCCTGGTTACACTGGAGAGAGACTTTGTTTTCCAGTGGTGAAGAGGCGCTAAGCAAATTAATCGGAGGTCTTTGGAGCAACTTTGAGCCCACAGACTGCCTTCCTGCATTCTGTTAATATGTTGTATGCTTTTCCGTTTCAGTCACGCAAAGTACCTACAGTACACGCACTAAATCACAGCGCTCTGTATAGAGGGACCCAACATTTCACTCATAATTTGGTATTGTTGCTTGAATAAAAGCGGGAACATTGCTATTGTAAGCATGATAGCATGCTGATGTTAGCATTTAGATAGATTGTTCTTGTGACAGCCAGCAAGCAACTTGTGCTAACTTTGCCGACAGACGAGCAACTTTCTGGTCCTTATATATTCTTAATTAACAAAAAGAGTTCACGTCGATTTTAAATTTCTCCAGAATGCGTGGCTACCTACCTCAGTTCTTTTTGTCATCAAGCAAACACAACCTTCAACAGGAACTACACAATAATGTCACCGAATAATAACATCTCTATAAAAATGCTACATTCCTTGAGAGCTTTACACTGCTGGCACACAGGCATGTATTGCCCCTTCCTCAATAACTTGGGAGGGGAAACCATTTCTATGACTACCACCTTAGTAGTCAGTAGCTGGCAGCGTAGCACACATTTTCTGGCAGCTTTGATGATGGGAGATTTTTGCCAGCAGCAACTGGCTAAGATGAAAGGGCAAGAGATGACTGGTCGTTCTACTCGACTCACATTAACATTACAGCTGATGAGTGAGCGGTGTGTGCGTGTGTGAGTGTGAATAGTTAGGATGCACGAAGGAAAGACAGAAAGGTGAATAAAATATATTTTTTTGTGTAGGAGGGACAGAAGGAGACGTGAAATGAAAAGAAAGACATCCGGGTTGAGGGTAAGCACGTAAAAACCGAGTAATGCATCTTTTATATGCACACGCTTAACACCTCTGAGCATATCAGTCACTGTCTGTGCAGCTTAACGTTTCTCACCGCTTTCACATAGATATCACAGACTTAAACTGAAGGGACAGTTCAGAGCTGCAGGTCCACTCGCCACAGCCACTGCAGCAAGGTCACAGTGCCTCACCGGGGAAATAGCTCAGTAGCTGACCTTTCCTATGATGCTACACAAACATTTACAGAGGAAACACTGCTGGAATAGAGAAGAGACAACTCTCTCATCTACAGTCATAACCAAGAGAAGATAATAGAGGACAAGGTGGGAGTGTTTTAACTTCCTTTCTGACATCCTTACTGACTGAGAAGGTCAGCTAACTGAGGGCCAAATGGGGGAGACATGGAGTGGGTGCCAAGAAGAGACAAAACACCCACCTGTCTGGATTTCGATTAGCTGAATGATTTTTCGGTCGGAGGATACACATTAGTTCTGTAAAGCGGCCCTGTGTGAAAGCTTCATCGGTGGGGATGCACACTATCTGCCAGAGACAGCTGTGACCAGTGCAGCAAGTAATTGTTTGCCTCATACTATCCAAGCAGCATTAAATATGAATCAGGAAACATGCAAAAAATACAACGTCACAGAACTATTATATGCACACAGGCCAGGCAGGCAGCTCAACCTGACACGGAGTACAAATGCAAAACACACACGAAAACATACAAATCCAGACCGGCTCCTGGGCTTCGCAGCAGATCCCAGCAGAGAGGCGCGCTCAAGAGAGAAGCCTGGAGAGTAAGTGCACGTTAATCTCCGCATCGCTGAGGGTTGAGGACAGTTCAACTTTCTCACGGAGTTTCTCTAGAAGTGCTGCTTAATGTAATGTTGATCGAGAAAAGCTTCCTCTGGTGAGGGCTAGATTCTACTTAATACATAATTCAACATGTGGATGACTCAATTAGCAGGATGCCTCTGCAAGATTTACTTTTGTGAATCTGCGCTGGGCTATTCACTCTTTACATTTCTACTAATAGCAGAGCGCACTGGGGCTAACTCAGTACGTTCCAGCTCAGGCATTTTTGGGAATGAGAGCACTCAACTCACATTGTGAGTGTAGATTTGAATGTTTTGCTCACTGTGTGAATGTTTAAGCTTGATCAGGCTCACAAAAACTAATCAAGTAAAACAAAAAGTACTGACACTCAACGTTTCACAGCAGCCATTTGCCCCACATTATATTGAGTTACAAAATACCTCATTGCTGTGCTCGGTTGTTACCTGTTCATCTATCTATCTATGACCTGTCGCAGAGACAACTAATACTTCTTATAACCAACTATTACCGTACTTACTTCTTTGACCACCAGAGAGGACAAGTTAAGTCGCAAGGTGCAGTCAGGTGGAGGACGACCTGATGTGTCCCTTCAGGTCACCTAAACTGTCCGAATGATTTATGTGTCAGTGTCATTTATGTGTCAGTTATGTCTATAACTCTTGGTTTAATAAAAAATAAGTCAGTCTGAAGAGAAAAAAAAAGTTGCGTCTAGTTAGTGCTGCATCTGCCGATGTAACACTGTACATACAAATACAAATGTATGGAGATGAATGTGGAGTCTGAGGCCCCTGAGGTGGTGTAGGAGTTTCCATCACTTCTGCCTATGACAGGAATGTGAGAAAAAGAGATGGTGCGAAGCTTAAAGCTCTGGCCACAGTGGCCAGATGTGCAAAGGTGTAAAAATGGCCAGTAGCTGCAGAAAGAAGGGATTTTTTTTGTTTCATTAAGCACCAAAAATCTGATAATGCAGCTCCTGAAAGGCTCCTTTTACCACTTACCACCTTTCTGCATGATTGAATGAGCATCTAATCACAATTACATGGAAGCCTTCTCCGTTAAACACAACAGGTTTATCTCTAACAATGTCGATTCTGCTGTGGAAGCGACAGACATTTTAGCAGCAATTTTCTGTCTTGTTTACACTTGGGGAGTCCCTTCAACATTTGATGCTCAATAGTGCTGACACTTCCCATGTATGCTTCAATATTTTAAATTAACTGCACCCAAAGATGATTTGTTACTACATTTGCAGCCTCACTCTCTGAGATTTTCAGCCAAGCCTTTGGCCGGCAGGAGCAAAAAGCAATTGGATACATACAGTGTTCATAAAATTGCTAGATTTTGATTTTGTACGACTGCTTCTACATCATTCGAAACATCATCTTCATTAATTGTCTCCCTCTAAACCCAAACCTACAGCTTAGTTAACACTGCTTTGAAGTGAATTCTCTCGCTGCCCGTGTGCCAACAGCTAGACAAGCAACACACAGACGAACTGAAACGTACAATTGGTAATTTCAACCACTCTTCTCTCACCTCACGTCGTGACTGTAAATGTAAAATATTTAAAGCCTTCTGTCTGCAGTACCTAAGAGTAATACAGCAAGCAGCGGTATAATTCTGTGAACAATGGCTTTAAGTTTGCATCAACACAAAACTCCTGGTTATTGTTATTGTTGAATTAGATATATATTACCATTGGCATTGGGCACAAATGCAACGCAGCAATGTGAACAATCATTCCTTAAGTCACTGGGCTGGACCACAAACATAACACTGAAGAATCAATGCTCGGTACCTTCGGATTGATCTGCTGCGAGGTAACAGTTAAACGCTTCTTGCACTTGGTTTAGACGTCATCTTTAAGGCTGGCGGTGGGACTAATCAGTCTTCAAATAAACTGGACTGAGCAGCACTTAATAAGCCTTATTGGTGATGTTATCTAGCACTGTGCTGCACTGGAGTCGACTTCTCCCTCCTGGTCACGCTGAGTGGCATTTACCTCTGGAGGGATTTGGGATTTTGTGCTTTTGCCTGGGTGGGCGGCAGCCTGCTGCCTGCCCTCATGTCACCACTGAGAAGCTTAAGGCTGCTGCATCAATACAGACATTAGAATGAAAAAAGGATTAGCACAGGCTAGACTGGGTCTCAATGGGCAGCGCAGTGAACAGCCATCCAAGCTAAGAAGGCATTAGAACTTAAGTCAATGGGATCACTTGGCGTGAGAGTGTGGGGCCACTTTGAGGAGGGGAGTCACTGACAGGCCACTTGTAGGCCGATCTGGCAAAAAAAACATCATTATTACAGGAGGAGAATCTCTCTGATTTGGGTTTTAATTGTATGCCCAATTTATTTTTGCTTCCTCTCTACATAAAAACTCTTGTGTATCCTTGAAAAAACAAACATGAATTGCTTAAACGCCAAAGAGGCATATCGTCCAACACCCACACACACACAAACAACTGACAGGGAACAAATGCCTGAAAAGACGAACATCATCATTTATATAGGATAATAAGGAGATGGCTTTTCTTTTTTTTTTTTTTCTCCTTGCATTTACCGCCACATGCTCTTCATCTTCAAAGTCTAAACACCCCACAGCAAAGAGGCAAGGGAAAGAGAGAAAAGACGAAGCCGATTCTTCACGGCGCCTCGGAAGTAGGGCAAGGATAGTCCCTGCAGGGGGCGGGGGGGGGGTTGGGGGAAGCGCACGGTTGAGTTGTCTGATTGGCTGGGTAGGAGGTGATGTCATTTTTGATGGTTATGAGGCCCCTGCAGTGGAAAGTCTAAAGACTCAAGGTTCAAGATGTGGCGACAGAAACCTCCAAATATCAACAGAAAGCTGTAAACATCTGACACTCCACACCAAAAGTCATTCCACATCAAAGATGACTTTGTTAAGTGCCGCTCGCTTAAAACTCAAACCTCACTTTAAATCCCTCTAATTATATGAAGTGTTATCTACCGTGCTTTCATGTCGAAAAGCCTCGGGATGATCAGCGAGATCAGAAAGGGTGAAATACTAAAAAGGAGGAATCTAAATCCTCCTTATGACTGTGTGCCTCATCAAGTCATTCACTTCTGCACGTCTGTCATTGACACTTTTTTCCTTGAAATGCAGTTGGTGAACGGCGGTTCATGTGTTTCTTTGAGGTAATTTCCATTATAGTGGAGGGACTAACAGCAGACTTCATCAAACTCACCGGACGCACAGTCCTCCTCATCCGCCCCGTTTTCGCAATCCTTCTCCCCATCGCATCGCCATGACAACGAGACACACTTGTTGGTGGCTCCCCCACAGTCAAATTTCTCTGGAGGGCACGTCTGTTTGCCTGTGGGCAGAAATGGAAAGAGAAGGGGAGATTACTGCAGTGGTTTTATGGTCCCATAAAGGCAGCAAAGAACAACTACAGACACAGCAGGACTCAATTTCTATCGCCCCCACGACGCAGTTAAAACTCATCCAAAACGCCACCACACTGGCCAATTGATTTTACTGTCTGGGCCGCCTCTAAAGAGGCACGCCGAAAGATCATGAAATACAGCAAATGCACAGTTGGCTGTATAGCAAAAGAAGAAAAAAAACAAGCCCCCCCCCCCCCCCCCCCCCCCTTCTCCATTTCCTGCCAATCTGCTCTAGTTGGCACAGGGTAGGTTTGATCCAGATTACAGTGCATGTTGTTAATTATACATCTTTGCTTACAGTGCAGCCTTAAGCCTCCCAGTATGAAATCGAGGCGTTAGCCTACATGAAAAATCATTGAACTTTTTGATTGTTTCCTTTTCATATTATATTTGTATTTAACAATAATTGTGTATTGTCCCATGCAGCCCTGTCAGCTGAACTGAAGAATTCCTTCATTATATTGTATTTCAAAGTGGATGCTATTCAACATATTGTCACAATAATGTTTTCATACAATTGAATGTTGTGGCAATTTGTCAGTATGTTCATTTTAGATGTAACTTGTATCGCTTAACGCAGACAAACAGAGGTAGCCTGTGTCTGACTTGCTGTAATCTCAACCTGATGGTTGTGAGAGCTCATAACCTCCGCCTCCCTCACAAAAGCAGAAACAGCAGCACCTGCCAAGGCCTCGACATCTTAGCTCCATCCGAAAAGGGAGTACGCCTCTGAACCATCCGTGGGGGAAAGAGCTCTGACCATTCAGCTGAATCATTAACTATTCATAATTATTAAGTGTCTGTTCAATACTTCTGAGAGTTTTCTCATCACGTTTATTTCTCACAGGGAAATTAAGTTAATTTAATATTAATTAAGTTAATTACGTTTGTAGCGACTACCATCAGGATTGTCATGGGCTGCACATTCAACCATTTATCCATTTAATTATTATTTATTTATCCATTACTTTTAGCCATATATTTCAACCACATTTTAGCCACCTACTTTGGCCATTTAACCATTATTTTTAACAAATATAACCATTTATACATTAATTATAACCATCTCTTTTTAAAGTTTATCCATCACTTTTAATTGTATTACTACAAGTACTATTAATATAATTACAGCTAAGTATTTGAACTGTATAGCTTTAGTATAAGCTTCTTCTAACTGGCTTTCACGCACTAAATACAAGACACAGAGTTCAGAGGATATAACTGATCATGTGGATGTATTTTTTTTTCAGCAAATCTTATTTTCTATTTTTAAAATCTGTTAAGCTTCTCTACAATTCTTCCACGTACCACCTGGCAAAATTAAAGTGAGCTTGGAGGCCTTTCAATGGTCGTGTTTTCTTTTTTACATGAGATCACTGAAACAGCATTGCCGAAGCTGACAAACGATGCCATGTGAGGATCATTAGTACTAGCGTGATCACTGAGAACAAGCTCCATAATGAATTTCATTTATGAGGTTACAAGAATCTCTGATGATGTCCCGAGCAATGCTTGGCGTAAACTGCATTGTGGGAAATTGGACCAGACAGACCAGGTCTTTCTGAACAGAGCACATCTGCTCATATGGAAATGCATTTGTTAGAAGACTGCACTTAAGATCAAATTGAATTCCTTGTCATCTAATGTAAATTCAAGATGCAGTAGATTTGAATTATTAAATAATCAACTGTATATCTTCCATGAAAACTACAGAGTGTAAATTGCAGGGAGCATTTTAGGTTTCATCCGTTTTAACAAAAATCTGTGATTTTTTAATGGTTTTAACATTAATTTGTTTATTTACGTAATTAACTACAGCGTAAATTCGTGTTCTGAGGGATCAGTCAAGTTGTAAAAGATTAGTGTATTTGCTGTTACGTGCCACCAGATTTTGGGAGCTAATACCAATATTTGAGAGTTTCAAAATCAGATATTTTGGCCGATATTGATTTATTCTTTTGAAAATAGTCTTTTTAGTTTCTGACCAAGTAGTAATTTACAACAACAATGTTCTCATGATGGAAGATCAGGTTCTTCAACACCAATCAAAAACACTTTTTAAATTTACAATCTCAAAGATATGGTGTGTTTTTTTTTTTACATTATCAGATTGACAGGATAGACCGACCGGAAAGATGGAGCGAGGGGATGACATGCAGAAAGACGAACGAAAAAGAAAAGGCAGAGGTGGCGAGGTCGAGCCTGAGAAGGGGAGTGATTATCAAGACCGACTATGCTTCACTCGTGAATTTATTCCACCAGAATAGAAAAGTGCCTTGTCCGAGATGAGCGACCACAGGGTCCTCAGAGTGACAGGGAGCTCAATCATCCAGAAGCAGAGGAGCGCAATGCTCGGGCCAGAGTAGGGTTTTGGCCACGGCTTGGAGGTAGGAAGGAGCAGTTCCCTTCACTGTAGACCAACATCAGACTCTTAACCTGCAACAGGGAGCTAGTGTTGTGCATGACGAAGAGGAGTGGTGTGCACCTCCATGTGAATTTTCTTGTTACCCATCGGCCAACATATATGTCGATACAGATAGATCGTCACCGAGCCAATACTGACTGATACGGTATACCGGCCTGGCAGATATGTAAGGGAATTAGATGTCGTTTGAGTATGAAGGGTCATTTCTCAGCCCTTCAGAGTGTGCGTCTGTCCCTGCCTGCAGCACAGTGGGGTGAGAGTACCCGAGGAGGGGAGAGAAGGCTGGAGAGGCAGCTGGTGCCTGGGGAGCAGTGAGAATGGCTGATGCAGCCAGGCCCTGACACACACACACACACACACACACACACACACACACACACCACTGCAGTGCTGTTGTTGCAGCAGAGAGAACATTGTATTACTGTATGTTGAGGAGAAACATCTACCTACAACCATTTGTTTCCTGTCCAAACGTAGTTGTAAACAAATTTCAGTGTCATGTTAGTGTAAAAAAAAAACTTACTTTAATTCACGATTTGACATTTGGCATTCTTGACAGTTTATTAAACAAAAATATTGTGTCGAACAATGGCCTACAGTGAGTAAAACAGCAGCAGGATAGTAAGATATAAGTGGAACGATCAAGCGGTTGACCTTTTCCATCTGCCAGCTCTGGCTTAGCCTTTCATTTCCCTCATGGTTAATGCACGAGATTGAGGTATAAAAAGGGGTCTTTCGTTTCTTTTGGTTCCGTTTCATGTGTAAGGAAGTTTGTGTGAGAAAAGTGTATTTACCAAGGCGAGTTAGGATGTGTGACAGTCTCTGATGTTGCCTGCGTCAGTGCTATATCCTTCAAGCACGACAGAGACAATTGTTCCCTGTAATATGATTTTTCTGTCCCTCCTTTCCAGACACAGCTGTGCGAGAGTGTTAAGTGAGCAAACAAGCTTAATGACGACTGAAGAAACTGAGGACGAGAAGGAGTGATTAGCTGAAATGAATGATTGCAGGCGAGTCGGGGAGGCAGTGCAGAGTTCTTTTTTTGAAATGTCTGAGATGAAAGAGGAGGTGGAACCTTTGAGAGAGGAAATAGCATTCTGTCTGAATTAATTCATCCAAATAGGTCTAAACAGGCCCTGACAAAAAAACAAGAATCAGAGCAAGGAAATGAAAGAGGTTGACAGAGAGAGCAGAGAAAAGAGAAACACAATGGACAGCTTCGGAGGCATGCCATGAGCAAGATACCGTATGAAAAGGAAAAAAGGAGACAAACTGCAGCATGACCTTTCAAGTTCTTATCCTAAAGCAAAATCAAAAACCATCCACACCAAGTGGAAAGAGATGAAGGAGGAGAGGCAGGCAGAGCGAAGACTCGAGCAGAATCTGAAAACCACCGAGCTGTCCAGTCCTGTTAACGTACGACTCCTTAATGAACCGTGATGTCTGTTCCTCCCAAAACCAAACAAAGAAAGGAAACTTCAAAATGACAAAAGCAGCGGTAACTCAATGCCCCTCTTGACAGCTATTGACACCTCGGAGTTTTATAAAGACGTAGGTAATGGGTTTTTACTTGAGAAAGAGGCAACATAATAAAAGCCAATTACTCACAGACAAACTGACTGCCTGGCTGTTGTTTACCACCAGAGTGAAGAATGAGGATTCATCTCCACTGTGGCGTTTTGGCAGGAGCTCCGTTTAGAATTCATCACCTTTTACCCAAGGCAGTGTTCGTCTCAACAGGTTTAATAGCTTCACTTTTCGTTTTGATCGTCACGATTGACCTCGTTATTGCTGACAGCCTTTTACCCTAAACTTGGTTTTCCGTGAATAAGCGTAGAGACTCTTTAATTTGTTTTCACCAGGCATGTGATATAATACTGTGATAAAGGAAAGCTTCGTAAATGCTCGGGAGCTGGAAAAAGTGTGAAACTGATCTGATATAACGAACTGCAGCTTCACGACAAATGAAACACGACACTACGGGTTCTTTAAGTACTCATTTGCAGCCTATTCATATAAATTAATGTCTATTTTGCTGTAATTATAATTTCTAATATATATTGCACAGAGGCGATTCATCTTAGACAGTTTTCGACAACCTTTATGTGTGGATTGTGACAGCCTGACTTATCTATATAGCCAGTTACAGTTAGTAACATGTTACTGCTTAAAATCATCATTCAGAAGGACGCACAAACCTATATCCGAGTAGTCGTGAACCATTATTCCAATCACCTGGGATATAAGTCTTTGAGATACAGTATGTGTGGCTTTGTGAGCGTCTATCTGGGTCTGCCCGCACTGTGTGTGTCAATGTTTGGGTTCTAGTGGTTAATGAGATAACTCGGCTTCTCTGCCTCATAGCCGAAAATGCACAAAGCGCTCCAATAGCACGAGTCATGCTCAGATTCGCCGCTTCATTAAATACGGGTTAGCGCGGCCATGTCCTCCTCTCTGAATTATAGATCTGGTACAGCGGAGAACACTTGCTGCTTGCAAACTACAAGATGGAAAGTTGTTATTTTCAGCAAAGTGCATTAGCAAGTAATGCACTGTGGCATGCATCTCCACTTAATATTGAGTGCTGTACCTGAGCTCTCCGAGTGGGACGGCTGAATAAAAGCAGACAAATATTGGCACTTTTTAATGTTTTTCAATCCCAGCAGGCACTGGTCGATGGATACACCCTGGACCGGTTGCCAGTTAATCACAGTGCTAACCATTCAAATGCTATTAGAATAGCCACGCTAGTGGATATAAACACAGAACTTTCTTTTTTTGAGTTGAGCACTGAGCCATCCTTCTCGTGAATTCATTGCGATCACTTGTGATTTGATTTTTACGAGGTTACTGTTCAAACTTCAGTCATCTGGAGCTGCAATCGGCATCAGACGATTCATCCATTTGTAAAGTGACAGAAAGTCAACTATTTGGAAAAAAGATTAATTGTTTCAGTAAATTCCAAACATGACCTTGTTCCAGCTTCTCAAACGTGAGGATTACATGCTTTTTATATCTTTTGTGACTGTGAACTGGGTTATTTTTCTACATTTTCCAAGAGAAGACTAATTGGACAGTTAGTGCTACTGTCATCAATAGTTACGTTATTTTATTTCAGTTCTGTGTTTGAGGCAGAGTGCAAAACTGAAACAGGATGAAGCGCACCAGTTCCCTCTTATGAACTTGATTATATCAAGTGTTTTGTGTAATAACTCCAAAATGTGAATTACATTATTAGCCTCAAAATTCAAACAATGTCAGGCTCTACAATTGATGAGACTTTCATCAGCTGTGGTTCTGAGTTTACCAACATAGTAACTTGCAAAACTACTTTTGTAGTGACACATCAACAATTTCAACAATCAACAAAGAGGAGATAGAAGAGTGAACAGAAAAAAAACAACACAATGGGAAATCTATGCATAACAGCCACAAATCAAATGTACATCCATGCATTCAGTGTGTGTGTTTGGCTATTCTCATTAGCAATGTCGAAATAAACAGCCTACATACAGTACATTTACCTGCAAACAGTCCATCTCATAACACCAACTGTAACAACCCACATGAAAAGAAATCCAAACGATGACACACACACACACACACACACACACACACACACACACACACACACACACACACACACACACACACACACACACACACACACACACACACACACACACACACGCACGCACGCACGCACGCACGCACACACACACACACACACTGATGTAACATTCAGTATGTGCAGTGCAAATATATTTACCAAGAACATCTTTCCCATTATAAAGTCAATAAAAAAGTGAAGCTTTATTATTAACTCTCCAAGAAAAAGCTCAACGGGGTTGGGGCTCATTATCCACAAAGAGGTTTATAGAAGAAAGTTTTCATCAAAACCCCTTTCAGAAAAATATCCACAATCCCCTACAAATTACATATCACTTAAGAAGACCCAATTGCAAATACTATATGGCGGATTTAAAAAGAAAAAAAAATCCATATTTTCCCACATTTCCCAAATATGCACCAGTTCAGGGTTATGTCCTCACATAATGAAAGACTCCTTGAGAAAGATGAAACACCGCAAGTTCCCTTAGGCCTGTCAACTCCTCAAAATGAATTTAAAAGCAGAAAGGGGAAACTGACATGCAGAACTGAGCTGAACTCAGCAATTTAGTCAGAAAGTGTCAAGTAGCCAACACTCTTGTTGAATCCTTAACAAAGGGACTCGGAGCAACTAAGAGCCCACAGAAATGTCACTGCTCTGGCCAGGGAGCAGAGAAGCTGCTGCACAGCTGGATGCAGTGGCCCAGTTCCTCTATGATTACACATTAATCTAATGCAAAAACACGTTCCTCCAACGAGTCATTCATATTTCAGGGCTTGCGAGTAACTCGCTCCGTGTGGCCCGAATTTGAATTCTTAATAAAGCAGTGTAACGCTACTCCAGCGTGTAATTGGGAATCCACTCAGCGAGCCAGAATGATTGTGGCACAGATGTCTGCAGCACCGAGTCCAAGATGCCTTAGCTGAGTGTGTGTGGGTGTGTGTGTGTGTGTGTGCAAATGTGTGTGTACTGTATGTTTGCGCACATGTGGAACTGAAATAGACAGAATGTACAGGAGGGTTGGGGGGCAAAAAGAATGAGAAACAAGACGAGGGTTGCTTGCATGTGAGAGCACAGCCTGTCTTATCAGGCTTCAGCATAACTGGAGCATGATGCATTAAGGTGTACGCCGTGCAATATGTAATTAACCCGTGTAAAACGAGCGTGCACTCACTAGTCTCTGCTATTTACATAATGGCAAATTTCATATCTCTAGCACGTTAAAGATTGGATGCAGTCTGTGTGAAATTCCGCCCTTCCCACAACTGTTAAGACGGTAAAATAATCATCACTCTTGCAAAGTTTAATTGATAAATGTGAAGCTTGGGAGCTTTCAACTATAAAGGGAAGTGTTGCATGGGATTGAGGTGTTAAGCAAAATGCTGATCCTGGTGGAATTTCAGACTGAAAATGAAATTCAAGTGTAAGTTCAGTCAGGATAAATATACTTTTGCATGCTAAGGCCTGTAGTTTACTTCTCATTCACTGCCATTCACTCCTATTACGCATGCTACCTCATAATTCCCTTGCTCCTGATCAGCTGGTCTCTTCTATGCAATAGCACAGCGACACAGCAACATTCTCAGCCTATCATCTTGGTGCTGTCACTTTTTAAATACGATTGTCTCCCTGCCTTTTAGTAGGTTCATGTTGCTGTTACACGCGTCGTCCACATCAGTGTCTGGACTCCACGCAGGGATTTGTTTTGCTGCTGCTCAGAGCAGACACCCCTCGATTACACATCTCCCCGTTGAGTCCAAAGAGTCTTTATCATCACACATCTGCTGAAAATAAACAGTTGGCTTTTCTTTATCCGACTTGCCTCTCCTGGTTGAAATGCTAAATGTTCATGTCAAAGTTGTTTTTTGCCTTTTCAGTCAAATAAAAGAAATACAGCAAGTCAAGATGTTTCCCCTGACGTATGCACAGTTCTATTTATATCTTTGTTATCTTACCGAAGGTACAGGCAGGTAATTTATCAGTGAAATGAGACGAATGAGATAGATGATAAGAGAGCCATTCACGAGTAGGTTGGTTGCCGTTGCAGATGATGCTGCGTGCATTTTTGTCCATCCTTGAGTCTCTTTTCTCTACAGTGTGATTATGGCACACTTGGATCCACTCAGAGTGAAAGACATCTGTGATGAAGTGGATCTCACTAGCATTCCCTCTTTTAATGTTCCCATTGCGCCTACAGCACAGTAAAAAGATAACAAATATCTCTCTACACCTTAAGACACTCGTTGTAAATTCAATATTTCTGACAAGTTGTGTCAAAATCAAGAATCTATCCTGAATATTATTATTATTTACAGAGAGAAATAAAAACCCAAACAAAAATGTTCAGTGTTGGTGTTCAGAAGTTTAACATCACAATATTGAGTCAATACATAAGGGATTTCCATATAAATGGCTTTCTTCTCAACCCAGATCTCTATCTCTTTATTCTGCAGCCAAGAGATGAATCCTTGCTTCATTTATCTTTAATTGGATTTCCAATATAAATTGTTATCCTTCAGAGCTCCCTGTATGTCTCCCTCCTCGCACTCAACGTTCTGGGGGTGACATCAGAAGCTTTGCTCGGCTGCTACATTATTCATTGAACAGACGCACACATGCACAGCCAATAAAATGGACCAAAACAAGAGTGAATATCCTCTGAAAGATTTGTTCAGCTTTTTCTTGATTCATTTCCCGCAATATAATTTCCTCCCACAATAACGTTAAAAATTGGTTTAAAAAGCTTTATAATGACGGGTAGGCCCAACATTTCTGTTTAGAACTGGTGAACGATGATGAAGATGTTGTGTAACCAACCTCCACTATCCTGCCTAAACACAAGACATCAGTATTTACGTCATTATTGGAAAGTACTTCTCTTGACTCCAACTGGTGTACGTTACAAACAGTTACTATCTACATGTATCAGCTTTGGGAGGTGACTTTTTGTGAACTTGTGTGGGCAGACAAGTCCCGTATCCCAGCATGCATTTCGCATCAAACAGCACAGACACAAAAAAAAAAAAAAAATAGAGGCAGAGTGGTGTTTCATTGAACCCTGAATCAGTGAGGCTAACATTTCTGGAGCTATATTCAAGTGAGTGGATACTCTGAGCTTCTCTCCAAGACATCAATATTCATCAAATCAGTGCTTTCAGCTCTATCTGATATCCGTAACCCCAAGAGAGAAGCAAACGAAATAAGCGTTTAAGAAAGAAAGAAAACAATTAATAACTGGCTCAAGCCTCCCACACTTGAGGCCCTGCTTGGTTGTGGAGACGTCAACTCACCTACAGTAACCCCCATCAGAGCCTTTGTGTGGGTGCGCTAGACTGGCACAGGCTACAAGTGAGCCAGCCAGCGATCCTCGGCTCTAACAGCTTGGCAGAGAGGTAATCGAGGCCTTTCTATGCACTCTCCAGCAGACAGCATTGAGTATTGAAGTGTGTGGGCGAGTGGCGGCAGGAGAGGTGGCTGAATGGCAGCTGGAGTCGAGATAACAAGGTAAATCAGCAACCTGAATACAGGTTCTATGAGAGTCAAATTAAATCTGGTCTAAAACGACTGAGATGAAGGCGTGGTGGCGTATCCCGATGCAACACGGAAAATGACACCATGGTTTTGGTTTTATTCTTAGTGCAAAAAATCGAATCGACTGTAACAGTACATACCACTCTGCCTCTTGTCGAGTTAAAAGCAACTCCGACAACAATTTTGACAATTTGAAATTCCAGTTTCGTACAATCTTTTTATGGTTTTGTCCATGTTTTTTATCAATAATAACATTAAGTTGATTGTGAGATCCGATAACGCAGGGACATCACTAAAAAGACGTCCAATAAGAAAGAAGACGCACAAGCAGTCTTACAGTCATACAGGATTCAACCAAACATATTCAAAAGAAAAAGTGAAGGAGAAACTGTATGTTTATTATCCAAACCACCCGTTGTAAACATCTACCTTAATGTATCCTCGTGCAACTTTAACCTCATGTACATACCACTTACCACAACTGCACAGTTTCTCCCTGCAAAGACGGATTATAACTGACGTTTAACCTCCAAATATAGTAGTTTAGATCTTACTTTGCTTGTGACATCTTAACCTGAAGAGTTAAAAACTACGCAGCAGACTCCAACTATAATGAGTAGAATTCAAATCAAAACCATGGTCCTTGATGTCCTTGATGTGAGCAGCTGAATGGTTTCACTTACTGCAGGTCTCCTCTGCCTCATCAGAGCCATCGGGACACTCTGGTTCCCCGTCGCATCGCCACCGTCCCGGGACACACTGGCCATTTAAGCAGGCGAACTCTGCGGGGGCACATGTCTTCCTGGCTGCTCAGAGACACAGACAGAGAATAATAGTGAGACTAGGAAGTGTGAAGACAATACGACACAGTCAGTCTGCAGTAGATCTTAATCTCTGTCATTAAACTGGTCACATTATTTCAATGCCAGTAATCACCCCTCTTTCCAGAGATCAGGCTCACCTTCTCTCTCACTACTCCTAGACAGCCCTCTCATTAATTATCTCCACTTTGCCCATTTTCTTGAGTCTTATTCATTGTGCCGTCTCCAGCTCCCCTCCCCTCCCCTTCATCTGCTCGTCTCCAGAAGTCTAATCTCTCTTTCAGGTTTTCCATCACAGAGCAGTAAAATGGATACCGATTGCTGAACACCGCAAGCTCAGAGAGCCTTTTAAACCTTTTTCCTCCCAAACCTGTTCACCACGGAAAGCTACAACCCAGCAAGGCCACGGGCTGAAAAACATGTCAAGCGTGCGGAGAATTGGAAATAAAAAAAACTTGCCAGGAAAAGGCCTGTTTAAGCAGCAAGACGGAAACTGAGAGTGATCAAAACTTTCACGTCACGGGCCCAGAGCTTATCACAGTAGCTACTCAAATCGTGCTAACCCACTGTGTTCAAAGAGTAACCCACTCAAAAAACACTCTCCACCTGTAGCAACAAGGCTGCGAGCTCGGCCAGTGAGCCAGTGAGCCAGAAGCAGACAGAGGTCAGAGTCATTCAATTTCCTCCGCCTGTTAGTCCAAGAGGAGCTGCAGTCCGGTCTAATAAATCACTGGCTTAAAGGCCCTAAACTGAGCTCTCTGGGCTGGTGTCGTTGCAGTCACAACTGTTCCTAAACTGGCCTCATCTTGGCTCTGATGCTGCAAATTAGATATAGCGTTTAGAGATGTGCAGGGAGCTTAAGCTCAGCTGAGGGGCTGTAAGGAACGAGAGCAGGTAGAGGTTTTTCAAGAGTCTTTGCTGTGCTGACACAAACCCAACTCTGCTCTCACTTCTCCAACTCCTGCTCTTTCTTGATGTTGGAATTAAAGAGCATCAACGTGTCGGTGTTAGTTTGAATATAGTGGAGGAGTTAAACTTTAAAAAAACGTGTTGCAACAACATAGACATAAGATATAACTTTAAATGTACATGCAGGTCATTCCTTATTAACTGCTGTCGTGGTGGAATGGTTTGAAAAATGGAAAGGACTAATGATAGAAGAGCAAAACGTCGGAACGACACTGACACCTGATGCACACCCTGCATTGAGTCGTACAGTTACCATTAAGCTGCCAGTAAGCTTCATCAGTAGTACTTATTAATGGTTAAATAGCTCCAGAAACCCTCACACCTAGCCGACGTCATAATTGCTTTTAAGCTGCATTCCCTTGAGATGGGAATTTCTGCCGGCCTAACTTGGTTGCTGTATATGTTAAGGTGTTGAATTCAGTTAAATCTTCTCAGCGAGATGGAGGATTTCCAGAGACATTTGTTAATGCAGTTATTTATCACCATATTTACCTGGGATCCGGCTATCCGGCTATCCTTACCATAGAAAAAAATTATCCAAGTACAACAGAAGCAATCAAAGTAATTATTTAATTATTAATGAGGTAACAGACAAAGAGACGTCGTATCATATGTTGGGCAAGTCACACAAAAAAACTGAATACTGTATTTATGTCCTCTAGTGACTATTTTTCTGTCTTTCCTGTTCTACCTATATGGGCAAATACCGTATACGTTGATATTTTTATCAACATATAGCTCGTCTCATCTCCGTTATGAGAGCTGTAAATGTGGTAAACCTGTGGAAAGTGAAGGGAAAATGTCCGGCTCCTCTGTGTCACCCTTCTTACTTACTGGCTGGCTTTCAAAGCGCATAATATCCCACAGAAATGTAATTCTCACAGTAAGGGTCACTAACGCGTTATCTATGATGCGATTGTAATTATTTTAGGAAAGCCTGCCACCAAGAAGCACTCATATTAGAAACTGCTGGCTTCCCATTCAAAATCTCGTTTTAATTGCCCCATTATTAATTATCTCCTGTGTCAGAGTGTCAAAGTCAAACCGATAACGGCTCATCCCGGCTTGTTGACGCTATAAATTATGAAATGTCTGGTAGTGTCGCTCTAATAGGCCATGTGTTTAAGTGGTAAGTGTGTTTTGAGCCTGTAACCACAATCGGCAACCCTCGTTTCATTTCACACATGTAAATTTTAACATTCTTTCTCGCCTTTTCTTCAAAACGTAATGAACTGACCCCATTAAACTACTCAGACAAACATTCCCCCTCCTGCCTTTGTCCCTTCAGGGCTCTCCCTTCCCTAAACCCCTCTCGCCTCGAAGCCTTTCACCACGAAAAAAATAAATACATTTTTGACTGTTGTTTTTCTTAGAACACATAAAAGCGCGTAGGTTTTCTGGAGTGCCGCTTAAGTACCACTTGCTTCCTCATTAGCGAGCAGGAATGTGGGCCTTTGTTAAAGGTGACGAAAGATGATTATGGGCCAAACGAGGATTGTGACATCCTTTTAACTAACACCTCCCTCAAGTGTATAAACTCATTAGTGGTGTGCTCACATTACGTTTCCTGCGACACATGTATTCGCATAAGGCATGCATATTTTTTAAACCTATTTATCACTCGTGTAAGAAGGTAAGGCGCTGTAAGAGAGAGACACACACACGACAGACCCTGAGGCATAATACAGAGTTTAAAGGAAATAATTAGATTCATACAATTCTACAAATCCTCGAAGATACGATATATTAAAATTCGTATCCAATTAATTAATTCATCTGACTCCCATGAGACAAACAAAAAGAGAGATGAGGGCAGAATTGAGAATCTAACGCAATGCAGTATGTGTTGAAGACTTCATTTGATGGCATGAGAAGGACCTTGAAAAGCTCCCGTTCATCCCGTCCGTGGCCTCCGCAGGTTAGACGTGCACGCGTTTGAGCTTCTTCTACCCAATCCAACGGAGCTTTCTACTCATTTCAGTTGAGGTCTACAGGGGCCATGGTTCACTTGGCAATAATTACCTAGGCCAGCTCGTGCCATCTGCTTGGATTGACTTTCTGTTTTAATTAGGAGAGGTTTTAAAATGCCGGGCTTGTTGGGGGGGCCGAAGGGAAAAGTGACAGGAGACATGAGAGGAGAGAAAGCTTCTTCTTTCAGACGGAAAGCCGAGAAATAGCAGGTGAGTAATAGCAGCAGAGCTGGAGAGTGACACACACGGTGATAATGCTTTATGAAATTCTAATGGAAAGTGTGATACTGAATAAAAACGGGCAGTAGACGGCAGGGATAGCGCTTACTCAACGTTAATCTGTATGACGTCCACTGCACATGTAAACACACTCACACACACACACACGCACACACACACACACACACACACACACACAGTAAGTGGTAGTGTTTTACGCAGAGACATAGCTCCGGTGCAGCTGAGAAATATCTAAGAAACAAAACAACAGTGATTCTGTGTTGTGCGAGTCACCTAACGTGAGTATTACAAATGGGATGTGACACAGAGAGAATGAGGGCCCTGCACAGAGGAGTTCACCCAGCCATGTTATGTCTTCTGAAGGAGGTACAGTGGGAAGGAGCTCCACGCTCCGACAACCCCACTTGGAGCTTTCTCCTCTGGGGCCGATGTTTCACTGCTTCTAATCCTTTTCATCTTTCATGAACGCAGATCATGAGGAAGTGCATGGTACTCCTATATGGGTTTGAAGTTAGATTGGGTTGATATTGAGCTTTACATGATTATAAGATATGGAGAGGTCCGTCTTTGACACTGAAGTGACTGATGTATGATTTTCCTCAGCAGCTTAAAGGGTGTCAGGCTGTAAAAATGTAATTCAAATCTGCATAATTCTGCCTTGAGGAGCTGTTAACCAGATTTTAACAACCAAGCCATCGCTGTGGCTCCAAGGCAATGTTAGTCTGTAGGGCGGTTTTTTGGTCAGTATTTTGCCCCATTTTGTATTAAATATCCTAAATATTACTGAGCACAAGGTTGAGGGACTCTCCAATTAGTTCACCAGTAGTCTCATAGGTTTCTGTTACTGCCATCAGCTTTTATTATTTCAGCTTTGTTTCTGAGAAATCAAATCTAAGTCAGTTTGGCATGGCGGATGGCTCAAAGAGGGAGTCAGCAAGAGGTGGCGAATGCAGAGAGAGAGCGCAAACTCCGAACGCTTCATCGTTGAATTTGTGAACAAAACACAACGCCAAAGTGGCTGAATGAATCCAAAATGAATCCTGAAGTAAATTGGTAGTCAGTTTTTGTATTGTTAGCTTCAACCAGCCGTTAGCGGTGCACACATTTTGAGCTTGGTCATTGAATGTTTTTTGCCAAAATGCACCTTGGGAGTTGTAATTACATTCTCTCCTGTATTTTTCAATGTGCACAGATTTGTGTCAACCAATTTTTCTCAAAGAATCAGATAATATGTTAATATTTTGATCTGATGAATTAAGATATCATATTTATAAGGCAATCAAATAGACTATACACGCTTTACACCCACATCAACAAGGCTAATATCATTGACAATAAGGCCTCTGAGCGAGCGGATCATCCTTCAATCAGAAGATCGGCGGTTCGATCCTTGGCTCTTCACTCCATGTCGGTGTGTCCTTAGTACAAGACACTTAACCCCAAATTGCTCCCGTAAGCTACGTGTGTGAATGTTGCGTGACTGTTAATTAGTCAGTCAGTCAGTCTTGCATGGTATCATACGTGCCATCAGTGTATGGAAGGGTGAATGACATGTAGCGTTAAAGCACTTTGAGTGGTCGGAAGGCTAGAAAGGCGCTATGCAAGTACATTTACAACGACACAACCACTCAAAAACTATGCACTTCAACAGAATCCACACAACACGCTTGCCTCTCTTTGACACACATGCGCACACTCAAACCTGACACACACACACACGTGTGTAGCTTTACACATTTTCCCCTTATGCACACAATTCTCTACCGCAATTCAGTCACAGCAAACACAGGTTAGAGATAAAAAAATATATACATTCTATTTTACGTTAAAGAAATAACGGAGGACAGGGTTAGGGTCAACGACTTGATGCATTGTGGGTCTGTACTTTTAACAGAGTAAGCAAAAAAATGTCAGTTTATACGAGGTATCATTAGGTTTTCCAAACGACACAACATTTGAATTACAGACCATATGCAACACTGCCACCAATAGAAGATGGCGGAATAGAAGAAAGGAAACACCGCATTATTTTTCAGTATTCATATTTGTGAATGACTGTTTTGCAACTACAATGAGGAATACTGCATGTTTAGTAACAATTTAACAAATAATGTTTTAGGGATTTTTTTTCAGCCCCCAAAAGCATACCAACTAGGAAGCTTCAAAAACTCTGATGGACTGGTGGAACCGTAGTGTGTGAATATGTATATGTGGGACTAAGGCTCCTGGATTTACTTTTTAATGTGTCCTGAACTGAGCTCACTCAATCATTCAGTGATGTTCAAGACCAGAGCAGCAGACAGCCTTCAGTCACCAGACATTCACACACACACACACACACACACACACACGCACACACTCCCTAACCCCTTTTTATTTTTACCTTGAAGGATATTAATGACAGCTCCTCCCATTTGGAGCCCACAAGAAGCCTAATAGGTAATGCAGTGATAAGCACATTCTCTGGGACATTAGAAGACAAATGGCCTCATTAGCTCAGAGTGAAGTAGGGAGTGTTGTCGAAGCAGGAAACATAATGTATCCTGTTGGCTTAAACCCGGCATGCAAATGATTAAACCTTCCCAAATTAATAGGATACCATGGTAGCATACAAAATACAGCATGGCATCAACAAGACTTGGGACAAGCTGTTCTTGAAATTGCTTTTGCGAATGATTATAGAATCTAATGAGGCTAATTTGAGTATTGAGGTTTGCCAGAAGTGCCAGATGCATAGGCAGAACTTTCCTAATTCATATTTAATATATCTCTTGTATACCCACAGTTGAAGCTACATATATGTGAATTAAAGGTGTCCTTAGAGTGAGTAAGTAACTCCTCTTGTTGATTCCTTCCCCTCATCTGGAAGCACTAAGTATTGTCTCCTGTCAGTCGGGCCTGTGTGGAGAGTAGTGAACCAACAGGAAGACAAAAAAAAGACAGATGGGACTGAGCTTTAACTCAGCACTGGTTGATCGAGTATTGATCTAGCAACACAGAGCCAGAGAGCACTGGCATTAACAGATTAGATCTCTCTCTCTCTCGCAGTACCTTTTTACCCTTTTGGACAAATTGAGCAAATCAAATGTTAAAGATAAAATGAGGCAGATATGAAATCAGATTGCGTACCCCACAATTTGGGGTGCAGGCTTAATTTCCGCGATAACATAGCAACTTCTTGTTGTTCCTTATCCACGCTGAAGGTGATTTAGGGCTATATAAATCAAATTGACTTAACTTGAGTGTCCTTGGCCGGATGATGATGATTATATTGTTATATGTTGTATGTTGATTGCAAATTGCCCCTTGATGGGTGTTTTGAGTGGAACTGAACTGAAAAGTGGCTGATATAAACCACCTCATATCCTTACTCCACCATCTGTCTTTACTTTGTTTCATATCAGCTCCATCAAATCAGCAACACTGTCTCTGGAATACGCAATTAAAGTACCGACGGCTTTAAACAATTAAGATAAAGACGGACAGGTTTAAGTGACCCACAAAGCCCGCTATCAGGTGTGCATCACAACACGTCTACTTGGTGCTGTTCACTGCCCAGCATTTCTTTGGACCTTGTGTACTGGCCAAAGACAGATGCTGTGCTAATTATAGATCTCAGTCTACTAAAAAGACATGTTTTCTCTCCCCCTGTGAGGTCACATTGGCACAAACAACCCCTGACCAAGGAGGAGACTGAGCAGCGTGAGCTAAGCGGAGCGCCTTAGTTCCTCCAAGGCAGCCTGGGAGGGATTTATACTGAAGACGCTTTGCTTCAGCTCGGCTAAACCCCAAAAACCTCAATGTTTAAAGTATGACAGAACAATATCAGAAAGCAGTACAGGTGGTTGGACACCAGCGTCTGTGAGAGGGCGAACAGGACACAGCTGAGCTATGCTGACATTCAGAACAAGTCTTTATTTATCAAACTGTATCAAATGCAATTCTTTTATTCATGCTCATGTGACGGTCTGCTTCCTTTCACTGTGCGTGCTTATATGGAGCATGCACAGGGGTGGACACACACACACACACACACACAAGATGCACATAGCGGTTAAATACAACTGACATATACCGCTGAGATAACACATACATCAGTGTTTATGAATAAAGCCTGCCACTGCTCTGACTATCAGCAAATACACACACATATCCCTGCCCTTCAGCGCACGATTCCTGCTCCATGTGTCTGACCTTCTGCTACTCGTCTTTTCCCCCGCGTTTGCTGGTTTAGAGAAGCAAAAATATCTTTGATGCACAGCCATATGTCAACATTTTCATCCTACAGCCCGGCATCTTCACTGGGACACACTGTTCCATCATATAAACTACACGGCCGGCCAAAGCTGCAGGCTTTCAAACAAGCTGAAACTCTCTGTTTAAATGAAGTGCAGTTGAGGGTGAAAAGGAAATATGCATGCGGCACGTTGAATTTACCATCATGTTAAAGAGCGGACATGAACTTCTACCCGTTTACGTCCAGCAAGTTTATAGTGACAGTGCCACAGCATTCTGTTTATTATTCACGTGCTACACTGTTCTCTTCACATGCAGCATGTTATATAGTTTAGCTGTAATCCTTAAGCATCTCATGAAATTAAACCTGATTTTAATTAAGTTTGCTGTTTTTCAAGCAATAGCCATTCGATGTCTAAGGGCCTTGAGCATGCAATAACTGGGCACGCAAAATATTATGCATTTTAATTGCGAGAACCCTAACCCACGCGACCAATTGCATGATCCTCCCGTCGGGGATAATAAAGGAAGTAAAATACATAGACCAGACATGACCAGTTATTCACTGTAACACAGAGGAGGAGGAAATCAAACCCTGTTCGGCTCAGTGACGTGTTGACGTGGGACCCTTTTGGACATCTTGTAGGTCGCTGTGACTCATGATAGGCTGCTGTATCAGATTAGTAAAGTCAGATAATGAACTGACCTACATTAGCTTACATTACTTGCATAACTTTACCGCTAATCTTTTCTTTTAATACCAGCCACCATAGAGAAATGCCATGTGACATGCATTAATCTTCCGTAACTTGAATATTTCCATTTCTGTCATCCTGTAAAATGGTTTCTATATCAACGAGGAGGCTTCAGGTTCATCAGCAAAGAACCAGGCTGTGAACATAGAAATTGCGCCCATAGGACCCATTTATAGCGTATCTATGAATATACAAGATCAGAATGTAATAGAGGCGAGAACACACGGATGAAGGTGACTCATAACATACAGTACAATTCAAAGTGTACTGTACTTCCTTTACAGCTGACATGTGGTGTTTCTTAAGCAGCATCAGTGATGCAACCTCGCTGTAATGTCACCCAATTCTAGGTAATTATCACTTCTGCTGGAAAGTCTAACCTAGATTCAGCCAGGAATTTTACATCTCATTATGGAGTTAAAACAAGTGTTGTACAAGAGGTTATACAGTTATATTTGGGAGGTACAGGTTCTGCTCTCGGGGGGCGTTCCCTGCTTGAATTCCAGCAGCCTGCTAATGATTCAGCGGAGGGCACAACAAACCCCAGGTGTGTCAGAACGGAGCAAAGCAGACACCGAAAATTTGGAAGACATTAAGAGAAACCCCTCCAGAAACAGATAGACAGGAGCCTCACAGGAGGAGAGGTGTGATGGTGGAGGGAGTAAACAGCACAGCCAGTCTGCAGCAGAGCAGCAGGTAGGAAGAAGGAGCTACAGGGATACACACCTTATATTAGCTGCCTTGTTTCATGTTGTGACAGTGATTTGGGTTTCAGCACCAATGACTTCTATGTCCTGCCTGAACTAGGACAATGTTTCTTCAAAATATGAGCAGCTATGAGGAAGAACTAAGCAATTACTGAGCATTTCATTGAAAAAAAAGCAATTTGGCAGAGGAATGTAATTATGGCGTGCAGTAGCAGAAGCTGGCAAGTTTTTAACAGCAGGTGTTTGCAGGAACCAGCCTTTGCCTGCCGTTTCTAAATCCACGGCAAAGGTCAGATAAAATGCACTTTCCACAGTTGGAGCTAGCGCATGCACCCCTAAAGTCCTACTTTTATCAGAAAATGAACAGAATAACAGGAAACATTCCTAAAAACTAATCCTGCTGGATAATCCTGGATGGGCCTGCTGAGCTGAAATGCTGAAAGCTTCATTTTGACTGAAGACTGAATCTCTGACAAAATCACAAGCCTTTGCAAAAACATGTTGAAGCTAACTTTGCGGATAATGACACATTGTCGTAGATGTCATTAAGCGCTGTAGCTGGTAACCTCACAACTGACGTGTCATCCGAATAAAAAGGAAACAAGCTGTTTGGTGCAGTCTGTCACCTGCCCCACCGTTTTTTTGGAAATAAAGTGGTGTAGAAAACAAGGAGACACACAGTTTAAGGACAGGTCTCTCAGCCAAACAGCTGACACCTTCACTGCTGCTCTTCCCTCCAGAGCCTCTCCTGCACGCTCCAGTTGAAATGACTCCAAATCAACACAGCAGCCAGATGCTCCTTCTGCCTGGCCTGAAGCACCACAGTCTGCAGAGGTTGACCCTGCTGCTTTGAGTTGTGCTGTGTGTTATCGAGTCTTGAGGTCTCGTATTTTTCATCTCAGCGGTCAACCCAGACCTTTTCCCCAGAGATGTATCGATCAGACTCCCAGTTTTAAACCTTTAAGGATTCAGGGGAAAATCACACACACACATCTCAGCAATGCCTTGTTTCATGTTCAAACTGCCTACCGCTGTTAAGCTAAAAAACTGCCTTTTAAATATGAGGGTTCGGTGGAAAGAAATTTGAAAGACATTTGGGAAGCGATAGGGAGGGTGTTCAACTTTCCCCAAAGTCTCTAAAGACCAAACTTGTAGCATGTAGGCTATCACCGTCTGTACATTTCATTAGTTTTGAAGTTACTAAAGAAATCTGGAATAAACACTTTCCCTTCAAAGATACAACTAACTTTGAAATCTGCCTGTTCACAGATTAGAAACAGAGAACGTTCAAAGCTTTAAAGAAGATCTCAGGGGAAGACATCAGTGCTGTGAGTTTCAACTTTACAGTACAACACTGTGTAAGTTCACTGATAGATTAAGTGCACAAATGCACTCATATGAGCAGACGCTTTAAAAGATGGACTACAAAACATCTTGACTTCTTCTTTTCCTCTCTCTTGGGTTAACAAATACCACCTTATGTGTGCCTACACAAAAAGGCCTTTAACCCTCTTTTACAGCAATTTGAGATGAAGTGTGTGACTCATAAAGGAGTCTGCGCTATAGGCGATCAGATGAATGGAAAATAATGAGGGCAATCCCTAAAGTGACTTCCCCCTCCAATCTCTCACTTTCAACGTAGCTGCACACAGGAGACGCTGTTCTTAACAATTCTAATCCATCTGTCAAATGTAATTATGACTGCAGGACCAAACGCCTTCGCTCCATATTGAGACCTGAGTGACACAATCTATAAAGTCTGCAACAATGAAAGAGCCAGTGGGTCCATCATGTTAAGATGAACTTGTGATGTTAAAATGTTTCCCCATTTAAAATTGACCACTTAATGCTACTTGTTCAAAACAGAGAGCTAAATATTAAACAAGACAGAGTCTACTGCCATGCTAGCAGCCCTGTGAGGTTGCACTTAAGAACATTGGTGCCTTGAACCAAATGCTAACACGCTCGCAATGAAAATGCTTATGTTCACACAGTCATGGGGCTGTTTAACAGGTTCACATCTTAGTTTATCTTCCCACCATTTGCTAATTAAAAAAAAAAAAAGAATAATAAAAAGATCACATCCCAGTGGTTGCATTACCAATCAACTGACCAGCATTGCCATCCCTAGAGGCACACCGCTAAAAAGCCAACGTGCAAATGAGACACATTCTTGCCAGATGTTGAAAAGGTGTAAATATGTCCGACTCTGCCAGATGCATACACAACCTTACTCCTTCCAAGTGTAACTATGTCAGTAACTGATCTGCGGAAATAGCAACTAACAGAGTGTGTCCCTTGTGACAGTGGCAGCTAAAGCACAAATGATCCGTCCATTTTCTGTCACACAGAAATTCCCTCAAGCAATTACAACACTTCATACAGAAGGTTTAACGGGCTGTTTTAGTTTATCAAATCACTGATCAGTGCAACCCCTTAATAAGTCTATCAATACAAGTCATACATGTGTTTTTGTTCATTTCTGGATAGTAGTTTCTAACTAAATTGCCTCTGGAGTTATATATAACGTATGACCATTTGCATTACCGTCAACCTAGGCTGGAGTAGACCCTGATGTTTCCCCTTTGAAAGGTGTTTCCCTGTGTGTTTCCTATAGTGCTGTCCATCATGGTTGGGGTTAGGTCATAGATTAAATTAAGGATACGCGTCAAGAAGATTATGGGGTCAGGTAAGGTTCAAGTTAAGTTAAAGGGAGATGACAAATCGATGGAAAGGTACCGGAAGACCAAGACAGATGCAATCAAGATTGTAATCTCTTTCTATAGGTACATATGTGGCTACTGGTAAAATAAATCACATCTGGATTTCACATAAACATGAGAGACAAGTGTAAATGGGGCATATGAGCCATAACAAGATATATTTTTCATAGTTATTTAGGTCTCTGAGATTTCTCTGCATTCAGACTGCTGCTATTAGATGTATAAATGAATCTATGAAAGCGCTTGTGGGCAACCCAAAGTATGTCATTACGTTCCTGTTCATGAACACAACACAGAAAATAAAATACTTGTTAAAGCCTTCAGAAAGGTTGCCGTCTACTCTTATTACTTTTGAGGAGTCCTTCAGTACACATCTTGAGTTTACAATAGGTCTGGATGCCAAATGCTAAAAGGCTTCTTGCCACAGTAAGTCACAGGCATCAAAACGCATTAGGAGAGCATGCCGATCATTCACTCCTGTGTATGGAAATGTGTGCCACACTGGATTATAGTATCCGCCTACTAACCAAAGGACTGTAATGGGAATTGGGAGATTAGCCTTTTACCCTGCAAAGGGAATGAGACATCTCTCTCTTCTTCTCTCTCTTTCTTTTTCTTGCAAAGACCCGACTCCAATAATACGAAACACAATGCTCCAGCTGAAGACTCACTTTTCAGAAAGACCCTAACTGACCCGAAGACTACAGAATTCAAATTGCTGTGACGAGGCACTGAGAGCTGGATTTTGCATTTCCCGCTGCAGATGAAAATTAGCATAACTGTAATACCGCCTGAGGCCAAATTTCTCGTTCTAGAAAATCTGCCCCCGTAGCAAGAAGGCTGTGTAATTAAGATTTTCGTCCCAACTGCTGCTTGCCTTTGAACACAACCCAACATGTAAACACAGCACACTCACATTCACCCACTTCTGCACATGTGCGAGTAGACCTTCTGCTTTGTCTGTTGTTTTTTTTTGCACTCTTCTTCTCTCCCGCAAACATAAACAGCACGCTGGAGTCAGACGGGAGGAGCAAAGTCGCAGACAGCTATTGATGGACTCTGTCAGGGCCGATATCCTCTAGTGCGGGCCTACCAAAGGCCCGCTGTCCAATCAAAGAGTCCAGCAGCCGCCCACCACAGAAGCAGATTACTCAGACCGTGACTAAAGGCTTCCTTCTCACCACCAGAGTCGCTGAACGCTACCAAAGCAGCACAATGCAGCTACTGTACAGGGTGGGCACGTCACATAATCTGTTGCTCGTAATGCCTTAGATTAATACTTTTATCATTGGACTGTGAATGCACCTTGAAGCCCTGCGGGTCAGAAACAAATACTCCATGTTAACTATTAATAGTCAAATCCAACCACCACACATTAATGTCAAAACACACAGATCAATCTCTCCTCCTGTTTGCGAAGCAAGACTTAACACATCTGCATGTGCTGCATACAGTATCAGTATGAACAAATGCATTGCATCTCCAAGTGAGTGTCATTGTAAAAAATGGTGAAGGTGACACAGCAACTGCACTCTTTTCTGTGGTTTCTCTCGCACATGAACAGCCCAGATGGCTGCATTAAAAGCACGGTACAGTTGTTACACATCGGAGATGTGGCATTTCGGTTGGCCTCACTTAAACTAATAGGAGAGAAGTGAAGTGATTCATTAACCGTTTTCAAAAAATCTTTACTTGAGCCTCAAGGAGCTGAGGGATATAACAGCAGCATTGGTGTACATTCCTGAAGACCAACATTCCATTACGAGTGGATTAAAATTTTGGAGACTCATTTAAAAAGTCTACACCACTTGAACCGGTTAGCACAATTTCTGCATTTACAAAGCCATTTTTACAAGCCCTTGGCATATAAATCAATGCAAGCTTGCACATTAATGTTGAGATCAAGATATTTTTCCTCCAAATGCACAGTGTGCAATAGATTGCAGCTTTTAGTTGCAATAGAAGCTTCCAGTGGCATGAGGCAATTTAATGGAGGTTTTCTCTGGGGCATTTCCGCTACTATTTCCACCTTGTACAATAACACACGTGGAGTAGAGATTCATAGTAGGCCGTGGTACTGTACTGTATGCAGGAGGTTTCTGCTGTGTGGATGTAAACTCGTAGCAGATCTTTGTGGGTCAATACAGGTGAAATGCCACAGTGAATTAGATTTTAGAGTAGGTTCAGAATCAGGAGTCTTGATATTGGAGGTGGAACTGGTGGATACAATAAAAGCAACACATGCATATAATGCAATAATCCTGCAACAAAAAAAATGCATTTTTAAGACTGAGTACATAAAAGGTAGTGTGCATACAGTTTATAAAAGGACAAACTGATTTGCTACCGTTTTGACTGAAATACAGAATATGTACTTCAAACAGCATCGTAAGTAGAGCAGGAACGCTGCACATTTGCCAGCCGTCTGATATGACGAGCAGATGTTCTGTAGCGAGTTGGGGCCTCCCATAAAGATGCTCTGCCTGTCTTCATTCAAAACAAACGGGCGCCATTGGTTTCAATTGTGTACTCTGGAGTAAGAGTTTCATTCGTCTTTCTGTATCGTTTCCTTTGTTTCCTGTGGTGGCTATTCTCCTTATGTTTCTGTAGACAAATACTCGCTCTCTTTTTGTGTTCAGGACACGATGACGTCCAGATTGTGTGGCACAAGACCGAAAACACACCCTCAACTTTGACCTTCTTGAAGGAGAGACCACAGGCGATTTAGTCTGATTTGCTATTCTTCATCTGATCTGCATCACAACAATAACACTGCAAAAAAAACACACTCTAAAATCAATGACACTGCAGCACTCTTCATCCCTCCTCCTACCCCCACCACTACAACAACACCCTGCTTGGCTCGCCTCTATACTGCCTCCTCATCCTCTGCTTTTATTTTTCTCCACCCTCCATCGCTCTTGTTCTTCTTTTCTCTGGTGATCCTTGTCACAAGAGATTACATCACTTTTGTTTATGATAGGTGCGCACAAACCAATAACACTTCCCACACTCTGAATATCTGTGTGAAGCCTGTGTGCACGTGAGTGGCCGATGGCTATGCATTTAAAACGTATCTTTCTCCAGGCAGAGCTTAGCTGCCGAGCTTTGATCACAGTATGCCTCCCCAAAGCACATGAGGTCAGGCACAACTCAGAGAAACCATCCGTCAGCTAACACTTCCCACTTCTCTACCTTTTCTATCTGCATTGTTTTTATTACTTTCAAGCAGACTTCTACCAAAGTACTGAGCTACAACTTTGACACACACACACACACACACACAGTGAAGGGAATCTTGAATAAGCATTAACATTTTATACAGCCGATGTTTTAAATATAAGCTTTCTAAATTAAAAAACGGGCTCGGCTGACCTTTTCTTGTCATGACATCTGCTTTTTCCTTGAAGGGACGGCAGAAATATATTAAAAGCTCCACATTACATTATGATTAAGGTGAAAATTATGAAAAAAAAGTCATTTCAAAATCCCAAATCAAAGTTGGGAAGATTCATCTATTTGGGTTTTCGCACATTTCTATCTAACTCGTGAGAAAACGGAGAATGTTTTCAAACCTTTACAAAAGACTGATAATCATTCTTTGGTTCACACGCAACCCACATCCTACAGCACGTGCAGTTGTATATGAATAAACATTTCAAAGAAAACGGAGGAAAATAAAATCAAATGGTGGCTGCCGTTTTAAAAGTCATACTTTAAGAAGAGTGAAAGTGTCTTGCTGAAAACATAACACTCTGATGTAAAAACAGGCCGGCAGAGGACTGTGAAACAAGCTGCTCTGCAGAAAAGCTCTGCGCTCTACACACAGCCAATAACTTCTTTTATAATCCACAATTATATTTACATTCCATCATAAAGTGCCACATTTGTCTTTGTACAGATCTACACTGAGCAGAGTGAAGCACTAGGAGTCCAGACATTTGACACATTTAGTCATCCCGTGTAAAAGTGCTCTTCTACTAATTGGAAGGTTGGTTTTGTAGAAACATAATTTGATTGTTGCCACCTGGATGCAAGGCTCCTCACGCTTGAAAATCTATTGCTGAGTAAATTAATGCTGATTCTTATTTGCCGTCATTGTTCAGATTTGACAGAATTAAATCCCCAGTTAACTTGGGTTTAGCTCACAAAGTTAGTATTTGTTAAGAAAATGAATCACAAGTCATTCTTTGACAGGGACCGGAGACTAATTCGGCTTTGCTCCTACAATGACACTAAACCTTCAGAACATTTTTTTGCCCCCACATTGAGCTGATGCTCCATAATGAGTTTATGCACATCTAAATATCTTCAGTCACACAGGAAAGAGCAGCATCAGTTTGCATTGAATATTGATTATATATAATTATTCAATCTCCCGGCCCCAGTTGCGACTGCGTCTACAGTAGATGGCCGTTCTTTAGTCCCTTCGTCTCGCCCTTTAGGAGGAATGCATTAGTCTCATTTAATTCCCAGCCAGGCACAAAGGGTCTGAGGGGTGCGTCGATGGGGGAGACATGTAGGCAGGTGGAATGATTTCAGGGCAGTGACGGCCTGCATGCAAAGCTTTAGCATTGTGATGGTGGCATTGTAATGAGTAACTGTGTAGCTGTGCAAGAGATTGTTGCTGCATCTGTGAGTGGAAGTGACAGCCGTAATTCATCCAGCTACACTGAATCGTTATTAAAAAGAAAGAGACCGAGGGCTTTGGTCGCTGTGTCACAGCCATTTGCTCATCACTCCAATTCACTACCACTCGCGCTGCTGACGCTCTCTGTTACCCTGGCTTGGCTTCAGAGTGGCATAATGTCCTCTGTAGGTCTGTGATGAGTGTGTGTACTCATCCACAAACAGATAAATCTAAATAAAGTGCAACTCGCAGCCACACTCCGCCAATCCCCAACATCCCCGGAGCTATCAGCAAAGATTCACAAGCATGCCTGTTGAGTCACATGAAGTGACATTTTTCACAAAAATGAATCACACATTGCAAAAGGGCCACAGTTCTTGCAATACGTGCCAACATCCTCCCTCGTGGGTTTGTGTTTTTCTGACAGTGATTCAGGATGAAAGGCGGTGTGTGCCTGGATGCCTGTGGCCCCAGGGCCTGCGTTCACAGAGCATGCAGCTTCTCGCAAACCTCCAGCATGTGTGTTATCGATTTTCAAGCTAACCTGGGTCCATATCACTGCCACTACTGAGCAACGGACACAAAAACTATAGCCATGTGCCGCAGCATCACTTCATCTGTGTCTATTTTATGTAAGCGGAGTGGCAGGATTTTATTAGCTCAACTCATTAAATAAAAAAAACAAGATTTCACCAGATGCATGCACAGGCTGCCCTCATTCTTACGATTTCACAACAACTGTCAGGTGTTGTGAATATTTGAATGAATTAACTGCATGACGTCCTCTCTCTTTTTTGTTGTTGACATTTACGTGTTCTAAGCACCATTGTGCTGTTGAGAGAACACACTCTGCAGCGGTAACTGACAGCGAAGCTCGAAATATGCAACATGAAAAGGTTAATATGATCGATCCACTCAATGGTGAGGCATGCGACACAACATTTTGAATTTTAACCCCTTTGGTTCATGAGAGCTTTTTAACAGCTTGATTCAAATAAAGGCACAGTGAAGTCAATTGACTTAAAAACAATAAACGTTTAAGACCAGAATCCAGTGTTGAAACCACACATAAGATCATTCAGTTTAAAAACTAGTTTGTGATTTACAGTGTATGCTGTCGTTTGAATACTATGCCAACATTTCAATGAATCAACTGAACTGAAACAGCATTTTTCATGAGGAAACTTGCACAGCTAAGAGTGTCCCCAGAGAAATATCTGCATCTTTTCCTTCCAAATGAACAGAGCTTTTTTGGGAGGTGTAATGTTTAAAATGATGTAAATAAAAGCTTTCTATTAGGTGTTGAGCAATAAAAAAACAAGTAGAATGGAGGATAAAAATATATAAAAGACAGAGGGCAAGAGGTTGAGGCTGAGTGATGTTTTATATCCCCACATTAATCCCACCCCATCTCTCTCTCTCTCTCTCTCTCATCCTCTCTCTCAGCATCTTTGCACTAATCTGAGATAATAGCTCAATTGCAGCCTTCTTAATGATCACTTTGGGCATGCTGGCTTTGAGAGACCCAGACACAGGGCAGTAGGCCAGTAGAGCGACCAAGCAAACAAACACAAACGCAGTCACACAAACACATGTGTATGGGGACTCCACATCTGTATCAGAGCAATGGCCTGATACAGAGAGTCTAGTGAGAGTTGTAGACACATGAAGTCAAGAAATGCACTAAGCACTAAATGTTTCTAGGAAGAAAATGTCTAGTCACCGTCTAGCGGTCAGACTGGGAGAGGATTTAAAACATGATTAATATTAATGAACTATTGGACATGTACACCATTACAAATTGAATTTACTGTTTAATGGGAAGGTCAAAAATATCTTAATTGTATTGATTTGTTATGCGTGTGCTCTGCATCTTGCTTAAAATTAAGTTGAAGAAAATTAAAACTGAGCTAAGAAATCTATAACATCTATCTATCGACCTCTGCAGTAGATTATATTATTATTATTATTATTATTTACTTACACAAAAAATGAGAATTCAAATTTCAGATTGACTTCATTGACTCCTTGATATGCTCACTATAAACATACTTTCAGAGCTTCTTGCTTAAATGAAAAAAAAAGGTTCAGATAATAGATTAGAGGTTAATTAGGCTTCATACCTTCTTACCTTAAAATGTTTGCTTTATCTGGGAGATTAAAAATGGTGTTGCTTATTAAGGCTCCATCATGATTATGTGAACTGCGAGTGAGTTAACGGAACATAAATTGACCACAGACCCGTGGAAAACCTGCCTCATTGCATGGCGAGATAAAGGCATAATCCTTTCCACGCTTTGTACAGTTGTCAACAGCCGTGGAGATTATGGAGAGAATTTGATACGAACACAAACAACCGCCCCGTCTCACCCTGCAGGGCAGAATGATTTCTTTGCCCACTTTCTATCACTTCAACTTCACTTGTTTTTTTTATCCCACCGTCTTTGTTTTTCCACATCATCAACAGCGCCTCACTTCTACGCTGTCAAACACAGACAAGCCGCTGCAACAACTGTGGGGGGGGAAACAAGACATGTTTTCAACACTGATAAGTCTAAAACACATCAGGATGATGGGTGTCTCTCTTTTCCCCAGAACATCACAGGTTACTGTATTATTATTCTGCATTTACAAGTAGATTCCTGGCTGGGAAGTGTCCAGTACAGCTTACTGATAAACAACAATAGAGTCGAGTTGCCTGGAAGTGTTGGTGCCACAGGGAACAGAGTCACAATGCTGGATTCTTTTGCAGAGAGGAGAGCAATTCAGATGCATAGATGGTAGCTATACTGTGGATGGCAATGGGACCACATTGCTTCCAAATAGGTCAATTTAAACCAATAGACGGTGATGCAGGCAACACAAGACATGCCTGTAGGTGAGCATTAATAGGTCAGAGATTTCTCACAGCAAATCCTTTTTAAAAAAAAGCAGAAGGCAATTGAAAGAAAATATATATATCAAATGCAGAGGATAAGCAATACAAAAGCAAATCCCATAATGTGAGGCCCTCTTTCTCTCAGTTACTATTAAATAACGTGTTTCTCAGTGCTCTGTCATTCTATCCAGAGCAACACCTGTAGCGTTTTAAAGAAAATGAAAAGGATTTCAAAGCTAAAGCCGGTGAGCAATTGTGACTTTTGTCAAGAGATGAAAAGACATTCAGAGGGCCATGGTGCCTTTCAGTGTACGTAGCATAAGCTTCTTCCAGAATCACACAAGAAGCTCTAAAGAAAAGCAATACGGTCGGAAGCCGAAACTAATCTTCGATAATGTGGTCAATGTGTAGACTGTGCAAAATAACGGACCATGTTCTGAGACAACATGAATAAAAAATACCTGCACACCGAGTTCACACTCGTGGCTTTACTCATTCCTCAACTGGTGTCAGATATAAGCTGAGCAAAAAGCAGCTGAGGTTTAAATACTGTTGAATAAAGCATTAAGCAAGGCTGGAGGGACACTTTGTGCATTTCTAAAACTTGGTGTGTTGGCAGGACTTTGGTTGCAACAACAGCAGCAGAGGAGGCTGCATCCACTGAAAGGCTTTGGAATAAAGAAATTCATTATGACTACAGGAGGTGTGGAGGCGCACCAGCAGTTTCGCAAGCGAGTTGGCCTCCGAAGGAGTCGTGCGGATTTATTAGGTAAAAGAATACAAAAAGAGGAGGCACACAGTTTGTTGCTGACTCTGCAACTCCGAGGCAAATAAAAGAATACTGTGAGCTCTGAGTGGCGGTGGGAAAATGCGTCCCTGCAGGTATTGATGTTAAATTCATGAACACGGATGATATGGATCGTTATCACATTCAAGGATGAGGAGAAAGTCGGATGTGCTGGACTTTGAAGGTAACGCAGCAGTTAGATGGAAACTGGCCGATATGCTGCTATAATCAGGGTGAAGATTAAACGGCGGCTCCGTGTCAGAGTTTGCACAAATCTGACTTTGAGAATTCAAGGCACAATTCCTTTGTTGCCTCCACTGCTGTCAACTCCAGAGGAGGCGAGAGGCGGGGAGGCTTTGCATCTCATCCTCCCCAGAAATGTGATTCAACCAGTAAACAAAATGTACAGTTTCTACTGTGGTTTATCTATATTCACTTTTTCAATTCTGCTGAAAGGTTCAGAGTGCATTCGTGTGCATTCATTTGGGATTATTTATGCATTTATGCTCACGTGTGTCTGGTCCATACTTGTGCCCACGCATACTTATGAGTGCAATTACGCATGTGTGAATGTATGGGTGCATGCAGCGAGTGACTGGTCAGTGGGGGGATAGAGTTTGGACGATGGGGGATGGTGATGGGATGCATTCTGGGGGTGGAGTGGTGGGGGATGGGGTTAACAGGA